>NC_090440.1:497904274-498529274 GCF_031143425.1 Pleurodeles waltl
TATTTACCAAGCGGAGGCCATCTTCAAACATATATCCATGCAAGATTCACAATCACAGATCGTTGGTATCTATTTACATCTCATGAACAAACTTACATGGTTCATCACTTATGTTTGTACTTCAATTAACCTCAAGCTGTAGGCATGTCAAATACTCTAAACATAGGACAAAAGTAAAAAAATATTTTAAGATCAATTAATATACTTCATTGTACAATTACCAACAAGCCCCACCATCTTGGCCACACAACTGCGTGCAATACTTTAAATCATCACATAGTATGCATCCCTATATACAATCTCATGAGACACTGGACCATGTTTCAAGCATCGCAGCACTGGATGGGTATCTGGATAATTATTCACCATGGGAAAAATATGTGAGATGTTTTCCCACAATCACACCGTGAATGAGTGAGAACCAGCGGTCTGTCCTCTACCAACTTCCTGCTGCCTACTTCCTTTCAAGGAGTGGCTCAACTCATTCCCTGTCCTACTGACAAATCCTCACCCCACCCCTAATGGTTCACCCAATGTATGTCAATTGTGTTTACACATGTTTCAAACATCCCTAAGTTGAAAGGGTGTTGGGACGAATTATTCACCATGGGCAAATAAGAGATTTGTCCTCCCACGATAAAGCCCTGAACGGGCAAGGAGAATTAATATATCCTTCACCAACTCACAGCTTTCTACTCCTCTTCAAAGTGTGGCCCAAATTATTCCCTGTCTCACTAGCAAATTCTCACAGCCCCGTAGGGAGTCACCCACACAATGTGTGTTCATAGCTCTTCATCACTGTTCAAGCCCCTAGGAACCTTCGTCTGCAGATCAATATTATATTGGGACTTTAAAGTCTCAGTTTTTTAACCCTATCTCCGCTTCTCTCCTTAATGGGGACCTGATCTATACAATAATACCTCAATAGGCTACTGTTGCCCCCAGGTCCACTCTGAAAGTGTCTTGCCACCAGGCACGTCATGTCAGCCCTATTAATCACCTTTATATGTTCAAGTACCTCCTTTTTTGCTGCATGTATTTCGATCACAGATGATCCCTCAATATCATCAATACAATCTCTCAAAGGAACAGTGGCAAGAATTAAGCAATTTGAAGAAGGATGACAAAATAGTCCTTAAACAATCTGATGAAGGAGTGAATATTGTCACACAAATGATGGAACAATATACCAAAGTGACCTTGCGACAACTGGGGGACAAGACATGCTACATACCCATCAAGAGAGAACATGGATAAATGAATAAATGGGGGGATTTGGGTGTTTGAGCTATGAGGAATACCAATACCTAAAGGTGGAACATCCTCAGATACCAACATTGTATCATCTTCCAAAGATTCATAAAAAGATCAACAATCCACCTTGCCAACCAATAGTTTCACTCAAAAGACAGTCTGTTGGAACACGCTTCAAACTTTATTGATTATTTTTTTGGTCGCCTTTTGTGAGAAACGTAAGTTCTTACATTAAGAACACTACTGATCTCAGGCAAACTATTGAAGATATTCCATGGAACAATAATTTGTTGTTGATAACTATAGATATAGCAAGCCTCTACACATGTATCTTTCATCAAGAGGGTCTAAAAGCAGTAAAATTATTTTTGAAAAGTATACATCTTAAGTATCATGAACACAATGTGATGATCTTGGATTTCATCTCTTTCTGCCTGAACCATAATATTTGTCTTTTTTCTGGACATTTGTATCAGCAGGTCCAGGGGACAGCGATGGGCACATGCTTCGCCCCAAACTACCCGACAATAGTACATGCAATGTCATGTTGACTGTGGCATTTATGTACCCACTAATAGAGATATTTCGATGTTCCGGCTTAAAAAGACACTTAGAAGCAAAGATTGATAGATATGTTTAGCGAGCCAGGCAATAATAAAAAATAGATGCATAGTGCCTACAACATTTTTATATACCTTAATGTTTGAGGAGTATATTATAATGATATACATTTGACGGTGTCTTATGTAAATGTAAATCTGTTGCTATTTTGTTTTGTTTTTCAGATTTTGTTTTAACTACCAAGAGATATTGAAGCTGCCAAGAAAAAGTAAAAACAAAAGAAAACAGATGTTAGACCTGACAGCCTTAGGGTGGTCACCCTCAACTTTTGGCCTTCCCCTCCACTTTTTGACACTGTGTTTGCTGGTTTTAGGACTCTGCACACTTTACCACTGCTAAGCAGTGCTAAAGTGCATATGTTCTTTCCCTTAAAGCATGGTGACATTGGCTCATACCCAATTGGCTTATTTAATTTACTTATACGTCCCTAGTAAAAGTGCACTACATGTGCCCAGGGCATGTAGATGAAATGTTATTAGTGGGCCTGCAGCACTGATTGTGCCACCCACATAAGTAACCCCCTCACTATCTCTCAGGCCTGCAATTGCAAGGAATGTGTGTGCAGTTTCACTGCCAATTCGACTTGGCATTTAAAACTGCCAAGCCTTAAACTCCCCTTTTTCTACATATAAGTCACCCCTAAGGTGGGCCCTATGTAACCCTTAGGGCAGGGTGCTATGTAGGGAAAAGGCAGGACATGTACATGTGTAGTTTATATGTTCTGGTAGTGTAAAATTCCTAAATTCGTTTTACACTACTCTGAGGCCTGCCCCTTTCATAGGCTAACATTAGGGAACCCTCATATACTGTTTGAGTGGTAGATTCTGATCTGAAAGGAGTGAGAAGGTCATATTTAATATGGCCAGAATGGTAATACAAAATCCTGCTGACTGGTGGAGTTGGATTTCATTTTACTATTTTAGAAAAGCCACATTAAGATAGTGAGCATTTCTCTGCACTTAAATCCTTTTGTGCCTTACAATCCATGCCTGGCTGGGTTTGTTGACAGCTCTCTTGTACATTTCACTCAGACAACCCCAAACACAGGATGGTCAGTCACACCTGCACACATCCGCATACTGAATTGGTCTTCCTGGGCTGGGAGGGTGGAGGGCCTGATGCTTATATTTCAAAGGACAGTGGCGTGCCTTCAAACAATGGACTGCCAAACCCACTACTGAGACCCTGGCAGACAGGATGGAACTGAAAGGGGACCTTGTGCACTTCTAAGCTACTCTTTGAAGTCTCCCCCATTTCAAAGGCACTTTGGGTATTTAAACAGGACCTCTGACCTTACCAACTCAGACACTTCTTGACAAGATACCTAATGGAAATGGAACTCTGAACCAGAACCTGCAACCTGCTAAGAGAAGTTGCCTGTCTACCCAAAGGACTCACCTGACTGCTTTGCTGAAAAGGACTGCTGCCTTGCTGTTGCCCTGTTGACCTGCTGCCCTCTAGCTCTCCTGAGAAGTGCTCTCCAAGGGCTTGGATTGAGCTTGCCACCTGTTTCCTGAAGTCTCAGGGCCAAAAATACTTCATCTCTGCAAAGAACTCCTTGTGTGGCAAAAATCGACACACAGCTTGCTGGAATCGACACACAGCCTGCCCTGTGGTGAGAAAGTCACTGCACGGCGAACCAGAACGGCGCAGCCTGGCTCCCAGAGTGGAGATCGATGAATCACCAGCGTTATGACCGGAAATTCAACGCATGGCCCACTGGATCGATGCAGCCCGACTTCCTGTGAGAATAATCGATGCAGTGCCTGCCGTGCGACAGAAATCTCCCCGCATCACCCACCAGACCAAAGCAGCTCCTGTGACTTCATCCTGCACGCCCAGGATTTCTCCACAATGTACCTGGGGCATCCAAATCCCTTGCAACCCAAAGAGGATGCAAGCCTGCGTGCCGGAAATCGATGCAAAGCCCTTGCTGCGTGGAAAAACATTGACGTATCGTCTGTGTGCACTTGGCAAAATCGACGCACACCTCGTTTCCACGCATCGCCTCCGCTGCGGTCCTGTGTGGATAATTTAGACACAAACCAGGTTCTTTGTGCTTGCAAAAGACACTTTTTGGTTTTTAAGAACTACATTTTTTATTGATCATTTCAAAAGTGATATTTCAACTTGTATTTATCAAATCTTGATAGTTTTGACCTTAATATACTCAGATAAGTACTCTATATTTTCCTAAACTTGTGTTGTGGATATTTGTGGTGTTTATACTGTGTTATTGCATGATTTATTGGACAAATACTTTACACATTGCCTTCTACGTTAAGCCTGACTGCTCAGTGCCAAGCTGCCGGGGGTGGGCACAGTATAATTTGGATTGAGTGTGACTTATTCTGACTAGAATGAGGGTTCTTGCTTGGACAGGGGGTAACCTTACTGCCAAGCAAAGACCCCATTTCTATCATTGGTGATCAGCGGTGAGGATAGGATATGCATTTGAGCAGTGACATACAATAGCTACGTGTACACCACCTTCCCACAGTTGAAGGTTAACTTGATTTTTTAAAATCTTTTTCTACAATTTCGTTTTCTGACTGACATTGTAACTTAATCCTCATTCAACATGTCTCTCGCTGGGTCTGAAGAAGGAGCTTAAGATTCTGACCTAGCCAAGCTGGAGACATACACTGTTAACCAGCTGAAGGGGTTCTTCAAGGGGATGGTAGTATCTACCCGGGTGCCTTCAGAAAGAAGGAATACCAAAAGGTGCAGGGGGCCCGGGCAGAAGGCCGTTCATAAGAGAATGTTGAGAAGAAGCCAGAGGATGGCCCGTCAGAGGATTTTCTGTCAGCAGTGGGGGTTGTTACTCCTGGAAATGTGCCCCCTACTAAACTAGGGAGAAGTGTCTCTAGCCATGGCCTGAACACAGAGGAAAGGAGGGAAGAGAGAGAATTTCAACTGCAAATGGCAAGCTTAAAAGTTTAAGCTCAACAGGAGGAGAGGAGGGCAGAGAGAGAAGCCAAACAGGCTGAAACTGAGGCTGAAAGGGCTTTGGCTGAAAATAATCTTTTGTTGGCTCGTGAACTGAGTCTCAAAGAGCTGGATATCAAGGCGAGGCAGTCTGAGCTCAGCAGTGATGGTGGCAGCATGCATGCAGGACCTGCTGGGGAAAGGAAGGTTTGTATACTCAAGAATGTGGTGACAAGTTATGTGGTGGGAGATGACATTGATAAGTGGTTGGCTGCTTATGAAGTTGCACTAAGGGCTCATGGGGTTTCTGAAGAGCAATGGGAGGCAGCCTTGTGGTAGTATGTAGTGGGGAGGGTCACACTCCTTGCATTGGATCCAAGGGATCAAAACACAGACGCACCCATAAAAACTGCTTTAATTGCCAAGTTTGGGCTGACACCTGAGAAGTAACATCAGAGGTTCAGGGACAGAACCAAACTCTCCAAACAGAACTTGGTAGACGTTTTTGATTTCTCCAGTAAGGCACTGAATGGATGGGTGTGGGTCAGTAAAGTAGATGAATATTTGGGTTTATATAATTTGATCCTGAATGAGCATATGTCAATGTTTGCTTTACAGAGTTACGCCAGCACCTAGTTGATGGTCAGATGACTGATCCTAGAAAGCTTGCTGAGGAGGTGGACTTCTGGGTTAGCACCAGGGTGTCCAAGAAGGTGCCTGGGGGGGACACCCACAGAGGTGGTCAAGGTTCCCACCAGAAGAAAGAGGGGGGAGAAAAAGTTAAAAATAAGGAGTTCTCAAAATCCCCCATAACAATTCCCGGGGGGGTGTAATCAGTCCCCACCTGAATCTGCCAAGAAGCCAGGTTACCTTGACAAGAAGAAAGGGCAGTTTATCCCCAAATGCTTGGAGTGCTTCAGGCATGGACACTCTAAGGGTGACTCCCAGTGTCTGTGTGCGCCCGGATAAAACCAACAAACACCTCCCTATGTTCCACGCCTCTCCTCCTCTGTGGTCCTGTGCAGATAATTTAGGCACAAATCAGGTACTTTCTGCTTGCAAGAGGCACTTATTGCTTTTTAAGAACTAAAGACTTTATTGATCATTTCAGAAGTGATAATTCTACTTGTATTCATCAAATCTTGAATGTTTTGACCTTAATCTACTCAGATAAATGTTCTATGTTTTTCTAAACATGTGTGGTAGATTTTTGTGGTGTTTATACTGTGTTATTGCATGATCTATTGCACAAATACTTTACACATTGCCTTCTACTTTAAGCCTGACTGCTCAGTGCCAAGCTGCCAAAGGGTGAGCACAGGATAATTTGGATTCTGTGTGACTTTCCCTGACTAGAGTGAAGGTCCTTGCTTGGACACGGGGTAACCGGACTGCCAACTAAAGACCCAATTTCTAACAACAGAGGAAAGCATATTATCTTCTTGCAGCATAGAAACAAAAGGCAGAACATGAGTTCATTGTGCTTTAAGAGAAAACAGGTGCTGTTAAGCGAAGCAGAAAATTTCTTAAAACTATATTTGGGAAACCGCAAACTGTGAAAAATGATGTAAATAAAAAGCAAAGCTTGAAGTTAACGAAGAAGGGTAAAAAAAATCATATGAGATGCACAATAAGAAATTATTTAAGAAAACAGATTGATTAAACAAAAGGCAGCAACAATAGTTAAAAGAAATAAGAGTTCAAATGTTTTGTGCCAGTGTAATTCAGAATGGTCTTAAACACATGAAGAAGAACAAAAGGAGAAAGGAAGTTCTGAAACAAAAACAACAAGTTGAGGCTTTAGTTGATGACGTATTTGCCTTAAAAAGAAATTGTTTTATTTTGATTCTCACTAGAATGAGAACACTGGATAAAACAGTGTTATATATTGACAGATGCAGCCGAAGGAAAAAAACTGATTAATAAAAGTAATTTTGTAAAATATTTAGAGGTGAATGGAATCATGCATATCTCCAGTACAGAGCTTTTTTTTTTAATGAAGAATGGTATTCACAAGAGAACACAATAGTGCATGCAGAGGGTTCAACTGGTCAGTGTTATGAGATGAATGATGGGAGTCCCTTAGAAAGAGAAGAGATTGTTCCTAGAAATTTCGAAGAGGTGGTAGCAGAAGAGGTTCAGAGAAGGCACAGACAGGCTCCTGTGCATAAACAAAATTGTAGCAGTATTTGTAGTATCCTACAGCAATCAGTTGATTTGATGAAGACATTTGTACACACATTTCGATACAGAAGCTTGAAACAAAACATGTTTTGCAAGGATTAGATCCATGAAAGTTAGAAAGCATACCAATTCACTAAGACATTAATTAGCATGTTTATCCAAGGCACATTTTATCACTTTAGGACATTGGCAGTTCACCATTCAAAAATACAAAGTTTAATTAGGAGACTTTGCTTTGGGAAGAACACAGCACTATATTTAGGAGAGATGAATAAAGTACTTGTGCATGGTACCGTACAAGAGGTAGAAAATGTTTGCGAGGATATGCAGTTTTGGTTCTTTGGTCCTGAAGAGAAATCTAGACAGAATGGAGAGTTTGCAGGTACAGTTATTGAGGAACAGAGCACAAGTATTTCTACTGAGAATTTTGAAGAAGAGATTATAAAGTTTACTTCCACTTGTTCTGAAAAAACAATCTTTATTTGCATTTCCTGCAGGTGCATTCACTACAAAAGTCAAACCCGAAATATAGATATATTTTCCAAAATTGAAGGGGAAACCAGACAAAAGTGGCAAGATTTTGCTGCTTACTTATTTTTAGAGGAGTGGTTTGACTTGTACATTCAACAAGTTATATGTAAGTATTGCTATAAGTTAGAGGATCAGAAAATACCAGCTAGAGCAGTGTATAACAGGTTAGAACTTGTCACTATTGCAGAACAATTACAAGACTTAAATGTGTATGAATCTATCCTTGTACAATCTGCACATCCATTGCAAGCGATTATACGATTGGAACCAAAGACAGGTAGATTGCATCCAACAGAGTTATTGAAAGGCCTTAAAGGAAGAGTACTGTATGTGCCATTAGACCTTAAAAAATGTTGAAACTGTAGGAATAGACAAAGACAATGAAGAACCACTTATTATCCTGGTATATGGTATAACGAATAAGAATAAAACAATTTGGCAAGGGTTAAATGATGTTAATAAAGTAAAACAGGCAACATTATAACTGGTACAAAATAATGTTTATTATAAAAAATTTAATGTGGAACCTAATGTACCCAATGTTGATGATGACAGTTTGCCAAGAAGTGGACAAATAGAAAAAGTAGATCCATCCTGGTCTGAGAAAAGTTATGAGCACTACAGCATGCATCCATTCCAAAGAAGTCATTGGTAATGCTATTGAACTTTTCCAAATGAAACAAGCTAAAGGAACCTTCCATGAGTGTTTGAGAGAAAAAGTTTAGAGGCTCTCTGTTTTCCCCACTTGTTTCCCACTGGAGTAGGAGATCGGCCTGATGACCTGCCCAAATGAATACCAGCAGCTGAATATCGATCAATACTATTATATTCAGAGGATCCAAGATTCAGTCAGTGTATCCAATACATATTTCACCTTTTATTTGAGAGTGATTTGTCTGGACTTTCATATTTAGTGAATCACATTCTAAAAACAGGAGTTAATTTTCAAAATATGTCTGCAAGAGATTTTGCTACAGTTCAGGAAAAGGCTGAACACTTAGAATATAACTTAATTAATTTAATGCAGGCCAATGTGGCACCAATAAATATTGGTCCCGCCGTCATTGAGAACTGAAGTGTATGTCTCTGACCTCCTGGTCTGGCTCTGTTGCCCTCCCTAGCTCCTCCTGATGCTGCTGCCCTCTCTGCCTTTGGATGGAACTGAGAGCCTGCCTGACTCTCAGTTAGTGATCCTCCTCCACCAGCAGGCCTAGTGGCCCTCTGTAAGTAAGTATCTTCTTTCTCTTTTTACTCCTGCATTTTACTTCTGCCTCTACTTCTGGTTTTATTTTGTCTAATTTTTCTGATTTTGTCTTCTCTTTTTCCTCCTCTCCCTCCCACGTTCTCCCCGTGCCACTGCTGCCTCTGCGGCCCCACTCCCATGCCCCATGAAATGCTTTTCCTGCCCTCCCAGTTGACCGGCCCCCGCCTCCCTCCCTTAATGGCAGCCACAGCAGGGCCACACCGGGGTATTCCATTGGTGGTACACACCGCCGCGCTCAAAATACACACACTCTTACAAAACACAATCACATTGGACAATTCGAAATACACACACCTGATACACATACACACACCACACCCACACACCCAATCCAATATAAAACACACACCCACATCAGCCACAAACCCCTACGACAAAAATTGAGAAAGAAGCCCAGAGAGAGACACCACCAGAAACAACACTAGCATCCACAGGCACACAACACCATCACACACTACATCCACGCACCTCAGACAAAAAACACAAACACATCCCCTCACACATCACAACACACACCACCTCACACATCACCCACACCACACCATCGCACCACAAAGACTCCCCAGGTTCTCTGAGGAGGAGCTCAGGGTCATGGTGGAGGAAATCGTCCGGGTAGAGCCATAGCTATTCGGATCACAGGTGCAGCACACCTCCACAGCTTGGGAAGATGGAGCAATGGCGAAGAATCGTAGACAGGGTCAACGCAGAGGGACAGCGTCCAAGAACTAGGGATGACAGGACGAGGTGGCACGACCTACGGGGGAAGGTGCATTTTGTGGTCTCAAGACATCAGATTGCAGTTCAGAGGACTGGCGGCGGACCCCCACCTCCTCCCCCACAACTAACAACATGGGAGGAGCAGGTCTTGGCTATACTGCGTCCTGAGGGCCTCACAGGAGTAGCAGGAGGAATGGACTCTGGTAAGTCACACGGTTCAGGGGACAGAGGAACAGGAAAACCGGGGAACTGGAAGGACTGCTGTGCGACAGGGGTAGGACAGACCCAGGGAACCCACTCTCCACGAGGCCGTCTCCAACATCATGGGAGCGTACCATCATTCCCAGGAGACAATGGCAACAGTACTGGCCAAATTTCAGGAGACCCAGCGGCCCCAGGAGGAACAGTATTTGGGGATCAGGGAGGAACTCAAGTCCATCAACACCACCCTGGTCACCATTGTAGGGGTGCTGAAGGACCTTGTGAACACCAGGAGGGACACTGTGGCACAACAAGGGGCCCCTGACACTAGCCTGGATGATGAACAGCCCACCACCTCCACCGGCGCTAGTGGACAGGAGGCATCGCCACAGGACCACGACACCAGCACCCCACTCCCTGCAGATGGAAAACCAGCCCGCAAACGGTCCCTGAGATCCAGGACAAAGACAGAGAACAATGCCAAGACCCCCGCCAAGAAATGAGACCACCCTGAATGTCATCCTTCTGTCCCACTTCGTCACCCTGTCCATCCTTCAACTGCCCTAGCTCCACTTCCTATGCCCGTTTGGACAATGCACCTGTGAAACAAATAGACTAGACTCTGCCATGGACATTACTCCACCATCACCCCTGCCCATTTTACAACCCCACCACTAATTTGCACTTAAATAAACACCCTTAAATCACAAAATAATCTGGAGTCAGTCTGTGCTTTCTCAAATGTGTATTTGCTATAACTAGGGAAAATAGCAATGTCGATTGTATTGTCAATATACCTATGTCACACAGCTCTAGTCCATGAGGTGATATAGCAGAGGTCACACAGTGGGACCCACATCTGTGAAATGGAAATGCAAAGTGACAAGTCAGGGTCCATACACTGGGTGAAAGTGACAGACATATGATAGGTCTAACAATTGTATGAGATGTGGGAGGCAGTGATGTCTTCTTACCTGTGTCTCACTGAAAGTATTGCTGGATGACGCTGTTTCTGTTGTCGATATCCTCTTCTTCTGCCTCCTCTTCTTCCCTGTCCACAGGCTCCACAGCTGCCACAAGACCTCCTTCTGGACCATCCTCCTGCAGAAAAGACACCTGTCGTCGCAAAGCCAGGTTGTGCAGCATACAGCAGGCCACGATGATCTGGCACACCTTCTTTGGTGAGTAGTAGAGAGAACCACCTGTCATATGCAGGCACTGGAACCTGGCCTTCAGGAGGCCAAAGGTCCTTTTGATCACTCTCCTAGTTCGCCCATGTGCCTCATTGTCGCGTTCCTCTGCCCTTGTCCTGGGATTTCTCACTGGGGTCAGTAGCCATGACAGGTTGGGGTACCCAGAGTCACCTGCAAATGTCGAGGGACAACTGTTAGACACACACTAACCCTTAGGGACAACCCCAGACCCAGACAATCATTCATACGGTATAGGGTCCTTGTCCTCACCTATTAGCCACACATGGTGCCTCTGGAGTTGCCCCATCACATAAGGGATGCTGCTATTCCTCAAAATGTAAGCGGCATGCACTGAGCCTGGAAACCTGGCATTCACATGGGAGATGAACTAGTCGGCCAAATACACCATCTGCACACTCATTGAATGGTAGCTCTTCCGGTTTCTGTACACCTGTTCACTCCTGCGGGGGAGGTACCAATGCCACATGTGTCCCATCAATGGCACGATGATGTTGGGGATATGTCTCAGGGCACAGAAGTCACCTTTCACTGTGGGCAAATCCTCCACCTGAGGGAAAACGATGTATCTGCGCATGTGTTTCAGCAGGGCAGACAACACTCTGGACAACACGTTTGAGAACATAGGCTGGGACATCCCTGGTGCAATGGCCACTGTTGTTTGAAAAGACCCACTTGCCAGGAAATGGAGTACTGACAGGACCTGCACTAGAGGGGGGATTCCTGTGGGATGGCAGATAGCTGACATCAGGTCTGGCTCCAACTGGGCAAACAGTTCCTGGATTGTGGCACGATCAAGTATGTAAGTGATAATGATGTGTCTGTCTTCCATTGTCGACAGGTCCACCAGCGGTCTGTACCCCGAAGGATAGTGCCATCTCCTCACCTGCCCCAGCAGACGTGCCCTATGGACGAGAACAGCGAGCACAGAGTCAGCCAACACTGAGGTATTAATTATTTCTTTTTATTGCACACATTTGTCAATCCGCAATGTACCTGTCACTGTGTGTATGCAAGGCCTAGATAGGTGTGATGCATTTAAAATTAATGCCATGTGGCCCCCTGAAATGGCGGCTGTCTGACCTGTAATGTGGGACAAGGGGATATGAGGTAACTGCACTGGCGTTGCACACCATCGCGGAAGGCAGTTGAAGACCGCGGCGCAATCCTGCATTGGTTAACATTGGACCCTATGGGCCCCAGGAGCCAATGACGATGTACGCCAGCGGTGACGGAACGCACCGCCGCGGACGTGACCGCCATTTTCTGTCTTTTCACTCACTTGATACCTGATCTTCGACAGGAGAGGACCTACACTGCAAGTGCTGCTGTGACCTCAGTCTGGAAGCGACAATGGCTCATGTGTCTGGGGAAAGGGCCCCTGCCTTCACTTCGGAGGAGTTGGAGAAGTTAGTGGATGGGGTCCTCCCCCAGTCCACGCTACTCTACGGTCCTCCAGACAAACAGGTGAGTACACTGTGAGCATGCTGTATGGGCAATGCCTGTTTAGAGTGGTGTGGATGGAAGATATGGGTGGGGACTGAGGCCTGCATGAGCGCACGGTGAGTGTATGTGCGTCAGGGCAAGGGTGGGAACATGGGTCAATGACTGTGACGGTCCGGACGGTTAAAGATTATCCTTTTCCACTATACTATTCCTCTAGGTCAGTGCCCACCAGAAGAAGGATATTTGGCGTGCCATCGCCAAGGACGTCCGGACCCTGGTGCTCCACCACAGATGGAGCACCCACTGCCGGAAAAGATGGGAGGACATTCGCCGCTGGAGCAAGAAGACGGTGGAGGCCCAGCTGGGTATGGCCTCCCAACGTGGGAGGGGTGCCCGTCACACCATGACCCCCTTGATGTTCCCGATCCTGGCGGTGGCGTATCCGGAGTTGGATGGGCGCTTGAGGGCATCACAGCAGTCACAAGGGGGTGAGTACAGTCACATCCATCTGACGCTGCGAGCATTACGAGGTGTCTGGGTGGGGGAGGTGGGTTGTGGGTTACCCTAGGCCAGGGCGAACTTTGTAGGCAAGGTCTTTTTGTAAGGCTGGCTATGTGGCACCCCATCCCCACCAGTGGTAAGAGCCAACTACACCTAGTCAGGCTCCTGTGACTTCCAAGTGTGCAGCAATCGGGCATAGGTCTTGTACCCCATGTCCCTGGGATTAATTAGGGAACTCTAAGTGCATGGCGTAGTGCAGAGGGCTGCTGTGTCTGTAGTGTCTGCCAACAGTAACGGTATTGCATGCACTGAACATGTCTGTCTTCTATCTCCCCCCCCCCTTTTTGTGGTCTCCCTGTTCTTGTGTGCATTAGCATCATCAGGTGGAGGAGCAGTGCCACCGGAGCAGGAGGGAGCTGCATCCCACATGGCCCTGGATGGCGAGACAGCGGAGTCTGAAGCCACCAGTGGGACGGAGGGCGAGGGGAGCTCCACGACGGGGGCAGGAGATGACATCAGCGACAGCGACTCCTCCTCTGATGTGAGCTCCCTTGTGGTGGTGGGCTCCTCTGTGCCCCCCGCATCGAAAAGTACAGCCGCCACCCCCCCTACCAGCACGCCCTCCCAGCAGCCTCTCAGTGTGTGTCCCGTGGTGGCTCACCCAGGAAGGTGGGCATCTCCTTCACCCCAGGCACCTCAGGCCCTGCCCCAGTCAGCCCTGCTGCCCTCAGTGAGGAGGCTATTGACCTCCTGAGATCCCTCACTGTTGGGCAGTCTACCATTGTGAATGCCATCCAGGGTGTCGAGAGGCATTTGCAACAAACAAATGCATACCCGGAGGGCATTCATTCTGGCCAGGCAGCCCAACAGAGAGCATTTCAGGCTCTGGCCTCAGCACTGATGGCAGCCATTGTCCCCGTGCCCAGCCTCCCCCCTCCAACTTCCTCAACCCGGACCCATTCCCCTGTACCTCAGCCTATCCCAAGCACACCATCAAACCAGCATGCACACACCTCAACACACAAGGGTGGCTCTGGCACACATAAGCACCACACATCCCACAGGCACTCACACAAGCATCATACCCATGCACAAATACTAACATCCACTGCCTCCACTGTGTCCCCCTCCTCCACGTCTCCCTCCTCCCTCCCTGTCTCGTCTCCACTCACACCTGCATGCACTACATCTTCAGCCACTACCTCCATCACCAGCACGCCCATCACCACACATCGCTCACATGCACTCACAACCCCCACTACCATTCACACATCCCCAGTGTCCTCTCCCAGTGTGTCTGTGAGCCCTCCTCCCAAAGTACACAAACGCACCCACACACCCGCCCAACAGCCATCCACCACACAACAGCCTCCAGCCCAAGCACCTTCACCCAAAGTCAGCAAACGTGCACCTCCTACATCCACTACCTCTTCCTCCATTCCCAAACCCCCTCCATCTACCCGTCCCAGTGTGTCTAAAAAGCTTTTCCTATCTAATGTTGACCTCTTCCAATACCTCCCGCCCCCATCTGTCCCCCTAGGGCCCGCCTTTCCAGGTCCCAACCCAGCACCTCAGCCACCACATCACCGGGCACAGTGGTGCCAGCAATTGCGGGCTTTTGGAGTGCACCAAGCAACAGGGCTGCCAGTGTTCCACGGAGCGAGGGCAAGGACATTCCGCCACCTCCAAAAGTCAAAAAGTTGCCCATATCCCAGAGGGAGAAGGAGAAAACACCTGCCACCAAGGGCTCAGGCAAAACAAAAGTGGATAGTGGCAAGACAGCTGCGCCACCATCCAAGGTGGGGAAGGGCCAGAAGATCAAGGGCAGGTCCACATCAACGCCAACCTGCACGGCGGACAAGACCGCCACACACACCGCCACCGGCACTGCAGTCACTGAGCCCGCCGCCAGCACTGCAGTCACTGAGCCCGCCACCAGCACCGCAGTCACTAAGCCCGCCACCAGCACCGCCGCCACAAAGACTGCCGCCAGCACTGATTCCACAGAGGCCACCGCCAGCACCGATTCCACAGAGCCCGCCGCCAGCACCGATGCCACAGAGCCCGCCAACAGCACCAATGCCACAGAGTCCACCGCAAGCACCGCCGCTACTGACACCACCGCCAGCGGCCCCGCGACATCCTGAGCCAGTGGCACCACCGCAGGCATGGCTGCCATCCCCAGTGGTCAGTCGTCCGAGGCTGGTGGTCAGTTCCAGGAGCCTGGCAGCTTGCATGTTGCACGACCGTCAGTGGAGTGTCACATCCACTACCTCAGTCCTTGGCAGGATGAAGCACTCTGGGCACAAAGCCCCCTCCAGAACCAGTGGAGAAAGACCAGAACCAGTGGAGAAAGACATCCACTACCTCAGTCCTTGGCAGGATGAAGCACTCTGGGCACAAAGCCCCCTCCAGAACCAGTAGAGAAAGACATCCACTACCTCAGTCCTTAGCAGGATGAAGCACTCTGGGCACATAACCCACTCCAGAACCAGTGGAGAAAGGCATCCACTACCTCAGTCCTTGGCAGGATGAAGCACTCTGGGCACATAGCCCCCTCCAGAACCAGTGGAGAAAGGCATCCACTACCTCAGTCCTTGGCAGGATGAAGCACTCTGGGCACATAGCCCCCTCCAGAACCAGTGGAGAAAGGCATCCACTACCTCAGTCCTTGGCAGGATGCAGCACTCTGGGCACATAGCCCCCTCCAGAACCAGTGGAGAAAGACATCCACTAACTCAGTCCTTGGCAGGATGAAGCACTCTGGGCACAAAGCCCCCTCCAGAACCAGTGGAGACTGTTATCCACTTGAGAGACAGTGGCTTTGCACTCCCCAGGATAAAGCAGTGGGCAACCCACCCACTGAAGAGACTTGAGAGACTGTGGCTTTGCACTCCCCAGGATAAAGCAGTGGGCAAACCACCCACTGGAGAGACTTGAGAGACTGTGGCTTTGCACTCCCCAGGATAAAGCAGTGGGCAACCCACCCACTGGAGAGACTTGAGAGACTGTGGCTTTGCACTCCCCAGGATAAAGCAGTGGGCAAACAACCCACTGGAGAGACTTAAGAGACTGTGGCTTTGCACTCCCCAGGATAAAGCAGTGGGCAAAGCACCCACTGTAGAGACTTGAGAGACTATGGCTTTGCACTCCCCAGGATAAAGCAGTGGCCAACCCACCCAGTGGAGAGACTTGAGAGACTGTGGCTTTGCACTCCCCAGGATAAATCAGTGGGCAAACCACCCAGTGGAGAGACTTGAGAGACTGTGGCTATGCACTCCCCAGGATACATCAGTGGGCATGGAGCCCCCTCGTGGAGCTGGCGATGTGCACTCATCCGGCTGAGGTGCCCCCCCTTCCATTCCCCCTGAGGTGCCTGTTTCATTTCGAACTGATGCCCCAGCAGTGTACTCTCCGTTTGGAGTCGGGTATCGAGTGTGGGCCTCGCCCATGCATTTTGGGCCCAGTGGTCAACGGACTATGAATGGTGCACTATCTGGACTTGTTTAGTTGGTGTACATAATTGTTTATACTGTAGTTAAAGTTTTGACTAATGGATTTTTTTTTATTGATTACAATCGTTCAACTCATTTCCTTTTGTCCTTGCGTTCTTCCGGGGGGGGTGTAAATGTAATGTTGCAGCATGTATTTGTGTGTATGTTGTTGTGGGTGAGGGTGGGGGTGGGGGTTTTGCGTGTTGCATGTGTGTGTCACTCTCTTTTCCCTCCCCCTCCCCTGTTTTGTAGGTGCAGTACTCACCGTGGTCGTCGCCTCCGTCGTTCGTGCTCCTGGTAGAGTAGCAGGAATACTATCGCAGGGAGTATTTGGAGTTCTGGCTCCATGGCGTCCTGGTTCCTCGTGGAATGTGTAGAGGTGAGTGTTTTCCCTTCCAAGTCCTGTTTCTGCCGTGTTTTTGTTTGCGTTGGTTCCGCCCCAGAAAAGGTGGTGGATTGGCCTCTCATAATAGTGTGGGCTGTACATTGTCTTCCGGCTGTCTGTTGGCGGTGACCGCCATGCTGTTTGTTTCTACCGCTGTGGCGGTCGGAGTGCTAAAGTGGCTGTCTATGTTGGCCGTTTCCTCCATGGTCGTGATTCCATTTTTTTTTACCGCCAGACTGTTGGCGGTCTTACCACCGCTTTAACACAGACCGCCAGGGTTGTAATGAGGGCCATAGTCTCCTACACTGATAACACCCAACAGGTCCTCTATGAGGACTCTGCGCAAGCCAAGAGGAATTCCCACATCAGGATGAGAGCTGTTGCCACCTTGATGGAGGCCAGCTGCCTCAAGCTCAACTCAGACAAGAAGGAGATCCTTGTTATCGGCTGCACCCCTTCTGCCTGGACCAGCTCCTGGTGGCCCTCCGCTCTGGGTAACGCCCCTTATAAGGACAACCTAGCAGCTCGGACATGGAACACACTTCCCCTCAAGCTCAGTCAGACCACATCACTGAAGCAGTTCAGGAAGGACCTCAAGACCTGGCTCTTCGACTGAGCAGCGCGCCTACAGTCAGCATCTTGAGACCCTATGGGTGATTAGCCGCGTTTTTCAAATCCTTGATTGATTGATTCATGCTGAGAAACCTAGCACCATCAACCTAGTTTTTGACATTGAGTTGCACGGCGTATGCATGAGATGATCTGATTCAATTCTTGAGAGAAGCAAGCTCTAACATAAAAGATATTAATTTGTCGAAAGTTGAAGAACTGTGCTCAGAAGATCCTGGTAAAGATTGTAGATATTTCAACCACATGTTCCAAGCTGTGCTTGCTTTTGTCTTCAACAAAAGCAATCCTTCTTCTGGAGAAGTAAGTGATTTCTTTTGGCAGAAACAGTACCAGTCAAGAGGTGCCCATTACATTCACCTGTAAATGGAGAAAAGACGCACCCAAATTTGGAGCAGAAAGTGATGAGCCTGTGTTGTCTTTTATAGAACAGTATTACACATGTACTATACCAAAGCAGACTGGTGAAAAAGGTCTCAGAGAACATGTTTTGTGTTTCCAAACACATAGATGTGGGAAGTACTCTTGTCATACATACAGGTCTAAAGAAAAGTTTTGCATAACATGTCACTTTGGACTTTCATGACCTGTCATCTCAAAAGGAAAAGTAAACCTCTTCTTTTCTTCACGGAGACATACTTTCACACGGAAATCACCTAAGAACGCAGATTACTTAAAGAGACCAGGAGATTCCAAATACACTAATGATTACAATCCTGTAATTTAAAAAATGTGGAATGCTAACATGGATATACAATTTGTTGCAGACAACTTTATTGCTGTGGCTAAGTATGTGACATTATACATCCAGAAATCTGAAAAAACTGAGATGAAGGAGATGTGGGAGATTTCTGCAGAGAAGACTATTAATAAGAAGTTGTATACCTTCAGTTTGAAAGTGCTTTCCCATAGAAAAAGAGGGTCCTATGAAATCTTTGACAGGTTTAGTTCTGCAAGATTGTTCTCCGAAAGAATTGTCTGTGTAAGTCTTGGTCTATCTACTACAAGAAACAGAGTATTGAAGTCTTTCCCTGAAATTAAGTACAAGACGGAGTTTGAATCAGAAAGTACAAACACTGTATTATCAAATATGTTGGATACTCCCTATCCAAGAAGAAGTCCACATCCAGAAGGCAAGTGCCTGTATGAAATTCTTCGAAACTATAGGTACAGACGTAATGTAAGAGATAATATAGAAGAATGGAAATATGAAGTAAGTGGATGTGTAATAAAACATTGAAAAGGAAACCTGATTAACCACCAAAAACTTAGCTTCTAAACTTCTGAGAAAAGAGATTTTATAGCAGGAGCCAGCCCTGGGGGGTAGCGGTCCCCAGAGCTATTTGTGGCTCCTTAAGAGGGGCCATGTGGCTCCCTTCCAACATGAAGATAGACCCAGAGGTGCGGGTGTGAAATAGACTCTCTTTAATTTTTTTTACTGTTTGCCCTGGGGTGGTGGTCAGCGGGGTGCTGCAGGGTCCACGGGCCCCCAGGCCCCCAAACATGTATCTACATAGAAGCCCAGGGTGGTGGTCTCCAGGGCTTGGGGTCCCATAGGGACCCTCTTTTGTTTTGTTAAAGATTTGCCCCGGGGTTGGTGGTCCCCAAAACAGTGGGAGGATTGTGTGGTCCCCTACAAATACAATGCATTTTGCCCAGGGGTGGTGGTCCTGGGGTAGTAGGGGGGAGCACAAGGCTCTCCTACCTATTACATGAAAGTCCTGAGGACGTGACAGTCCCTAGGCAGCAGGGGGCCACAGGCCCCCTCACACACAAGAAAATAAGCCCCGGGTGGTGGCATCCTTGGGGAATCAGGAGGAGGCCAGGAGAACCAACACTTTTTTTTCAAAAAAGCCCCCAGTGCTTGGCTCAACCAGGGGCATTCAGCTAACAAAGCACAGGCGCTTAGCTTTTTTTATTTTTCAAGCAGAGTCATGGATCCACTGGTTTCTGCTTGTAAAATTGAAAAAAATGCTTTTTAGCGCTGGGGGTGAGGGGCGCCCCTTTGGGATCCCACCACCAGAGCCATGGGGTCAGGGTGTTCGTACACTGAGCCCTTTTGTTTTAATTTTTTAACTTTTTTTGGGGGACTCAGCTAAAGCAGAGTCCCAAGATTGCTGACAATACATCAACAGCTTCTAGTGCTCTGTTCTCAGCCAATCAAATCTCAGCACTAGATCGTTATGGGTCACAAATCCTTCATGTCCCTAGATAAACACATTTGTTTTCCCATTAATTTCTCAAAACTACTGAACAGAATTACACCAAAACAAAAAAAGCACTCTTTCTGGACCAGGACCTACCTTCCTGTCAAATTTGGTGTAATTCCGTCTAGTAGTTTTTGCGCTGGTCAAAATCCCTATGGAAAAATGAATGGGGAAAACATGTTTTGGGACACCCCTTTTTTCTTGAGAACCCAAACTAGTGTTTTGTCTGGGGATAAGACTGGACCGACTGTTGTGAATTAGAACTGTGAGGTGTGGGAACAAACAGGTTGCCAGTATACTGCAAAAAAGTTTTACCTCAGCATTCAGGATAGATATCAGCTGATACACCTTACAGGTAGCAACTACATATTATTCTGCTAGAATTGAAGCAGCAGCTAACTCTCCTAAGGAGATTTTTAAGGCCTTAAAAGATCTTATTCATCCCATTGAGGAGTCGGAAATTATGGACTTCCCGCAGCAACATGTTCAGGATCTAGCAAGTTTTTTCCAAATGAAAATTCAGTATATTTATGTATCCTTCCCTAACACTCTAACAAGAGATCACGTGGTGATGGACCACGAGGTTAGGGAAGAGATAATTTTAACAAACTTTACTCCTATTGGTTTGGATAGAGTTACTAAATTACTGGGCTCAACTAAGTCAGGCTCTCTGCTGGATCCGGCTCCTCCTCAGATTCTCTCTATGGGAATACCGGTGTTAGGTCTGGTAATTACAAATCTTATTAACACCTCACTATCATCTGGAACAGTACCAGACCCCTGGAAACAGGCCATTGTTAAATCTCTCCTAAAAAAAACTAATTTGTATTCCAAGTTACTGACTAACTACAGACCGATTTCACTGTTACCTATAATGGCTAAACTTGCAGAGAAGTATGTACACACAAAGTTATCTACTCTTCTGGAAGAGAAAAAGATTCTACATCCCACTCAGATGGGTTTTAGGCATGGGACTGAAACCGCACTGATTGCGATCACAGAAGAAGCAAAAAAGAGGATGGATAAAGGAATTGAAACAGCTATCATCCTCCTAGATCTGAGTGCGGCATTTGATACGGTCGACCTGAATATCCTTAAAGATAGATTGTGAGGGGGTGGAATCTCTGGAGTAGCCTTAGATTGGATTCTATCTTTTATTCATGGAAGGTCCTTTCAGGTACTGGACGGATCGTGTACTTCCAGGCGTACTTTCAGCAGCTGTGGAGTCCCACAGGGGTCTGCCCTGAGCCCGCTTCTCTTTAATATCTGCATGCGGCCATTAGCAGAGATTGTTGAGCCATTTGGACTGAACCTGGTGTCCTATGCAGATGATACTCAACCTATTGTTTCCCTCTCCAATAATCAACCGGATATGGGGACAGCATTAGGTCCTTGCCTGAAAGCAGTTACTGCATGGATGTCGAGAAGTAAATTGAAGCTCAATGATGAAAAAACTAAGGTCATGTTCTTTGGGCAAACAAAAACTTCCTTAGCCAATCCTAGCATATCAACAGGAATGCGCACTCTCCCACCCCCTAAATGTCTTATTAAAAGTCTTGGGGTATGGCTGGACCCCCAACTCTCAATGTCACAACACACTAATAGAGTAGCTGGAACCTCCTTTGCTCTGCTTAGGACTTTGAGGAAGGTTTTAACAATCCTGCCTTTTCTTGCCAGGAGATTGGTTATTCAGGCACTGATAGGTTCTCGTCTTGACTATGGCAATGCCCTGTTTGTAGGATCACCAAGATATGTGATACAAAGATTACAGAGGGTGCAAAACGCAGCTGCACGACTGCTTTTAAATACACCTAAGCAGCAATCCATACGGACTGGAATTTCTTCCTTACATTGGCTCCCAGTAGATAAAAGGATTAAATTTAAGGCTCTATGCCATATTCATAAAGCTGTGTTCAATCAGGGCCCTGAAATACTCAAAACATTGGCATATGTTTACATTCCGGGAAGACCTCTCAGATCCTCCTCAGCTATGCTGGTCATAGTTCCAACAGTGAAGAAAACAAGATGGGGAGGAAGGTCTTTGTCATATCAAGGTGCTATACTCTGGAATAGCCTCCCTCTTAATATCAGAGTAAATTCACAAGATACTCCCTTCAGGAAGGCCTTAAAAACCTGGCTATTTAAAGCTTAATTCTCATACGACTACGAACAGTGACAAGTCTGTGTTTCAGTATAAGCGCTACAAGGCCTCTGGGCAGTTTAGGTGCTATATAAGCAATTATAACATAACATAACGTACACCGAGGTGACCTTTGGATCGCTCCCTGGCTTTGACACCATGATAATTAGGGCCTCACGCATGCCAGCCAGCAGGCCCCCATCTGCAGATCTTCAATGTATGCCTCAAGTCATTTATCTAAAAGAAGGTCCACATATATTTTGTAAAACTCTGAAGGTATACCATCTCTACTTGGGGTCTTTGCTGTCTTAAGGTGTCGAAACGCAGCAAGGATTTCCTTCCTGGAAAGCGAGCTATCCAGGTCCACTCAGACTGTGGCATGGGGACTCGGATGTGGCATGTCCACTGATAAATCTTATATTTTATGGGGAGGAGAGCAAAACTGTTCTTTATATGTTTGTTGCAGGTGAGAGTGAAAGATGCTATTAAGAGCCTTCTGTGTGTAGACTAAGGTACCAGGGTTACCCTAAAGGAACAGCATGGGTGATCTGGGTGCCTCCTAGCCTACCAGCAAGGACAACAGCACCTCGGTATTATTACTCTCCATATGGAGTCTTTGCCAGTGTGCAGTGTTAGTATGTTTCTCAGGTTTCCGCCAATCCTCCAACAACTCTACCCTGGCATCACACCATGCTGGCAATTGCTGCGGATCTGAAGGAAGCACCATCTCCAATCCCTTCAGTTGTTTTTCATGTGTACCAATATCAGTTTCCAACTGATAATGTACCCCATAAGTGGATTTAATACAAACCCCTCACATGACGACCTTCATAGCTTTCCAGTAAAGTGCTCTGGTACTCACTAAGCCCCAGTTATCAGTGAAATAATGCATCAGTGACTCACTGGCTACCGCCTCAAATGGGCGGTCAGGTAATGCCTCTGAATGGAGGTGCCATAGTGTGATCACTGGATGTCCCAGTTACGCTCCAAGACTCAGGAGGAGTGAGTTATGGTCTGAGAGGTTTCGGACTAAATAGGAGGCGTCTTTCACAGTAGGGGTCATCTCAGTGGAAATGAAGAAGTAATTGATGTGACTGTATGTATTTGTCACAGGGGTTTAGCAGGAGAATGACTGCTCCAATGGGTATCAGCCTTTCCAGGTGTCACACAAGTGTAAACTGTGCAACACATCTTGGAGTGCTTCCATTAAGTGAGATTTAGGGCCAGATGTAGGTAGCAAACATTTTGCGAGGTGCAAATTGCGAGTCTCAGCGACTCGCAATTTGCACCTCACAAAATGTTATGCAGAAAGGTGTCTCAGACACCTTCTGCGACTCGCTATGGGGTCGTAAAGACCCACATCATAAATATATGCCTACCCTGAAAAAATATTTTTGTGAGCATTCACAAAGGGGAAGGGGTCCCATGGGGACCCCTTCCCGTTTGCGAATGAGTTACCATCCACTTCAAGTGGATGGTAACTGCGAGTTGATTTGCGACCGCTTTCGCGGTCACACATCAACTCTACATCGCAGTAGAGCACCCCTTCCTATTTGCGAGTCTGAAACACATTTTGCGAGTCAGTACCGACTCGCAAAATGTGTTTCTGCATCGCGTAAGGGCTTTTGCGCCTCGCAATCGGCATTTTTCGCCGTTTGCGAGGCGCAAAAGCCTTCCTACATCTGGCCCTTAGTGCGGGCCCTAGAAGGGTCGTCCAACACACAGTTACAAACCCCTGCAAGGACAATGTCTCCAGCTAAATAAGGGGAGGCCACTTTCATAACGCCTGAGTACAGGTTGGGCAAACAGCAAATGTGGCTAAGACATTGAGAAAACATATCTCCCTTCAATTGAGAGCTCCTAGCAATATAACTTACTGTGCCTCTGGGATGACAATGTGGTGTTTATAATGGAATGGGACTTCTGGAGCTACCGAAATCATCACTCCCCATGCATACCCAGAGTAATAAGTAGAGTACACTTGTCCACTCCATCGTTTCCGTAAACAAGTGTTACAATCCACCCAGATGTGTGTTTCCTGGAGAAATACAATTGATGCTTTATAGCCCTTCAGATAGGCATGTCCATGCCTACGCTTCTCGAATTGGGCAGTACCCCTAAGATTCCAAGTGCTAAGTTTAATTACAGGAGTAGTGATACATCCTAAGCATCACAGAAATCTCTCTAGAGGTGATGCAGTCCACAGACACACAACCCATACTAAAGTATTGTTGACTAAGAGGCAGGACCATTGTACTCATGAGCAGAACTAACAACCCGAGCATAACCCAAACTTGGGAACTAAACCCCTCTTATGTCCCCCCCCCCCACAAGCAGTGTAACAAACCCACACCACCTAAAGAAAGACAAGTCTGAAGTCAGTGTACACCACCCAATGCCACAACTCCCCTTTAAAGAAATGAGGAACAGTTCAAGTAAGAAAAAAACTAACAGCACAGAATGAACATCCTCTCCTACCACCCCAAACTTAGTGCAGTGCTAGAGGTTAGATCTGCGAAGAAGTTGCATAGCCAATGTACTGAAGCTCCCTCTCTGTGACTACCAGCCTCGGTGTTGCTGGTGATCCTGCTGTTATTCTTGTGGAGTATCTGAAATATTAGACAACAGAGTCGTAAACGTAAGTTGCATGTGAAATCAGAAAGGGTACAGCAAACCATGTTGGTATGTCCCTGCAGTATCTCACCTGTATGGTGCTCCATTGGAGAGTGCAGGCCCATGCATCATTCACCTCCTGAGGTCTAGCCGGCTGAGTCCAATGTTCAGCTGTTGTTGGAACCATCCCTGGCAGAGTCCTGGTCAGCCTGTCTTTCCTGGGAGTCCCCCTCTGAATCCGGGACCCCCTCCATAGCTTGGAGAGTCCTGTCTCACAGCAATTCTCTCTGTTCTTAGGGGGCCCTCTGAATATTTCCTTCGTCCCTGCTGTCTTTATCACCGAACTGACCAGTGTGATACATCCACTGGAGATGTGCCCAGTCTCTCCTGGCATAAAGAAGAACAAAGCTTTTCCCCCATGTTGAATCCTCAATTTCACCAGGAACACCAGACTGTATTTCATGTTGACATCTCGCAATATCTTTTTGACCTGAAGAAAGATTTTACAAGGCTCCTGCACCCTCTACGTGTAACCTGGGTATAAAGAAATGGGATGTCCTTCAAACATCAGTGGACCCTTTGTGTGGGTGCACTGGAAGATGGAGTTGCAGTCTCTGCAATAAAAGAGATGGGAAGTGATCGCCCTAGGTTGCCCCAGGCCACCGCAGAGTCATTCAATGGTAAAGAACCTCGAGAGTTATTTGGGCATAAAAAACAATTTTATCCACTAATCCAGGAAGAGTTCAGTAGACAGCCCCTCTGCTTTTTTGGGAAATCCAATGAATCTTAGATTATTCCTGCAAAATAGCCCCTCGAAATCTTCCATTCGGTCATCTAGGTGATTCATCAATTTCTGCAGGTTGATAACTCTGTTTCTGAGAGTACTAACCTCCTGTTGCAGTGAGTCCACCTGGCGCTCCACCTTTGTTACATGATCTGCCACTTTAGGAAAGTCAGTGCGTAGCAGTCTATTTTATGAACCATTTCATCCTATGAATTATGGATTGCTGCCAGTAAGTCCACCAGTAAAAGAGCGGTTACTGTCGTGCTCCCCGCCTACCCAGTGGTTCCAGTCAGAGAGTCTCCTTCGGTATGACCCTCCAGGAGAATCGGCTGTGTGTAGTTGTCTATTTTGTTCAATTGAGTAGGTTTAGATCCCTTGTCCCTCACCATTGTGTGAGCAAATCATTGCTCATTCCAGGAGACCAAAGCAAGGTTCACCAGCAGGATCTCATGACTATTATTCACTTCTGTTACCAAGCAAAGGCACGCCCTACACCAGGTCTCATTCGGCTGGTGCAACGCTGCATCCCCAGACCAGTCTCACCACCATCCAGAGGGCCCAAACATCGCAGGCTTCAGCTTAGGTGCAAGTCCTCAGAGCCCCGGTACCTCCGGCCAGACAGACTGGCACACAGGCCACTACAGGCCTGTCTGGCACAGCCACAATAGGCACAAGAGCCCTACACACCTCCACAGGTAAAGCAGCTTGGGATGCAGCACAGCATCCAGCTCTCCACAGTGTAAGTTCACCAGTTGCTCCAAACCATATTTCAGGCCATAAAGATTGTTTATCTGGATTTCACGACCTTCCCTATAGTCACCAGGAGAGGCCAAGTGCCCAGAGAAACGGCAAAGTGATATGCAGGCCGAGGATCAAAGTTAAGCAGCCCTCCTCAGCCAGCATGACAAGAAGGGTTCATATAGCCTCCTACAGCCCAGTATAAGAAGGAACCTACTAGGTCCCAGAAGGCAGGCCTTTCCTATGCCCTAGGGCCCGTCACATCAGATGGCCCCCTCAAATAGTTTTATCAGGCTCCAGCATAGAGACAGGCTGGAATCAATTGGACTGGGAGCCCTCACAACAGGTTGCTTGGTGTAAGGAGGGGCCATGGGTATCCCCCAGGGCCTGCTGTGCAGCACAGTCTTGGAAATGCCGAGTGCCGTCCAGTGGCAGGTCAAGAGCATGCAGACAGTAGGCAGGCCCCGAACAGCAACCAGTCAAGCCAGTAAGGGCAGGTGGGGGGGCAGCAAAGCATTGTTTCTAATGTCAAGGATCAGTCTGGGCCCACCAGTGCTAGCAAGGAGGTATCACCTGGGGCTTTGTCTCAGGTAGGCACCCACTTCCAAAATCCAGAAATGTATAGCGCAGACTGAGATACCTATATATCGCTGTCCACAGGAGGAAGCTGTAGGCCTGTTGCCATTGTGCCTGCCCCAACCGCCGTCAATCTCTCTCAGTAAAGGCACAGCTCAAGCATAGGCCACCTGGATCATCCAACATTGACTGAGCTGCAGGGACAATCAGTCCAGGTCATGCATCACTGCTTCCTGGGCCCAGATGTTGCCTCCTCTGGCCAGTTGCCCTTCAGACAGGGCCCCAGCCCAGGCAGAGAGGATCCACTGTGTTGTCCTAGGCTGGAGTCATCCCCACTGCCAATACAGTCCATGCTCGAACCTGAAGTTCTGCAGGCAGCTTCATCTCTTAGAGAATGCTCAGGAGCCTCCAAGGGCCCAAAGATGGAGAGTACCAATTCAAGGGCTGATGAGGCGCAGCAGGTGTAAAAATATTTAATCAGATTCTCTGTGCTTCAGCGGGAGTGCCGGAGGGAACATGTATTATTCCATCTTGTGTGGCCACAGTGGCAACTTCTGTTGTGTTTTTAATGTTTATGTTAGTAATCTCCTACCTATGGATTAAGGATTTGTTCCCACACTAAATGTAATAATGTCAAGGTCATGGACATCTAATGTTAACTGCTATAACCTTATTATGTAGAGCGCTAAAGCTATGTTATTCCTTCTCACACATACTCCATTGATACAGTGACCTGCTCCAAACTAAATCCAAAAAACACATGGTGTATTTCCCCCTACCTTTATTCGCAATATACTTACTGCTGCTCCACAATATTCCTAAATATTGTGGATTCCTTCCCATCCACAAATCCTACCCAATGTCCTGCCATCCTAAACCAAACAGATGTATGCCTTTCCCCAAAAAAGATAATAGTAAAGTGGTACTAGATGTACCACGGGGCTGAAAATTAAATGTTACTAGTTGGCCTACAGCACTTACTGTGCCACACACTTAAGAAGCCTTTATAAACATTTCTCAGGCCTGCCATTGCAGCCTATGTGTGCACTTTCAAACTGCCACTTTGACTAGGAAAAATAATCCTTTTTCCAGGCTGAAACCTTCCAATTTAATACACATAGATCACCCCAAGAGTAATCCCTAAACAGCGTATTCGGCTGGGTATGTTATATTTTAAAAGCTGGACATGTACTTTTAAGTTTTACATGTTCTGGTTGTGAAAAGTTCTCAAATTCATTTTTCACTATTGCAAGGTTTACTTCTCCCTTAGCATACCATTGGGTTACCTTATTACATTTAATAAATGCTAACATTTGATTGGGAGCAAGTAGGAAAGTCATGTTTGGTGTCTTGAGGAAATGTAATTTAAAACCCTCTCTGAAGTTAAAATCTAATTTTAAGTCACTATTGGGAAAATGACACCTTTTATGAAGTTGGGATTTTCTTGTCCTAACCATTTGGTGCCTGCAGCCTGTTACTGGGTCGCATGTGTAGGTACAGTTGGCCTTTGTCCATTTCTCCTAGACTGTGTCACAGCAGGTGGTTTGGATGTTGGCAGGATGGGGGGTGGAGCTGTCACTAATCCCACTTCAAAGGCACTGGTTCTGCTCACAGACAAAGGACATCTCACTAGCCTAGTGTGCTCTCAGACAGACTGTGCTCAGGACAGGAATTCCAGATACCTCTTTAGTGGGAGACTATAAAAGTAGTTAAAGTAGGCACCAGGTATAGATATAACAAGGGGGACCGTATTTGCTTACAAGGAAAATTGGACCTGCGCTCTTCATCCCAAGCTGAAGTGACTCCAAGGGTCAGCTGACTGATCTCCTGTAAGAGCTTTAGGGATACAACAGGCTACATAGGCTTCCCTGCAAATGCCTAGTTGACCTACTGAAATGGAATTATCTGAAACTGCCTGAGCCCTTCTGGCCTCTGCTGGAGTTATTTCCTGATCCCACAGTGGTGTTTCCCCAAGTCCTGGGCCGTCAGCTGGTATCAGAGAGATAGCTCCTGTCCTAATTGAATGTTCCCTCAAATCCGTTGTGAAACAATGTGAAGCCTCACAAAGCCTCACTACACAGTTCCACGCTTCATCCAAACCGACGGCAAGTGACGCAAAGCCTACCTGCACAGCTGCAATCTTCATCAGAACTGACACAGGGCACCGCAAAGCCCCACAGAGCCTCACCACAAATCTCATCAATACCGACGCACAGTGACACAAAGCGTCACCACACAGCTTCTTGGGAACCAGTGGCAGACAAGGCAAATCCTCTCAAAGCAACACCACAAAGACCTCACAGAAGAACATAAGGTACAATCCTCAGTGGGCCAAACCTGATCCCATGCCTGATCTGTGCTCCATAGCAGTCAGCCTGGTGACTCAGCACCTGTTCAATGTGACCAGATACCTTCATTTGGTCCTGTGTGTAACTCTAGTTCTATTGATTAGATTTTTGTTGTTTTGGTCTCAAATAATTTATTACATTTTACTCTATTTTTAAAGTGGGGCGGAGTTTTCCTTGTATTGTAGTTTCAGTCTTGTACTGTTTGATTGCTACATAAATACTTTACTCATTGCCTCTAAGTTAAGCCTGACTGCTTCTGTGCCAGAGGGTCAAGTACATATTATTTTAGTGACTTCTTGTGACTCACCCTGACAAGAATTGTGGATGTTGCTTGAGTAGGGTTTCACTCCCCCTCAACCAACAAAACAGGTTCTCACAGTTAGTTATTGAGATTAGCCTTTTTGCTCAGGAAATCATTCCATGCATTTATTCCATTTTCTTTGTGATAGATTACATTAACAGAGTTTGATAGAATCATTAGTGTTATAGGGATATGTGAGCTCATGCATGTTTGTGGTGTTAGTAGATGAGCATGATGATTTAAGGTATTGTTAGGTTGTAGAGATGTAACTGAAAGAAGAAGAGGTTGTGATATCTATGAACTGTGGTTAGTTTTCAAAGATATAGGGGGTTATTCTAACTTTGGAGGAGGTGTTAATCCGTCCCAAAAGTGACGGATTTACCACCAGCCGTATTACGAGTCCATTATATCCTATGGAACTCGTAATACGGCTGGTGGTATATCCGTCACTTTACCGTCACTTTTGGGACGGATTAACACTCCTCCAAAGTTAGAATAACCCCCAATATCCTAGAGATGAGGGCAAAAAATGCATGTTCCTAAGAGTAGGTTGTGCTTACAGGAGGAGGCTTGCAGAAGATGCAATGCAAGGAGCAGGTCTTTTGAGAGTAAAAAGGAGAGGCAACAGTCAGAAATTAGGATAGTTTTCATACTGGATCTAGAAATGTAGACATTGCATTTTGATTTAGCAACATTTTAACGATGCAAGGCTAGAGAAAGAAACAGCATAATTTGTATGTGACAATATTGATATATAGGTACTTTGGTAGGCACTAGAATCAAAAGAACAGATCACCGTTCCAGTAATACCAGATGATCAGCTCAGGAGTAAGAAGCATGAAGTAATGGTTGTACACACATAGTAGGAAGCATTAGGAGCTTAAGACCGTGATTGAAGGAAGCAGTTATATCTTGATCATTGTAATGCGAGATTATTTCTGATATGTAGTAACATTAAAAAGAAGATTCTACAAATGCTGGAGTAGATGTCTGGGGATGTTTACCCTTGCCAGAACCCCTTTTTGTGGGACACCGGTCAATCTGAAGTAATGCTGTCCACCCATGATAGCTGAGGCATTTTATCCCTGATGTGTCAGGACCTGACATACTAGGGATCCTGCTTAACTGGGGCAAGAACCCCTTCTGCACCTGACTCTCAGTTAGGTTGCATTGAAAGAGCAGTCAAGCCAGGGAAGGGGGTGCGGATACAGATCAGTGAACACAACTCATAAATCAATGTGCAATGTGAAAGCAGCACAAACAATAAACCAGTGTCCAGTCAAATACTTGTTTTTATTTAAAAGAAGTATTTTACTACGAACTCTACACATGCAAAGGCAAACTACATTCAAGAGCAATAACACAATCCCCATTGAAGTCCAAGATCTAGTAAATGTCAGGCCACTCCCTGTCCCAATAACTTTAGTGCTACGAGTTGAATATTATTCCTCATTCACAGCTGGCCACATCCAGGGAGAGCAAACTATTAGGCTGTACTGAGGAGCTCTCCCCTCTGACTCCTTTTGGAAATTCAGTTACAAGAGTCCATGGAGTCACAGCACCAATCGCAGCATCTCCCCCATGGCCCTAAAGGCCCAGTTCATGGCTTTACAACTCTGGCAGTATGGAACCTCTCAATGGTGCAGCAAAGTCCAACTCCAGATTGGGCTGCTCACAGTCACATGTGTCAGCACACGGCATGGGCAGGCTTTCACCTCTGAGCCACCCTACTGGCTGACTCTAGCAATTGGGATTGTTCTCACTCAGATGATCACACGGTAAGTCACTCTTTCCCTATGGGGAAAGGGGGGGGGTGCTGATCTCCTTCCTCTGATGGGGCTTTGATTATATCCTTTATCTTCAGTTTTCCTTCGGTGCACTACGCAGTATGAGGGCCAGATCCACCATGGTCACAGCAGCAGATTTTGGTCCCGGGTGACGGTCTAAACACTTGGCCTCAGAATCTTTGGCGGTCTTTCCTGACATATGAGGTTGCCTCCACAGCACTCACAAGTCTGGTCATGCTGACCTAGCATCGTTGTCCATGGTGGCCCCCTCTCTGACACACAAGGGTACCCACCAGAAGGTCTTGTGGGCCAGGCGCTCTCCACACAACTCTCACTCCTTGACTGAGTCCACAGTAGCCCGTCCTGGCACAAAGCAGTCACCAAATCAATCCAGGACTGTTGGTCTTAGTTTTCCTGAGTGATGTTCCTGTCACCTAGCAGGGACACAATAGGCCTGGGCCCAAAGTCCTGGTTGCAGGAAGAAGTCTAACAGAGCTTTTCTTCGTCACACAGGCTGTCTGGCTGCTCCGTGGATGACAAAGTTTGGGATTTTAAATTCTAAAACTTACAATCCTTTTCCAGACACAAAATTTACTTGTCTGATACTTGAAGTTTTGTGTTGGGGTTCTGCTTCTGTGAAATGGACATCTTTCCCCTTTCTTCTTCCTCCTGAAGAATGTATGTCACAGCAGGCAGGACTCCAAAACTGATTAATCCACAACAAGATTCATGGGAGTGATTGGGGTTCATACCTGGATGTCAACCACAGTGATATATGCATCAAAAGGTTAATCCTGGTTTCTCAGATCTACCCTTTTTGATTCTCTTATCAGCCTCATCTCTCTCATCCTGAGATGTATCCAGGACTGTTCCTTGTGATCTGTCACTGAATCAAAGAACTCTTTGAAATGCACAGATTGAGAACCTGGCTCTCCCATCCTCGATTGCATGTCCCTCCCAGCTTACAGGATGAAACAATACACAAATATGTCTGGGTGGATTCCTCTACTCCTCATGTTTTCCCACACCCAGGCCTGGGCTCCCCAAAATGGAACCCAATGTCCTCCATTTAATGTAGCAGTGCAGGCACACCTGCACTCAGTGTTCATTCACAGCACACTTACTGCACAGCACTGTTATCCTCATGTATTATGCCACATATGCCACAAACATAACTACATGCAGCAAACACATTCAGTCTGTGTACAGTGTTTAATACTGCGGGCTTCCTGTATTGGACCACAGTGTTTTTTGTCACAACACAACCACTGCCAGCATGCACACATTTACCCCTTTAGTGGTATGCTTCTTAGGAGCACACATGCACTCATCACATGTTCCCATCATGCATTCCTTCTACAATTTGCTGATGAAGGCCAGGGGTGAGTTCAGAACACAGCAGAGGAACTTTAAAAAAAGGTGGTATGCCTATAGGTCTCACTCCAGTGATACAGGGTTAAAAAGGCCTGAACACTTCTATTAATCACCACACGTATGCTGCCACCACTGTGCTTGTGCTGCTTAACTCCTGGTGAAGGCCCAATATGAAGGCTGCAATTTGGGCACCCCTCCCAGCCCAACAAGACTGCAATTCGTGAGACAACCCTATGTCATGGTGCACATGCATGATCGATGTTTGCCTATGACAAAAATCACCATTAGGGATCCAGACAACAGTACAGTTGGGCACTCAGGGTAGGGGTACACATCTCTCACCATGCAGAGAACATTTCCATCCCAACAATACTCAAGTGTAGCTCACAGTATTAATTAGAAGAAACAAAGCAGGATCCCTTTGGAGACCTCTGGGTGTTGCATGGATAACTTGCCCAGATAGTGGAAGTGTATTGCCTTTACTTCTAAGGCTGGAGAGTGGAGATCCAGACATCTAGGAGAAGTGAAGGTGACTGGTCTCCATTTAGAAATTAAATATTTTTCAAGGTTTTAATTGATGGGGAAATATTTAGCTCCAATGTAATGCTTGGGTTCTTTCCTCATTTTTCTATCACCTAGAACTTAGAAACTTTGTCTGGAGGCTAAATTGTGTGAAAATAAATTGAGTGCCATGGTTTTAATCTTGTTTTCCTTCCAGTATGGTTGAGAGGACTAGGTTTAAGTCATTAGAAACTGTAGGTACTTTATCACTATGGATCTCATTGTTTCTATTCTGCGCTTCTGTTTATTTTAACGTCTGGTATGAAGGCAGTAGAATGTATACGGAGAATGTCCTGAGAAGGGTCTGTACTTCTCAATGGAAAGAGGAAGCAATAAAGAATGGTTGCTTCAAATGCTGTCTTGTTGGGAAAGCTGTAAACGTGTCATAGATAAAAAAGCGGAAGGATAGTAGTCAGTGACTCTGGGATACTTTGCACTTATGTGACTGACATTTTTGCACCTGGGATTCTCACCTGCCTAAGTGGAGCTGTCATGGAAAGGTGTTTTTTTCAAAGGTGCTTTTTTGTGGGTAAAGGGAGGTTAGTCTTTACAATGGCTTTGAAATTCTACAGAGATTTCATTGCTTACACTTACTCCTGCTGAATACACTTAAACAGGAAATCATGGTAGGTAAAAAGGTCGAGAGGAAGGAGCACCAGCAAAGTTTCCACTGCCTGCCTGTCCAAAGCAATCTCAAATGTAGTTTATCCATGAAACATCTACTCTGTCACCCAGAGAACAGATAAAGTGTCATCTCCACACCTTGCCCACCACTATCCCTAGCAAACTGGCATTATAGGCATGTTCACTTCTTATCCCCAAGTTATAATGATCACCAGAGTATCGTCGCATTGTAGCATGCTGGGAACAGGTAACAGCAGCAAGCAGACAGCTGATGCGAAGCTGCAGAGGATACCAGATGGACACGAGAGGAAATGAGGTTTGGCAGTGTATCCATGGCATACAAACATCGTTGATGTCAAGTGGTTGGAGGGGAGTTCGGAAGGAGCAGGCAAGTGACGGCTACAACCACCTTTTGTGCTCTGCAAACCAGGTTCATATACGCTCAGAATCTAGCAGAAATTCTGAACAATTCTAATGTTCTAACATCCATCGTGTGCATGTGTGATCTATTCTCCATTTGTGTTTGTCACTGTGTCATCAAATATACTGTACGTCCTTGAACAGGCATGTTTCAACAATTTAACCAACAAGGGACGAGCTAATACTTCAGACAAGTAGGCGGAGCTGCCCCTATAATTATCAAATATGCACTTTAAATGTACTGGTCAGACCCAAAATGATTACAAAAAACATGTTAGTGACTTTAACAATATTTATAGGCAAACAACAGAGATCCTTTAAAAGTGAAATGAATGATCATATAACCAAAAATCAGTTTCGACAGATTTCAGTGCCAAGCACTTTAGAACCCTTTGGCCAATTTCGTTTGTGAAATGACAGTCAGCTCATTAAATATTTTTTTATTCCATCTCCAGAAAGATGCTCCTCTTTGACTGTTGACCAAAGGTACATTTTCAGTCTGCTCATTGGGGCATCGCAACATATGCTTGTCGAGGCTGCACATATCTACAGGTCTTGGAATATGAGCTTAGTGGGTTAACACATGTGATTTTAGGATATGTGACTGATTCTTAATGTATCTGCATCTTCTGTTCCTTCTGCGACTAAATATATGGGTGCAAAGCATTTGGCATTATTACCACCTGTTCATTACTGTGTCAGGAAACCATGCTATCCTAATTCAAAATAAAATAGTTGCTGTCACACATTGAGCTGCTCTTATATGAGATAAGTGAGCTATATCGATGTGGGACACCATCATGCCTAAAGAACTGACAAAAAGGTAGTTGCATCAAACAATGTGGCAACAAATGGTGCTCTAGCACTGAAAGGATACAAGTATCTTTCAAGCACCAAAACAAATAAACTGTGTGGTTAATCGGAAATGCACTGCAGGCATCACTCCATCAGAAACAGACATTGTGCATCTTAACAGCATTTTTGTAACTACCATTGTGTTTTTCAGTTCTGTTCTGAAACCCCAAGCACACGTCAAATCTGCTCAAATATTAATATTACTTTTAAATCCTGCAGTGCAATATGTGTTTTAAAATGCAAAATTTGGTGCAAATTTCTCCAAAATTTATTTGGGAAGAATGACCATGGGCCATATGTACGAACACATTTTCCCATAGACACAGAATGGGCAAAACTGTTTGGTACATCTGGCCCCATGTTCTGTATAATGCTTTTTCTTAAATGTGTAAATAACTTACAGTAATAGGCCAGGGAAGAGAAAAGGACAATCATGAATGGAGCACAAGAGATGCCAGGCTGACAACAAGGTTGCCAGTTCCCCATTGTAGCACCTGAACCATTAGTACACAAAGTAGTGTTTCATTGTGTGATACTTTTGCTTTGGCAACCAGTTATACTCCGTATTAGAGCTCTGCTGCTTTTGATAGACCAAGGCATAGTTTAACAGCATTTTACTGCCAAACTACACCTCTTTGAAGAGGCAGGACACAATTCACTGTTGTGCAATGCATACATAAGTTGAGTGCTGTTGTAATTCATCTACGTATACAGTATCCTGGAAAATTCACACAAGTATATGTTAAAGCAAATTTTACATCTAGCTTACCATGCATAAGTTGATGTTATGTTATACAGATTTGTAGAACCCAGTATCCCTAGGAAGGGTATCCTTGAGCTGAGCAGGTGTGAATCTAGGGACAATTAGGGCTAGTAAGACTATTCAAAAAGCCAGGTCTTTTTACAGGATTCAAAAAGTGAGGAGGAGGCTCTAATGTGTAGCGGCAGGTTGTTCCACTCTTTAGGCACGATGTAGGAGAATCAACTGCCAGACCTGGTTTTCCATATGCATGGGATTTGTGGAAGTAAGCAGAGGTGTCTGGAAGATTTGTGAAAACAGATGCAATTGTTGCTGAGCCATTGTTATGTAGTGCCTTGAGAGTGTGGGTGAGGAGTTTGCAGTATGCTCATTTGTGAATGAAGAGCCTGTGGAGCTCAAGTGTGGTGTGATGTGAGTGCAGTGTGGATGGTTGAGAGTGAGTCTGGCCATTGAGTTCTGAATGGTCTGCAACCTTCTGGTGAGTTTTTGTTGTTGATCCCAGCACGGAGGGCCTTTTCACCGTCCAGTTTACTTGCAACCAGGGCATGTGTGATGATTTTCTGGGTGCTGCCTGGGAAGCATTTGAAAGTCTTCCTCAGCATCTCCAGGGCATGGAAGCATGATGTGGTGATTGCATTGACTTTGGGTGGGCATGACGAGCTCGCTGTTGATGATGATTCTGAGGTTCTTGGCATGGGTCGTAGGTGTTGTTCCTAGCTCTGTTGGCCATCAGGTGGTCAACAGTTATGTGCTCTTCCCAAAGAACATGATTTTGGTCTTGTTGGTGTTCAGCATTAGACAATTGATCTTTTTGCAGAGGCATTGAGCTTGATACAGATAATGGGTGTCTTGTTCAAGAAAGAGAGAACGAGTTGTATGTCATCGGAGACGTGAGCGTGGATGATGTTGGCTAGAGGGATTGTGCATACTTTGAAGAGAGTCATGCTCAGGGAGGATCCATGCGGAACTCCACAGATGCAACCTAGGTGCACAGTGCCAAGCTGACTAGGCCCTTCCTTTCTGGAAGGAACAGATCCTTTGGAGTGTATATATTCTTGAATTCTAATGCATGTAGGCATTGGATGAGGACAGGGTGGGAGACTGTGTGAAATGATGTGGAGGTTTCCAGGAGGATGAAGGCTGCAGCGCTCTTCTGTCTCAAGAAGTGTGTATGTCATCTGTGGCAGCAATGAGGGCAGTTTCCATGATATGGTTGGGTCTGAATCCAGACTCAGGCCCTCATTACAACCCTGGCGGTCGTTGTTAAAGCAGCGGTAATACCGCAAACAGGCCGACGGAAAAAAAAATGGGATTAAGACCATGGCGGAAACCGCCAACATAGACAGCCACTTTAACACTCCGACCGCCATGGCGGTACAAACAAACATTGCGGCGGTAACCTCCAACAGACAGGCGGAAGACAATGTACCGCCTACCCTATCACAAGATGCCTATCCGCCACCTTTTCCGGGGCGTAACCAACACGAACAAAAACACGGCGGAAACAGTACACAGAAGGGAAAACACTCACCTCTCCTCACCCCACGAGGATAAGGACGCCATGGAGCCCGAATTGCAGATACTGCCGATGCTGGTCTTCCTTCTCTTCTATCAGGAGCACCAACCACGGGGAGTACTGCACCTACAACACAGGGGAGGGGGGAGGAAAAAGAGAGGGACACACACATGCAACCCCCCCACCCCCACCCACAACACCATACACACAAATACATGCAGCAACAGTACACAGACACCCCCCCCCCCCAACCCCTGGAAGAACGCAAGAACAAAATAAATATATTTGAATGAATGTAATCATGTGAAATCTCCTTATCAAAGTTCAAAATCCAGTAAACGCAATTATGTACACCAACTACACAAGTCTGGATAGTGCACCAACCAGTGTTCGTGGACCACTGGGCCCAAAAGGCATGGGCGAAGCCCACACTAGATACCTGACTGGAAACGGAGAGAACACTGGAGGGGCATCAGATCGAAATGAAACAGACACCTCAGGGGGAGAGGGAGGGAGGGTACCTCAGCCAGATAAACGCACAACGCCACTGTTGCACGAGGGGGCTCCATGCCCATTGATGTATCCTGGGGAGTGCAAAGCCACAGTCTCTCAAGTCTCTCCAGTGGGTGGTTTCCCACTGTTTTATCCTAGGGAGTGCAAACCCACAGTGTCTCAAGTCTCTCCCGTGGGTGGTTTGCCCACTGCTTTATCCTGGGGAGTGCAAAGACACAGTCTCTCAAGTCTCTCCAGTGGGTGGGTTGCCCACTGCTTTATCCTGGGGAGAGCAAAGCCACAGACACTCGTCTCTCCAGTGTGTGGTTTGCCCACTGCTTTATCCTGGGGAGTGCACAGTCACAGTGTCTCAAGTGGATGCCTTTCTCCACTGGTTCTGGAGGGGGCTTTGTGCCCAGAGTGTTTCATCCTGCCAAGGACTCAGGTAGTGGATGCCTTTCTCCACTGGTTCTGGAGGGGGCTTTGTGCCCAGAGTGCTTCATCCTGCCAAGGACTGAGGTAGTGGATGCCTTTCTCCACTGGTTCTGGAGGGGGCCTGGTGCCCAGAGTGCTCCACATGCTGTGTGGCCGGTACAATTCCCTCTCCTGGGTGTACGTGCCACGAGATTGCCGAGCTACAGGTAGCATGATACGCCATGAATGCAGCGACATACCCCACACTGCTGCGGCTTCGCATTTCACCTGCAGGTGACAACGGTGATGACAGTAATGCTTCATGGAAGCTGCCCAGGGTCCTGGAACTCACCACCAGCCTCGGACGACTGATCACTGGGGATGGTAGGCATGTCTGCAATGGTGCCACTGTCTGAGGACGTCGCGGGGCCGCTGGCGGTGCTTGTGGCAGTGTCTGTCATGGCGGTGCTGGCTGCGGTGTCTGTCGTGGCGGTGCTTGCTGCGGGGTCCGTTGTGGCGGTGCTGGCTGCGGGGTCTGTGGTGGAGGTGCTGGCTGTGGGGTCTGTGGCGGTAGTGCTGGAAACGGGGTCTGTGGCGGCTGTGCTGGCGGCGGTGCTGGTGGTGGGGTCTGTGGCGTCGGGGTATGTGTCAGCACCTGCTGAGGGAGAAAGCAGGATGTCTCATGCAGCCTCGGACGGCTGCCCATCAGGGAAGAGGCTGGGGACTGTTGCAGTGGCTGTTGATGTGCCGGAGGCGGTGGAGGTGGCGGTGTTCGCCGCCATACAGGTTGGCGTGCACGTGGACAGAAGGTGTGACACTGGTCCCTCAGTCTGTGCCACCATGCCCTCTCCTGACCTGCGCTTCCTTTTTTGGCCCTTCCCCACCTTTTGATGGTGGCGCAGTTGTCATGCCACCATCCCCTTTTGTTTTCGCTGACCCTTTGTTGGCTGGTGTTTTCGGCTTCTCCCTCTGGGATGTGGGCACCTTTTTCACCTTGGCAGGTGGCGGAATGTCCTTGCCCTCGCTACGTGGCACACTGGCAGCCCTGATGGTTGGCACACTCCATGACCCTGCAGTTGCTGGCACCACTGTGCCTGGGGATGTGGTGGCTGAGGTGCTGGGCTGGGACCTGGAATGCCTGGCCCTAGGGGAAGGACGGGGAGGAGAGGTGAAGGGAAGAGGTCAAGGTTTGACAGGAAAAGTTTTTAGACACACTGGGACAGGTAGATGGAGGGGGTTTGGGAGTGGAGGGAGAGGTAGTGGTTGTAGGAGGTGTACGTCAGCTGAATTTGGGTGAAGGTGTATGGACTGGAGGCTGTTGTGAGGTGGATGGCTGTTGGGTAGGTGTGTGCCTGCGTTTGTGTACTTTGGGAGGAGGGCTCACAGACACACTGGTAGAGGACACTGGGGATGTGTGAATGGTAGTGGGGGTGGGAGTGCACATGAGCAGTGTGTGGTGATGGGTGTGATGGTGATGGAGGTAGTGGCTGAGGATGTAGTCATGCAGGTGTGAGTGGAGATGAGACTGGGAGGGAGACGTGGAGGAGGGGGACACAATGGAGGAAGTGGATGTTGGTATGTGTGCATGGGTATGGTGCTTGTGTGAGTGCCTGTGGAATGTGTGGTGCTTATATTTGCCTGAGCCACTCTTGTGTGTTGATGTGTGTGCATGCTGGTCTGATGGTGTGCTTGGGATAGGCTGAGGTACAGGGGATTGCGTCTGGGTTGAGGAGGTTGGAGGGGGAGGCTGGACACAGGGACAATGGCTGCCATCAGTGCTGAGGCCAGAGCCTGAAATGCTCTCTGTTGGGCTGCCTGGCCAGAATGAATGCCCTCCAGGTATGCATTTGTTTGCAAATGCCTCTCAACACCCTGGATGGCATTCAGAATGGTAGACTGCCCAACAGTGAGGGATCTCATGAGGTCAATAACCTCCTCACTGAGGGCAGCAGGGCTGACTGGAGCAGGGCCTGAGGTGCTTGGGGCGAAGGAGATGCCCACCCTCCTGGGTGAGCGGGCACGGGACACACGCTGGGGGGCTGCTGGGAGGGCAGTGCTGGTAGGGGGGTGGCGGCTGTACCTGTTGATGCAGTGGGCACAGAGGGGTCCGCCACCGCTAGGGAGCTCCCATCAGAGGAGGAGTCGCTGTCATTGTTGTATGCTCCTGTCCCCGCTGTAGAGCTCCCCTCGCCCTCCGTCCCACTAGTGGCTTCAGACTCCGTAGCTTCACCCTCCAGGGCCAAGTGGGATGCAGCTCCGTCCTGCTCCGGTGCCAATGCTCCTCCGCCTGATGATGCTATTGCACACAAGAACAGGGAGACCACAAAAAGGGGGGGGAAGACAGAAGAAAGACATGTTCAGTGCATGCAACACCACTACCATTGGCAGACACAACAACAGTGAGCAGCCCTCTTCACTACGCCATGCACTTATAGTTCCTAGATTAATCACATGCCCATGGGGTACGAGGCCTAAGCCCAATTGCTGCACACCTGGAAGTCACAGGAGCCTGACTAGGTGTAGATGGCTCTAACCACTAGTGGGGTTGGGGTGCCACATAGCCTGCCTCACAAGGGACCTTGCCTACCAAGATCGCCCTGGCCTAGGGGAACCCACTGGACACCTCCCCCACCCAGACACCTTGTAATGCACGCAAAGCCAGCTGAATGAGAGTGTGCTCACCCCCTTGTGGCAGCTGTGATGCCCTCACGCGCCCATCCAACTCCGGATAGGCCACCGCCAGGATCCGGAACATCAGGGGGGTCATGGTGCGATGGGCACCCCTCCCATATTGGGACGCCATCCGCAGCTGGGCCTCTGCCATCTTCTTGCTCCAGCGGCGCACGTCCTCCCATCTTTTCCGGCAGTGGGTGCTCCGTCTGTGGTGGACCCCCAGGATCCGGACATCCTTGGCCATGGCACGCCAAATACCCGTCTTCTGGTTGGCGCTGACCTAGAGGAATGGTACAGGTGGAAAGGAAATTACTTACCGACCGGACCGTCATACTCATTGCTCCCCATTCTCAGTGTATGACGCACATACACTCACCATCCGCACATGCAGGCCTCAGCCCCCCCATGTATCTTGCATCCGCACCACTCAAAACAGGCATTGCCCATGCAGCATGCTCACAGTGTACTCACCTGTTTGTCTGGAGGACCGTACAGTTGCGTGTACAGGGGGGAGGACCCCATCCACTAGTTTCTCCAACTCCTCGGAAGTGAAGGCAGGGGCCCTTTCCCCAGACACATGAGCCATCATCGCTTCCAGACTGAGGTCACAGCAGCACTTGCAGTGTTGAAGGTCAGGTATCAAGTGAGTGAACAGACAGAAAATGGTGGTTACGTCCGCGGCGGTGCGTACTGTCACCGCTGGCATACATCGTCATTGGATCCTCTGACCCATAGGGCCAATGTTAACCAATGCAGAATTGCGCCGCGGTCTTTGACTGCCCACCGCAACGGTGTACAATACCAGCGCAGTTACCTCATATCCCCTTGTCCCACCTTACAGGTCAGGCAGCCGCCATTTCAGGGGGCCACATGGCATTAATAATAACTGCGTCACACCTATGTAGGCCTGGAATACACACAGTTACAGGCACATTGCGGATAAATACATTTGGGCAAATTACATTTTGGGATACCTCAGTGTTGGCTGAGTCTCTGCTCACTGTTCTCCTCCATAGGGCACGTCTGCTGGGGCAGGTGATGAGATGGCGGCATCCTCCAGTGTACAGACCACTGGTGGACCTGTCGACAATGGAAGATAGACACATAATAGTCACATACTAGTCACATACAGACTTGATTGTGCAACAATCCAGGAAATGTGTGCCCAGTTGGAGCCAGACCTGATGTCAGCTATCTGCCATCCCACAGGGATACCCCCTCTAGCGCAGGTCCTGCCAGTACTCCATTTCCTGGCAAGTGGTTCCCTTCAAACAACAGTGGCCATTGCATCAGGGATTACCCAGCCAATGTACTCTAACGTGTTGTCCAGAGTGTTGTCTGCCCTGCTGAAACACATGCACATCTACATCGTGTTCCCTCTGGTGGAGGATTTGCCCACAGTGAAAGGTGACTTCTATGACCTGGGACATATCCCCAACATCATTGGTGCCATTGATGGGACACATGTGGCATTAGTACCCCCCCGCAGGAGTGAAAAGGTGTACAGAAACCCAAAGAGCTACCATTCGATGAATGTGCAGATGGTGTATTTGGCAGACCAGTACATCTCCCATGTGAATGCCAAGTTTCCTGGCTCAGTGCATGACGCTTACATTTTGAGGAATAGCAGCATCCCTTATGTGATGGGGGCAACTCCAGATGCACCGTGTGTGGCTAATAGGTGAGGCCATGAACCCAATACAGTGTGAATAGGTGTCTGGGTATGGGGTTGTCCCTAAGGGTTAGTGTGTGTCCAACACTTGTCCCTCGATATTTGCAGGTGACTCTGGTTACCCCAACCTGTCATGGCTAGTGACCCCAGTGAGGAATCCCAGGACAAGGGTAGAGGAACGGTACAATGCGGCACATGGGCGAACTAGGAGGGTGATCGAACGAACCTTTGCCCTCCTGAAGGCCAGATTCCGGTGCCTCCATATGACAGGTGGTTCCCTCTATTACTCACCAAAGAAGGTGTGCCAGATAATCGTGGCCTGCTGTACGCTGCACAAACTGGCTTTGCGACGGTAGGTGCCTTTTCTGCAGGAGGATGGGCCAGCTGGTGGTCTTGTTGCAGCTGTGGAGCCTGTGGATGGTGAAGAAGAGGAGGCAGAAGAAGAGGATATTGACAACCGAAATAACATAATCATGCAATACTTCCAGTGAGACACAGGTTAAGAAGATGTCACTGCCTCCCACATCTCATACAATTTCTGTAGCTAGCATAAGTCTGTCTTTTTCACTCAGTGTATGGACCCTGACTTGTCACTTTGCCTTTCCATTTCACAGATGTGGGTCTCACTTTGTGCCCTCTGCTATATTTCCTCCAGGCCTCCAGCTGTGTTACATCGGTTTGTGCACAAGTACATTGACATTGCTATATTCCATGGCTATTGCAATTATACGTTTGTGAAAGCACAGACTGACTCCAGATTGTTTTGTGATTGAAGTGTGTTTATTTCCGTGCAAATAAGTGGAGAGGGTTGTAAAATGGGCTGGGGGGATGGTGGAGGAATGGCCATGGCAGAGTCAGGTCTAGTAGTTTCACAGGTGCATTGTCCAAAGGGGCATAGGAAGTGGAGCAATGGCAGTTGAAGGATGGATAGGGTGACAAAGTGAGACAGAAGGGTGACATTCAGGGGGGTCTCATTTCCTGGCGGGGGTCTTGGCAATGTTCTCTGTCTTGTTCCTGGATCTCAGGGACCGTTTGCGGGGTGGTTCTCCATCTGCAGCGGGTGGGGTGATGGTGTTGTGTTCCTGTGGTGGTGCCTCCTGTCCACTAGCGCCGGTGGAGAGCTGTTCATCGTCCAGGCTAGTGTCAGGGATCCCTTGTTGTGCCACTGTGTCCCTCCTGGTGTTGACAAGGTCTTGCAGCACCCCTGAAATGGTGACAAGGGTGTTGTTAATGGACTTCAAGTCCTCCCTGATCCCAAGGTAGTGTTCCTCCTGCAGCCGCTGGGTCTCCTGAAACTTGGCCAGTACCGTTGCCATCGTCTCCTTGGAATGATGGTAAACTCCCATGATGTTGGAGAGTGCCTCGTGGAGAGTGGGTTCCCTGGGCCTGTCCTCGCCCTGTCACAGAGCAGTCCTCCCAGTGTCCCTGTTTTCCTGTGCCTCTGTCCCCTGAACCGTGTGCCCAATGCCACTGTCCCCAGGTCCCTGATCGTCCTGTGTTAGTGGGGTTGCCTGGGTTCCCTGTAGTGGTGGACACACTGCTGATTCACGTGTCCTGGCGACAGAGGGATGGGCCCGCTGGGTGGGTGCTGTGCTGGTGTTTCCTGAGGTGGGAGGCTCTGTGATGGCTTGTGACAGTGTCAGGGCAACCGACTGTCCCAGGGTCCCTGATGGGCGGGGCTGGTCATCTTGATCCAGTTGTGCAGAGCTGCTGTCATCACTGTGGGTCTCTTCTGTGGGGGGACTGGATATGTCTGGCACCTCCTGTCTGGTGACGTTGGGTAGGGGTCCTGTAGGGGTGTAAAGGCATGATTATTGCATCTGTGTGTGCCATCGTGTGCAATGGGGGAGTGACCCTGTACTCAAGTTTTTGCATTCTTGGCTTGGTCCTTGTGTGATAGTTGGTTTGGGGTCTGTGTGGGTATCTGTAGTGGACATGCTTTGGTGATGGGTGTCCATGCTTTGGTGTTCCATGCAGGGCTTGGTATTGGGATGGCTGGGTTGTGATAGTGGGGCAAATGTGAAGTGTTGGAGTGATGGGGGAAGGGGGAGGGTGTGGGTATGTGATGGCATGCAGGTGGGGTGGGAGAATATGGTAAGAAAGATTTGACTTACCAGAGTCCAGTACTCCTGCGAGGCCCTCAGGATGCAGTATTGCCATGACTTGCTCCTCCCATGTTGTTAGTTGTGCGGGAGGATGTGGGGGTCCACCGCCAGTCCTCTGTACAGCAATCTGGTGTCTGGAGACCATGGAACGCACCTTCCCCCATAGGTCGTTCCATCTCTTCCTGATGTCATCGGATGCTGTCCCACTGTGTTGACCCTGTCGACAATTCTGTGCCATAGCTCCATCTTCCTTGCAATGGAAGTCTGCTGCACCTGTGATCCGAATAGCTGTGGCTCTACCCAGCCAATTTCCTCCACCATGACCCTGAGCTCCTCCTCAGAGACCCTGTGGTGTGTGTTGTGATATGTGAGGTGGTGTGTGTTGTGATGTGTGAGGTGGTGTGCGTTGTGATGTGTGAGGGGATGTGTTGGTGTGTGTTGTTTGAGGTGTGTGGATGTTGTGTAAGTGATGGTGTTGTGTGTCTGTGGATGCTGGTGTTGTTTTAGGTAGTGTCTCTCTGTGGCCTGCTTTCACATTTCTGGTAGTAAGGGTTTGTGGGTGATGTGGGTGTGTGCTTTATATTGGATTGGGTGTGTGGGTGTGGTGTGTGTATGTGTATCAGGTGTGTGTATTTGGAATTGTCCAATGTGGTTGTGTTTTGTAAAGGTGTGTGTATTTTGAGCGCGGCAGTGTATACCGCTAATGGATTACTGCGGTTGAAAGACCGTTGCGTTGATTCGTGTGTCGTGATAGTGTGGGCGTATTCCTGTTGGCGTGATGGTGGAGGTTTTGTTATCAGCAGTTTATCACTGAACTTTGGTGTGGCGGACTTGCGTCGGTGTCTGTATTATGGCAGATTCCGAGCTGTGGGTCGTAATACCTGTAGCGGAATTCCGCGGCCTCAGCTGTATGTTGGCAGTCTTCTGCACGGTGGTAAGCGGCATTTACTGCCAGGGTTGTAATGAGGGCCTTAGTGCTGTTCAGGAGATTGTGGTCATATTCAGTGAGATATCTGTTTATAGTTTTCTTTAAGACCTTGTCTGGGAATGCTACCAGGAAGACTGGTCTGTAGTTGGTGAGTGTTGTAGGTTTTGCAGAGGTTTTTGCCAGCAAGGGAAGAAGAGTTGCATGTTTCCAAGTGTCTGGGAAGCTTTTGGAAGGTGTGGAGGCATTCAGAAAAGGTGGTAACATGGTGCTGATGGGCTTCAGCCCTCTGCAGTAGGTCTAAAGGGGCACCTGAAGTGATAGACTTCACGGTGGCAGTTGTTTCTTCAGGGTTGGTGACAGGTCCTTTGATTAGCATTGTTTTTTGCATTATTTTGGGAGGTGTTTGCCTAAGTCTGTTGGGGCCAGTTGTGGGGTGAAGTTGCTGTAAATAATGGTGATTTTGTTGAGGAAATATTGAGAGAGATTGTTGCAGATAACCTGCAAGGGGGTGCTCAAGTTTGAAGTGGCTGATTGTGAGGTGGAATCTTTGACCTTGGCAACAATTTATTTGCTTCTGTTGGTGCTGATATTGATGTGGTCTGCCAGAACGGCACACTGGTTGTCCGGATCATTTGATGGTAGCATCTCAGGGCTGAATTGAACGTGTCTCTGTCTGCATTATGCTGGCTCGATCTCCATTTGTGCTCCAGTTGCTTGCAGTAGCATTTCATTGACCTGAGTTCCTCTACGTACTAACAGGTATCTGATCTAGATCTTGTTGTGTTTGAGGGGGGCCAGGTAGTCAGCACAGGAGGTGATCCAGATGTTGAAATTCTTGATGACTTTGGGAAGGTTGTTAGTGTGCTCTGGTCAGTGGGTATTAAAAGCGGTGATCCAGTTCTTGTCAGTGATGCTGTTCCAGCGCAGTGGGCTGGTCTGGTGGTGTTGCATGTGAGTTATACTGGGACAGGGATGCTAAACTTGATAAGGGTGTGGTCTGTCAAGAAAACTGGTGTGGGCTTGTCAAGTTGGATATAGGCATGGGCAGGTTCTGCTGAATTTGATCCTGCAGAATCACATAAATCCACATATTTCTGGGCAGAGTTGGATTTTTGCACTATTTTCTTAGTGCAAAATGCACCCTCTCATCCTAAATTGAATGTGAGGATGCATTTTGTCACAGAAAATAGCATGTATCTAGGGGTGCAGAGTGGTAACTGTTTGGTAACTGAACACAGTGGGGCTGCACACAGCAGGAGGAGGAGGCAGTCCCTCTATATTTAGAAACTGTAATCCTTAGCGCCCTTACATACTTTCTAAACAGTGTGGGAAGAGGGAGCAGTCCCTCTATGTTTTGAAAAATACTGCACATTAAATTTTAATCTGCTGTGGTTTTTAAACGTAGAGAGACTGCTCTCTCTTCCTGCACTGTTTAGACACCTAACCACTGCAGATACATTTCACCGCTAGATCAGCTGAATTACAAAAATATTCCAATTCCTTTGGTAGAATTAAATATTCTGCCCAGTCCTACTCGGATGTTGGCGAAGTTGTTGAAAATTGGGTCCAAGATGTGTCTGGTGATGTGAGTGAAGTTCAGGCTCCTATGGTCTTCGATAAATATTCTTGAGTTGGGGATCGATGTGGTCTTCCATGTGAAAGTTCAGTTCTCTGAGTAGAATGTAATTGCTTCCAGCAAGAGTGAGTGGTGCCACAAAGACGTGATGATATTGGTGAAGTTGGTGCACAGTCCTGGTGGTCTGTAGATGAGAGTGCCGCTTAGGATGAAGTTGCCTGTAATGTAGAGCTTGAATCAGGGCCCATCATAGAACTTTTGGGGCCTCAGGGAAAAGGGAAGAGGTGAGGTGCCTCTAATTTGCATATGACATTACAAGAAGTGACATCACAGAGAGTGACATCAGAGAGTGACTTCACAGAATGTGGCATCATAGGACTATTAATCTTTTTTTGGCATCCCTGAAGTGACCTAGCCCTTTAGTTTGAATCTTGTACTGCTGCATTCATGATAGAAAAATGATAAGGCAAGCTCCAATAATCAAGGAAATAAAAGAAGAATGACTACTTACGTGTGGAATAAAGAAACAACTTGAGATCTACTCTGGTAGAAGTCTGTGCTAGTGAATGTTTTCATTAAAATCCCCTTTACTTTGACAGGAAAAGAAAGTTTGATGATGCACTTATTTTGGAACCATTAGTGAAGCCAGTTGCGAGGATTTTGAGTGGACCGCTTTGGTGCGAGTGTGTTCAGTCAATTGTGTCTGTGTGTGTATTTTGCAGCAGTATACCAATGTTTATTCCTGCCACTACTATGAGATGAGAGTTTAGGCCTTTGATCCCTCTGGACAGAGAAACAATGTCAGCAATTAAGTTTTGCATCAGTACCACAGTGGAACTGCTAAGTTTAGCTACAAACTGGAATCTGACCCTTTATTCATCCCTGGAGTATTGGTCTTATTCTCTTGGAGTCATTAAGAAGTTCTTGCATCGCATTGATACACAGATGTTACTAAAGAGCTCTAGGTTTGGTGGTGAATTAAAGGGAGGATTGTTGGGACAAACCCACTATCGGGAATGCATTATGGGTGTGTCAGCAAGTGGGGCTTGAAATATGTAATCATACTTTGTTTATGGGGGCTTTGCAGAGAGCTGCACTGGCTGACAAAGGTCACAAAGGTGGCTTTCCCTTTAGCTTTCTTTAAAAAGCCACTGCCAATAAACTATTACACTGTTTATTTTTGATACCTTGGCTAATGCTACACATGCATTATAAATCCATCCCTACGGCAAAGATTAAGGAGCGGGACAGGGAAAAACTTTAAACAAAAAGACAAAAACCCACCTCCACTGAAAGTTCCACTAAGTGTTTCACAGACTGATTTATGTCTATATACGTATCCAGTATTAGATTAATTGACCCATATATGTAAATAAAAATTTATTTATTTTTGCATCTTTTTGAATGTTTATATTTTGGTGACTTTGGCTTGACTTGTGACTACCATCAGATATAGAGGTTCCACTTAGTAGAACTACCAGTGGAGGTGTTTTTTTTGTCTTTTTCTTTATATTTTTTTGTTTACAAACACAATATATACATCTCAAGCGCAGTTCATGGCACTATAAGGCTCTCTCTAGAACCTTACATGTAAAACAAAATATACTAAAATTTACAGTTGCTAGTGTAACATTCAAGTAGCAGTTGGGTGTCACTCCAAATGTCATATGTATGATGCATAAATGCCACAAGTAAACACAGAGCAAATACAGAGGTGCCACACATAGGCAAGACAGTAGCCAGAAAATTAAAATACCTCACACTTTGAACCAAACCTCTTATGGCACCAAACAAGCAAAGTAAGCCATTACAACCCCCTGCAGAAGCGCTCTCTTGTCTCTTCCATCAAGGATCTAGCCATTCATCTTTCCATCAGACCAGTAATATCCACATTTACATTCTGTCATCCACTCATTCTTACATCCATCATTCAGTCTTTTGCATTCAATCTGTCCGTTCATCCATGTGCCTGTTCATATAAAACGTATCCATTAATTTCCAAACCTATCCATCTTTCCGTCCATTATTTCACTCATCGATTCCTCCATCCACCCTTTCACTCATACATCTGTCCATCCTTCCAATCATCGATCCACCCTTTCAATTTGTCCGTCCTTTCACTCACCCATCCTCACTTCTAACTATCCATCCATCTACTCATCCATCCATTCCATTACCCTTTCGACCATCCAGCCACCCTTTCATTTACTCATCCATCTATTCACTCATCCATCCATCCATTCACCCTTTTGCTCATGCATCCATCTTGTCCACCATCTCACCACCTTCCTTTCCACTCATCTAGCCATTCTTTCACTCATCCACCCTTACATCCATCTTTTCACTCATCCACCCATTCATCCATACATCCATCCTGTCAATCATTTATCCATACTATCACTCATCCATCCATCCTCCCTTTAACTCTCCATACCCCCTTCCCTAGCCATTGATCCTTCCATCCATCCTTCACCTATCTTCTCATCCACTCAGTCCATTCATTGACCCTTTTTTCATCCATTCTTTCACTCATCCATCCATCCATCCATTCTCTCATCCATCCATCAAACCTTTCACTCATCTATTCATCCATTCATCTTTTCAGTTATCCATTCATTCATCCATCATTTCACTCATCCACCCACCCTTTCACTTGCCCATCATCCACCCTTTCACTCCATCCATCCATCCTGGGTCTCACCCATTTCTCACCCACCCTTTCACTCAGCGATCCATCTTTCCACCCACCCATTTACATATCCATGCACCCTTCCACCCATCTTTCCTTCCATTTCCCCTTCACAGATCCATCCTTCCACACACCCATCCATCGATCAATCCTTTCTCTCATCATCCATTCATCTACCACTTCACTCATTCATTCATTCACCGTTTCACTCACCCATCCATCCATCCATCAATCCCTTCACTTAATCACCCACTAACATTATTTATGAGCTTACCCTTTGGTTTGGGCAGAGGGACCAGTGCGTTATTTGGGCATACACCAGTGCTGCGACGCGGAAGCGCTACGTCTTGCTAATTATGGGGCAGCGCTGACATGGCTAGAGGAAAAGGTGGAGGTCTGGAACGCTTTGCCACTTTCGTTGACTGGTCGCATTGCTATTGCCAAGATGGTGGTACTCCCTAAATTTCTGTATTTGTTTGTGAACCTTCCCCTTCCACTTGCTAGGGGCTATTTCCGGCGCCTGCGATCTGCGCTTATTCGGCTGGCGTGGGCGGGGCGGCAGCCGCATATCGCTTGGGAGAAAATGACGCTGCCATTTGAACGGGCGGACTGGCAGCCCCAGACCTGGAGTTATATTATCACTGTGCTCAGGCGCATTTTGCGTACTACTGGCTGAATCCGACCCGTTATATGCCGCACCTGGCACCTGAAAGTGATTCTGTCTGGCCTGATGGCTTGGTATGCGTGCTCGGTGGGCGGGTTCCACCCGCTCTAGGGGAATCGACACAGTCGCCTGCACGGAGGGAGCGTGGAGAGCGCTGATGCAGTGGTCTGGGGTTTCTGTACCCTTTGCTCCTTCGCTGCCTGTTATGGCAGTTGCTGATGCTCAGATGTTCCGTGATGGAGGGGAGCGCGGGTTTCTACGAGATGCTGGCTTGATGGTGCTGGGAGACTGGATAGTGGACGGTCGGCTGTTGGATATTCCCGATGCACTTTCGGACTGTGATGGTACTCCATTGCAACGTTTTTGCGCTCTCCGGGTCCGCGCTTTGCTGCAAGATAAATTTTTTGAAGCGTCGGGTTCTCCCTTGGAGTTTTGTGCTCTGGAGGTACTTTGCAGCGCGAGATCCCCCTTTAAGCTGATAACAAAGCTGTATAATGCTATGCAGGAGCAGGGGGGTGGCCTTGTGGTGTCCTCTAGGACTGCATGGGAGAGAGATGTGGGGGAGCCTATCCCGGAGGCAATGTGGCGTAGCTGTTGTGCTCACATGAGGGCACTATCCCCGAATTACAGACTGCGCTTGCTGCATGTTAAGTTTCTGCACCGACTATATTATACGCCCAAGAGACTACATTCCATGGGGTTGCTAGCGGATACATGCTGTGCTCGCTGCGGGGCTCAGGATGCGGGCTTCTTGCATCTAGCATGGGAGTGCGTGGAAGTGTATAAGTTCTGGGAGGAGATAAGACGGTTGATTGCTGAAATGATAGAGGTGGAGGTACCTCACTCCCCTAAGATAGCGCTGTTGGGATATATGGATGAGGTTCAGGGCCCGAATAGACGTTTGGTGGGCCTTCTCATGCTGCTGGCTAAGCGTAGAGTTGCTATGTGTTGGGGTCGGGGGAGAGCTCCTCGTAGGTCCGACTGGTTACGAGATGCTGCTTTTTGCCATGATCAGCTGTTAGTATTTTGGTAACTTATGCCAGAGGGGTCCCGCCCCAAAGATATTTGGGCCCCTCTAAATGAATATCTTGCGACACAGACGGAGGGTGCTGCGTGACTGATGGCTCCCACTTGCGCGGTTCATTCCCCCTCGGATCATGTGGGTTACCTTGTTGTATGATAATCCTGCGCGATGTGACTGTGTGCTCCACCTGCCTTTTTAGTGGTTCTAGCAATTGTTACTTTCTGCAGTTCTTCCTGCTCGACGATGTTAGATTATTACCATTGGCGTGTATGTCCTTGTCCTACGTTGGGGCGGCGGACTTCTACGCTCCTCCGGTGTGGAGGCTCCTTTTTGGAACGGATCCCTTGATATCAGCATATAGAGAGAGACTCTAGCAGAGAGCCGCTTGCGACTTGGGATATCACAGTAGCTGTATGGTTTGTATTGGTTCTCATCTATCCCTATCCTCTCGTCGAGATCTGCTGTATTAATGTATGTTTCTTTGGTTTGTGTTCAAATGAATAAATAATAAAAAATAAAAAAACATTATTTATGAGCTGAGCCTTTCTCTGCAAAGTTGCAGACAGAAGAGGCCCATCGAAAACTCTATCCTCGCAGTATTTGCTAAAGCAAGAGGTGGTGGGAGGTTTATGTGCCCCTGTACATTATCAAACCAAAAATTTGGAAGTCATGCATGATGGACAGTGGCAGGACATGAGGTGACTGTGATATGGAGTTGATTCCTTTTTTTTTTTTACAGTTTTATATAGCACAAACTCAGCCCAAGTTGTATGGAGCATTTTACATGAGTACTGATTACATTACAAAAGGTCTTTTTTTTAGGCTTAGGAAACTTTAAGTGTTCTGCCAAGAACCACAGCATTTTGAGCCAACCCAAAGTCTTGTACTTGGTTCCTCAGTTCCATTTAACTTCATGTGCTGCAAGGCTAAGGGGAGGGAACTTCATCCCTTGGGATTCACAGCAATAGTATGGTGCTGCAAGGCCAAGGAGAGAGGGCCCCCTACTCTGTGCCCCCAGCACTGGATAATGTCTGCAAGGCCCAGGTAAGGGGGCTCAATACCCAGACCCTGCAGCCTGATCCAGCATTTCAAGGCCCAGGGAAGTGTGCTTTGCTAAACATTGCTGCTATGCCAGTCTGATCTGGCTGCTCCCTTCTCCCCCAACCCACCTTTCCTCACTTAATAATGTAGACTGGGCCTTGGAACAAAAGGGGTCTTCTGTTGCCTTGCAACCCAAAACAGAAAGAGCAGACATGGCTTCAGGGCAGGTTTTTAGGAGGGGACCCATCCCTACCATTGTGAGCCAACACAATTTATGACTTTGTTGCTGCCCACTTCCCTATCCACTATTTCCCTCCACCCACCTCTGCACCTCCAGCAAAGCAACCAAGCCCAAAGGTCAGTGAGTTCAAGACACTTAATTCAAAAGTATTTTGACGATGTAATCAGATGGGGTAAGGGGCACAGGAGATGCAGCGGGCTGACTGATACTGTGGCCTTTCACAGGGAAGTGGGGCTTCACATTTTCCACCTGAATGTGGGGCCCTGGGTTGCTTCCCACACTGCCCATGCCTAGAAATGGTCATTAGTTGAATGACAGATGTTCCATGTTGGAGGAAGACATGTCCGTGGACGTGGTGCATATGATGCTGTTATTGTGGATAATGGCAATTCTGCTTCTGGGCTTGTGAAGTCTTTCTTGCCTGGCAACCTTGTAGCCCGGGGGATGGCTGTGAGGATGTCAGGTGCTGATGCATGATTCAGCCAGGTTTTTATGAGAAAAACTAGGTCATGGGCATTGTCGTACAGCACACCACAGATTTATGCAACATTTTTGGAGAGTGAGTGGATGTTTTGAAGCATGGATGCAAGTGTAGAGTGTTGTGTGGGTGGTTGCAGGGCTGTGTAAATGTCACAAAAAGTAGGGTGTTGGGTGCTGTCAGTGTATTGAGTGTTGGGAGCATGTAAGTAGGTGAAAACCTACAGGAAGAGCAGGAGATTGTTCCCTCTGTTTTGTGTAGTGTGGGGAGGCAGCTGCGTGTCGTGGAGTGACCAGGGTTTAGGTTGCAGAGAATCACAGCATGGTTGCAGCAGGGAATATGTTTACTGTGGCAAGTGCAGTCCATGTGCAGACGGGCTTGCATTTGGAGGACCTTTGACACGCCCGCTGCATGCATCTGCTACACGACTATGCCATTGCAGCCTTTAAGTAGCTCCTGGGAGGGGAAAGGAGTGATGTCACTTCCTGTGCAGATGGATGATGGTCAACCCAGTGATGTCTCTTCCTGTGCAGATAAATAAATGATAATCTATTTATATCACTTCCTGTATTGCTGGATGATGGCAATTACTCCTCTTCTATGGCTTCTTCTTTTAAAGTCACTTTTGGCAGAAACCCAGTGATGTCACTTCATGTGCAGATGGATGATGGGAAATCCAGTGATGTCACTTCCTATGCGGAACAATGATGGGAAATCGAGTGGTCACTCCCTGAGCAGATAGATGATCATAGAGGCATTTATTTTAGATGGCAGAAGTATGCCTTTCAGTAGAAATTAAGTATATGTTCAGGCTTTACATAGTTGAGCTATCTCTTGGCCTAACAACAGCCCAGGGCCAAGAGCTATCCAACACTAAAGGACAAGAGACGCAAACCATAATTTCTGCTCTATTTCTTCAACAATTGCCACCAACCCTGCATTTAGTGCCTGAGAGCACCCAATTATAATACTGAAACCTTCTACATGCAAGATATGCAAGATATGAGTAAAGTTGTAAAGTTGTTATATATGAAGGGCAACAAACAACCTACACGTTTTGACACTGAACTGACTGACAATATAAAGGTAATCAAGAAAATAGATGAATGATGTCAGCATGTGCAGAGCATTCCAACATCACAAAAACACACCACAGGCTTCCTGGAAGTTAATACTTTAATATATTAATCTTTACCTCTATTGCATTCTAATGGTTTCTTGCATTTTCTGCCTTTTCTTGAATTTAATGAGTGGTGAAAAACCCCTCCTGTGCATTTGTACATTTGTAGATGTGGAGAGATCTGATAAGTGCGCCCTCCGTCCTTGTTGATTTATCTACAGTGAATTTAGGAAGTCCACCATGGCCCAGTTACATGTTGCACAGTACTAGTGGGGTGCAAACACTGCACCAGTAATTTCAAGCACCATGTAGTAAAAACCCACCAGTCCTATGCAATTATGAATGGAATGGGAATTACTATGCTGGACCAGATTTACCAGCTGCCATTCCTCCTGGTTTCTTTTTACTTGGGTTCTGAGCAGGTGGTAAAGTGTGTAGAGGGCTTTTAAGAAACTGGGTTATTTTTTGAGGGGGTAAGTATCGACCTCAAGTAATAATCCCAATACATGTCCTGGTGAACCCTTAAACGAACTAAATTAACCTGAGCTCAACCCTTTGGAAATTATGTCAGAGAACAGACACTATTAACGCAGAGTCAATCTGTAAAGTATTGAAGCAATACTAAAACAGTAATAAAGTTGATAATAAACAATACAATACCAAAATGAATTAGAAAAATCAAGTAACATTTAACAAACAAAATTACACCAAAACAACTAAAATCAATTAGGAACATGCAATATGAACTTGCAAAGATATAAGTGGAAATAGCACCAAGATAGTCAATGGTCATGATAGAACAGGATCTATGAACAATTTACTGCTGACCACCATGGAGTGAGGGTCGGATACACTAACCAACTTTGCCCTGGTCAAAGATTTTACCTTCTGACTTTAGTCCTTAAAGTCCCAATTCACCACAGGAGCGCTTCTAAAGCCCTCAGGACATCAGGGGAAGCACTTAGAGACTCACAAGGTGGCATGCAGAGGCCAACAGGAGGATCCAATCCAGGTCCAGTTGCCATTGGTCACCTGGGCAGTTATAAGAAAAGGCATTTTGTAGCTTGTTGTTTCCCTTTAGCTTAAAGGAGGTCAGCTATATGACCCTTATGGCCCATTTCTTTGTCCTGGGTATAAGAGGGAAATCAGGTCCAGTCTTTCAGGCTCTTCTCAGGTCTTAGAGAGGCAGGTTCAGCCCTCTTCTTATATTCCACAGGATGAGGAGTCTGGTGCCTGGAAATTCCACATATATGCTTGGGATGAAGTAGTGGGTAAAACTGACCCCTGGAGATGCCCTAACCAATGGGGTAAAAATTCTCTGAGCTAACCCTACCTACTTAGGGCATTTTCAAAATGGCTGACATCTTCAGCCAAACTAAAATTGTATTCTTAAGGCTAAGTTCATATTTAGGGAGTGTATTGTGATAATCCTAGTGTACTCCTACATCTAACACTAAAATCCAGTTTTCTGCAGCCCTTGTACCCCCAACGAACTGGGAGACAGACCTGATAGAACAAACCTCAGCTTCAAGTAACCAGACAGTGGATATACAAACATTATTTTGGCATTCTGCTTCCCTCCGTTGAAGCTTACCACAAACATTCTATGTAAACATAGCAGAGTGTCAAACACACCTTGAAACTCCAGCAGGATCTGACACTGTGATGTCAACAAGAGGCCAACTGTAATAGAGTCTGGTCTGGTTGGGAGAAAAAGAAGAGGACAGGCCTGAGTGTTAGCTACATCTGCGACCTCTCCACACACAAGGCATTTTGTTCATGTCATGGAAGCCAGTTCACACACCATTCACACCTTTTGAAATGCTAATTACTCGCTGGCTGATGTAAGAAAACAAAATGCACATTTACCTTCCAGGAACTTCAGGCAGGATAAAGTTAAATATTTTAAAGTCACCTTTCCTGAATATCTATGACAAATTGGACTGTGTTTTTGAAAATTATTTGCATTTGATTGTTAATTAATTTGTGTGATTTTTGTAAAGAGATTAATTTTTCTGCTTTGATATAAAAAGGTGTTGTAAATCTGTTATTAGTCATAGTATCACTTTTAGGTTTACTATTGCACATGGTGGATGTGACCTGGTTGTGCAGAGTAATGGAGGTTATATATATGGTGGTCCCCAGGACTTGGGCGTCTGAAATGAACCCCCCTTTCTTTTTTTTTTTTTTTACAATTTGCCCTGGGAAGGTGGTGGTCCCCGGGCAGCGGGTGGGGGGAGGCACGCATCCCCTCTGCACCATATATAATAAAAGCCCCATGGAGGTGGTGGTCCCTGAGGCATCAAGGGGTGCATGGCCCCCCAACATGTTAATTATATGCCTCAGGGAGGTGGCAAGCCCCGGGCAGCAGGAGGGGGCCAGGCACCCCCCGCATTGTGATATAAATGCCCCAGGAATTGGCCCACACGGGAGCTTAAAAAAGATGATACGCGGGAGCTCGCGCTCCATTTTTTCTTTTTTTAACTTATGACAGATCCGCAAATCCACTGCGACTTCCACAGTAAATTAAAAAAATGCTTTTTAGCCCGGGGAGGTCCCTTTAGGACCACTAGCAGAGCTAAGGGGTCAGGATTACTCTACCCTGAATACGGGTCTTTATTTTTAACCTTTTTAGTGGGACTCGGCTGAAGCAGAGTCTCAACATGACTGACAACACTTCCTTGATGAAGTGTTGTCAGCCCATCAGATCTCAGCACGAGATCGGGAGGGGGTTGCAAATCCTTTGCGTCCCTATATATACAAATTTAAATTTCTTTTAACTTCTCTAAAACTACTGAAGTAATATACACCAAATAACACAAAGCTCTTTTTCTGGGCCAAGAGCTCCTTTCTGCTAAACTTGGTGTAATTCTGTCCAGTGGTTTTGGTGCTATCACTGTTCAAAATCCCTATGGAAAATGAATGGGAAAAACATGTTTTGAAACCCTCCCCCCCCTCTTTTCTCAGCCAACAAAGGATTCTTTCCTTTTCTTACTTATCCAGAAAAGACATAAACCGCATTCAGAGGTCACTCTGCTGGCATATATATATATATATATATATATATATATATATATATATATATATATATATATATATATATATATATATATATATATATATGTTCCATAGAATAAACGTATCTTGTTTTGCTAATAACTTTGGCTCCATTTGGTGAATCTGCACAAAATTAGAAAATTTGAAACTAGTTCACTCACAGACAAATAAAGCCACTCACACACCCACAAAACTATACACACACTCACCCACATACCCACAAAACCACTCACACACCCACTTGCAGATCCATACAGCCACTCGCCCACCCACTCACAGACCCATACACACCACTCACACACTCACTCACTGGCCCATACAGCCACTCATACACTCACTAACATGCACTCAAAATCTCTCACACACTCACTCATAGACCCACAAGACCACTCACACACCTACTCACACACCCATACGGTCACTTACATACTGACTCACAGATCCATGCAACCACCTAAACACCTACTCACTGTCTCAAACAGCCACTCACACACCCTCTCACAGACCCATACAACCACTCAGACACTCACTCACAGACCCATACAGCCATTCACACACTCACTCACACACCCACAAAAGATCTCACACACCCACAAAACCACTCACACACCTACACACAGACCCATACAGGTACACACATACACACTCGCAGGTCCATACAACCACTCACACACCTACTCATTGACCCATACAGCCACCTACACACCCACTTACAGACCTAAAAGTCACTCACACACCCACTCAGCCACTCAAACACCCATACAGCCAAAAACACACCCACTCACCTACTAACACACCTACACAGCCACTCACACACCCACTTATAGACCCACACAAGCACTCTCACAGCCACCCAGAAAACCTTTTGCATACCTACTCACACACCCACACAGCCACTCACACACCCACTCACCTACACAGCCACTCAGACGCCCACTTACAGACTCACACAAACACTCAGACCCCCCACACAGCAACTCACACACCAATTCAGACTCACACAACCACTCACACACCCACTCACAGACCCACACATTCACTCACACTTCTAAATAGACACTTAAACACCCACTGTATATGTTGTTGGTCGGGAATGCATCTGCAGATCTGTTGCAGAGCTAAAATCTCTTGGGATCCACAGATCTGAGACTGAAATAATAATAAGAAAGGATTTGCAAACAAAAGGAACCAGTATTTGGAAAAAGAGTTGGCTCTGAAAATAATCTTTGTGTTTATGATGTTTAGATAATTGTCACACATAGAAAATGATGCAGTCTTTCAAGTTAAGGAAAACCCTGTTTTCTCTGTCTGTGAAATGGACTCCATCTTTTCAATATATTCCATCCATATCCAAGCACAAATTGTTGTGGTACATAGAGCCCATGTTGAGGTGTCTGAGGACTGCAGAAACAGTTTATTGACATTGACCTAGATTTCTCTATTTGTGAACAAAATGTATTTGACCATACTTCTGTCTTTGGCAAATGTTAGAGAGTACCAAGGCATTGTGTGGGAAAAGTGATATTAATTTACCAAAGGTGTCCTTCATTAGGATTTCCAGTCCTACCCCAGTAATTGTGCCTAGGACACTCCTACCACAGTGCAGAGTTATGAGGTGTGGATGTTGGCAATCACCCAAAAACAATACTAAATTGAGCTTCTTCACAGAGGACTTACATAGGGTTAAACAATAGTGGCCATTTAGAAGTGGTATTACAAAATTAATTCATGAAAGGAAGCCTATGATTTGCTAAGTATGGCAGTATCAGTGAAAGGACGGTGGGAAGGATAGCCATTATTGTTACCTTTGTACTGAGAGTGGAAGAGCATTGCTGTGTTTCTGATTTGAGATTTGCACTAAAAAGAGATATTATCTGATATTAAGAGAAAAGTTAGAGAACAGCAGTTATGAAAAAAGCTATGAAATTTACTGGTATGTGAAATAGGACAAAGAATAACTGCACATAAGCTGAGTGAAAATGTGCACTTTACAATAAAAGGGAAAACAGGAGTGTGGTTAGATGAGGACATTAGCTAAAAAAAAAATACTGACTAGGAAAAGAGAAAGAAGAGTTGGTATACTGAAAGTATATATACATTGGGGCTTGGATGTAGTATGCAGTTTAATAGCATGTAATTTGTACTCACAACTTATACAGTGAGGCAGCAACTCATACATTCCATTACACTCTCAAAAAAGCACTTATGTATCCAACACAGATATAGCTAGACACATTCACAAAAACAGCAAAGAAAGCATTCAAACAGATCCATGTATATAGTCATGCACAGATCCATACAGGCAATGCCACACCCACTCACACACCTATAGAGCCATTCCTACATCCAGCAGTCAGAGGTGGATAAACAAACAGTTGCACACATACTTACCCAGTTATCTACACATAACATCACTCCTATACCTATTTACAAAACAGTCACTTCTACACCCAGTCATAGAGTGATAGAGGAAACTCCACATCTACTCACACATCCCACATAGCAGTTACATAACAGAGTCAGTAGTGCACACATTTACACAACCAAACACTGACTAAGGCAGCCAGTTATAAATTCATAGAGGCAGTTACATACCCATTTACACACCCATACAGTGAGTAATACAGCCACTGACATGCCCAAACAGCTACTTACACATCCAGTGACACACACAAAGGCACTGATGTATGTACTCAGATATCCACTGAACCAGTGAGAAATCTAGACACCCACTTATACAGCTGCATATATACAAATTGGTACACTTATAGTTAGACACTTAGAGAGATTGTTACAAACTGAGATCAACATTTATATAGCTACTGATTTACTCATAGTATGTAAAGAACTAGTATATAATTTAAAGTTAAATGTATTCTATAATTGCTTTTCAGATATTTGCTTTTGTTTAAAGAGGAGCAGTCACAATGCAGAGAAAGACCGAAATGAGAAAAAAACTGAGGAAACTGTACTGTCTGCTTCAAACTGAGAGAAAAAAGCATGTGATGTGGAGAAAGTAATGGAAAAAGGAGCTGCTGAAAAGAGAACTAAGGAGTTTTTAAAAACAGTATGTGCAAAAATGCAAAATGTGGAAAAACTTTCAATTAAAAAGTGAGGTTCAAATTCAAGTCACAAAGGAGAAAAGTAAGAAATCTTGCAAGACAATAAATAGTGTGAGTATTTTGAGAAGGAGACAGAAACAATTTAAAGAAATATGAATAATAATGTTTAGAAGTAGGGTAATGCAGAATTTGGTATGAAGCCTTAACAAGAGTAAGAGAAGAAGGACAGCATTGAAGCACAAACAACATATTGAGAGTGTGGTTGATAAAGCATTTGCTCTGAAGAGCAAACTATTTATTCTGATACTGAACACAACAGAACGAGAACACTCAATAAGACAGTGTCATGTATGACGAAAATAATCCAAAAAATAGCTTATTAATAAAAGTAATTTTTGCAAAGTTTTCAAAGGATAATGGAAGAATACATCTAGCATGAGAACACAGTGCATGCAGTTGAAACAACTGGACCATGCTATGAGGTAAAAGATGGCACTCCCATTGCGAAAGAGGAGATGGTTCTTAGAAATGTAGAGGAAGAGATATCTTAAAAGGTACAAGGAAGACGTAGACATGCCCCTGTGTATGAATGGGACTGCAGTAATATTTGTAGAGTTTGGCAGGAATCAATTGATATATTATAACATCTTCTATGTCAATTTCCAGATAGAAGTGTGAAGCAGAAAAATGCAATATTGCAGGCATTAGATCCATGCAAAGTCAGGAAATATATTAATTGGCAAGTGTGATTCAAGAGGTAGGGTTGCTATGGTCCAACTCTCTCATCCTTCATAATGCCCGTTCTGAACCAAATGTGGGTTATCGAATGGGGTATGGACCAATTTGCCCCAGTTAAAGTCTTGAAATTGAAAGAAGTGGTGAAACCCACAGTATATCCAATTGTAAGATTCCAGACTTATAGTATATAGTAGCATAAAGTATAGAATTATCACGTAGCTCGAAGGTGTTAAGTTCAAAGTAGTTTATTGATGCCCTTTTAAACAATAGGTCATAGACATTTTAGCAGAGAGCTGACACGTGTTTCGCCCCCTGTGGCAGGTCTGCCTGGAGCTTTTTCTAGGCTGTGAAGTATAAAGGCCAAGTCAGTGTTGGGTGAGTCTATTTGAGAGCAAGCATGCTTATTCTTTAGTGTAATGAGGAAAAGGAAAAAGTACGAAGATGTACCCAAAGTGTCCAGTGCGTAGTGAGCAAAATGGAAAAGTTAAAAATGGTACCCCATGTGAAAAAGAAACCCCAAGTGTATTAATTGTGATTGAATTACCAGCTAGTATTAAAGGTGAGTCATGCACCTGACGGTTGCACTTGAAAGGTTATTGTCTATAGATGTTATATGAGAATCATGCACATTTAAGTGTGCGTCCGAATGAGTGGACCAGTGCTGGCAGAGGATAGTTAGTGACTCCACTTTGCTTAAGGTACATTACCACAGGTTATTGTATTATTATTATTATTCCATCTCTGAGTAGCTGAAAAAAAGAGACAACTCATATCTAACAGATAGTCATCAGAAAAAGTCCATTATAGTGAAATGCATATTAGTCGGTTAATATATTCAATCTGTGAGAAGATTATTTGGTATAACATATATACTAGTTCTCATAAATTCATCATATAACAAAAGGATATATCATAGACAGTAACATGTGTGTATGTAATCATAAACATGATAGATTACAGACCTTATAGGTGAGAGTAAAATGTAATCAGAACCATTATGAGGGTGTAAAACAATCATGTTTGTATTTTTGTTGGGTTAATAAAAAATCAAGCAACTGAGCGTAATTTACACATGTACAGGGCATAAGTGTAGAATCTATAGTCCCAAGAGGGAGTGCTAATGCGTAATGAGTCCATGTAACAGGACCCTTGTCCCATTAAAAGTATGGGGCAGCATTTGAAAATATACGTGGTCCAAGCTAAACCGGAACTTGTGTTGTGGATAGTATCTAAATTATGTAGTCTTTTAGGTTTACCCGAGTGTAAGATTAGCACTCGGCAAGTAAACGAACCGTGGACATGTTAACAGATCCACACGTCAAAAGGACAAACTAGCAGTCTGTCAGCCCATTACATCGGGTCTCTTACCAGTCTGGAAATGTATGAGGTATTGTATGTCGGCAGGTGATTTTCCGGGCTAAATCCCATGTAATGATACGACGTTCTGGCCCAGCGCCATATTTATTGTGGTCTGACTCCTTTATCCTTCTTCTATTGTAATGGCCCAATGGAACAACAGCATAATGGGTATGTTTGTAAGAGAGTGGGATTTCAAAAGCGAAATATAGATGTAGTCAAGGGCAAACAAAGCATATATTGTAATGTGATTACTAAAGAAAAACATGGTTTATTACAAATGAACACCCATGGTAGAGGGAGTTCAAATCATGATTGAGATATTATCACAGGCAGGCGGAACATTTTTTCTCCCTTAAGCAGCATTGAAAAGGCCATGATTTGAAACACATCAACACCCAGTTAGAGAGTCAAGTGGTTACACAATAATGCAGGTGAAGCCCCCACGTTGAAATCAGAGAAATGCGTAATGTATGTTCGTATTATGTTAGGCTGACATTATGAGTTCCTAATTTTACAGACATGTTATATGCACGTAAGAATGAGCCAGAAGTGTATAGTTTGATTTGATGTGGAGAAGAGGGTAAGAACATTCTTAGAACTGGAAAGTTTAAGTGTCGTGTATGGGTATCTACCCATATTTTCATGATTCCATTCCTGTGTGAACGGACTAATTGTAATTGAGTTACAGACATTATGGCCCATATTTATACTTTTTTAGTGCCGTATTTGCGTAATTTTTTGGCGCAAACATGCAAAATACAATTGTATTTTGTAAGTTTGCAACGTTTTTGTGTCAAAAAGCAGCATAAATGCAGTGCTAAAAAAGTATAAATATGGGCCTTAGTACGGGTCCCAGACCAATTAATATAACTGTTGAAGTGTGGATTTGTAGTAACAGTTATCATGACTGAGAGGATATTATTTGTGCGTACTCTACCTACTTAGGAACTCTCAATGCTAGATATCACTGTACATAGATATTGGTGGTTTTATGCATGGACCTGGGTGATAGTGCAAAACATCCTGCATATATGTTGGATTAGTGTAACTTCGTAGTAGTCATAATGTAGTGTTGATACCAGTATTTACCCAGGATTAGACAAACAATAACAGCGAGTTGTACATTCAGGGAGCCAGTGATGACATATCTGCATCTTTTCAATTTGTTAGAGGAGCCAGTAATGCCATTCTGCATCTTTGTTGAGGCCTCTATGTACTGTGTTGAAGCGAATAATAAAAGTGCTTTCACATTGTCGCAGTTTTGGTTCGAGGTCTCCACCCGAGGGTGTTGTTTTAATTTTTAAAGACTGTAGTATTTGAAGGTTAGTGTGAAGGGATGACATTTGACTGAATGTTCAAACAATGGGAATCTTTCATCAATAATATTCTTAAGACAGGAGTTGATTCCAAAATATAACTTTAAAATACTTTGTGGAACAAATTCATGACAAAGATAAGGAACTTGAGTATGATTTTATAACACTGAGTTGTGCAGAGTATGCCTGGGATGATTTACAAGAGTTTTTGAGAGAAACACACTCTAATAATAAAGACATCGAATTGAAGACAACAGGAGAACATTGCTCTTTAGATCCTGCAAATGTTTTCAGTTTTTACAACCACAGATTTCACGCTGTATTGCCCTTTATTTGTGATACAGAAAATGTATTTCTTGGAGAAGTTACTGAGTTCTTTTGGTGAAAAGAGTACCAAGCAAGAGGTGCTCCTCATTTCATATGTTGTAATGGATTAAAGATGCACCTAATATTGGAACAGACACAGATGAGTCTGTGCTTTCTTTTATATGGTGGTATATGACAGGTGGCAGCCCAGAAATGCACTGACATACATGAACTAAAGTTGCAAGTTCTATGTTTCCAATCCCATAGATGTAGGAAGCACTATTGGCAAGAATACAGAGCAAAAATAAATTTCACATAAAATGTAGTTTTGGGTTTCCAAGACCTGTTATTTCTAAAGAAAGAGCGAACAGCTTCATCTCTGTATGCCTTACTCATAAATCACCTATAAACTCAGACGGACAGAGGCTTCAAAATACATTAATGACAACAATACTGTCATTTTGAAAATGTGGAAAGCCAATATGGATATTCAAGTTGTGGCTGACAACTCAATAGCTATTGCTGATTATGTGACTTCATACGTAACACATTCTGAGAAGATGGAGATGAAAAGTATTGTCAGGAATCCCCAAGGTGCCTCCTGCATTATCCGTCAGCATCCCCATGGATTAGGGTTAAATCATATCTCTGTTCTTGGTTAAACCTTCATGTTTCTAAGTAAACATAATGTGATGTTTTACACAGTTGGTTTTATCTATGCTTGTTTTACCAATGATTGTTTGCTAATGTGAGCAGGTGTAGACATGTGCTTCTAATTGGGTGTGGTGACTCATACAAGTGTGGAAACTCAACTTCTTTCCTGATTGGCTATAAATAGCAGAGTAACGCATGCCTCCTTGCTTGGCTTTGTTTTGCTTCCTGATCTCAGCATCTGATCTGGTGGTCCAGCCCCTGCTGTGATCCTCGTATTCAGGACCTTTGGGGCAATTATTTTCTTCGTGCTTATCTTGAAGAGACAAATGCATTTCTGAACATTCTACAGTATCATTATAGTTACTTGCCTAAATTTGCTTCAGGAAATCTGCTTGAGCTCAAGTACTACAAAAAGTGACAGTGCAAATTTGAAAGAGCATTTACATGACTTTTCTTTCTCTAATGGCATAACTATTGGATTTAAATTGTGTCATTCATGCCTGTGTTTCAGGTTTGAGGACTTTGCTTTTGAAGGGTTTTTCACACACACAGTGAAACCAAACCAAACTGTGCCACCCTAACTGTTTAAACCCAGAGTGGACATTTTTGTATTTCTTAGATTGTTTTTGTTCCTTTTAGTTTAACCCTATGCATGCAGGGAAGATATATGTGACATAATTAATGCCCTTGTGTGTCTTTCTTGTGCATGATAAGTTCAACCACAGTTCTAATTGTAGTGTGCAACAGTGAATCACTGTGAAGCCAGCCCTAGTATCGCAGTACTTATTGTTATGGTACTCAGTTTGGGTTTTTGGTAATGCAGTGTTAGTAATTGTGCCAACAGTTATTATTATCCAAGAAAAGTGCTGGAGCATCCCGGTGTTCTATACCGCTCCCGTGCCCATATCAGAAAGACAGATTCAGTTTCAAGGAAGTGAAGTGCACTAACCCCACTATTACTCTGTCAACAACGACCTGTCCCCCGAAGCTAAAGGGTGGCTGCCTGGACCAGCAAGACGTGGCAGTGTTTTGTCTCTTTCTCTTCCACTCCCCTTTTCCTTTTTGTACACCTACCGGGGTTTCTGTGTCCACCAGGAAGTGCTGAGAGGTGTTACAGGAGGTTGGGGGGCATACCCTCACCCCTGCAGACATCCTGCTTTTCAGGTGAGTGGCCCTGTCTCGACCAGTACGTGGGAAGATATCTCTGCTGAAAAGTCTCTAACAAAGAAATTGTACAGCGTCAGTTTGAAGATGCTTTCAACAGGGGCATTGGATCCTATTGATGCTGTCATCAGTTAAGTTCAGCTAGTTCATATTCTAAGTCAAGAAGAATTGTTTGGGTGAGTCTAGGCCTGGCATCAACTTGATACAGAGTTTTGAAGTCTTTCCAGAAATTCAATGGCTTGCAAATTTGAGCCAGACAGTACAGACAATGAAAAAATGAACATGTTGGACACATACTATCCAAAAGGAGTCCAGACCTTGAAAATGTTTGTCTCTATGAAGTACTCCAGTACTATACATATAGATATAATGTGACAGAAAATATAGATGAGGGGAAATTTGCAATAGTTGGTTGCAATGGGTGTTTAATGCGGCATAGCAAATGCAGTCTAATTAACCATAGAAAACTGAGATGCCAGACTGCTGCAAAAAGGGAATTTTTCTGTTTGGCACTTTTTTAGCTGTTGAAACCTTGGCATTCAGAATCAGACTTACTAGGAGAGTTTGAGAGCTATGAAGATTATTTCAAAGCTGTTAAGGGTAGTATTCAGAGCTCAGTATTTCCTAAATACTAGGTCTCAGGTTCTCAAAGTCAAGACCCACTTGGACAACCTATAATTGAAAATTAGGCTGCTATTGCAATGTATGAAGTGAACACAGCAATGGAGCAAGTAAGATATGAAACAATTGATTTGGCATATTTAGTTGGACAACTAAATGATGAGTAAATGGAAATATATATGGAAGTGAAAGCCACAGCTGAGCACGGATTGCTTCATGACAATAAGCAGCATGCATGTTTAACATTTAAGCCTATACTGTTAAATGTCAGCAGTCAAGCTGGTTTTAGTAAAATCTTTTTAATACAAGTTCTTACTACTTTCCTACAAAATACTATAGACTGTAATTTATCATGTGTGGTTATAGCACCTACTGGATTTGCTGCACACAATATCAAAGGTATTACTCTGCACTGACTTTTGATGCTGTCTGTGGAACATGACAGCAAACTAGAATGCCAAAAGGTATCTGTTGAAGCGCGTCATGAAGTGTCAAGGGTGTTAAAAAAGTTAAAGCTTTTAATCATCGATGAGGTGAACATGATCTCAAACTTAATGCTTGCCTTTGTACATGTGAGAATGTAAGAGGTACAGAGAACAGATTATGATTACCTACTTAGAAAAAAAAAATGATTGTTTTTGGAGATCTACTGCAACTTGCACCTGTGAGAGAACAGCCTGGTTTTAAAGCACTGCTCCATGATAAAACTAAGCATTCTTTGGGAATCATTGGAAATGTGAATTTTGGTTAGATTTTGAATACAAATAATTAATTAGGAATATGTGATAAGCTTTGGACATTGGCTATGGAAATATTTTGAAAGAGATTAGAGTAGGCATTCTTTCAAAAGAAGGAAGGCGTGTTTTAGAAAGTCATCCTCCAACAATGAAGGCACCAGCAGAACTAATGTTCACTTTCATACAAGAAGGTAAAATGTTGTGTGCTTAATGCCTACATTGGTGGAGTGTGCCTCTTTCAACAAAGAATTGCTGAAATTGGAGACAGAAGAAAGGTTGCAAACTGAAGATGGAATACCTAGTGATTACATTTGATCAGATTGACAGTGCAAAGCAGATTGGAAGGTCTATTGCATGTTTTTACTTGTGAAAGATTTATATTTTCGACAGAATGTGTTTCCAGTTTCTCATGCATACACTGTTTCTATTCATAAATCATAATATTTAAGTTTAGATGCAGCATTTATTAATATTGGTACTATTGTCTTTAAGGAAGGTATGTTATTTGTAGCTTTGTCTCGAGTTAGAACATTGTCTGGTTTGTAGCTAGTTGAATTTGATGAGAATAGTGTAAGTGCAGATTCCAGTTGTGTTACAGAATACAACCAATTGAGAAGTCTTTATGCTCCTCATTTAGGACAGTATCCAGTTTATGAAAAACATGCAATTTGTCCGAAGAGGAAAATGCCAAAGCAGTGTAGTGATGATGTTGCAAAGAAGGAAATGAAAGAGAAGAAGGAAGTTGTTAAGAAACAAAAAAATTGAAAGTGTTGGAGATATTATAGGTTATCAGTTGTCAAACTCCTATGGTATAAATTATGCTAATGCTGTGGTAAGCCTGTTTAGCATTACCTAGTGTTGTGGATGCAATTCGAGAGAAACAGGTTTTGTGTTCTGCACTGTGTAGTTTGTTGAACCTTTCTGTGTACTGTGAGAACAAAAATACATTCTGCACTAGTAATTCGAGACACTGTGGATGTATGTAGTGGATCTGCACAGTTTACTCAAAATACACAAGAGGGTAGACAATAAGGCTCATATTTGCAAAGACCCTTGGCACTGGGTGGCACAGGAAGTGCCTTGCTGCACCTCCCTGTGCGACCGAAAAGGGCAGAAATGTGACGTATCTACAAGATAAAGCACATTTTTGTCCTCTTCCCTTGTGCTGGCACAGAAATTGCTGCCATGCACCAGCGCAGGCACCCCTGCCCCATGGTGCCAGGGTGCCTACATTGTAGGGATGTTTGTTTTTGTGCACGAAGGGATACCTTCCTGCACAAAAACAATCAATGGAGGTGTTTTCCTCTTGCAAAATGCAGCTCACATGGATAAAGGAAAAATGAGGAAAAATAAGGATATTCCTCCCTGTTGCGTCACTCTTACACCAACCCTGGAGTAGCGTAGGCTTCTGACGCATTCCCAGGTGTACAAAACATTGTAAATCTAGGAATGCTTCAAAATCCATGGATGTTGCCTGGGAACACCCATGCAACACCCGTGGAATGCCTCCCTTAGGCAAAGTAAGACAGCGCAGCGACTTGCACTGCATTTCTTTGCACCATATCTACAAGGACATGAAAAGCTATAAAGTTTCTGAAAACCATTATTTGACTTGCTTATATCTTTGGCACCCCTTGACAAATCCTCATGAATTTTTCAAAAAAAAATTGACAGTCATGTCAGCTGTTGTCTGGAAAGTTGTGGGGGTGATACATCAAGTGGTGGACAAGAAAAAGGCGGGGCTCAAGGAAAGTACTTTTCCAAAGTTAATTCCCATAGAGATTTTGAACAGGTCTACAGCTCGAACCAATGAATGGAAATACACCAATATTTGGCAGAAAGGTAGCTCTTGCTCCAGAAAGTGCCCTTTTTGTTATGTGTTGTACATCTGTTCTGTAGTTTTTGAGAAATTAAAGAAAATCAAAATTTTTATATATAGGGACGCAAAGGCACCACAAACCCTCCTGATCTTGTGCTGAGGTCTGATTGTCTGCCAACACTTCAACAACGACATGTTGGCAGCCATGTTGGAACTCTGCTTCAGCTGAATCCCAGACAAAAATGTAAAACAAATAAGAAAACAGGCCGTGTAGGAACACCCTGGCCCCATAGCTATGGTGCTGGGGTCCCAGAGGAAAACTCAGAGCAAAAAAGCATTTTGTTACATTTTCGGCAGGAATCGCTGCGGATCCAACAATAATAAAAAAAAAAGTGCCGGCTCCAGCTCTTGTTTCACTAAAACCTCTAGATAAACTAGGTCCGGGGTGCATTTAAAACTTTAATGGGGGGGGCCACACCCCTGCATCATATTTGTTTAATGTTCTGGGGAGGTGCCAGTCCTCGGGCTGTGTGTCCGCCCACGCTATTTCTTGAAAACCCTGGGGAGGTGGCGGTCCCTGGGGCTGCAGGCGACTCATGCCCTAAGGTAACTATAGGTCGCACCCTTGCAATCCACTGCTAATTACCTCACAAATAACAGCACTCATGACATCTTTGATAACATAATTGATAATATCAAGGTAATATTTGATGTCAAATTTTTATGAAAGATCTGTGCATGGCGGCGGCATGAGTTATAGTTACCTTAGGGCATGCGTTATAGTTACTTGAGATAGCTGTAACTGTGCACAGCTGAGGTTGTCTGTGAGACCTGTTCTGCAACCAGGCACAGCGGAAGTTGGCTGCATCCTCTCTGGGTGTCAGAATAGGTGTGAAAGGGTGTCTCTGGGGTTGAGAGTGGCTGTAAGAGTGTCTGTCTGGACGTGAGATTGTGGACATCAGTGTTTTATTGGGTATGTCAGTGTGTGCACGGGTCTGTGAGTAGATGCATGAGGCTGTCAGTGGGTCTGTGAGTGGGTGCGTAACTGTCTGAGTGAGTCTGTGAGAGGGCGTGTGAGGGTCTGACTGGGGCTTTGAGTGGGTGCAAGAATGTCTGAGTGGGTCTGTGTGTGGGTGCGTGAGTGTCTGAATGGGTCTGTGAGTGGGTGTGTAAGTGTCTGAGTGGATGTGTGAGTGGGAGAAATTGATTGAAAGAGAGTCACAGAGAGAGATCAAAAAGTGAGAGGGAGAGAGAAAGAGAGTTTTGAGGATTTGATGTATGGTTTACTTAGAATGAGATATTTCTCTACAATTTAAAATAAAAAAAATAATTGTCATTTTTAAAAATAAAAGTAATTTGTATTATAAAAAAAAAAAAAGAAAGAAAAAAGGAAGCAAGTCTGGCTGGATTTGAACCATGACTGCTCAGTGTGGCGGTCTAGTGACCTTCACACTGAGCTAAACATTTTTATTTTTTTTATTTAATAGCCCTTTATGGGCTATCTAGGACCACGCAGTCTCTTCATATTTATGTATTTTTTTTGTCGTCTTAACATACATTTTAATAAAATGCCCTTACGGGCTAACTGGCACCAAGGGGGAAGCCTTAAAGTCCCCCTGTCATTAACTGAAGTGTTTGTGGCGGCTTGGCACAGAAAATAGCTATGTCCCGGGGTGGGCACACCGGCACATAGAAGGAGCTGGCCCTGGGGGTGGCGGTCCCCAGGGACATCTGTGGCTCCAAGAGGGGGGGGGTTACGGTCCCCCTGCAACTGTGCACGCAGCCCTGAGAAGGTGGTGAGGTGGTGATCTCCTTGGCTTGCGGGTCCCAACGGGACCCCCTTACTCTTTTTTAAATATTTGCCTTTAGGGTTGGTGGTACCCAGGGCAGCGGGAGGCGCGTGCTACCCCCAGTTCATAATTCAGTCCCAAAGGGACCACCTTTCTTTTTTAGAATATTTGCCCTAGGGAGCTGATGATCCCCAGGGCAGCGGGGGGGGGGGAGGTCAACCCCAGCATATTAAATCAAAGCCCTGGGGAGGTTGTGGTCCGCAGGGCAGTGAGGAGGCATGGAGCCCCCGCACATTATTACTGTAATGCCCCGAGGAGATGTGGTCCCCAGGGCAGAAGGGATGGCACTCCCTCTGCCCTGGGGAGGTCACTGGCCTGGGGAGGTCTTGTTAAAGAAGCTCATCAAGCTCTTTCATACCATGTGACAACAGGAAGTTATTACCCAGGAGCTCAAAAATGTCTTCATCGTCCATCTCTACAAGAGAAAGAGAGACAGGCAGTATTGTGACAACCTCAGAGGAATCTCTCTCCTGGTAATTGCTGGCAAAATCCTTGTCAGAGTCCTCCTCAACCGCCTCACTCAACACACGGAAGATTGACACTTGCCAGAAAGTCAGTGCTGCTTCAGAGAGGGCCAAGGGAAAGTGGACATGATAATTGCAGCACGTCAACTACAGGAGAAGTGCCAGGAACAAAACAGGGACCTCTTCACAGTATTCGTGGGCCTGACCAAAATTTTTGTTAGTCTTGACGGGCTATGGTGGATCATGGAGACATTTGGCTGCCCAAGAACATTTATCAGTATGGTGCACCAGTTCCACGACAGCATGCTTGCTTGAGTACTGGATGATGGAGACTCCTCCGATGCCTTCCCAGTCACCAGTGGAGTCAAGCAAGGCTTCGTATTGGTACCCATGTTATGTTATGTTATGTGAATTTATATATCGCATGGCTGCCCGAAGGCCTCGCAGCGCTGAAAATTGAAACAGTAGCATCAAAGAGTAAGAAAAAATTGGAAGTTAGACCTTAAATATCCATGCCTTCAAAGCCTTACAGAAGGATAGTTCATGGTTCATTGCTCGTAGGCTGATAGGTAGAGAGTTCCATAACTTCGCCCCCAGGTATTCCAAGGACCTTCCACCCCATCTGGCTTTCTTTACTTTAGGAATCACTGCCAGATATGCTGAGGAAGTTCTGAGTGGTCTGTTAGGTGAATAGAAGGAGGCTAAGGACCTCAGCAATCCTTGACCTCAATTATGCAATGCTCTATGCACATGGCATAGTTTCTTAAATTGTATCCTCTTGGCCACAGGAAGCCAATGTACTGAGGGGATTCCAGCTTTTATAGATTCTTGATTAGGTATGTTCAACAGCAGATGTGCAGAAGCATTCTGGACTCTCTGCAACCTTTTAATCACGTAGCCAGGTGAGCCAATGAACAATGCATTTCCATAGTCGATTCGGCAGCCGATCAATGCCTGTATAATTATTCTTTTGGCTGAAAAGGGTAGTATAGTGAAAACCCTCCATAACAGCCTAAGGACAACAAAGGAGGTGGCAGCTATTTTATTAGCTTGATGGGCCATTGGCAGTTGTGGATCAAGCCAAACCCTAACACTTTTGATAAGTTCTTTGGGTGGGGGTAAAAATCCCATGCCATCAATCATTGATGGGCGAGGGATAGGCTTTGTTTGTTGCCCAAATAACATCACCTCTGTTTTATTATCATTAAGTTTTAGCTTGCTTCTGGTCATCCATACTGCCACAGCTTGGAAACATGGACCAGGTGCTGAACCTATAGTATGGGAGTCCTTTGAGAGAGATACAACTAGCTGTGTGTCGTCTGCATGCAACACCAAAGTCAGCCCAAAGGGCTTGACTATTTCTGAGAGTTTCAGCATATACATATTAAATAGAGTGGGGCTGAGGGAAGACCCCTGTGGGACTCCACATCTATTAATAATACAGACAGTCTGAAAAGTATGATCTATCTAATACCTGAAATGATCTATCTGTAATAAATGAAATTATCCAATCTAAGGCTAGCCCAGATATTTCAATCTCTTGTATCCTATCCATTAATATGTCAAGATCCACCGTATCGAAAGCGGCGCTGAGATCCAGAAGGGTGATAGCTGTTTCCAGACCGTTGTCTAAGCGTTTTCTAGCTTCTTCCGTAACAGCGATCAGTGCGGTCTCCGTACCATGTAGCGGTCTGAAGCACATCTGGGTGGCGTGTAGAATATTGTTGTCCTCCATAAAGTGAGAGAGTTGAGTATGGACATATTTTTCAGCTATCTTTGACAAGACAGGCAACAGTGAGATGGGCCTATAATCACTAAAAAGTACAGGATCAAGATTGGGTTTCCCCAGGAGTGGTTTAACAATAGCATGTTTCCACTGTTCTGGCACTACACCAGAAGTCATTGAAAGATTAAGAAGATTCGTAATGATGGGAACCGTCACTAGAACGCCTAAGGATAACACCTGGGGAGGGGCTGGATCAAGAGGGGATCCTGATTTAATAGTTGAAAGATGTCTCTTCACGTCATCTTCAGATATCAGGGAAAGTCTGATAAGATCGTGGAATCCACCGACTTTTGATTGGGTACCTTCTGTACCTGATTCATAACGCAGGGAAGAGTCTAATAGATGTCTAGTGCTTTTTGTTGAAAATATGCAAGATTGTTAACATGTTCATGAGATGCAGCCAGGAGTGCCATGTCCTCTTGAGTCTGGGTGGTCTCATTGATGACATGAAAGATCTCTTTAGGTGAGTTGGCCGCCTGCTCAATCTTTGAGGAGTAATATCTAGTTTGAGCAGATTTTATTTCGGTATGATATGACTGAATTGCTTTCTTGTATTCTTGTTTTAAAATTTCATTGTGTTACTTTCTCCGTCTCCTTTCCCATTTCCTGCATTCTCTTATGAGATGCAGCAGATGCGAAGTAAAGCGGGGGAGTTCCGCCTACAGAATCCCTTTCCTTTTGTGGAGAGTGGTTGGAGTATGTCTAAACTACCGGTAATCCAGTTGTTAAAGGACTTTGACAAGTCCATAACATTATTTTGACTGGATGGCTTATTCATTTCTAGAGTGTTAAACCAGGCATCGGCTTTGAGCTTGTTCCAGCGTCTGGAGGGCAAAAGAATATTATGAATTGGTTTCCTATGCCTAGGCATGGTTAATTCCAGCTTTATCAGAAAATGGTCAGACCATGCCAGAGGATGGGATGACATGGGTATTAGATCTTTGATATTTGAAAAGACCAAATCGATTGCATGACCCCTGTTATGTGTTGGTCCCTTAATCAGTTGTGCTAGATTAAGGGCATTCATGTCAGAAATCAGAGATTTAGTTATGAGACTATCTGTCTCCTCTGCATGGATGTTGAAATCACCTAATAACGTAACATTGGGTTTAGAGCAGACTAGCTCAATGATATTTTCTGCCAGAGACTGCAGAACGTTTTCAGTGGGACCCGGGGGACGGTAAACCAGAGCACCTGATAGGGTAAATTGACTGTTCAGGCTGTTGGAAAAATACATACTTTCACATCCTGTTATCTGTAGGGGGTGTGAGTTGACCGTTAGATTATTCCTGTAGATTAATGCAATGCCCCGCGCCTAGCAGTAACTCTATTGAGTCTGCTTATTCGATATCCATTGGGTAATGCCAGGGCGACATCAGGGGCTGAGCCCTCATGAAGCCAAGTTTCAGTCAGGCAGAGAATCATGGGTTTAGTCTGTTCTAAAAGTAGATATATGTCTAGTTTGTGTGCTACTAGAGAGCGACAGTTAACTAAAAGAATTAAACATTTATTAACATCTTGGGCTGCTTTTTCCAAATTGTCCAGCGGAAGTTGTGGGGACCACCGGCACATTGAACATTGGTGTTCAAGGTTCCTGGGGTCTATAGTGTTAATGTAGATACTATGGGTACCAGAACTTAGAGCGTGAAGGGCATCTGAATTATACTTGATTCTAACATCTTTTATAGGGACCTAAACAGGGGAAATGAGCCCTGGGCCTGTTCTGGCATGGAGGGGCACAGACAGGCTTGCCTTTGGCGCACCAGGGCGCGTCCGCTGTGCGTCGCTTCCATCTGGACTAAAAATAGTCTGGATGCCGAAAAAACTATACCGCCGACCCACGCAAAATGGCAGCCACAGCAGTGCTTTTCCAAAGGAGGGAAAATGGAGGGCAAAGACTAGATTCTATACTTCTCTACCACCGAGGCCAATAAACACAGACCAAGGTGAAGGGAGAAATGAAACAAAGTTGTCCCTCAGCAATTACATATAAAGTATGTGTGTGGCAGACCCTAAGTACTTATTTGGGCAAAGTCATCATTCTGCAATAAATAGCGCTTCTTAAAAATTGGGCTATTAAAAATTAAAACTTGCCAAGGTAATCTCTGAGCTTTAAAGTTTCTACGTTTTAGGCAAACGAGAAATGGAGGCAGTGTTCACTTACTCCGTTTCCATCCGCTGCTATTCAGCATGATGTTCTCGGTGACGAAATACCCAGCATCAAGATCAGATATAGGACTGATAGCAGGCTCTTCAACCTGCAGAGGCTACAGGCCGAGGCCAAGGTTGAAGAGGACTCTGTGCATGATTTCCTGTTCACAGATGTCTGTGCACTCAACGCTGCCACAGAGGCCCAGATGCAGCAAAGCATGAACTGCTTTTCCACTGCCTGCAGAAACTTCTGCCTCACAATCAGTACTAGGAAGACTGAGGTCTTGCATCAGCCCGCACCGGAGAAGACATATGCAGAACCAAGTTTCACCACTGACTGAAAAACATCATGAAGGCTGTTGACAAGTTTACATGCCCCGGTAGCACACTCTCCATATCTGTGAACATTGAAGATGAGGTAGACGCATGCATCTCCAAGGCAAACCCTCCATTTTGATGGCTGTGGGAGTCAATGTGGGAAAGGAGAGGGGTCAAACTGTCCACAAAGCTGAAGATGTATAATGCAGTCATACTGCCCACACTACTGTATGTCTGTGAGACAAAAAGCTGAATCACTTTCACATAAACTGTTTAAGAAGGCTGCTGAAAATTACCTGTCATGACAAAGTTCCAGACACAGATGTCCTCTCTCCAGCTAGCCTGCTGAGGAGAGCTCAAGTCAGGTAGGCATGTCACCTTGTATGTATGTCAGACATATGCCTCCCCAAGAGACTGTTCTATAGTGAACTGGCGGAAGGAAAACGCCACAAGGTGGGCAGAAAAAGTGCTTCAAGGACATGCTGAAAGTCTCTCTGAAGAGCTTTGGTTTTGACCCAGACTCCTGGGAAAAAGTAGTGCAAGCCGCCCTACCTGGCGAAACTGCATCAGCAATGGCACTACCGCATATGAGCAGAGCAAAACTGTAGAGGTGCAGAAGAAGCGTGAGCTGCACAGATCCATAGCCAACTCTTTACCAACCAACCTAGCAGACCACTTGTGCGGGACGTGCGGCACATCTTTCCGAGCCCACAGCCGGACACACTGTACCCAGTCAAGCTCCTCAACGGGATGACCTTGGAGATCGTCGACAATGACGGATGAACAACAATCAAAGCCCTGGGGAGGTGGTGGTCCCCAGGGCAGCGGGGCGGCATGCACCCCACGCATATAAATTTTAAGCCCAGGGGAAGTTGCGGTCCCTGGGACACTGGGACGGGGCTAGGAGGCCCTCTCTTTCATTTGTAAACAAATGCTTCCAGGACTTGGCCCACCCAGGTGCCTTATAATAAGAACACTTCAATGGCTCCTGTTGTTGAAGTGTTCTCAGCTAATCAGATCTCTGCATGAGGTCGGGAGGGTTTGAGAATCCTTCGCGTCCCTAGATATACACATTTGGTTTTCCTTTAATTTCTTTAAAACTACTGAACGGAATTACACCAGAACAAAGAAAGCACTGGACCAGGGCCTACCTTTCTGCCAAATTTGGTGTAATTCAGTCCAGTCGTTTTTGCGCTATCACTGTTCAAAACCCTATGGAAAAATCAATGGTGAAAATGTGTTTTGAGACCCCCCCATTTTCTCTGACATATCACCCCAAAATTTTCAAAGCAGCAGCTGACTGGACTGGCAAATTGTTTTGGAAGGTTTAGTGAAGATTCGCAAAGCAGTGCTAAAGATATAAGCAAGTAAATACAACTTTTTATATAAAAGCTAGGTCTTAACTATAACTACCTAGTGGCGACTGCCACTAGGTAATATATATATATATATATATATATTTTTTTTTAGACTACAAGCCAACCATCTTGATTATCTGTTATAATAATAGCCACACTGTAATTATAATTGCATTTACATAGCAAGTATAATATATAGTACCACCATTGTTCCTTGTCACTGTGAACATAACTATTGGCAAATGTTCAAATGCTAAGATTATTCATTTACATGTCTTCTAAAGTATTTAAAACCAGCTGTAACGACAAGCCTATAAACTGAAAAGAACAGAAGGCTAGAGGAGACAAATGTTTCTAGTTAATAAGAATGAAGCTTCGCTCCATAATATATTGACGAACCTTGTTCCAGGATAAGGCAGGCGTGAGGGCGCACCTTTGCTTTGAAGGTAAGTCCCCACATATACTTCAAACCAGTCGTTTTGTCCTCGTTTACCATGTAGCTGCTATTAGAGAATTAGATTTGGAGAAGTGTTGTTGGCTTCTACTGTATCATCACTAGCCAGCCGCCAGCATTTCCTTCTCAACGTGAAATGTCAAAGGGATGGAAAGACGGTACCTGAGATGCCTCTCACTGATTAAAAATGCACATCTGAATGCCAGCATTGTGTGAGCCCCTTACAATAGACTTGGCAACTTGTGATGCTGCTAAGTGGATGACCTGAACTCAGAGAACTGTGTTTTTCGGGAATTATGCCAACAGTGGTTGGCATGCTATATGGACATCCCAGCACACTAGACAACCAACTCTAAAACTCAAAGAAATGCATCCTTCAGTAAAAGAGAGCACCGGGCTCAGTGCAGCCTTTGAGACCCTGTGGCCCACTCATATGTATGCAGTAAATATTCTTCAAAGTAGGTGGTCTTTGCACAATCCTCAGTTTTGTGTGTGTCTTGTTATTCTGAATTGAATCATATCTCCTCTGTCAAATACTCTGGGGTGGAGAGCACAAAGCTTTGCAGATGTCGATGAAGGAGCCATGTATTTTAATGAGCATTCTTACTGTGTGAGATAAGAGAAAATTGTACTTATGCAGGAAGAACATTTTAAAGCTGTAAAAACAAACAAATTATTGAGGGAAAAAAAACAATGAAGTGAACTTTGATTTAATTTGTATTTTCCATAGTTACAATTTGGCTCATTTATTTCTAAGAACAAATGTATGTGTTTCCACATTGGTAAAAAACAAAAGGCTTGCAGAGTAGGTGCTGAGCAAAAACATTGTGGGGCAAAGGATTACTTCAGAATGGCTGGCCTGGGGCTGAAACAACTGCAGGTCATTATCATTTGAATCCCAGCAACTATGAGCATCCACCAACAGCTGACCTGGGAACTCTTCCAGGCATGATCCTGCCTGCTGGCGACTTTGATACCTGACAAACATGATCGATCCCGGGGACTAAACTGCCAGCATGTAGCCATCCACACACAAGAGTAAAAGTGCTCTGTGATAACCGTTAACAGGGTAGATGTGTAGTGGGTTGTGGTTTTAATTTTGGCAGGAAACATTTCGGTAGATAACTACAGCGGGAATTACATTACCAGATATGTTTGGAGAACATGATTTTTGCATCAAAATAGGATACAATCAGCTTTTTCAGAGAAGTACCAAGAGGAGACCCTACCATACACGTGGTAAACAATTGGTGAACTATCCTCGAAATTCCATAGTAATATCTCTGAGGCTTGATAAGTGAATCCATGCATCATATGATATTATTGAATGCTATCGTGTTATATGTGAATGATAAGCATTGTTCTGGCATTTCACACTTGTATAAGGAAATGTGTTTCATTGGCTAACATGATGAGTGTGTGGCCAGGAGATGCAAATTCTAATCTCAGCAATAATGTATGATCAAATTGTATGGTGTTGGACAAGCCACTTTATTTACCTTATTTATCAAAGTTGAAGTGATTAGGGACAGAGGGACAGATTTAGGAAACAATTGTGTTGTGTTCGTGTCAAACAAGGCATTGCAAGGCAACACAAGCCTTAAGTGAGATTTAACTTCCTGTTCAGCGTGTACATGTTGGTAAGCTATACATTCATTAAAATGGACAATGTTTTGTATTCAGGAAATGGTTACACCAATTTACTCCACATTTCCTAGCAAATTTGTCACATAAAAACTATGGGGCATATTTACACGAAAGTGGCAAATCTGTTCTCATGTGCCGCTTTTCTTGCATTTCCCAGTGCCCCCTATCGTCACCATGGTAGTGCTGTACTTACTATACACACATTATTGTGTGCACCAAGGCACATGATAGGACAATAGAGTCAAAGTTATTAACGCTATTGTGATTCTTTGCTGGACTAGCATCAAAAATGTTGACGCTAGTTCAGCAAAGGTCAGGGAGGCCCATAGGGTACAATGGCAATGTCACTTTAACGCATGCCCTGAGAAGGCATTAAGAATTATGGAAAAAATGGTGCAGTGAAATCTTGTACATTTCACTGCACCATTTATTTGGGCCTCCCTGTGGGGCAACATCCTTCTTCCTTGCATTATACCTGGCGCAGGTATAATGTGGAGCAAGAGGTTACAAAGTGGTGCAATGCAAGCATTATTCCACTTTGTAAATGTGGTGCACGGTGGAGGCCTCCTTAACACTGCCTTAGCTTCACAAAATGATGCTAAGGTGGCACAAGAGGCATGTAATTATGCCCCTATGTTTTTGTTTTACATAGCATGCCTAAAGAGAACATGGCAACAATGCCCTTTGAAGATCACAAGTAAAAAGAAGGACCTGAATCTTCCTCAAAAAAAGGTAATGGGTGGGATAATTAAAAGGAATAAATAAGAGAGGGAATATTAGGCTACGGAGACGTGTAAATATTATTTTCCACATTCAGCACAGTCCAAAGTTTAGCTGGGAGTTTTTGGCTGTGAAAGGTGCCTGATTTAAGCCTTAGCGATGAGTGCCTTCTGAAACTTGTAATTTTAAACAGTACTCTTGCTTTTGGGAGGGAAGTTTTAATAATTCGAGAACCAAAGAGACGTTGTCTTGAACACTGGTTCTAGAGGAGAGAAATGTATTTTAGAAGAGCTTTTAAAAAGTGTATGTGAGAAATATGTAAGGATTGGACTGTAAGACAGAAGTATTTTTGTTAGAGTTTTATTTCCTTCAAAAGGTAGAGCTGCAAATTAGCCAATATTGCCCTTTATTTGGCATGGACATATGTGGTGAGGTAGGTAACTATGATGAATCCTTTCAATTCCACTAACTTTGGCTTGTTAAATTCTGTGGAGTCTTTGGGGAAAAGTTGAATAAATGATGGGCCTCATTAGAAGTTTGGCTGTACCACCACAGGACTGCCAAACTCACGAAGGAGTCCCCCGCCATATCACAAAGTTTCCGTCAGTCTGACTGGTGGAAACCTTGAAATAGAGCATTCCCTCCGGTTAGAGTGGCAGGAGCAGTGCTACGAGATAACACTTGGCTCCCTTAAAGGAGATGAGTGCTATCTCGTAGCACAGAGAGAGCCGACCAGCACCCTCGGAATGCACACTGTCTGTGCATTTCAAAGGTGGTGGGAAGGGGAAGAGGGGCCCCTGCACTGCCCATGCCGCAGGCATGGGCAGTGCTGAGGCCCCCTGGTGGCCCCCAACTCTTGCTCTCTGCCAACCTTTTCATGCGGGGGGTCCCTGCCATGAAAAGGCTGGTGGAGAACAAGGTTGTTAGGAGCCAGGCAGTGCTGAGTTCAGCGCTGCCCTGGTTGACTACAACCAAGACTGCTGTCACCCTGTCAAGATCTGTGATCCTGGCGGGGTGTTCTTTAGGCGGGTCTGCCCACTTAACTTGAAATGTGATGGTCGGACTGTCGCAAGGCTGGTGGTTCCAGGGCAGACAGCCTCGTAATGAGGGTATATGTCTTTTTTGGGAGGTGAGAATGATTAAGGTTAGCACCATCCTATTTTCAAATAATTTGAGAAAGCCTTTTAGGCAATTCATGTCTTTAATAGATACACTTTTCAGGTTCAGATGGGCCCTGTGTGAATAATGATAGACTGTGACAACTGTCTTCTCCATCTCAGTTACCAGTGGTTTCATGTATAGTGTCTGCCATGAAAAATTGTAACTCACTAGGTGTTTATCGACAAATGTTATTTTATTACACTTCTGAGGTTCAATAGAGGGGAGTGGAAGTTTATCTGCATGTCACTTTTGCATCCTATAGCATAAACGTAGCATTGTTACTGTCTTTGATTAATATGCTTGAGTGCATGTTTACAAGAAAATAACAAGTATTCTTTAGTTTTACTTTTCAGAACCCATATTTAATAAGTTTAATCTGTACCCAGAAGATTTGTTTTCCAAGGAAATGAGTTAAAAATAATTTAATGATCAGATAGGCAGTAGTTGATGAGTTGAACATGTGTTATATGGAACAAAACACGCCATCACATATAAAAGTGGTATTTCAAGTCATTGTGGAGTTAATTGCCTTTCTATATAATTCCTTATAATGTATGTTGGGCAGTAGGTTTACCATCCATTATGAGGTACTATGAGTTGATTAAAATGCTGGCTGATTAATAGTTGTGGCAGAAGAAAGATCTTTGAAATGGTGTATTTCAGGTTTACACGATTTTTTGAGCTTCTCTGCTGTTTTGGATTTCATTATTTGTCATGTTCCTACAGATTGTATGAGGCATAATATTGGATCTAACATGATATAAATTATAGTGGATGAGTTGTGGAGTTGGGGATTTGTTTAGTAAATGGTGCTAATTAGGTGGTTTGGCATTCTTTTAAAAGATTCAGATTAGTTGTCTACGGCAGTTGGTACCATTCTGAAATTGATTTTTGTTAAAAGGATGGCCTGGCAAGCCTAATATATATATTTTTTTCCTTTGGTGTATGTATGATATACTAGTTGTAAGGATTTCTTTTAATATGCAGTACCAATTTCGCTTCGCAAAGAGCTCTTTCATGGTCAAAATAGTTGGAGACTTTCAGATGGAGAATTTAAGGGAATTGTCTGTTGCAAGATGGGGGAGCTACATTGTTTTTCATTGTTTTCTTCTAGTCATTGGTCTGGGGTGTGAGTCATTGCTCACATTTATTTGGTGAAGTCAGGGAGATAAGATCTCTAAACCTATAGGATTCTTACAAATTGGGGAAATGAAGCAGATGATGATAATGTGTAGAATTCCTCTCACACTCTGTCTTGGGAAGAGTGTATACTCTTTGCGGTTGCTCAATGAATCAGGACTTTTGTAATTTTCTCTTGGTTCTCCCAGTGCATGCTGAAGCCTTCGGTAATGTGTTGTTTGAGGATAACATAATTGTTTTCTGTAAGGCACTGAGTGTGACTTTCTATGAAGAGAGATCTCAGGTAAGGAGGCTGCTAAATTATGTAGACCTAACTTGTTTGCATAAGGGAAACTTGTAAAATATTTTGAATTTGACAAAGGCAGGGAAGATGCAGGGTTTATTTCTTACCAGGAATGCAGGGTATATGTATGAAAGCCATGTTCTCTACAGTAATGTTTTACTTCTTTAAGGGGAAGTTGGAGATCCATGTGGAACAAGGAGGCCAAGGATTGTGCATGAAATTCATTTAGCAATGGTTCTGTACTTTAAGTGATAATAGTCTTGATTGTATAAAGAAGACCAGGCATAATAATCAGTTGTTGCACTATAATAAAAGCATGCTTTTTAATAACAAACATGAATATGTTATTTTTCAGACGATCTTTGGGTTTACAATCCTCCAGATATAGTTGTTGTTAACAGGTGACTGCCATATTTAGATGGAGCAGGTGGCAATGGTAGATTCTGAAAGGATTAATCAGTTTCGTCAGTTGTAAAAGGGAGCATGCAAATCTGCAAAAGAGAAGTAGAAAAGGACCATTAGATGTTGCGAAGACTTCTAATAAATTGTCAGTTGCATCCTTGGCTTTGTTTTGAAGTGGCTAAAGTGTCACTTGCATCCAAACACGAATACATCCAGAAAATGGATGTGCCAGACAAAAGATAATTTTAAATACTATAGCTTCAGAATGACAGGTTTGGAGATACAGTTCAGACATTGTAGAGGAAATGTTTGATAATGAGTTACAAAATAATATAAATTTTTCTAGAAATGCTAAATAAGGAAAGCAGTGTAATAATGCTCTTGGACCAAACTCTAAGTACATATCTAACAAGCATTTTCAATGCAACGGGGCTCGCATTTGCTCGAGTTAGAGCTATTTGCATTGTAAACTCCTAATCAGACTTTTCTTGACACACAAATTAAAAGAAAAAAAAACACAGCACGATCGCGCTGCGGGGAAAATAAACAGATAAGGTAGTCCGGAAACCCGGGCTGAAAACATCGAGCCTCGAATGGTTTCAGTACTTTACCAGTGCTGTGTAGGTGGGCTAAACACCGGAAAAGGCAGGACGCATGCATGCCTTCCACAAATGAAAGCAAGCTAATTTTAAAGAGCAAGCCCAGGAAACAATCAAAGTGACTGATGTGACCTGGGAGTGGTTTCAAGCCCAAAGAGAGATTACATCATGGACAGAGCGCATTGCGCTCGCCCATAAAAAGGAATTTTAAGACATTAAAATATGCACCATTCATTTAAAATATCAAAATATTATCAGAAGATTTTTAATACAATGCAATATACACGGAAACCCTACATTGCAGGTCTTAAGGCATGGCTAGGACAAATGACGTGTCAAGGAGGATGTATGATGTAGGTCCAGTAGGTGTGGATCAAATGTTTGTCCATGCAGAATGCCTCCTGAATGGGCAACTTTTTTTCATAGATGGTTGCAAGTATGGAGAACTTACAAATGGGTATCATCATGTAGATAGTCTCATACCTAGTGGGGGGAAAGTGTAAAACAGCAGTTTTCCTATTACAGTTTTTGTTCATAATGTGCAATTCTTCTGTATTTAGAATACTGCTGGACTATAAAGAGAACACATTTTCCCAACATTATCACTTATAAAAAATAATGTATCTGTTTGTTTCAATGTGCATCAGATTTGCATACTTTGCCTTTGATAAATGCATTACAGAAAGTTTACATGCGAGGTAGACTACAGATTGATCTTTAGCTGCACAAGTTAATTTTTAACATAAGATAATCGTTATGTTCCTGTAAAAATAGGCTGGATTTTCTGGTCAGAAACAGGTCACTTGATTACCAACCCACCCCTAGGAATAATCATTATGCCAAGCGCTACAGAGTACCCTGCAAAACGTAAATATGTCTCATTATTTGCCGTGGTAGATACGTGTACAATCTTAACATAATCAATTTTCAACAAATAGCGCATAACCATTCCCATGCTGTTCTAATGATAATGTTACCATAAATGTGTCACCAAACTCCAGTCACTGAATAGGAAAGAAACAGATCCATAGTTCTGTATAGCATTGCTATCAGCATAACAATTATTTTCAAAAGACAAACTTTCATAGTTATTACAAAAATGTGTATGGTTGCTTGTTTTAGTGCCTGATTCACAACACCTTGCTGGGGCAAATTGTGGGTTATCTGTGAACATTTCAATCGTATATTAGCCCTCTTATACAAGTAGGAGGTGAAACCGAAAATTGCTTTTATGTTGATCTTAGTACCATATTGTTTGCAGTTTCATTAACCACATAAGACTAAAATGTTTATAGGCATCTCCAACTTTGTTTCAAAGGGATCATGTACCTGATGAGTGGTAGGCCTCAGTGCCTCCCCAGGTCATTTCACATTTTGAATTTCAGAAAAAAACATGTATTATAAAGCACATTAATAAAATACCATAGCTTCACATCACAAAACATCATAAAACAACATATCAGGCGAGCATACCTTATTGTCACTAGATAATAATTATAAATGTATTGTGTATTAGTGCTTACAATTGCACATTAGAGCCACCTCTACTAGTGTTTAAATAACATGTGTTTCTATCAATGAATTTAATGGTGCTGAATTTACTAACCACAGAAGAATTCAATTTAGCCAGGATTCAGACTTGTGAAGTGCAGGTCAGAATAGATGACGACAGACAGTATTTAATACACTTAGCCACACAGCACAGTTCGAAGTAGCATAACAGCACGAAATTGCATCGCATTTTATTTCATATTAAAGGATTACAGAACATGACTAGTACAGTACAACATAACACAATATATTATTTAAAAGAACAGTATAAGATAACATTGTACAGTAGTATAGGCATGGGGGTGTACTGAAAGACTTAAAATGTGCACGCCTGGTAATACGGCAATGGATCGTTGTACAACAGCAGTCACAATACCAGATGTGTTGAGAACCCAAACTATTGTAGTACAAGAGTAGGGATGATGGTGCAGAGTGGAACACTGTACTGCAATTAGGAGTTGAATAGTGCTAAATGGAGGGATTGGCAGGGGTTTCAGGCCTTTCTTCATATGTTGTGATAACTGAGAGGTGAGAGGTTACCCGATGACAAGTACAGCAGGATCTTTAGTTGTTTTCTGAACTGAAAGAGGGAGGATGCCTAATAAAATTTGATTGGAATAGAGTTCCACACTCTCATCATGTACCAGAAGAAGGCCATGGTATATATTTTTTCACTACATAACATTACAAATTCCCATGCCTTAAAACATGACATAACAGAATAGAAGAACATGGTGTATACATTAAAAGAGCATATATTATATAATGTGTTAGAGCAGAGTATAACATAACATAGTATATCCTCAACAATATAACATAGTTTGGTTTGCCATGGTCTAGTTTTACAAACAAAATACTGCACTGTACTGTACATTGGTCACTGTGTACTAAAGATAAATATTATAAGCTCCCAAAAATTAAATTGGCACACAAAAAGTAATACTTTACAAAATGCAAAGATGGATATATTTAAATGCAAACTAACAGAAAATGAAGCCAGTAGAATAGTATACAATTATATAACTTGTATATGTAAAAGAAGATTGCATGACTGCAAAATATAATAAAGCTTAATAGAAAGAAATATGAGAGCACAAAATACAACCTGACATCTCATTAATAAATAACAAACTGCAGTTGTCTAGCATCACCCTGCATCTTTATTTTTAATCTGTGTCAACACGGGGCGTGGCCAGCAGCCGATGAAGCTGCATGTGTGAGAGCGGCGCTCCGGGGCCGAGAACGGGACCCGGACAGAATCCTGCCTTAAAAAAAGCTCATAAACGTAACTAATAGCAGTCCCAATAGTAGGGGACCCCCGAGCAGAAGCCTGTGAGGTGATATCGCCCAAGAGCGGATGTACGGAAGGAAAAATGCAAGCGCGCTACACCACGCTCAGGTCCCAAAATGGCGGCCGCACCGGGAAACCAACTTCGCCCCAATGAAACTGCAGAGCTCCCAAATTGGGCACCGCGGACTCAGACACCCAACTCCCTGTGCTGAACTGGGGAAGAAAAGTTGGCACGACCCGGAGAACAAAAGAAGCGGCAAAGAAGAACAGTGGAACAAATGTGAAATCCAGGTGAGAGCGCAAAGCCAGGCGGACCGGGGGGCAGATGCAAGGGAAAAACAAAGAGAAAATTTATGCTGAGACAGCGGGTTGCACAGCGAACGACTAGCTCAGGGACACCACCAACCCAAGAAAACCTGCTTCCATCGGTGTCCTAACATAATCAAACGCTCAACGCTACGGGGAGATCCCACTGCAGAAGGCGCGACGGGACACGCACAAGGAGCCACCTCAGAGAAATCCAAAGCGTTTCAAGTACAGCTAGCGGAACCCCACCTCAAACATACAAACCTGCCCGCCAAACTCCACCAGTCAACCAGGGGCCAGAAAGATGCAGCGATCATCACCCCCGGGACCACCGGAGATTCACACACAGGGGCCCTTCACGAGCGAGAGCTGAGTTAACGCACAGCCGGGAGAGCAGGACGCAGCTGAAAGATCAAACACCTTGAAATCAGAAAAACAAAATAAAGAAGGGGAAAAAAAAAATAAAGCAACACACACAAGGAGCCACCCCAGAGAAACTAAAAAGCGTTTCAAGTACAGCTAGCCGAACCCCACTTCAAACATATGAACCTGCCCGCCAAACTCCACCAGTCAACCAGGGGCCAGAAAGATGCAGCGATCGTCGCCCCCCGGGCCACCGGAGACTCACACACAGAAGGAAACCCAACCTGTCACCGGGTGCCCGGGTTGTGCTTGAGCCCCGGCAGAGACCCCAGCGGCGAGGAACGGGATACAGAGCGCTCTCCCTGCCACAGATTGAAATCCCTACCCAATAATCCCCGACTTGAAACCGCACCACACCTGAATCACCCGGCGACGGCACCCATGCTCCTGGGCCCAGGACAGCCGTCACATCCGGGATTCTTCTCACATGCCACCCAACGATAAGAACAGCAAAATGGGCAAATCCAAAAAACGAGATGGACAAGACCAAGAAGAACCGATGACTAACAAGATGCCCGGACAACCTCCTCATCCGGACCTCAAGGCCACACCAACTCAACAAGAAACAACCCTGGACACACTCCTGCAGGCCATAAGAGAATCTCGTGAAGTTCTTGAACAGAAAATAGATCATCTAACCGTGGACTTATCACTATTACGAGACAACCATCGCAAATTAACAGAAAGAGTAGGAACTGCGGAGAAAACACTAAACTTGGTGACGTCCACTCAAAAAACAACGACCATAGAGATGGCCGAGCTCACAGCACGAATCAAAACACTGGAGGCCAGAGCAGAGGACGCGGAAAACCGCTCCCGCAGGAACAACTTGAGACTAATCGGAGTGCCGGAGGGGTCGGAATCTTCCACGGCAAATTTGGAAACATTTTTAGAAAACTGGATCTAAGACACCATCCCTTCCAAAGGCCTCTCAGCATTTTTTGCGATCGAAAGAGCCCACCAGGTCCCTGGCAGACCCCCTCCACCGGGATCCAGACCTCGCCCAATTATAGCCAAACTATTGCGCTTTAAGGACAGGGACTATATCGTATCGCAAACCCACGCTAAAGGGGAAATCACTCTAAATAACCAGCGTATTATGATAATCCCCGACTTTACCAAGGAAACCCAATCGCAGAGGGCCTCATTCAATGACTGTAAACGCACCCTACGTGAAAAAGGCATCAAATATGCAATGCTATTCCCAGCTAAACTGAAAGTTGAACATGATGGCAAGACACACTTTTTCTCGACCCCACAGCTGGCAAGAGACTGGATAGGATCTCTTAACTTCACAACATTAAGTACACAGAGTAGAGCCTCCCGCACACTTGGCAAAAGACGAGGTAGATCCACCAATAGGGTATTGGATATAGCACCTCCTAGACACCAATCCTTACAGGAAATGTGCGAGGCAATAGACACAGCAGCAGCCCTGAGCAAAGGAACCTTACATCACTCGCAAGCCTCAGGAGACGTCTCTGACCACGACTCAAGCTGTGGGGGCTTCTCCATCTCTTCGCAAGACACCTGCACTAACCTCCCAAAAATCACCCCCAGAACAGCAGAATAAATCATCTAATACCTCTTGAATCGAACACAGCAAACTTAAACTACCATTTGACCATCACTAACATACGGCCCTCACCGAGGAGAACTCGACACGCAACCAAAAGTAAATAATAAACTTTGAATAATCTGCTACGGGCTGCAGATATACCTCTACCGGGCCCTGGGACCAGCCTGGAGTGTAAGCTCTCGGCCCTGGCACACCTCCCACCACCAATAGGTCTTAAGACAAGTTAAATGATTTGGACGGGGAAAGTTTTATTATCTGGTCCTGGGGAGAGGGAGTTGGGGAAAACCTTTGTTAGAGTTGGGGAGGGAATAACTCATGCAAACACAACCACAATAGTTGGAGGAGCTCAAACCAAACATAGGTCACTAAACCAGACCTCACACACCGCAGAGCACACATCTAATCCTGTCAATGTAATACAGATCAATCTAGTCAATGACGACACAGTATAAAATAATAACCTGGAATGTAAGAGGCCTAAATAACATGTCCAAATGATATAAAGTCCACAATTACCTCAAGCGTAGTGGAATCCATATAGCCCTACTACAAGAAACCCACCTCACAGAACAGGAAGTCAAAGCCCTTAGCAAAAGATGGAGGGGTCAAATAATAGCCACTAACTATTCCGCTTACGCTAGGGGGGCACTGATGTGGATCCGCCCTGGGGTCCCCATCCAAATACTTCATAAGATCGTTGACAAAGAGGGAAGATATGTGGTGATAAATGGGAGACTAGGAGGAAGAGAAATAACTATAGGAAGTATACACGCGCCAAATCACGATCACAGTAAATTCCTGGACAAACTGTCACTAGAAATAGGCCGTCTGCTGGCAGGCATAAATATAATAGGGGGGGACTTCAACTGCATAGCTAATAACACCCTAGACAGATCGCACCCACCAATATCACAATCCCGATCACTGAAAACTGCAAAGCAGTTCGTAGAATGGCAACAACACTGGCAACTAATAGATAGCTGGAAAACAACTAACCCACAGTCAAGGGACTACTCACCAGTACACGACCTACACGTTAGACTCAACACCATTCTGGTGTCCCCCGAAATACAGAGCGACATGATTGCAGCTGAATACCTTAGTCGAACAATATCATATCACAACCCCCTGTTATCTACTCTATCCTGGGGCAGAGAAAAGCCTGCAATCCCAACCTTAGAGTAGAAATGCTCGAAGACGAAGCGTTCAAACACACACTACACACAGCCATAGGAGAATTTTTTTAACTTAATGGAGGAACCGCATCCACTAGATCCATTGAATGGGAGACTTTTAAAATAGTGATCCGGGGCAAGTGCATTGCCGAAAACATAGGTGTCCGAAAATCAATAGAAGCAGAACTTTTACAGTTGGAAGAATATCTTAGAGACCTAGAAAGAAGGCGCCCCGCACAACCCGACTTACACCCCACGCTGGTAGTAACCAGGACAAAAATCTACGCAGCAAGTACCAAACTCGCTCGTTTTGATTACAAACAATACCTAGCCAGACAACACGCAGAAGGGGACAAAGCTAGCGCCTTACTAGCCTGGCTCACGCAACCCCCCAAAAAACAAACCATCATAGTTGAAATCGAAAACTCGCAAGTCACACAGGTATATACTCAAAAAGAGATAAACGCCGTCTTCCATGATTACTATGCAAATCTATATGCACCTCCCTCTGAAAAATTGACCACCACCCAGTTACGCGAATTGGAAGCCCTCCCCACCCCCAGCCTGGCTGCAGAAATAAAGTCATCTCTAGCACTACCTCTAACAATTGCTGAAATAAAAGCAGCCATCCAAAGCATGGCAAGGGGCAAAGTTCCAGGAGCAGATGGGCTTCCATTAGAATTTTACCATCAGTACCAAGACCTGCTAGCCCCCCACCTCTGCACATTATACGCAGAAGCATGGAGTAGCAATATTCTACCTCAATTGACTAATGTAGCCATTATGATCCCATTGCTGAAACCAGATAGACCCACCACAGACGTCCGCTCTTACAGCCCTTTATCCATGCTTAATATAGACTATAAAATACTTAGTCGTATCGTAGCCGATAGACTACTTCCCCACATGACCTCACTGATACATCAAGACCAATAAGGCTTCATACCCAAACGCAGCACATCCCAAAATATTAGAAGCCTAACATCAATACTTCACTCCTTGCCCCCAAATATACCAAAGGCAGCTATCATTTCGGTTGACATAGAGAAAGCATTCGATAGTCTGAGGTGGGACTATCTAGAACAACTAGGTGAAGGGTTTGTAAGATGGACCAAACTGCTATATGCCAACCCCACCGCAAGAGTAAGAACAGGCAACTACATATCCCCCCGCTACAGGTTGGAAGGGGTACCAGACAAGGGTGCCCACTGTCCCCCCTTCTCTTTGCAATTGCAATAGAACCACCAGCCCAAATGGCTAGATCCGGCTCCTACTATAAGGGTATCTCAATCAACAACTGGACTCACCACATCGCTTTGTACACAGATGACATGCTACTCTTCCTACAAAACTTAGAGACGGAACAACCAGGGGCCATGAGTATGCTAGACAATTACGGAGCTGCTTCCAGACTCCGGATTAACTGGAGGAAGTCATCCATTTTCCCACTGCACGCTGACACCACAGAACCATCAACACAAGAGATCTTCCATGGTCTCCTAACACATTTAAATACCTAGGAGTAAGGATCTATCACTCAGTTAATGATCTGCTAGAAGGAAACATTCAAGGAGCACTTAGAGGGATTAGCACTAGCATGCGCTTCTGGGAAACACTACCTCTAACAGTCACAGGCAGAATTGCTTTCCTTAAAATGATAGTGCTGCCTAGATTGCTATACTATTTTTCAACTATCCCACTCGTAATCCTGAAATCAACACTCAAAGAAATAGAGACCATGTCAACAAATTTCATATAGGGTCAGAGCAGACATAGAATAGCAATACGAACTCTCCAAAGACCCACAGCCGAGGGAGGCTTAGCAGCCCCGGACATGGAAATCTATTACCGGGCAGGCCAACTACAATGGATTGCAAAACTACTATGCAACCCCCCAAACACTGCTGAACTGTGCCTCCCTTTAAACTGCTCTATGGACAAAATAATGGGAATACTATTGAACCCCTGGAAATCCAAAGATAGACTTCTGATAGAATGGGAGTCGTCCAGGCATTGCTGGTCCCAATACCTAAAACACTCTCACATCAAAACTCCATATGCACCGGAAATCCCGCTGTCCTGCCTGACTAATATTTCAGGGAAACAAACCATCCCGGGTCTCAACAAATTGATATCTTACAACATTACTAAATTGGGACACCTATACAATGGAGGGAAAATATTCACCTACGCTGAACTACAAAACCAATACAACCTCCTCTCCGGTTTATTTATCAACCACAATGCCATCATCAAAATCTCCCACAAAGCTTGGAGAACAGGGACCCTCGAACCCCCCACCCATAACAGTTATTATCAATAGGAGACCAAAAAGGAGTAGCATCAGGAATATATAAAACACTACAAGCTAGCACACACCTGCCATTAGTAAAACTTAAATCCAAGTGGCAAACAGAACTAGGCACCACCTGGGATGAAACACAATGGGACCAGATCATATCACGTATTTACCCAGTATCCAGAAATGCCAGGTTCAAATTAATAAATCTGTACATCTTCCACAGGGCTTATCCAACCCCACAAATGATCTTTAAAATCTATGGTACAAATAACGCAAAATGCCCTAGATGCGCGGAACCTACAGTAGGCTTTCCACACATGCTCTGGAACTGCCCTCACCTCAACGCATTCTGGGAGGGGATCATGGCAAAAATATCAGCTTGCACTGAAAGATCACTGAATAACTCTCCAACAGTGGCCCTATCAGGGGATTTCCCAAGACCGTCAGCCCTTAAAATATCCAACAAGTTCATAGACCTAGCCCTAATCCTGGCAAGATGTGAAATCACCACAAACTGGAAGTCCCCAACAGGCTCACAAATGACCAGATGGCAAAACACAGTCATGAAATGGGCAGACACAGAAGGATGAGTTCTACTGCGCGAAGCACTTCGAGAGCAAAGACCCAGAGATGACGCCACGCAGTGGGACTCAATTCTGGAAAAACTAAAATCCCCCAAAACATCTACCATAGAAGCAAGTGTAACTACCTAGGACACTGATACAGGCTCAAACACGGCACTCGAACAATAAAGCTCTGCGAAAGAAAAAGAAAAAAAAAAAACAGCAGCTAATCCTACTGAGACTTGCCAACAGTGAACTATATCACACAATCGGAGTTGCATGAGGGGAGGGAGGGGGGTTCAGTTATATAAGTAGAGTAATCACTATATCAACATTATTGTTATATTGCAAAACTTTAATCAAATCTAATTAAAAAAAAAAAAATCTGTGTCAACACCAAAGTATAGCACAATGTTACACAGTTTAATCTGTTTAGACTGCCATCAAACACACCATAACAAAGCACTATAACAAAGCACAACACATTGCACCATAAAGCCATACTATAATGTAGAATAGTACATTATACCAAAACAGAGTAACATAATCTTATGACATAGGGTACCCAACATGATGTTACACTAGGAAAACATGATATAACAAAACAATATTTCGAAGAACATTTACCATCAGGTCTATCGGATATTATAGGGCCAATTCACAAAGGTAAATGTACATATGCATATTTAGTTACTTGTAGATCTACTCCTACATAAAGGTGTAACTCTCCACTCTTTATGATTTTTTAGTTGAGATTTACACCTAGGTGTAGACTTACATGTCTCCATCCCCTTCATGAGGAGGAGGCGATTCTGTGACTGAATTTCCAAGTCTAAAGTCACTACATTTAACATTTCACCTGTTGGTTAAGAACTTATTTATTTGTTTGGTAGGGATTTGTATAGCACAACAAACACTACAGCGGAGTTGTTCAGTGCTATTTTCCTCTGCCAGGTTAAACAGAAAAGATTAGATAACTGACTGAATATCTATGTTTTAGGTCTTTCCTGAACACAAGCAGTTCTGATATGTATCTGGTTTCAACTGATATACAGTTCTAAAGTTTGAATCCTGGTATTCTCAAGTAGGGCTTTCTCAATGTGACCACTCATACAAAGGAACAGTCATCACTATTGTGTTACTTGATCTTAGAGAACAATATGGACGGTATTTCTGACATTTGTGACATATGTAGGGACATTCTCTCCTTTAAGATTTTAAACAATATGCAAGTGGTTTTGAAGATAATTATCCTCCTAATGGACAGACAATTAAGCTATCACATGTGGCTAGAGATGGAATCAAACCATCTGAGCTGAAACAAGGATCTGACTCAGGAGTACAAGATTTTTTGGAAGTAGTCAATTCAGGAATCTGTAGACGTGCATTCCCATTATCTAGTCTGACATTGAAAAAGGAGTTATGTGCCATGATTATGTCAAAAAATTATTACAAGGGGTAAGACTCTGCTAAGGAGTCGTATTTGTTGAGACCACATTTTTGTTGCTTTGGAGATTTGGGCATTTACGTCCATTTCCGTATCCAACAAAATACCATGATTCCCGATACTTGCACCGAGAAGGCACAGACTGAATTTATGCAAGACTGAGAGAATGTTAATGAGGAGGAGGTGACCTTGAAGTAGTTCCGCTCCATCCAACTCACAGTAAAGTTCATGGTTGTGTGGACTCCTGTTTCCGGGTTGTGGGAATCATTATGCAAATCAAGGACAAGTTGAATTTTAATAAGATATAGGCAGTAGGGGGTGTGGAAATGACTAAGCTGCTAAGCCAAAAGGGCCATGTACAGACTGAATAGGATTGGGTAGGGCATTGGGGTATTCCCCGCTTAACGTGAGAGAGAAAGGAGAAGATACTCTGTTGGATGGATTGGGATCTATCTGCAGGAAATGAGGACGTCCATTTAAGCGCCATATTCTTGATACCAAATGAGATGAAAGGTCCAGGACAACAATACTTCTGGACCTCGCCTTTGTACAAAGGAGCGCAAATCGTTAATAGCTGAGAGATTAATCAATTTGGTCAAGCTGCTAGGTTTGAAGCATGCATGTTTACAGCTCAGAAGGATGTGATATTCTGCAAATCTTTGTAGTTGTGTAGTGACGATCTTCTCAAGGATTTCAAGAAGACAGGGAGAAGTGAGTTAAGCCTAAAAATTGCTTATTGCCTGTGTCTAGCCCATGTTTTTATAACCAGAGGACTCATAGTAGCCAGTTTGGATTTGGACGGTACAACTCCTTCGATTAAATAAACATTGAGTATTTGAGCCTTCGGAGGAGCAAAGGCCATCACTTTGGATTTAAGGACAACGAGTGGGCATGTAACTTGAATGTGCCCTTTATTTTTACTTATCTGGTGGAGTTTAATGCATCACTCCGTAGAAAAGTGTGCAAACCTGAGAAACGAAATGGAAATTGGTGGTGATGGGATAGTTCTTTGTAGTTGAGTACATATATCTCCCTAAGAGAAGGCTAGTGGTGGATATGATGTAAGAAAATGTATTTTCTATTTTAAAAAATTTCTCCTCTAAGAAAAATTGTCAAGTTGTTGAGAGATGACAAGGTCCTCCTTCTTTATTTTTGGGTTTTATACAGGGTCCCTATAGACCTGAAAAGATCCTGGCAATTATTGGAAGAAGACAGAATGTACAAAGAATAGATAGATATTTTTTCTTTGTGGACCAGATGGTTATATGTATGCATCTGTCTGTGGTAAATGACTTGTACCAGAGTGTTTTCTACAGGCTTTCTCCAGGCATTTGGGCAATTTGCATCTAAGGGTTAATCTGGTCAGAGAACGAGAGGCAGGTATGGAACTTAGGTCTGTACAGCTTCATTTGGGCTGTGGCAAGGAATATCAATGGAATGAATTTCTAATGGCGAATTGAGTCACTGGGGTAGAGATCTCCCTACGGAAATGTTGCATTATTGTGTAAACTATAAATGTAAAATGATTTTAAATAATTAACATTGATCGCAAACGAATAAAATAAAAATGTTTTTACAGATTAACTCCTCAAATTAAATATGTCAAATAATAAAATTCATACAATATATTAATGTAATTAATAAATATGAATTTTAAAAATCTAATAAAAATATAAACACTCATTAACTTTGAATTTGCAATAAACATGGTTAAAATGATTTAAGTATTGCACTAATGAATACAATTATTAAAATAAGTTAAACATTTAATTTTGTGTTTATTAATATTTAATTTATCCTTAAATGTAAAAATCTGTAGATCTAATTATTAATTATAATTATCTCTTCACTAAATGCTTGTGTGTGTATGTATATGTACAGTTATATATTAATTAAAAGATGCACCAGTGCTTCTGCACATTCATTTGCAAAATTGGCAGGCAGCAGAAAAACGAGATAGCTCATAAGTTTAATTCCCTGATGCCACTGCTTTCAATACGAATGTGTTGCAATAACAGTGGTTGGCTATATGCACTGCTTGACTTACTCCAGGGCTAGGCTGGAGTACATTTAATCCTATTTTGACATTATTGGAGCTGTAGTAACTTTAGAAGTGAATTTTGTGATTTGGCATTGTCTTGCTGTTTTGCTGGTACTGGTTTATGTTAGCATGTCCCTTGTAAACACTTCCTTAATTTTCCCTTAAACCCACCCATTTTGAGTAACTATTCCCCATTTGCCCCGCACACATTTCCTGGCCTCTCCCACATTTGCTATAAAAATAGTATACTTATATGTGTCAGAAATCGCCACACAGAAAAGAAAAGAGAGGCGAAGGTAGAGATTGCCACCTGAAAGATGGTGATTTGCATTTTAAAGTAATAATCCTCCTGTAGTATTCCTTTGCATATTACAAAATACAGTATGTGATTCTGGCAAGAAACAAAAGAAGGGGGACCGGGAGGTTAATGGTCCAGTGTACAGTCTCCCATACAAAGTTGCTAGAAAATTAAAGGTACACTGTTCCAATAGTTAGGGCAACGGAGGACCTAATTCAACAGGAGCAAGAGCCCTCAAGCATCACATTGGATGACTAGCTTCATCATCGGGACAGCTCCTCGTTAGGCCGGTGCTGCAATGCCTAACGGGCTCCCCGAAGGGGGCTCTTAACCGTATTGTTCAAAGCGGTGAAATTTTCAAACAATAAAGGAGAGTATGCAAATGTTAAAATTGGTTATCCATCAAGGTATATTAATCATAAATTTTAATTAAGATTGGTAAGATGGAGACCAAGATTAAAAACCGAGGTGGGAGTCTAAAAGTGAGTTATAATGCTCACATACTCCCAACGGTAACGCAAGAGGATAGAACCTTTTATTGTGCCTCTGGTCAGGTCTACATGTTTCGCGTCTAGTGGTCCAGCCGGATCCAGCGACGCTTCATCAGGACCAACAAGAATTATAACTTCTCCAAAAATAGTTTTAACTATGAGCCCAACTGGGGGAAGGAATGCAAAAACAGTCACTTACTTTTTGTATGTTTATGCTATGTCAAAAAAGGTCGCCCATCCCCGGTAATAGGATAAGGCTCCTTGGAATCAACTGTCAGGGACTGGAACTGACAATTTATGTTTTGTCGTTCGTAGGTTCTTTTACCTACCCGCCTGACAGCATCCCCATAGACGACATAGTGATTCTGGCTTCAGGTGTCTAGAACGTTACAGTGCTATAATAATTATTTCTTATAATTTTGTCAGCATTGTGTCACTTTCAACTGCAATGAAAATTGAAGTAAAAATGAGAGATCAAACAAAACAATATGTGTAATTCTAATGTTCTCTAACTCTGCTGCACTGCTGATGTTGAGGGTCGACTTATTTTTCTCCGGGGCCTTTCAATGTAACTACTCAAGTAATCAAGACATAACCAGTCCACACAGCCTGGCAGAGAATTCCTTCAGAGGAAACTGCTGACACTGTTTGGAGACATCTGAAGTGGGAATACACTATATCGACCTGTGAATTACCTTAGGGAAGAAAATCTTTTAATATGCTATTTGTTCTTAGCGTAATAGCTGCTAAACTGCTATTCACCAAACGGCAAACACTGAAAATGCAGTAGGTTTCACCGAGTGAAATACAATGATCCCAGTCCACGCTCCTGTCAAAAGGCGAGGTGAACCTCAAAATTAGCAATTTAGGTATTTTTTGATAACGCTCTCATGTAGTACAACTGCTTTAAAGTTTATTATATTTGTCCTTATACTGGATAAATCAACAAGGTTTTGGCTCCACGCTACAAGTCTGTACTCTTGTCAGCTAATGTTTTATCAGTGGTGTAATTTTTCACTGAAGAGAAGGTTTTTAGAAGAAAATATTGTTCTCTTTTGGATTGCAGCTGTAGCTGGAATGAAAAAGGGCAAACAGGATGAATAAAATACTGTTTTAAAGTTTTAATTTATTGTGTTTTTTTGTTATTCGGAACTGAGCAGATTTCCATGGAGCAGCAAAGAGCGTTGCAAAAAACGTTTTCTTTTAACAGCAGATCCCAGAAACTCAAAGATGGGGTTAACTAAGAGAATTTCATACGTGGAAACCTAATGAAATCAAATCACAAGAACAAGAGCAGCTAAAGAGGAGGCCGGTAGCGCGGGTTAACTCACAAAATAGATTTTTTAACATCACATTTATTTACACAATCACAAATAACGATACTGCACATATTTCAGGCTCAACAAGTTGTAGCGATGTTCCCAAAATTAAGTTTTTTGACCAGAGCATGCGAGTTACAAAATAAACAACTACCAGATTCACTAACCAAATATGTATTAAAAGAAATAAAAAATAACAGCTCATGATTCAGTGACTGTGTATGTTTTTGGTGCAGCTTTCGCTTTCATTATCCTTAATGTGGCGGAGAGAATCACTAAAATACATCTGTATTGAATACTTCGCAACTCGGTAGTCCCCTACTGAACTCCCACTTCCTGCCGATCTGTATTCTACCAGTAAGGAAGACGTCATAAAAGTAAAGCGCATCAATAGCCAGATGGCTCCCCTCATAATTTGTATTTTCCACGTCGGTGTTTTCTCCTCAACGCGATTGTGCCATTGATAAAAGAAGTCAGTTGTTCAGACAGAGCTCATCTTTTACCCCCGCCAGCTGCTGCGCCGAGTGGTGTCTCACGTACAATTGAGGAGATAATCTGCCAAAACTACGCATCATCCCGCCATTCTGTTAGCGCTGGCCAAGGACAGAATCTTAACGAGTGAGTAGGTGTTTAATTAAAAGTCTGTGACAGAAACACTCAGAGACGGTCAGCTAACATACTTAGGATGAATGGAGTTCATAAAATCGAAAGAGCTAAATGTCAGACTGGTGTTATTTATAAGCGGCCCAGTTTCAAATTCCATGTATCATTGTTCACATCAGTTTTAGGTGAAGCGTATTTCAGTCTTCCATAAACCTGCGCCATCGCAGTTACACAAACCGCTGATATAAAATGGTTGGATGGCAAGTGACCCTCACCTTGGGCAAGGTTCTTGTGAGACTGCTTGTTCGCAAATTCGGGGTGAGAGTCCTCAATGAAGATGTATTTTTAAAAGGAAGGGGTTAATTGGGCAGGGTGGGAATCGGAGAGGCGGAGGACGCAGAGAGCAGCTATCATTGTCTAGCCAGGGAATGAATGGGTCGCGTCTTCCCCTGTTAACGGTGGCAGGGAATGAATTTCACGGTGTGAAGTGGTCGGACGATGAACATAAGCAGCACAACAGAAGCAGAGAAAACAAGCGAACCATTGTTAGTTTGACTGTGCACAAAATATGTTTAGGCCCCTAAAACATTGGTGCCAGCTGTGTCTTCTCAAATATGATTCAGATTATTACATTTGTGTTGAAATTGCTTCAGGCACTGTGCAGAGGTTGAAATGCACCTCGGGTCATCTGTCAATCTACACTTTCTCCAAAAGACTTTCTGCTAGCCTGCCTAATGAACCCTTGCCCTCTACTAATCTGCATTCAGAGACACGGAATGGCACAAAAACAAACATTCTTCTAAAAGGAATGGCCCACAACAAATGCCGTTTTAGCCAAATGATTACAGTTTGCACATGTTTTAATGTGTCTCGAGGTTTCCACATTATGCTGGCCTCGAGACAAACGTGTAATGGAATGTTAATATAGAATGTTGTTCGAGGCGTTCTCTCTCTTGGCAGTTGCTTGCGGACCGAGGGAGAGAAAGCACCATGATTGAAGTTCTCTGCTTAATAAACGCATGTACCTGTTTCCGAGGTTGGACTCCGTGTCCGTTATTTCATTTGGCGACGAGCTCTTGTCAGCAAGCCAAGTTGATTGATCGTTACTCAACATGGATGCTTGTGACCCACTGGATTTATTGTACCCGCCGACTTCGCAATATCGGCGTATCCTGTTATCGATGTGCGAGGATTTATTGACCGTATGTATTCTTCTAACTTTGCGGTGTTATTTACTTAAAAGCGCAAACTGTTCGCAAATGCGCTTCTTACTCGTTGCTTATGTAGCCTAGCAACTAAGGCACACCTCGCACACGTTTTCCGACATCATTGGCGGCCATCTTGCGGCGTTGGGTAAGCAATGGCATATGGACATTAACCACTTCGCTGCCAGGCCTTTTCCCCCTCCTGTGCCAGGCCTTTTTTTGCCTATTTGGGGCAGTTCGCGCTTAGGCCCGCATAACTTTTTGTCCACATAAGCTAACCAAGCCAAATTTGCGTCCTTTTTTTCCAACATCCTAGGGATTCTGGAGGTACCCAGACTTTGTGGGTTCCCCTGAAAGAGGCCAAGAAATTGGCCAAAATACAGGGAATGTTTTTTTTTTTTCAAAAAAATTTGAAAAAGTGGCTGCAGAAGAAGGCTTGTGGTTTTTCCCCTGAAAATGGCATCAACAAAGGGTTTGCGGTGCTAAACTCAGCAGCTTCCCAGCTTTCAGGAACAGGCAGACTTGAATCAGAAAACCAAATTTTCAACACAATTTTGGCATTTTTCTGGGACATACCCCATTTTTGCAATTTTTTGTGCTTTCAGCCTCCTTCCAGTCAGTGACAGAAATGGGCATGACACCAATGCTGGATCCCAGAAACCTAAACATTTCTGAAACCTAGACAAAATTCTGAATTCAGCAAGGGGTCATTTGTGTAGATCCTACAAGGGTTTCCTACAGAAAATAACAACTGAAAAAGAAAAATATTGAAATTTAGGTGAAAAAAACATAAATGTTTCTCTACGTTTTACTCTGTAACTTTTCCCTGCAATGTCAGATTATCGAAAGCAATATACCGTTACGTCTGCTGGACTCCTCTGGTTGCGGGGATATATAGGGCTTGTAGGTTCATCAAGAACCCGAGGAACCCAGAGCCAATAAATGAGCTGCACCCTGACGTGCGTTTTCATTCTATAACGGGTATACAGCAATTCATTTGCTGAAATATAAAGAGTAAAAAATTGCTATCAAGAAAAACTTTGTATTTCCAAAAAGGGCACAAGATAAGGTGTTGAGGAGCAGTGGTTATTTGCACATCTCTGAATTCTGGGGTGACCATACTAGCATGTGAATTACAGGGCTTTTCTCAAATAGATGTCTTTTTTACACACTCTCCTATATTTGGAAGGAAAAAATGTAGAGAAAGACAAGGGGCAATAACACTTGTTTTGCTAATCTATGTTCCCCCAAGTCTCCCGATAAAAATGATACCTCACTTGTGTGGGTAGGCCTAGCGCCCGCGACAGGAAACGCCCCAAAGCGCAACGTGGACACATCCAAATTTTTGGAAGACAACAGAGGTGTTTTTTGCGAAGTGCCTACCTGTAGATTTTGGCCTCTAGCTCAGCCGGCACCTAGGGAAACCTACCAAACCTGTGCATTTCTGAAAACTAGAGACCTAGGGGAATCCAAGGAGGGGTGACTTGCGGGGCTCGGACCAGGTTCTGTTACCCAGAATCCTTTGCAAACCTCAAAATTTGGCTAAAAAAAACACATGTTCCTCACATTTCTGTGGCAGAAAGATCTGGAATCTGAGAGGAGCCACAAATTTCCTTTCACCCAGCGTTCCCCCAAGTCTCCCGATAAAAATGATACCTCACTTGTGTGGGTAGGCCTAGCGCCCGCAACAGGAAACGCCCCAAAGCGCAACGTGGACACATCCAAATTTTTGGAAGACAACAGAGGTGATTTTTGCGAAGTGCCTACCTGTAGATTTTGGCCTCTAGCTCAGCCGGCACCTAGGGAAACCTACCAAACCTGTGCATTTCTGAAAACTAGAGACCTAGGGGAATCCAAGGAGGGGTGACTTGCGGGGCTCGGACCAGGTTCTGTTACCCAGAATCCTTTGCAAACCTCAAAATTTGGCTAAAAAAACACATGTTCCTCACATTTCTGTGTCTGAAAGTTCTGGAATCTGAGAGGAGCCACAAATTTCCTTCCACCCAGCGTTGCCCCAAGTCTCCCGATAAAAATGATACCTCACTTGTGTGGGTAGGCCTAGTGCCGGCGACAGGAAACACCCCAAAGCGCAACGTGGACACATCCTAAATTTTGGAAAAAAACAGAGGTGTTTTTTGCGAAGTGCCTACCTGTAGTTTTTGGCCTCTAGCTCAGCCGGCACCTAGGGAAACCTACCAAACCTGTGAATTTCTGAAAACTAGAGACCTAGGGGAATCCAAGGAGGGGTGACTTGCGGGGCTCGGACCAGGTTCTGTTACCCAGAATCCTTTGCAAACCTCAAAATTTGGCTAAAAAAACACATGTTCCTCACATTTCTGTGGCAGAAAGTTCTGGAATCTGAGAGGAGCTACAAATTTCCTTCCACCCAGCGTTCCCCCAAGTCTCCCGATAAAAATGATACCTCACTTACGTGGGTAGGCCTAGCGCCGGCGACAGGAAACACCCCAAAGCGCAACGTGGACACATCCTAAATTTTGGAAAAAAACAGAGGTGTTTTTTGCGAAGTGCCTACCTGTAGATTTTGGCCTCTAGCTCAGCCGGCACCTAGGGAAACCTACCAAACCTGTGCATTTCTGAAAACTAGAGACCTAGGGGAATCCAAGGAGGGGTGACTTGCGGGGCTCGGACCAGGTTCTGTTACCCAGAATCCTTTGCAAACCTCAAAATTTGGCTAAAAAAACACATGTTCCTCACATTTCTGTGTCAGAAAGTTCTGGAATCTGAGAGGAGCTACAAATTTCCTTCCACCCAGCGTTCCCCCAAGTCTCCCGATAAAAATGATACCTCACTTGTGTGGGTAGGCCTAGTGCCGGCGACAGGAAACACCCCAAAGCGCAACGTGGACACATCCTAAATTTTGGAAAAAAACAGAGGTGTTTTTTGCGAAGTGCCTACCTATAGAGTTTGGCCTCTAGCTCAGCCGGCACCTACGGGAACCTACCAAACCTGTGCATTTCTGAAAACTAGAGACCTAGGGGAATCCAAGGAGGGGTGACTTGCGGGGCTCGGACCAGGTTCTGTTACCCAGAATCCTTTGCAAACCTCAAAATTTGGCTAAAAAAACACATGTTCCTCACATTTCGGTGACAGAAAGTTCTGGAATCTAAGAGGAGCCACAAATTTCCTTCCACCCAGCGTTCCCCCAAGTCTCCCGATAAAAATGATACCTCACTTGTGTGGGTAGGCCTAGCGCCCGCGACAGGAAATGGCCCAAAACACAACCTGGACACATCACATTTTTTCATAGAAAACAGGGCCTACCTGTGGATTTTGGCCTCTAGCTCAGCCGGCACCTGGGGAAACCTAGCAAACCAGCGCATTTATGAAAACTAGAAACCCAGGGGAATCAAAGATGGGGTGAATTGTGGGGCTCTGACCAGGTTCTGTTACCCAGAATCCTTTGCAAACCTCAAAATTTGGCTAAAAAAACATGTTTTCCTCAAATTTCAGTGACAGAAAGTTCTGGAATCTGAGAGGAGCCACAAATTTCCTTCCACCTAGCGTTCCCCCAAGTCTCCCGATAAAAATGATACCTCACTGGTGTGGGTAGGCCTAGCGCCCGCGACAGGAAATGGCCCAAAACACAACGTGGACACATCACATTTTTTCATAGAAAACAGTGCCTACCTGTGGATTTTGGCCTCTAGCTCAGCCGGGCCCAGGGGGGGCAGAAATGGCCTAAAATAAATTTGTCCTCCACCCCCCAACCCCCCTGCCCCCCCGGGAGCGACCCTTGCCTATGGGGTCGCCCCCCCTTGTTGCCAAAAAAAAAATCCCCGGTGCCTAGTGGTTTCTGCCCCCCTTTGGGCAGATTGACCTACAATCGGCCAATCTGCCCCCAAGGGGGGCAGAAATGGTCTAAATACAATTTGCCCCCAGGGGAGCGACCCTTGCCTAATGGGTCGCTCCCCATCTCTACAAAAACAAACAAACGAACAAAAAAAACCCACAAAAAAAACAATTTGCCCTGGTGCCTAGAGGTTTCTGCCCCCCCGGGGGCAGATCGGCCTAATACCAATAGGCCGATCTGCCCCCAGGGGGGGCAGAAATGGCCTAAAATAAATTTGCCCCCCCAACCCCCCCGGGGAGCGACCCTTGCCTGCAAGGTCACTCCCCTTGCGTGACGGCGCAATAAAAAGATCCCTGGTGCCTAGTGGTTTCTGCCCCCCCTTGGGGGCAGATTGACCTACAATCGGCCAATCTGCCTCCAAGGAGGGCAGAAATGGTCTAAATACAATTTGCCCCCCAGGGGAGCGACCCTTGCCTAATGCGTCGCTCCCCATCTCTAAAAAAACAAACAAAAAAAAACCCACGCAAAAAAAAATTGCCCTGGCGCCTAAAGTTTTCTGCCCCCCCCGGGGGCAGATCGGCCTAATACCAATAGGCCGATCTGCCCCCAGGGGGGCAGAAATGGCCTAAAATAAATTTGCCCCCCCACCCCCCCCGGGGAGCGACCCTTGCCTGCAAGGTCGCTCCCCTTGCTTGACTGCGCAAAAAAAAGATCCCTGGTGCCGGGGCAGATTGACCTACAATCGGCCAATCTGCCCCCAAGGGGGGCAGAAATGGTCTAAATACAATTTGCCCCCCAGGGGAGCGACCCTTGCCTAATGCGTCTCTCCCCATCTCTAAAAAAACAAACAAACAAAAAAAAAACCCACACAAAAAAAAAATTGCCCTGGCGCCTAGAGGTTTCTGCCCCCCCTGTGGGCAGATCGGCCTAATACTAATAGGCCGATCTGCCCCCAAGAGGGGCAGAAATGGCCTAAAATAAATTTGCCCCCCTCACCCCCCCCGGGAGCGACCCTTGCCTACAAGGTCGCTCCCCTTGCGTGACGGCGCAAAAAAAAGATCCCTGGTGCCTAGTGGTTTCTGCCCCCCTTGGGGGCAGATTGACCTAAAATCGGCCGATCTGCCCCCAAAGCGGGCAGAAATGGCCTAGATACAATTTGCCCCTCCAGGGGAGCGACCCTTGCCTAAGGGGACGCTCCCCATCTGTAAAACACAACAACAACAAAAATCCCTGGTGCCTAGTGGTTTCTGCCCCCCGTGGGGGCAGATCGGCCTAATAAAAATAGGCTGATCTGCCCCTATGGGGGGCAGAAATGGCCTAAAATAAATTTGCCCCCCAAGGGAACGACCCTTGCCTAAGGGGTCGCTCCCCTTACGTGAAAAACAAACAAACAAAAAAAACTCCCTGGTGTCTAGTGGTTTCTGCCCCCCTTGGGGGCAGATTGGCCTCATAAAAATAAGCCAATCTGCCCCCAAAGCGGGCAGAAATGGCCTAAATATAATTTCCCCCTATGGGAGCGACCCTTGCCTAAGGGGTCGCATCCCACACCTAAAAAACAAAAGAAAACAAATGAAACAACAAACCAAAAAAAAGTATCCCTGGTGTCTAGAGGTTTCTGCCCCCACTGGGGGCAGATCGGCCTAATAATAGGCCGATCTGCCCCCAGGGGGGGCAGAAAAGGCCTTAAAAAAAAATGACCCCCTGGGAGCGACCCTTGCCCAAGGGGTCACTCCCTTCTGTCAATTTCATAGAAAAAAAAAAAATCCCTGGTGTCTAGTGGGGTTTCAAAAGCCGGATTGCAAGCAATCCGGCTTTTGAAACCCTCGGAGAGACTTCAAAGGGAAGGAAATACATTTCCTTCCCTTTGAAGCCCCTCCGGGCCTCCCCCACATGATCGAAAGAGAAATGCTGAGCATTTCTCTTTCGATCGCGCTGGAAGCTCTGCTTCCAGCGCGATGGGGCAGGTTGTGTGATTGTCAGCGCGCGCTCGCGCGCTGACGTCACAGGGGGGTGGGGGGGGTCAGGGGTTGAAGGGGAAGGGATTCCCCGGTCAGCCCTGACCTAGGGGGGTGGGGGGCGGCCCTCGGGAGGAGCGCTAGCGCTTCTCCCGAGGGCAGCATTGCGGACGTAATGGTTACGTCCATGGCGCCACACGGGCGCTGCCATGGACGTAACCATTACGTCCGTGGCGGGGAAGGGGTTAAGAGCTAGCGCGTGCATCTCCACTGTTGTTGTCGTCGCTTAGCAACCGGGTCACGCATTGCGCACGTTGGCGGCCATCTTGGAGCATTTGGAAAGCTCCCAATATGTGCTAGAAGATGACGAAATCGCCAACAATGTTCGGATAATGTTAGACTTAGTATCATGCCTTCAGCGGTGATAAGCACACCTTGTTTCTCAAATCTACTACGGTATTCATTTGTCATTGTGCCTTCTGCGGTGATGGGCACACCTTGCTTTGAGTAAAAAAAAAAAAAAAAAAGAAATAAAAAATAAAAATAAGAAGAAAACATTTTTGCGAGACATTGACATTAAAGGCAATATGGATAATCCATCTGCAGCTGTCAATTCCCCGCCTCTGTTTTTGATGCACCCAGGAGGCCCACCAATAAAATGGGAGGAGTGGATAGAAATATTTGATAATTACCTTGAAGCTTTGGATGGTTCTGGATTCTCTTCCAATAGAAAAAGGGCCATTTTGCTTAGTTTCTTGGGTAATAAAGGACATCGTGTGCTCAAATATTTACCTGAGGCATGTGATCAATCTGGGCAACCTATTGATGATGTATTCGTAGAAGCAAGGCATAGGTTGGTATTGAGGTTTGCCAAAACTGAAAATGTGGTCATGCGGAGATTTAAGTTTTACACTCAGTCCCAAAAGGAAGGTGAATCTGTGGATGAATTTGTTACTCACTTGAGGGAGCTATCGGTTAAGTGTAGATTTAGGGCTATGACCGAAGAATTCATTAGGGACCAGCTCATTGTTCAATGCAGCAGTAGGAAGATGCAGGAAAGATTGTGGGCAGCAAAAAATCCTAAATTGAAGGACGCCATAGAGATAGCAAAGGTTGTTAAGGAGTCTGAGTCATGTATGAAACAGATGGAAAGGAGAGAGGCCAAATGTTCTGAAGAAGTATCATCAATTGAGGGTGACGTAGACGTCACTACTATATCGTCGTGGGGAATGTTCAACAATAGCTTTTCTGGTGTCAGTAGGTCGGGTAATAAAATGTGTTCTAAGTGCGGTAGTAAATATCACTCTTCTGATTCAAAATATTGTTTTGCCATTGGGAAGGAGCGTCAGAGGTGTGGATGAAAGGGACTTTTTGCAAGGGTCTGCAAAGAAAAGGAAGCGGTCAAAGGGAAAGTAGCTGTGGTTGTCGATCAGGTAGGAGGCTCATTCATGAGTGATAAAGTTGAGAGAGTTCTGTGCGTGTCCGAGTCTGACAGTGTTGAGGTGGGTGTAAGGAGAATGCAAAGATCTAAAGCTGAGTTTATCATAAAGAATATGCCGGTAGAATTAATGGTGGATTCTGGTTCCTTATACACTATCATTCCTAAAAATCTGTTTCTTCACAAGTGGCCTTCAACTAGATTGTTACCTAAAGACATTAATCCTGGTGGCTATCAGGGTGAACAGATTGATATTGTTGGTTATATGCTTACAGAGATAGCTTTCAAAGGGAGGATGGTTAGTGGCAAAGTCTGTGTAGCTGAGTCTGGCCCTCCGATTTTAGGTTGGCAACATCAGTTTGATCTCTGTATCACTATTAATCCATGCACTCCTAGTCAAGTAATGGTAATTGATGACGTTCCTTTAGTAGGTATCCTGCATGGGGCAAAGGATGTATTTAGAGAAGAAATGGGTGTACTGAAGGGCTATGTACATGAGATTAAATTGAAACAAGGGGCGATTCCTGTACAGCATAAGGTCAGGAAAGTGCCAGTGTCGGTCAGAGGAGAGGTCAAAGTACTTCTCAATGAAATGTTGGACAGGGGTCATCGAACCAGTGGAGGCCGCGGAGTGGCTGTCGCCCATTGTTATCTCCAAAAAAAAAGATGGAAAGTTAAGGTTTTGTGTGGACTTGAGGGGGGGTAAACCAAAATATTGTAACAGACAACTTTCCTCTGCCTAACATTAGCAAGTTAATCTTGTTGTGTAAGGGAGCTAGGTATTTCTCTAAGTTAGATCTTAAACATGCTGATCATCAGATAAGACTCCATCCTGCATCCAAAGCTCTCACAGCGTTTATCACTATGGAAGGGACGTATCAGTTTACCCGGATGCCTTTCGGGTTAGCATCTGCTGCGAGCGTTTTTCAGAGAATGATGAGCAACATCTTCAAGGGTTTGGAAAATGTAATGTTCTTCCAAGACGATATTCTTGTTTTTGGTGATTCTATAGCAAATCATAACGTCACCTTGAAAATACTGTTGGATAGATTGTCAGAGAATGGCCTGACATTACAACAGGAAAAATTTAAATTTCTCGAGAAGGAAGTGGAATATCTTGGTCACTCCTTATCTGAGCATGGGATTAAACCAAAGAAAGATTTACTAGATGCTATTAGGTCTGCACCTGCTCCTAAGGATAAAGAGCAATTGCGATCCTTTTTGGGTTTAATTGAATACTACTCCAAGTTTGTGAAAAACTTTGTGAGCAAAACTGAAAGCTTGAAGGTACTTTTACGCAAAGGAGTGAGTTTTGTGTGGGATGTGGAGCAGCAACAATCCTTTCAACAAATCAAAGAGGCGGTGTGCAATGCTGACATTTTAACGTCGTTTGATACCAAGAAGAGTACGATCATAACAGTAGACGCTAGTGCCACAGGTATTGGGGCTGTCATGTCTCAGATGCATGGCTCCATTGAAAAAACGGTTGCTTTAGCTTCACGGACTTTGACTGCTACTGAGAGACATTATGCGGTCATCGAACATGAGGTGTTCCTGCAACTTGGGGTGTGGAATATTTTAGCACATACATTTGGGACTGTAGTATCACTCTACGTACTGATCACAAACCTCTATTGAAGATTCTTTCTCCTGGTGGAACTGGCAAAGGATCAGCAAGATTAGCCAGATTGGCTTCACGTTTGCAGGAATATAACTATAATATTGAATATATTCCAGGCCGAAGAAATGTATAGGCTGATTGCCTGTCATGGTTAGCTTTTGATTGGCAATTGGTGGATGAGGACAATGTTTTAGAATGTGAACAAGAAGGCGCTGTTGCGTCCGTGTGTGAGGTCACTCATTGGAGTGGAGGAATTGTGAATGAGAGCGACTGGGATTTAGCAATGGAGAGTGATAATGTGCTGAAGAATGTTATAGACCTTATAAAAAAAGGGCGAAGAAGAGACAGCACCCTTCCTGTGTCAGTGCGGCCCTACAGTAAAGTATTGGAGGAGCTCTCAGAAGTTAGTGGCAGGATGGTTTTGCGTGGTGATAAAATTGTCCTACCAGCAGAAGTACGGAATTTCTTTTTGACATTGCTCATAAAGGACATTTGGGGCAAACATTAACAAAAAAAAGACTTAGGGGCTCATTCCGAGTCCGGCGGGCGGCGGGCGCTGCCAGCCGGGCGGAAACCGCCCAAAGACCGCACCGCGGTCAAATGACCGCGGGGGTCATTTTGACTTTCCCCCTGGGCCGGCGGTCGATCTCCAGAAGATCGCCCGCCGGCCCAGCAGGAAAGCCCCTGCAACGAGGAAGCCGGCTCCGAATGGAGCCGGCGGAGTTGCAGGGGTGTGACGGGTGCAGTGGCACCCGTCGCGATTTTCACGGTCTGCATAGCAGACAGTGAAAATCATGGTGGGGCCCTGTTAGGGGGCCCCTGCACTGCCCATGCCAGTGGCATGGGCAGTGCAGGGGCCCCCAGGGGCCCCACGACACCCGTTCCCGCCATCCTGTTCCTGGCGGGTTTTACCGCCAGGAACAGGCTGGCGGGAAGGGGGTCGGAATCCCCATGGCGGCGCTGCAAGCAGCGCCGCCATGGAGGATTCCCTGGGCCAGGGGAAAACCGGCGGGAAACCGCCGGTTCCCCTTTTCTGACCCGCGGCGGTAACAGAATAGCCCTGGAAGCACCGCCAGCCTGTTGGCGGTGCTTCCGTTGCCCTCCACCCTGGCGGTTTCAAACCGCCAGGGTCGGAATGAGGGCCTTAGGATGGAGTTTTGGTGGCCTGGCATGGACGATGATATTGTAAGATGGGTTGAGAGGTGTGCTGAGTGTATACAGAGTGAAAAGCGTTTGAAAGTCGGAGCACATTCTGATGGTGGAAGTATAAATGATCCCGGCAAGCCATGGCATAGTGTTTGTTTGGACTTTATTGGACCCCTGTCAAGAACAGGAAGGGGCAGGAATTTTGCACTTGTCATCGTTGATGTTTATTCTAAATGGTTGATTGTCAAATTTATGTCTGAAGTCACTACGTCTGCAACCATAAGCGAGTTGTGGGAGATTTTCACTGAGGAAGGTTTTCCTGAAGTGTTGATCACCGACAATGGCACACAATTGACGTCTAGAGAAATGATGGAATTTCTAGAGTCATGTGGTGTAAGACATGCTCGTACCGCTCTGTATAACCCTCGTGTGAATTGTATTGTGGAACGAGCTAATCGTATGATTAAAGGTGGGTTACAGTTAGCAATGGTCAATAATTTAGATGTGGAGCGTGTCATTTCAGAACTTGGGTGGGCGTATTGTACCACAGAGAACCTGAGTATTGGGAGAATACCGTTTGTGGTCATGAGGGGTAGGAAACCCATTTGTAGGATGAAACCTTCGTGGATGGAGAAATTGGTAATGGGGTGTAATGTATCCAATGACGATTCAATGGACAAGTCTGTGTGTGGTGAACTGAGCGAAATGATTTGAGAACTAAACCAGGTGACTGGGTGAAAGTTAAATCAGTAAAGAGATGTTTGTGCACATTTTTAGGACCTTTCAGGGTTCAGCAGGTCCACAAGTGGCATGTTTTGCTTTCTAATGGTCAACGCTGGAATTTGAGGAGGGTTGCTAAGTTTGCTTCTGTATGGGATGAAGCGAAGAGTGTAGGGTGCGATGGCTGTAGTGGATATATGTTGATGAGAGATGATGAAGTGAGGTCTCCTTGTGCAACTCGTGCTGGTGGCAGTGGCCAGTTATGTGATGTGAGGGGTCAAGCAAGTGGTCGTGGTGGTGATTGTAGTTCAGGTAATGGTGTAGATACAATATGTGGAACTCCTCATTTTGTCAGTGCAAGGTCTACTAGACTCAGGAGACCACCTGCATTTTTAAATGATTATGTATCATAATTAGTTATCTTTCTTTGTTGCTTCCTCTAGTGTTCTTGTGTCTTATACTTTTGTATTGAATGATTTATTGTTAATTTCTCTGTGTATTTTACCTTCCGTTATTCAGTTTATGTATTATTAACGGAGAGGGATGTGTTGTAATGTGTCTCGAGGTTTCCACATTATGCTGGCCTCGAGACAAATGTGTAATGGAATGTGAATATAGAATGTTGTTTGAGGCGTTCTCTCTCTTGGCAGTTGCTTGCCGACCGAGGGAGAGAAAGCACCACGATTGAAGTTCTCTGCTTAATAAACGCATGTACCTGTTTCCAAGGTTGGACTTCATGTCCGTTACTTCAGCACACACCTCAGATTTCAGTCTCCAGGGTGAGTGCTGCAAGAGCCCTATCCCACACCTAGGGGCAATATCCGGTAAGCGACTCGGTGGTATCAAAGCCCGTCATTTGCAAAATCACTGTCTTTGTGAATGCAAAATCACAAATCACAAATCACAGTGCACTCGAATTTCCAGTCCACATAGCAAAGCATAGGTTGGGAGTCACTGCAATTCAGAAGGTGAATGGAAGTAAAAGGGGTGTCCTCCTCATACTTCTGAATTGTAGTGGAATGCACATATGGATTACGACCGCAAGTGCAGTCACAAATCTTTGAACTGGTATCGACATGTAACAGAAGTTGTCATTCTAGCATAGCCATCTACCAGTTTTCATACAACACCTGATCGCTTATAATTTGTTGCATGGAGATAATGTGACAAGGCTTCAAGTCCAACATCAACCTCCTAGTCCATAAAAAGGCCAAAACACCTTGTGGTGCAAGATCACATAACCTCTCTTTCTTGAAAGCCATGCTGAACTGGGTTTCCTACTAAATCTGTTAGTGGCATGCAACACAGTGTACCACAGAAAACCATTGCATAGAATGGAAAAATGGGGTGGTATTAATAGAACAGCCTTTCAAAGATGGTAGCCTTTCCTATATATTCCCTGCTGTTGTCAGTAAAAACTATTGCATGCAGGATCCTTAAACAATGCCGTTATTTGCACAAGTCTCAAATATTTATGTTTCCTCTAATTATATTGATCTATTACTGCTCAATCCAATGCTAAATGTATGCTGATGCCTGGATTAGAAAAGGCACACGAGGGATTGAACTAATTCAAGTGAAAAATCTCACATGCTCTGACAACGACTCCTTATTTTGGGTGTGTTTTGAGAGATGCACTAATAGTCTTATCACCCTAGCCTATATGGCAGTAATAGTTGTTAATTAACCTCTTGCTGCACTCTATTTCTTGCTACTCAGTCACATAAATAAAGGCAGTGTAATAAACAATCCTTATTACCCGTAGGTGGTGGCAATAATGTTTGATTATTTGAAAACCCTGACCATTGAAGGGAGAAGATCCACTTGTGGTTCGGAATCCAGGACTGGTAAAGTCCATGTCCTGGCCTCAAAGGTCTGGCATGCCTAGGTGCCACCCTGTGTGTGACAAGCGTCAGCGTCACTCATACAGATTGCTATGGGTGTTTCAATCCCAGGGCTAACAATCAATCAGCTACCATCCTTTCTTATCATAGGAGATGGGGTCAGGAGCTTCACCAAACCATGCTCCCCTCCTGTGACAAGATAGGGGAAGGTGTTGTTGAAAAGTAAGAGCATGGAAGCTGGAGCATGAATGTGCTACTCAGGCTTCAGATTTCAGTTTCTTGATTCAATGATTGAGATAGCTGAGAGCTTTGTGCCATCTCCCAGTGTCAATCCTTCAACGGCTTAAGCTGGAGCAGAATGGTGCTTGCACCTTGCTAGACCGGCCCCTTTTTGGAGGGTTAGCCCCAAAGGTTTTGCCTTCTTTTCTGACCTGTTTTTATTGGTTTTAGAACTCTGGGCACTTTATCACTGCTAATCAGTGCTAAAGTACATATGCTCTCTGATTAACATGTATTGGTGATTGGTTTATTTATGAGTAGCATATCTGATTTACTAGTAAGTCCATAGTAAAGGGCACTATGTGTACCTAGGGCCTAAAAATCAAATGCTACTAGTGGGCCTGCAGCACTGATAGTGTCACCCACATGAGTAGTCCTGTAAACATGTCTCAGACCTGCCACTGCAGTGTTTGTGTGTGCAGTTTTAAACTGCTATGTCGACATGGCAAGTGCACCCGGCTGTCAGGCCCAGACCTTCCCCTTTATTACATGTAAGTCTCCCATATTGTAGGCCTAAGGGAACCCTATGGGCAGGGTGAAATGTATTTAAAAGGTAGGACATGTACTGGTGTGTTTTTCATGTCCTGACAGTGAAATACTGCTAACTTTGTTTTTCATTATTGCAAGGACTAGCCCTCTCATAGGGTAACATTGGGATTATCTTGAAATATATTTGATGTGTAATTTCCCATTGGGAGCAGATAGAGATATCGGTTTTGGGGTCTCTGAACTCACAATTTAAACATACATTTTTTAGTGATGTTGGTTTTTGAATTGTAGGTTTGAAAATGGCACTTTTAGAAAGTGGGCATTTTCTTGCTTAACGATTCTGTGCCTCTGGCTGTCTACTAAATACATGTCAGAGTCAGGATGACAGTTGGGCTGTTGGTGTATTCACTCTAGACAGTCACACAAAGGGAGCTGAGGTGTGGCCTGCATAACCTGATGGCCCATCACCAGGCTGAAGGGTCTTCCTCAACTAGAGTGGTGAGAGGAGCTGACACTTTCACCTGAATAGGTCTGTGCCTGTCCTCAACCCACTGGAGTGTGTCTGGTGCCAGGGGAGGGAAAAGGCAGGCTCTTTTGCACTACAAAGCCTTCTCTTTGAAGTTTGCCTACTTCAAAGACAGACATGGGTATAGGTACTGGACCTCTGATACCAAATAGTTAGAACACTTCTGTACTGAGGACATTCTGACAGGAAGAAGAGCTGGATGCTGTAGGAGGGACTTGCCCCTCTGTCTGTTGCTTTGTTATGCTGCCTGCTGCCTGCTACTTCTGTCCTGGGAATGAAAGGACTGGACTTTGCTTTCAACATGCTGCTTCCCAAGGTTCTCCAAGGGCTTGAACTGAGCTTTCCTCCTGTTAAGAATTCACAGGCCATCAAAGGCTTCACCTACCAGTGCCTGGGCTTTCTTGCTGAGAGTCCTGACTTGCCAGGTGGTGTCAAGTTGAGTTTCTGGGCCCTCAGAAGTGAGCTCTGGTGCATTGAAGAGAAACTAAGCACATTGACTCCAGAGCAACTTCAGAACCAGTGCCACTCTCTGACTCCACGCCGCAGCCTGCACCAGATCCGTGGTCCCTGCTGAGTGCAACGACCGTGACCTGCAACACAGGCCTGATGCTGCAACAGTGCCTTCGAAGTCCCACCATAGCATGAGTCCTGAGTGCTGTGTCACTGACGTCTGTGATGCCTGACTCCAGTGCAGCATCTATGGCCCTGTGGTGTTTTTGTGACACCCAAAAGTCGAAGCCTTGCATATTGACCTGCTCGATTCATCAACCCTGCTGGGTCCTAAGGAACCAGCGCCTCATTACTGACACCTCATCACCTCCCCTGCAACCATAAGGAACTGCCGCCTCACCTCCTCTGCCTAGCAGTAAAGAACCAATGCCTCACCACACTGATAGCAGTAAGGAACCAATGCTTCTCCGGCTACAGTAATGCCTCATATCCCCGACTCTATGCAGCGTATTTGTTTTCTCATCATTTTCCAAGGTACTGTACCGAGGGTCCGTGCAACTCCGTAATCGTCCTGAACTCCCTCGCGAGTGGCGTTGGACTGTTGGGAACAACACAATCAAGATGCCGGGATTGCCCTAGCTGGAGTGATTGTGTTTCTATGCACTATACTAAGATTTAATCTTTGACATTTTTTAGCTTTTCTTGTGTATTTTGGATCTTTGTCATGTTGGTCTTGATTTACTCAGATAAATATTGGCTATGTATTCTAAACTAGTGTGGAGTACGTTTTCACTGTGTTACTGTGTGTGTGTATAAATACTTCACACATTGCCTCTGAGATAAGCCTAGCTGCTCGTGCCAAGCTACCAAGAGGGTGAGCAGGGGTTATCTTGGGTGTGTGGCTTCCTTCCCCTGACTAGAGTGAGTGTTCCTAATTGGGCATGGTGCAAACCACTGCCAACTAAAGACCCTATTTATAACACACCTCAGGGTAAATAAAGACAAAAATGTATGTCAAATGTTATATGTGTGCATGCAGGTGAAAGAGAAGAGAGCATATGCGTGATTGAATATGACTGGAAGAGTGTGAGGTGATGTAAAAGAGGGTGAGTGAAACTGTGAGTGAAAATGATTAACTGACAATAACACATCAGAGTGAGTAAGAATAATTAAGACTGAGTGAAAATGGAGACTGTGAGATTAAGAGTGAGTGAGAGCTAGAGTGAATGCAAGTGAATGTAAGTAAAAGTGAAAGTGAGTGAGAATCAATGAGTGAGAATAAGGGTGAGAGTGTGATGGAGTGACAGAGAGGCATAAAATGAGGACGCATAAGTGTGACCAGGAGTGAGTGAATATGAGTGAGCATGAGTGGGAGATTGCAGGTGTATTTGATTGTGTTGCACCTGTGAGTGCACCTCTGGCCATAACATACTCAAAGTCATTCTTGGGGCATGGGATAAACATGGAAAAATGCTTCAACTGACATTGGAGATACTTTGTGACATAAAGAGTACATGTAGAAAAGTGTTTTCAGTGCTTGACTAGAGGTAATTCTTTGCATATGGGACTCATTGCAAAACATTGTACAGGCATACTGGATGTAATTCTTTACATTAGATCCACTCACATAAAATGCTGGTGTTGGCTGTTAGAAATGGGGTCTTTGGTTGGCAGTCAGGTTACCCCCTGTCCAAGAAAGGACCCTCACTCTAGTCAGGGTAAAGGAGAATCTCCCTCATCTACCCACCGCTCACCCCCATGGTAGCTTGGCACGAGCAGCAGGCTTAACTTCAGAGTGTTAGGTGTAAAGTATTTGTACCAACACATAGAGTAACTTAATGAAAACACTACAAAATGACACAACACAGGTTTAGAGAAATAGAAAATATTTATCTAAACAAAACAAGACCAAAACGACAAAAATCCTCAATACACAAGTCACGTTATCGATTAAAAACGAAAAAGAGTCTTCATGTAATTTTAAACACAACACGGATAGCGTGGAAATGTAACTGGGCGTGTCAAAAATAGCCCAGCACAGGCGAGTGTGCTTCAAAAAGGGCTTGCGATGCGTCTATATCACTCACGAGCGAGACCGTGCGTCATTTCTCCTTCAGTCGAGTCGGCGTACGTCGGTTCTTCTCTCAGCAGGACAGTGATGCGTCGATTCGAACCGCACTCTCGGGTCTGGGCAGGCCTTGCGTTGTTTTTACACGCCCAACAATGTTTGCATCGGATATCCTTTCGCACGATGATCTGAAAATCACGCAGCAAGGGTTGCGATCTCACCAGCCTCCATCAGCGATGCTGTGCGTCATTTCTCCAGCCGCAGGTGTTGATTTTCCAGTCTCTTTGCAGACGAACATCGATATTCAGCCGCGAAGCAGGCGACGTGCTGATTTTTTAGCCGCAGATCGGAGTCACGTCAATATTTTCCCTGCACGGTGGTCGGTGCGTGGATTTCTCAATCTTGGGCTGCCAGCTTCTCCTTTCAGGGTCCCAGGAACTGGATGGGCGCTACTTGGCAGTGTAGCATTCTCAGCAGAGGCTCCAGGTGCTGGCAGAGAGAAGTCTTTGCTGTCCCTGAGACTTCAAACAACAGGAGACAAGCTCTAAATCAAGCCCTTAGAGAGTTCTTCACATGAAGGAACGCAACACAAAGTCCAGTCTTTGTCCTCTAGCACAAGCAGAAGCAGCAACAGCAGGATAGCTCCACAAAGCACAGTCACAGGCAGAGCAGTTCTTCTTCCTCAGCTCTTCAGCTCTTTTCCAGGCAGAGGTTCCTCTTGGTTTCCAGAAGTGTTCTAAAGTCTGTGGTTTTGGGTGCCCTTCTTATACCCATTTTGCCCTTTGAAGTAGGCTTACTTCAAAGAAAAGTCTCTCTTGTTTGTGAAATCATGCCTTGCCCAGACCAGGCCCCAGACACACACCAGGGGGTTGGAGACTGCATTGTGTGATGGCAGGCACAGCCCTTTCAGGTGTGAGTGACCACTCCTCCCCTCACTCCTAGCATAGATGGCTCATCAGGATATGCAGGCTACACCCCAGCTCCCTTTGTGTCACTGTCTAGTGAGAGGTGCAACCAGCCCAACTGTCAAACTGACCCAAACAAGGAATCCACAAACAGGCAGAGTCACAGAAATGGTTTAAGCAAGAAAATGCTCACTTTCCAAAAGTGGCATTTTCAAACACACAATCTTAAAATCAACTTTACTAAAAGATGTATTTTTAAATTGTGAGCGCAGAGACCCCAAACTCCACATGTCTATCCGCTCCCAAAGGGAATCTACACTTTAATCATATTTAAAGATAGCCCCCATGTTAACCTATGAGAGGGACAGGCCTTGCAACAGTGAAAAACGAATTAGCCGTATTTCACTGTAAGGACATATAAAACACATTACTATATGTCCCACCTTAACCATACACTGCACCCTGCCCTTGGGGCTACCCAGGGCCTGCCTTAGGGGTGCCTTACATGTCATTAAAGGGAAGGTTTCAGCCTGCCAAGTGGGTACACTTGCCAAGTCGAATTTACAGTTTAAAATTGCACACACAGACACTGCAGTGACAGGTGTGAGACATGATTACAGGGCTACTTATGTGGGTGGCACAACCAGTGCTGCAGGCCCACTAGTAGCATTTGATTTACAGGCCCTGGGCACCTCTAGTGCACTGTACTAGGTACTTACCAGTAAACCAAATATACCAATCATGGATGAACCAATTACATACACCTTTTGTATAGGAGCACTTGCACTTTAGCACTGGTTAGCAGTGGTAAAGTGCCCAGAGTAAAAATAAAACAGCATCACACACATCAACAGCACACATCAACAACCTGGGAAACAGAGGCAAAAGTTAAGGGAGACCACGCCAAGGATAAAAAGTCTAACATTGGCATTTTGGAGGTAAGTTTTGGGATATGTTGCCCAAAAGGCAATATTCTGGATAAGACAAGCTAGAGATATTTTGTGCATGAATGCAGGCGGCACAATGATGTAGCAGGCATTTCCAACATAGTTTGTGGATTTCAGATGACAGCCGTGACTTATCACGTGGGAGAGACAGACAATCATGACAAAATGCTAACCCTGGCACAATAGACAGGTTTAATTTTTTTATATATAGGTCATCCATTGTAAATGGACATCAATGACAAAACTCTGGAGCTGGTATAATGTATGTAATTCTTAGCATATTAGGGCAACCCTTTCATACGGAGAGCACCCAGGACAAATGCTGGCACAATGGAGATGGTTATTGATGTAGGGGGTAGAACACCAATTGTACATTTAAAAAAAATGTCATCAACACCTGGTGAGCATCAGTTTTCATTGGCTTTGCACACCATGAAATTAATTGAATGTTTAGTGAGTTCCGTTTCAGAGCCTATGGCTCTTCTGAAAATTGTGCTTACATAATGTTTAATCTCATGTTTTCAGACTTTTGTCATGGTGAGATCTGGCGGAATCCATCTTGAAGAGTTTAGGCTCCTCTACTTTGCTTGCTTGCATGAAGCTCAGGGCAGTATTACGTCTACCATGTTCAAAATTACCAGCCATCACTGACCGCAAGAAAGGTGTTACCAGCCGTCACTGAATGCAAGACTATAGACAGAAACGCAAAGTTTATTCCATTGTTTACACATTATATAATTGTAACACATCACCCTACTACTTTCCTCAAAATTAAAAACCATATGGTAACAAATTAATTATTCTCATAGCATCAAACACAAATTAATAAGGACATGCAAAATGAAACTAAAAATGGATGAAACAGGGAGTCAACATTGGAGTCCAGCAGCAACTATTCTACCATCTGTGAGACTGCAAGACATATTCTCCAATGACTCCTACATTTCCAGTCTTTATCCAGCAATCGACTGTGATTATTAAAACCACCTCCATCAGGAAAATTAATATACAGACTGGTATACCTTTCATAAGAATTCAGCACAAATATGTGTAGACAAACTAAAACTAAATTAATAAACACACTTTACCCTTAGTCTCTCACCATCACATTTCTGCAACTCATCAGTTTAGTCTTAGTCAAACCCAATTTCCTTAGAATTGACCATTAAAAAATATCCCATAATTTCTAAATGTCTTTATTAATTTGCCTACTTAATCTGGTTGTTAAAATGTTTTCCCAAAACAACTAGTTTACCTACTCCTGAATAAATCAATTGCAAGCAGAATTCAACTCTTCAAAATATATATACTTTAGTAAATGAAGTTTTTTTCAAAGTGTGGGGAGTTGGTTACTATTAGATGTAATTGCATTAGGTGCAGCCTCCTAGTTAAGGGGTGAGAGTGAATTTATATAATATGTGTTTAAAGTATACCCACTCTGTGATTACCATGCCCCAGTGAGGGAATGGAGATAGAGAATTACGGGCCAGATATAGGAAACGTTTGCGACTCGCAAACGGGCCGATTCGCAATTTGCAACAGTGCAAAATCGGAAATGGGATGCAAAAAGCCTATTTCCGACTCGCAAAAAGCGATGGGACCCGTTTGCGAGTCGCATCCGTTGCGACCCCATTTTGCGACCCGCAAATTGCAAGTCGCAATTTGCGAGTCGCAAACCTTATGCAATTGCAACTCGCAAATTGCGACTAGTCGCAAAAAGCCCAGTTTGCATGTCCCATTTACCACTAACTCAGAGCAGGTGGTAACCATTAACAAAGTATAAAAGGGGACCCAGAAGGCATCTGGGTTACTCAAGATGGCGGAGATATACCTGATAGCAGTGAGGAGGAGAGTCTACGCAGCCCAGCAGAGGAGGAGGAGGGGCCACAGACAGGAGAAGATATATAGAACCAGGCAGACTCTTTTTCAGCAAACTGAAGAGGAGATCTATGACAAATACCGCCTTAGCAGCGCAGCCATTCTAGAATTAATAGATTTACTGAAACCACAGCTAGAACACAAGACTCTGCGTGGCTGCGCCATCCCTACGCATGTGCAAGTACTATGCGCACTGCACCTCTTGGCCTCAGGGAGCTATCAGGGGGTCATTGCCGTGGCAGGTGGGGTATCCCAAAGTGCAGTGTCAAGGTTCCTCAGGGCATTCCTAGATGCCTTAGTCACGCACATGTCTCACTTCATCTACTTACCAAGGAATGAGGCAGAAATTAACAGCACCAAGCTGGACTTTTACCGCATTGTCCACTTTCCTCATGTCATAGGGTGTGTAGATGGGACACACATTCAAATATGCCCCCCTGCTAATCTGGAACACATTTTCCGCAACAGGAAGTGTACCCACTCACTCAACATACAGGTTGTTTGTGATGCCCATTATGTCATCACAGACATCGTAGCTAAGTTTCCTGGCAGTACCCATGACTCATACATTTTTAGGCATAGTGGGATACATCAACGCCTGGAACGTGGGGAATTTGGAGACGGTTACCTCCTAGGTAGAGCCACAGACACTTGCAGACATACACACAGGTCACTGTGCACGACAATCTGGACTTCCTAACCGTGTACTTTTGTGCCCAACAGGTGACAGTGCATATGCTCTCAGGCCTTGGATCATGACTCCGTTTTTAACACCCAGAACTGAATCAGAGAGGCAATACAACAGTGCGCATAAGAGGACCAGGAACCTGATCGAGCGCACCTTCGGACTGCTGAAGGCAAGATTCAGATGCCTCCACCGCAGTGGAGGCGCCCTCCAATACACCCCCATTACCGCTTTCAAAATTGTAGTCGCATGCGCCATCCTCCACAACATAGCCACCCGACGTGGGCTACCTCTCACCCCTGCAGACCCAGATCCTGATGATGAAGAGCAAGAACAACCACATCGCCATCATGGGGATAGGAGTCTAGCTAATCAAGGCAGACTGAGACGGGACCACATTGCAACGCAATATTTTGGACGGTACGTGTCAACTCCCACCATACTCACCTATTAACCATTTGTTAAGTGGAACAAAAATAACTGTTTTATTAATGTCATGAAGAAACTATATACAAGTTGAAATTGTCCATGGGCAGGAAAATGCCAACCAGTCATGTGGCACATTAACGCCATGTGCCACATTAATCTGTCCTGGCTGTTATCTATGATCTCCTGCCCCTCCTGCCAGCCTGGCTGGTCCCTGCTGCGTCCATGGTGCTGTGCCTACCACTCCTCAGCACCCTACTGTGAGTGGCAGAGACACTGCTCACTGTTGAGCCCTCCTCCCAGGTGTATTTGTTAACTTCCTGGCTGTGATGCCATCATCATGTGCCAGGAAGTGTTTCCAGAGTGTTCTGGTATGCTTTCTGGAGTGTTCTGCTGCATCTGCAAGCAATTTTGAAGGTATTCGCAATTTGCGACACCCACTCGCTAATTGCGAGTTCGTTTTTGCACACTCGCAAACAGCGACCTCGCAAACTGCGGACTCACACACAGCGTTGCGAGTCCGGCTGCGAGTCGCAAAATCGGATCGCTTTTTTTTCTGGCATTCCAATTTGCGACTCGCATTTTGCGAGTCGCATCAACTCGCAAAATGCGAGTCGCAATTTTTATTTTTGCTACATCTGGCCCTACATGCCTTAATCCCTTTCTGTTTAGTAGTAATTTCAGCATTTTTTCACCACTTCCCTGGTACCTGCTTCATTAAGTACTAAATTGGATACTTGCATGTGCAAAGATCACTGCCACTGTAGCAGAAATATGTACATAGAAAATATAGAGGCGGATGGAGTTCTTCAGAATACGTTTGTGAACTGCATTTTCTATTATGTAAGAAGTATGATTATAGCACTACGTTATGTACTAAAAATGCAGTTTATGAGTAGTCCTATATTCTTAACATTCATGAAGAAGCATCGGGACAGTTGTCCTATATTCCAAATAGAAAATGATTCACTACCAGCACCCAAAGAACAAAAAGCCATAGATGAGGTAAATATTTCTGAGCACCTAAATGAAGATTACACAAAATAGCAATTATTTCATTTTTTGCGTCCTCACCACCATCAGCTTTCGTTAACGTTCAATGCCTGGCAACATCTTGTGTGCCCAAATTCCTGATAATATATTGCTGTTGATAACTTAGGGGTTGGACTTTTGTTAAGCATTTATCTGATGTAATCACCTGAATTCCCATGTTAATTCACAAAACAAAGCCACATTTTCTGTAAGGATTTACCGTCACAATTCGTATTCATCTTGCTTATATATTCAGCTTAAGTGAGTCAGTCTATCATGAAGGGTGCTTTGGGAGAGATCCATCCACTTCACATACATTTCCCTTCTGGCTAGTAAGATCAAATAGAACAGCCTCTTCTTAGTGCAACTTAAGATGTTACTTGTTATTCTGTCTAATCTAAGAAATAATAAAGATTGGCTTACCTTTGGTCTGTGCCCTTTCATGGCTGATAACTTGTAACTTACTTTGTCCTAAAAGTTATTCAGGGCAGGACAAGTTGCAAATATTTGTTAATCATTTGTTTTTTTGAAGCTGCACCATTTACAGCTAGGCATTTCCACAGAAAATTGAGCTAGCCTCTCTGGAGTCCAGCATATCCGGTGGAGGGTGAGAAAATAATTTCTTTTTAGGGCAGCAGATGTGACAGTTTTGTAGAGCAGCCTTAAAGATACTTGCCATAAATCTACTAAGTCTCACGTTGTCAAGCACCCTTCCCATCTTGCATCTGCTTGTGTCGCCTTCTGCTCTGACCAATGCCCAGTTCCAGATAGAGACCTCCTGAGTAAATTTTTCTTCAACTTGAATCATGTCCTCATAGTGCTGTTTGTCTTGCCAAGACCGCTGTTGACTAGCCCACAATGATTGCAGCTGATAATATTTAAATAAATACAGTCTTCCTTGTGTGCACTCAGAAATAACCTCCCACCTTATGAGATTCAAACTGTCTCCTAAGTCCACCCAAGCTTCTAATGCCTGCATCTCTTAATGGCATACTGTAGTGAGCTATATGCATTTAACCTCTGAGATGTCCCATGCCAGCAACTTATGGACTACGAGAAGATGGTGGGACCGTTCATTACTGTTTCGATTTAGAACTGGCACAATTAAATATTTGCTCTGTTTTCGCTTGGGTAGCAGCAAAAATTAGAAAGCACAGTTTGCCCATGTAATGAGGCTTCCAGTCAATCAATGTTGCAATTTTCATTTTTCTGCGATTTTTACAAGTTATATACTAAGAGGTACCTGGTTCCCTTTTTAAAACTTAGGAATTTTAGGCATTGTACCAAGGCCTATCACTACCTCCAGCAAATTTTAGATGAAGAGACCTGTGTCTGTGTTAGCTCTGTTCTTCACTCTGCAGTTCGATCACAATGCACTATGCACTTTGAATAAATGAGTTATGTATTCAGGAGCATATAAAAAAAAGATAATTGTAATTTTAAATTTTATGTTGTGGTCTCAGCTTTTAATACAATGCGCATAAAGTATGTGGTTTTAAAAAACTTTATGTATGTGTGATATGCATTTGGGAGACATTTAGTGGAATATTTGACTGTTCATGTTTTTATGTTTTTTTTTATTAACTGAATAAAGGTATATTGTATTGTATTATATTGTACTGAGGTTGGCAGTATGTGCACCGCCATGGCAGCGGCAGAAGTCCAACCTCCAGTGGCTTGGCGGTCAGATCACTGGATTACAATGTTGGCGGACCCATAAAGCAAAGACCACCACAGTTTTGTAGGTATCACCAGGCAATTCCGACTGCCGCAGTGATGAGACAGGACAAGCATGCCGACAGACTCATCTGCTGGCAGTGTTACATATACTGTGCTACCATGGAGCCCATCATACACATCCTGCTAATGTTCACCGAAGATGCCTTAAATCCATGGCATTGTAGGCGCTCCCGACGGTAAGAACATACACCTACCTGTGCAATTAAGCTCAAAAACAGATTTCCGCACCTTTATCCACATGATATGAGGGTCACGCCACGGGCACCAAGCACACGTGTCATTGTGTCCACAGTCTGAGTCATTCACAAAGAAGGACACATTCACAGCCATTAAACGCTCCCTATGGGCAGGTTACTGACACTGCACAGCCACACTCCACAATAACACACATCTGCCCATCTCAGGCACAGGAACAGTGAAGTGTACAGAACATTGTGTCAAACAACAGCAACACCATATCAGCATCATACATAATTCATATCACACCCATACATTGATCACATGCCATGGACTGTCATCAGGTTGAAGACACATATGAATGGATGTGTCATTTAACACAAACATCCCTCCAATGAAGCAGCCCTGCAATGGACCCACACATCACTCACAATGCAACACAATGGAAGGACAATGGGGTGCACAGTAGTTAGAGAGAGAAATACCTAAAGCTCACAATGCAAACAATACCTGCACAATAGGGATGGGGGCATCAAGAGCACTCATAGAAGGATGCTGCCCTGGGACACATAACCTTTGCACATGTCCCTAAAATTACATTTGCACAGGAACTGGGCCTTCATGTATCTCAGGAACAACCAATAGTAGGACCAAGTGACATGTCTATCTTCATGTTGTGTAAGTGCAAGTCAAGAAAGCACATACAACAGCAATAGCATGGACTATATGTCTAGATGAATCAAGTGCAAGGTACACACAACAAAATGGACATATGCTCAGTCTAATGCAAAGGAACCCTCCATGTGTGGACAAACAAATCTCGAGATTCCACACTTGAGACAAATGTACACTCCATATCAGGGAGACAAGTACAGCACACATACTGTCATTGGACAGCACAAGATGAAATACTTACCATACCAAACATAGCACAGTACAATCATACCCCAATTGCATTAGTACCCACATATCCATACAGTCAACATCTACCTTTGTCTTGGGTGACCCCAGCATTGCCCACAAAGTCAGATATTGCAAACAACAGCAAATGGATCAGCAATCAGGGTGAAACACACACAACTGTAGGCATATAACACTAGCTACTCAGGAACAACATAAAGGAAGAAAAGTAATTGCAGGACAAATGTGTACCCAAAAAACAACAACTTGGTTTTATTCAATGCAAAGGATTTAGAACAACGGCCCCTGACCAGTCCATAGTGTCAGTGCACGTTACCATGCCCACACTGGACTCCAATCACTGCCAGGGAACGTCCTCAGCAAGGGGCATCAAGTGGGCAGGCAGGCACCTCAGGGATCATCCTCGGGTGGGGTAGGGTGCAGTCAGATTTGGAATGGATGTGTTTGGGAGGGCAGTCTTTTTGTTTGGAGAGGTGGGTGCTTTCTTGGGCGGAGAGGTATGGGTGATTACTGTGACAGGGGAGGAGTCTGCTGTAGAAGGGATGGGTTGGGATGTAGGTTTGGAGGGAGCAGGTGAAATGACAAGCTCAAAAAGAAAACTCTCTTTGGGAAAATAGGTCAGGTCATCAGACGGGAATGGGAATTTGGAAGTTGAGGGTGTAGTCATCTTGTGTGTGGGTGTATGTGCCTTGGGTGTGTGCATGTGTGAGGTATGCTTCTGTTTGGCTGGTGTCTGTTGCACATGTAAGTGTGGTCATTTGCATGACTTAGGGGCTGGGAGGTAGAGGTCATGAAAGATGTGGGAGTGGTCGATTTGTGTGGGTTTGTTGGGGTGGTGTCTGTGGGTATGGCTGATGTGGTAGATGTGTCTGTGTGCTGGGGAGGTGTCTGCGGGTATGGCTAATGTGATGGATGTGTCTGTCAGTGTTGTGCTGGTGGGTGTGGTGGAATTGTCAATGGCTGTTGTGGTGGTGTTTGTGAGTATGCTGGATGTGTTGTGTGGTTTGGTAGGGGTGTCTGGTGAACTGGTGGTTGATGTGGTGTTTGTGGGTGAATGTTGAGTGTCTGCACATCGATGTGTCTTATGGTGTTTGTGTGTGTTGTGGTAGGTGCATGTGGATATGTCTGTGTGCTTGGGACAGGTAGGGGAATAGGGGATTTGGACTGGGAAGAGGGAGGTGGAGGGGTGGACTGTGGGGGTGACTGGTTGCTGTCAGTGAGGAGACCTGTGCATTGGTGGACATGTGGCCTACCAGATACAGACTTATGCCACTTCAGGGTGAGTTTCTGTGGTATGTACCTGTACCATAGAATACTCCTTTTGACATATGTCTCTACTACAGGGATGGCATGCAACATACAAAGGTATGCACTTTACAGTGTCTGCTATGTAACAAAGCTACTGAGTCACATTTCCTGGCCTCCCAGGAATCTACACAGTTGGTCTGTCATTTGTGCAATTCTCATGTACAGGACAAGCATGACTTCTGGGAAGTCCACAACAAAGCTGTGGGAGTAAGGGACCTGCCATGAGTCAAAGACACTCATCTAGTGATTGAACTGAGGCAATTAGAGCAAATGTTGCAACTAGAGGCTCATATTGGCCACATGCCAGGATCTGCTGGTGTAGAGGGAGTGGGCCCTGTGCCACAGATACATAGCCACACTGACTCTCACACAGCCTTGGCTACGTCCCATACTGTGACATACATTTGTCAGGCCCTGGTTTCTGCAGGCTGAGCATACAGAACCTATATGTCACTCAGATGTCCATCACTTCCATGTATGACAGTACATCATGTGGCCATCAGCAATGTGGCTTGTGTGGCAAACTGAAGGGCACAGTAAGTCATGATATGCCTTCCAGCCAACAGTTTGGCAAGGCCAGATGTGGGGGTGAAAGCTCTGTGGCACAATACACATTGCTTACAATATCCTTCAAATGACTCAGTCAAGATTCATACACAGCTCATACTGTCATGCCCATACATGTTGTCTAACATTTACAACCATCGTAAACAAATAAATGACATTGTTTGACAATAAAGTCTCCTTGCCCAGTTATGTGCATCCAACACAAGAAGAATCTAAAAACCCCAAAAAACGTCACACAACACAATGTGAGTGAATACAACATTGTTAGAAATGGGGTTTCTGGTTGGCTAGGGTATGCACCTAAGCCCGGTAGAACCTACCCACTATAGTCAGGGCAAGGGAGTTACACGTCCAAGATAACCCCTGCTCACCCCCTTGGTAGGTTGGCACGAGCAGTTAGGCCTATCCCTGAGGCAATGTGTAAAGCGTTTGCACAACACACACAACACACGTGATGCACTATCCACACCACAAAGGAAACACCAAGTTATTTACTGTATTGTACACAACACAATTATTAGACCAAACACCACATATCAGTAGTATCCTGCTACCTTAGCAGTTGTCAGAACGTTACACATTAGTTACTCTGCAAACTAGCAGTAGTCACATATAACACACAGGTTACTCAGTATTCTGCAACATAAGCAGTAGTCAAGAAACAGGTTATAACACCACAGCACTTGTCATAAGAATATCATAAACGCCCATCTTAGGAACATTATAAAACGTATGGCAAGTCATAAAAAACTTATTAGCATGTTATGCCCATAAAAGGAACACTTTCATACACATATGAAACATCATAGAACAGGTAGGCAACATATAAACCACTAAAGTCTCTAAAAAGAACTTAGACCATATATATTGTCTTGTAGTTGTACCTGCTTTTCAGATGAGGCACCTCCAATACCAAGGAACGGAGAAGGGGCCCCCGGCGCTCCTCTGCGCAATGTGTGAGCCTCCTTAAAACCCCAGGGTAGAGAGGGGTGGCACACACCCCCTCTGTACTCCTGACGGGCCCCTCCGGGGACCGTGATCGCTGGGGGCCCCACTGGGCCTCCACCGGCCCTCACAAGGGAGGCCAAGGTCACCAATTACTGTTGGTAAAGGAGCGAGGGGGTGCTATGCACCCCCTCTGGTTTCAGGACGGGCCCCTCTTGGGCCCCGGATCACTGGGGGCCCCCCCGGCATCCACCAGCCCTCACAAGGGGGGCCAAGGTCGGGGAAAAGTATCAGGAGTTGGAGGAAGCCACGCACCCCCTCTGTTTTAAGGGCAGGCCCCTCCTGGGGCCCGCGATCATTGGGGCACCCCCCTGGGTCTTCACTGGCCCTCCAACAAGGGGGGGGGGCGAGGATCAGGTTCTGGCCCACATGGGGACAGACAAGGGACCAGCGGTGGAGGGGGGCCTCTGGCGAGGCTTCCGCCCTGCCCACTGTCCAGCAGATACTTCTCCTGGGCTTGGTGGGGCAAGGAGAGGCTTCCTTCTCTCCTGCCCATCTTGTCCGGGCCCAGTAAGGGCCTTCTGGTGCCCCAGGGGTGCTCCTTGGAGCGATCCTTACCCCGGGGGCACTGCTAGGGGCGCGCTTGCTCCAAAACCAATTTTACAGGTTCATTCATGCCACGGGGGCACGGAAAACAGTGCGGCTCCGCAGCTGCATTGTAATACAGCCCAGGTTGCAGCGGTGATATCTTTTCACAGAAATACAGCACTTTTCCAACGCTGGGAGTGCAAAAGAGGCAGCACTTCTCTACCCTAAACACTAGGCCTCGAAGATATAAAGTGCTTTCCAAAGTGCTTAGTCTTGAAGAGATCTGGAAGCACTCTACGTGCTAAAAATGGATGCAGGGGTCAGGAGCCACAGCACCCTGCCCCTGGGGGACCATGTCCTGGAAAAAGGCCCACAGGTGAAGGGGCATCAAAAGGGAGGGTAAGTAGTGAGTGATAAGCGCATCCCACTCCAACTCTGTAATATTAATACTTCACAATATCATACGGTGCAAATGACTGGGGTCACACCCTCTACATCCCCCAAAAAGACAACATTATGTTATCAACAATGAAAAATAGATACATTTGCACACGTAACAGTAACGCAAAAAACCATTCAAGTTTCAATGATGTATTCAAATCATATTGCACATCTAATATAAACTGAAACAAAAATCAAATTTTTGCAGTCCAATCTTCAATCAAATCTTCCTCAAATATAGGTTCCACATGAATCGATCCAAAATATTTATATTATCTCCACAGTCCAAAAATAATGTCTACAAGTCCAAATTGTGTAACCTATATAATTAATTTCGGAGTTATCAATTTAGTCCAACAACTTCCTCCTTTATCCCTTAGTCAAATTGTGTTGTCTTATGTAGTTTGTTCCAGAGTTACCATTCAGTCCAGCAACTTCCTCCTTTGTCCCTTTGTCAACACGTGTTTCATCCGGGGAGTACCCCTGGATTTCATCAGGACCTCCTATAATAACATTATGCACATAATGTTATACAATACATATATTATATATTCCATAAACTATTCAATTTGTTGCAATGTGGCCAAATTATATGCTTGGCAGTGGAAATATATGTATACATCTATTGCTTAATTGTAACAAGTTTAACATTACTACTCCACATATACAAAACCAAATACCATGTGTGATAAACTGTGACTAGTTTTCCAAAGTGTGCATGCATATCCTTTACATCACAAAACAGATAAAAGTGTACATCTCATGCACAGATCACCCTATTCTGCAGTGTGTTCATAGAGGATGCTCCCCAAACTTAGCCAAATTTCTCAAGCTACATTTAAAGTAATCATACCTTCAGAGTAACCTTGATTGTTATCTATGCACCATAGTATCCTTTATAGTTTTTTTGTTTATTTCTTATATCCTATTTTAAACACAGGTAAAATATCATAACTCTTCAGCAGACATTTCTTTTTAAATATAATCTAAGAACTGTACACTACTACAATGTATATATGTATACCACTCACCCAGTATATCTACGTTTTCTTTTTTCCTTTATAGTAGCTCCAATCGTTAATTATAGTCTTCTTTGTATCTCTATAAAATTATATGAAGAATGCGATATTTGATAAATTCTTGTCCTTAAATCCAAAATCCCCCACAATATAACCTAAAAGTTGTATTCATAGTCCTAACACTCTATTCTTACCTGATAAATGTATTAACAAAAGCGAGTACGCTATGGTTTTGCCGTCCTATTCGGCTCCAGTGTTTGAAACCGAAGCTCCGTAACCTCCAACCATTTATACGTCTTTCCTTAAGATAGAAATGGAGGACGGACTTCAAGCATTCCCATCCCCGTTTCCGGGATAGTAGAAACTAAAGACAGACTCCTTTACAATATTTTTGTTATGACAACAGCATTTCCCCGATGTTGTCGACTGCAGTTATAATGCTCCAATCTACTCCACCAATAGTATATTTACCACTTTCACCATTTCTTAAAAACTGATAAGTAAATTGCAGAAATAATATATTATCCAGCTTCCCTATAAATTTAATTAGATGTGTCTTACTCCATATAATGAGAGCTTATCTATACCTTATATCTTATATATTTCACTATGTTCCAGTCTTATGCTGTAAATACATTATGTAGGAGGCTGGACTGGATTGTAGTGAGTACCAAGGGGTACTTGCACCTTGCACCAGGCCCAGTTATCCGTTATTAGTGTATAGGGTGTCTAGCAGCTTAGGCTGATAGATAATGGTAGCTTAGCAGAGCAGCTTAGGCTGAACTAGGAGACGTGTGAAGCTACTACAGTACCACTTAGTGTCATATGCACAATATCATAAGAAAACACAATACACAGTTATACTAAAAATAAAGGTACTTTATTTTTATGACAATATGCCAAAGTATCTTAGAGTGTACCCTCAGTGAGAGGATAGGAAATATACACAAGATATATATACACAATAGCAAAAATATGCAGTATAGTCTTAGAAAACAGTGCAAACAATGTATAGTTACAATAGGATGCAATGGGGAAACATAGGGATAGGGGCAACACAAACCATATACTCCAAAAGTGGAATGCGAACCACGAATGGACCCCAAACCTATGTGACTTGTAGAGGGTCGCTGGGACTATTAGAAAATAGTGAGAGTTAGAAAAATAACCCTCCCCAAGACCCTGAAAAGTGAATGCAAAGTGCACTAAAGTTCCCCTAAGGACAAAGAAGTCGTGTTAGAGGAATAATGCAGGAAAGACACAAACCAACAATGCAACAACTGTGGATTTCCAATCTAGGGTACCTGTGGAACAAGGGGACCAAGTCCAAAAGTCACAAGCAAGTCGGAGATGGGAAGATGCCCAGGAAATGCCAGCTGCGGGTGCAAAGAAGCTTCTACTGGACAGAAGAAGCTGCAGTTTCTGCAGGAACGCAAAGGGCTAGAGACTTCTCCTTTGGAGGACGGATCCCACTCGCCTTGTAGAGTCGTGCAGAAGTGTTTTCCCGCCAAAAGAACGCCAACAAGCCTTGATAGCTGCAAATTGTGCGGTTAACGTTTTTGGATGCTGCTGTGGCCCAGGAGGGACCAGGAGGTCGCAAATTGGACCAGAAGGTAGAGGGGACGTCGAGCCAGACAGGGAGCCCTCTTAGCAGCAGGTAGCACCCGGAGAAGTGCCAGAAACAGGCACTACAATGATGCGTGAAACAGTGCTCACCCGTAGTCGCACAAAGAAGTCCCACGTCGCCGGAGAACAACTTAGGAGGTCGTGCAATGCAGGTTAGAGTGCCGTGGACCCAGGCTGGACTGTGCTCAAAGGATTTCCGCCAGAAGTGCACGGAGGCCGGAGTAGCTGCAAAAGTCGCGGTTCCAAGCAATGCAGTCTAGCGAGGTGAGGCAAGGACTTACCCCCACCAAACTTGGACTGAAGAGTCACTGGACTGTGGGGGCCACTTGGACAGAGTTGCTGGATTCGAGGGACCTCGCTCGTCGTGCTGAGAGGAGACCCAAGGGACCGGTAATGCAGCTTTTTGGTGCCTGCAGTTGCAGGGGGAAGATTCCGTCGACCCACGGGAGATTTCTTCGGAGCTTCTAGTGCAGAGAGGAGGCAGACTACCCCCACAGCATGCACCACCAGGAAAACAGTCGAGAAGGCGGCAGGATCAGTGTTACAGAGTTGCAGTAGTCGTCTTTGCTACTATGTTGCAGGTTTGCAGGCTTCCAGCGCGGTCAGCAGTCGATTCCTTGGCAGAAGGTGAAGAGAGAGATGCAGAGGAACTCGGCTGGGCTCTTGCATTCGTTATCTAAAGTTTCCCCAGAGACAGAGACCCTAAATAGCCAGAAAAGAGGGTTTGGCTACCTAGGAGAGAGGATAGGCTAGCAACACCTGAAGGAGCCTATCACAAGGAGTCTCTGACGTCACCTGGTGGCACTGGCCACTCAGAGCAGTCCAGTGTGCCAGCAGCACCTCTGTTTCCAAGATGGCAGAGGTCTGGAGCACACTGGAGGAGCTCTGGACACCTCCCAGGGGAGGTGCAGGTCAGGGGAGTGGTCACTCCCCTTTCCTTTGTCCAGTTTCGCGCCAGAGCAGGGCTAAGGGGTCCCCTGAACCGGTGTAGACTGGCTTATGCAGAATTGGGCACATCTGTGCCCAACAAAGCATTTCCAGAGGCTGGGGGAGGCTACTCCTCCCCTGCCTTCACACCATTTTCCAAAGGGAGAGGGTGTCACACCGTCTCTCAGAGGAAGTTCTTTGTTCTGCCATCCTGGGCCAGGCCTGGCTGGACCCCAGGAGGGCAGATGCCTGTCGGAGGGGTTGACAGCAGCAGCAGCTGCAGTGAAACCCCAGGAAGGGCAGTTTGGCAGTACCAGGGTCTGTGCTACAGACCACTGGGATCATGGGATTGTGCCAACTATGCCAGGATGGCATAGAGGGGGCAATTCCATGATCATAGACATGTTACATGGCCATATTCGGAGTTACCATTGTGAAGCTACATATAGGTAGTGACCTATATGTAGTGCACGCGTGTAATGGTGTCCCCGCACTCACAAAGTTCAGGGAATTGGCTCTGAACAATGTGGGGGCACCTTGCCTAGTGCCAGGGTGCCCTCACACTAAGTAACTTTGCACCTAACCTTTACCAGGTAAAGGTTAGACATATAGGTGACTTATAAGTTACTTAAGTGCAGTGAAAAATGGCTGTGAAATAACGTGGACGTTATTTCACTCAGGCTGCAGTGGCAGGCCTGTGTAAGAATTGTCAGAGCTCCCTATGGGTGGCAAAAGAAATGCTGCAGCCCATAGGGATCTCCTGGAACCCCAATACCCTGGGTACCTCAGTACCATATACTAGGTAATTATAAGGGTGTTCCAGTAAGCCAATGTAAATTGGTAAAATTAGTCACTAGCCTGTTAGTGACAATTTGGAAAGAAATGAGAGAGCATAACCACTGAGGTTCTGATTAGCAGAGCCTCAGTGAGACAGTTAGTCACTACACAGGTAACACATTCAGGCACACTTATGAGCACTGGGGCCCTGGGTTACCACGGTCCCAGTGACACATACAACTAAAACAACATATATACAGTGAAAAATGGGGGTAACATGCCAGGCAAGATGGTACTTTCCTACACAACCCCCCCCCCAAACGAAGGACAATAAGACTAGCCATGACCTGATGAGTCTTCATTGTCTAAGTGGAAATATCTGGAGAGTCCATCTGCATTGGAGTGGCTACTCCCAGGTCTATGTTCCACTGTATAGTCCATTCCCTGTAGGGATATGGACCACCTCAACAATTTAGGATTTTCACCTTTCATTTGTTTTAGCCAAAGTAGAGGTTTGTGGTCTGTCTGAACAATGAAGTGGGTGCCAAACAGGTATGGCCTCAACTTCTTCAGAGCCCAGACCACAGCAAAGGCCTCCCTCTCTATGGCAGACCAACGCTTTTCTCTAGGGGTCAACCTCCTACTAATAAAAGCAACAGGTTGATCCTGGCCCTCAGAATTAAGTTGTGATAGGACTGCCCCTACTCCTAATTCAGATGCATCAGTTTGGACATAGAATTTTTTAGAGTAACAAGGGCTTTTCAGGACAGGTGCAGAGCACATGGCCTGCTTCAGCTCCTCAAAAGCTTTCTGACAGTTTGCTGTCCATAATACCTTTTTAGGCATTTTCTTGGATGTGAGGTCATTAAGAGGGGCTGCAATGGAGCCATAGTTCTTAATGAACCTCCTGTAATACCCAGTGAGGCCTAGGAAGGCTCTCACCTGAGTCTGAGTGGTAGGGGGAATCCAATCAATAATTGTTTGGATTTTCCCCTGTAGTGGTGCAATCTGTTCCCCACCAACAAGGTGCCCCAGATAAACCACCTTACCCTGCCCTATCTGGCACTTTGAAGCCTTGATAGTGAGGCCTGCCTTTTGCAGGGCCTCCAAAACTTTCCATAGGTGGACCAGGTGATCATCCCAGCTGGAGCTAAAGACAGCTATATCGTCCAAATATGCTGCACTGAAAGCTTCCAGCCCTTGCAGGACTGTGTTCACCAACCTTTGAAAAGTGGCAGGTGCATTTTTCAAACCAAAAGGCATTACAGTAAACTGGTAATGTCCTCCAATGGTAGAAAATGCAGTCTTAGGTTTAGCATCTTCTGACAATTTGATCTGCCAATACCCTGCAGTCAAATCAAAAGTGCTTAGATACTTGGCAGATGCCAGTGTATCTATGAGCTCATCTGCCCTGGGTATAGGGTGAGCATCAGTTTTGGTTACCAAGTTGAGACCTCTATAGTCTACACAAAACCGCATTTCCTTCTTTCCATCTTTGGAATGGGGTTTTGGTACAAGTACCACAGGAGAAGCCCATGGACTTTCAGAGTGCTCAACCACTCCTAGTTCTAACATTTTCTGGACCTCTTGCTTTATGCAGTCCCTGACATGGTCAGGCTGCCTATAGATCTTACTTTTGACAGGTAAACTGTCTCCAGTATCTATAGTGTGCTCACACCAAGAAGTGGTACCTGGCACAGTAGAGAAGAGTTCAGAGAATTGATCTAGGAGATTTATGCAATGGTCTTTCTGCTCAGCAGTAAGACAATCAGCCAAAACTACACCTTCCACAAGAGCATCTTGTTCTGTGGAAGAGAAGAGATCAGGTAGAGGATCACTGTCTTCTTCCTGTCCCTCATCAGTTGCCATGAGCAGGGTGAGATCAGCCCTGTCATGGTAGGGTTTCAGGCGGTTGACATGGAGCACCCTAAGGGGACTCCTGGCAGTGCCTAAGTCAACTAAATAGGTGACTTCTCCCTTCTTTTCAACAATTGTGTGGGGTCCACTCCATTTATCTTGGAGTGCTCTTGGGGCCACAGGCTCCAAGACCCACACTTTGTGCCCTGGTTGGTACTGAACCAAAACAGCCTTCTGGTCATGCCATTGCTTCTGGAGCTCTTGGCTGGCCTGAAGGTTTTTGCTGGCCTTTTTCATGTACTCAGCCATCCTTGATCTGAGGCCAAGTACATAATCCACAATATCCTGCTTAGGAGCTTTTAAAGGTTGTTCCCAACCCTCCTTTACAAGTGTGAGTGGACCCCTAACAGGGTGTCCAAAAAGAAGTTCAAAGGGGCTGAAGCCCACTCCTTTCTGGGGTACCTCCCTGTAGGCAAAAAGGAGGCATGGTAGAAGGATATCCCATCTCCTGCAGAGTTTTTCAGGGAGACCCATAATCATGCCTTTGAGAGTTTTATTAAATCTCTCCACCAGTCCATTTGTTTGTGGATGATAGGGTGTTGTGAACTTGTAAGTTACACCACACTCCTTCCACATGGCCTTTAAGTATGCAGACATGAAATTGCTTCCCCTGTCTGATACTACTTCCTTTGGGAAGCCCACCCTAGAAAATATTCCCAGGAGGGCCTTTGCCACTGCAGGTGCTGTAGTGGTCCTTAAAGGAATTGCTTCAGGGTATCTTGTGGCATGGTCCACTACCACCAAGATAAACCTATTGCCTGAAGCAGTAGGAGGGTCAAGGGGGCCAACTATGTCAACCCCTACCCTTTCAAAGGGAACCCCAACCACAGGCAGTGGGATAAGGGGTGCCTTTGGGGTGCCACCTGTCTTGCCACTGGCTTGACAGGTTTCACAGGACTTACACAATTCCTTTGTGTCCTCAGACATTCTAGGCCAATGAAACAGGGGAACAAGCCTGTCCCAAGTTTTCATTTGTCCTAGATGCCCAGCTAGGGGAATGTCATGTGCCAGGGTTAGGAGGAACTTTCTGTACTCCTGAGGAATCACTAATCTCCTGGCAGCTCCAGGTTTAGGATCCCTATGCTCAGTGTACAAGAGGTTGTCCTCCCAGTAAACTCTGTGAGAGTCACTGACATCCCCATTAGCCTGTTTGACAGCTTGCTGTCTGAGACCCTCTAATGTGGGACAGGTTTGCTGTGCCACACTCAGCTCCTCTCTGGCAGGCCCCCCTTCACCCAAAAGCTCAGCAGCGTCTGCTTCCAGCTCCTCTGGTGTAGGTTCTGCACAGGGAGGGAATTCTTCTTCCTCAGAAGTTGAATCCACTGTAGAGGGAGGGATAGTAGGAAGTGGTTTGCTTCTACTAGCCCTAGCTTTAGGGAGCACTTGGTTCATTGTTCCAGGATCCAAGCTTCCCTGTCCTTTTTGCTTTTTGGCCTGAGCCCTTGTCAAAGCAAAAATATGCCCTGGGATGCCCAGCATTGCTGCATGGGCCTCCAACTCCACATCTGACCAAGCTGATGTCTCCAAATCATTCCCTAATAGACAGTCTACAGGTAAATCTGAAGCTACCACAACTTTCTTTGGACCAGTAACCCCCCCCCAGTTGAGATTAACAACAGCCATGGGGTGGCTAAGTGTGTTGTTGTGAGCATCGGTTACTTGGTACTGGTGACCAAGTAGGTGTTGTTCAGGGTGGACCAGTTTCTCTATGACCATAGTCACACTGGCACCAGTGTCCCTGTAGGCCTGAACCTCAACACCATTTATTAGGGGTAGCTGCTTGTACTTATCCATATTAAGGGGACAACCAACTAAGGTGGCTAAATCAATAGCCCCCTCAGAGACTAACACAGCCTCTGTGGCCTCCCTAACAAGGCCAACCCCAACTAAGTTACCAATAGTGAGCCCAGCTACTCCCTTGGATTGGCTATTAGTAGGTTTGCTCCCACCACCACTGCTATTAGTAGGGACACTAGGGGTAGCAGTAGGGGTTGTAGTGGTAGGAGCATTGGTGCTTTTCTTTGGACAACTGGGATCTGTTGTCCAATGGCCTTTTATTTTACATAAATAGCACCATGGTTTCTTTTCCTTGTTCTGATTAAAAGAGGATTTGGGCCCACCACCCCCACCAGAGTGTTTTTGTGGGCCTGATGAAGACTCATTTTTAGATTTGTCCCCACCCTTGTCAGAAAACTTACCATCCTTCTTTTTGTTGCCATCTTTGTCACCCCCTGTATGAACTTTTCTGTTCACCCTTGTTCTGACCCATTTGTCTGCCTTCTTTCCCAATTCTTGGGGAGAGGTCAGATCAGAGTCCACCAAGTACTGGTGCAACAAATCAGACACACAATTATTAAGAATATGCTCTCTCAGGATCAAGTTATACAGGCTGTCATAATCAGTAACTTTACTGCCATGTAACCACCCCTCCAAGGCCTTCACTGAATGGTCAATGAAATCAACCCAGTCTTGTGAAGACTCCTTTTTGGTCTCTCTGAACTTTATCCTGTATTGTTCAGTGGTTAAGCCATAACCATCCAGGAGTACATTCTTAAGAACTTGGAAATTATTAGCATCATTTTCTTTCACAGTAAGGAGCCTATCCCTACCTTTTCCACTAAATGATAGCCATAGGATAGCAGCCCACTGCCTTTGAGGGACATCCTGTACAACACAGGCCCTCTCAAGTGCAGCAAACCACTTGTTAATGTCATCCCCCTCCTTATAAGGGGGAACTATCTTGTGCAGATTCCTGGAATCATGCTCTTTTGCAGGATGACTATGGGGAATGCTGCTGCTGCCACCATGGGTTTCTAAACCCAACTTCTGTCTTTCCTTCTCTAGTTCAAAAGACTGTCTATCCAAATCCAGCTGTTGCTTCTTAAGCTTCAGTCTGGTTTGTTCCACCCTCAACTTATTGAGTTCCCTCTCTAACATTCTGTCATCAGGGTTGGTGGGAGGGACATTCCTAGATACAGAGGTATGATGGGAATGAACAGAAGGAGACCTGTCCCTTACAGAAGCCACCCTAACAGCTTGGCTAACAGAAACATCACTACCAGTATGGTGAGAATAAATGCTTTTGCTATGATGTGAGACAACACTATTTGTATGGTGTGGCTCATCATCATTACCAACTATGCTAGACTGTCTAGTAATGGGCAGGCTTGGAAGTTTCTTTCCTGAATCTTTTCCTGGGGGAGTCCCTGGATCAGATTGAGAACCATTAGCTACTTTTTCAACAGATGGGGCACTTTTAGCCTTATCATGTTCTCTAAGCATGTTAAGTAACAGTTCCAAGGAAGGATTCTTCCCTACACTCAAACCTCTCTCTATGCAGAGACTCCTTGCTCCTTTCCAGCTAAGGTGATCATATGCAAGTTTGGACAGATCAACATTTTGGCCTGTGCCAGACATTTTTAGAGAGTGTTAAAGTGATAGAAAAAGAGAAAAAAGTTTTCAGAACTTTTTAGAAAGACAGAAAAAAAACTTTTTAAACTTTTAAGAACTTTTTGAAAGTTTAGAAGTACTTTTCAGCACTTAGAAAAGAGTGAAAAGAGGGAATGCAAAACTTTTTGGCTATGTGTATATACACTGACCTTGTTTTGTATATTTTTCTCTTATGAAAAGTACAATGACAAGAGTGGTAAGTAGTCTCAAAGCACTTATCCCACCGCTGCATAACCAATGTAGGAGGCTGGACTGGCTTGTAGTGAGTACCAAGGGGTACTTGCACCTTGCACCAGGCCCAGTTATCCCTTATTAGTGTATAGGGTGTCTAGCAGCTTAGGCTGATAGATAATGGTAGCTTAGCAGAGCAGCTTAGGCTGAACTAGGAGACGTGTGAAGCTACTACAGTACCACTTAGTGTCATATGCACAATATCATAAGAAAACACAATACACAGTTATACTAAAAATAAAGGTACTTTATTTTTATGACAATATGCCAAAGTATCTTAGAGTGTACCCTCAGTGAGAGGATAGGAAATATACACAAGATATATATACACAATAGCAAAAATATGCAGTATAGTCTTAGAAAACAGTGCAAACAATGGATAGTTACAATAGGATGCTATGGGGAAACATAGGGATAGGGGCAACACAAACCATATACTCCAAAAGTGGAATGCGAACCACGAATGGACCCCAAACCTATGTGACCTTGTAGAGGGTCGCTGGGACTATTAGAAAATAGTGAGAGTTAGAAAAATAACCCTCCCCAAGACCCTGAAAAGTGAGTGCAAAGTGCACTAAAGTTCCCCTAAGGACAAAGAAGTTGTGTTAGAGGAATAATGCAGGAAAGACACAAACCAACAATGCAACAACTGTGGATTTCCAATCTAGGGTACCTGTGGAACAAGGGGACCAAGTCCAAAAGTCACAAGCAAGTCGGAGTTGGGCAGATGCCCAGGAAATGCCAGCTGCGGGTGCAAAGAAGCTTCTACTGGACAGAAGAAGCTGCGGTTTCTGCAGGAACGCAAAGGGCTAGAGACTTCCCCTTTGGAGGACGGATCCCTCTTGCCTTGTAGAGTCGTGCAGAAGTGTTTTCCCGCCGAAAGAACGCCAACAAGCCTTGCTAGCTGCAAATTGTGCGGTTAACGTTTTTGGATGCTGCTGTGGCCCAGAAGGGACCAGGAGGTCGCAAATTGGACCAGGAGGTAGAGGGGACGTCAAGCCAGACAGGGAGCCCTCTTAGCAGCAGGTAGCACCCGGAGAAGTGCCAGAAACAGGCACTACGAGGATGCGTGAAACAGTGCTCACCCGAAGTCGCACAAAGAAGTCCCACGTCTCCGGAGAACAACTTAGGAGGTCGTGCAATGCAGGTTAGAGTGCCGTGGACCCAGGCTGGACTGTGCACAAAGGATTTCCACCGGAAGTGCACGGAGGCCGGAGTAGCTGCAAAAGTCGCGGTTCCAAGCAATGCAGTCTAGCGAGGTGAGGCAAGGACTTACCTCCACCAAGCTTGGACTGAAGAGTCACTGGACTGTGGGGGCCACTTGGACAGAGTTGCTGGATTCGAGGGACCTCGCTCGTCGTGCTGAGAGGAGACCCAAGGGACCGGTAATGCAGCTTTTTGGTGCCTGCGGTTGCAGGGGGAAGATTCCGTCGACCCACGGGAGATTTCTTCGGAGCTTCTAGTGCAGAGAGGAGGCAGACTACCCCCACAGCATGCACCACCAGGAAAACAGTCGAGAAGGTGGCAGGATCAGCGTTACAGAGTTGCAGTAGTCGTCTTTGCTACTATGTTGCAGGTTTGCAGGCTTCCAGCGCGGTCAGCAGTCGATTCCTTGGCAGAAGGTGAAGAGAGAGATGCAGAGGAACTCGGCTGAGCTCTTGCATTCGTTATCTAAAGTTTCCCCAGAGACAGAGACCCTAAATAGCCAGAAAAGAGGGTTTGGCTACCTAGTAGAGAGGATAGGCTAGCAACACCTGAAGGAGCCTATCACAAGGAGTCTCTTACGTCACCTGGTGGCACTGGCCACTCAGAGCAGTCCAGTGTGCCAGCAGCACCTCTGTTTCCAAGATGGCAGAGGTCTGAAGCACACTGGAGGAGCTCTGGACACCTCCCAGGGGAGGTGCAGGTCAGGGGAGTGGTCACTCCCCTTTCCTTTGTCCAGTTTCGCGCCAGAGCAGGGCTAAGGGGTCCCCTGAACCGGTGTAGACTGGCTTATGCAGAATTGGGCACATCTGTGCCCAACAAAGCATTTCCAGAGGCTGGGGGAGGCTACTCCTCCCCTGCCTTCACACCATTTTCCAAAGGGAGAGGGTGTCACACCCTCTCTCAGAGGAAGTTCTTTGTTCCGCCATCCTGGGCCAGGCCTGGCTGGACCCCAGGAGGGCAGATGCCTGTCGGAGGGGTTGGCAGCAGCAGCAGCTGCAGTGAAACCCCAGGAAGGGCAGTTTGGCAGTACCAGGGTCTGTGCTACAGACCACTGGGATCATGGGATTGTGCCAACTATGCCAGGATGGCATAGAGGGGGCAATTCCATGATCATAGACATGTTACATGGCCATATTTGGAGTTACCATTGTGAAGCTACATATAGGTAGTGACCTATATGTAGTGCACGCGTGTAATGGTTTCCCCGCACTCACAAAGTTCAGGGAATTGGCTCTGAACAATGTGGGGGCACCTTGGCTAGTGCCAGGGTGCCCTCACACTAAGTAACTTTGCACCTTACCTTTACCAGGTAAAGGATAGACATATAGGTGACTTATAAGTTACTTAAGTGCAGTGAAAAATGGCTGTGAAATAACGTGGACGTTATTTCACTCAGGCTGCAGTGGCAGGCCTGTGTAAGAATTGTCAGAGCTCCCTATGGGTGGCAAAAGAAATGCTGCAGCCCATAGGGATCTCCTGGAACCCCAATACCCTGGGTACCTCAGTACCATATACTAGGGAATTATAAGGGTGTTCCAGTAAGCCAATGTAAATTGGTAAAATTAGTCACTAGCCTGTTAGTGACAATTTGGAAAGAAATGAGAGAGCATAACCACTGAGGTTCTGATTAGCAGAGCCTCAGTGAGACAGTTAGTCACTACACAGGTAACACATTCAGGCACACTTATGAGAACTGGGGCCCTGGGTTACCAGGGTCCCAGTGACACATACAACTAAAACAACATATATACAGTGAAAAATGGGGGTAACATGCCAGGCAAGATGGTACTTTCCTACACATTATGTCTAAATAAGTATATACTACTCCTTTAAAACACACTAGATTATTATAAAGCAAATGTAATATAATTAAGTTAATGTGTTATATTCTAGAGAACAAATCTCATATAAATCTCCACAATTTATGAAATGAAACCTAGACCCAGCTCTCAAATGAACTATCTATCACCTAAAAAATATTCCAACTCATAATCTGTGTTCAAACCACATTCTACTGCTCCCAGTCTCATGATCCATTTTGATTCCCTTCTCTGTAATTCCAACTCCCTATTACCCCCCGTGGGTTTATTTCACAATAATCAAAACCTATAAATTTAAACATTTTATGAACATCCTGTGCTGTACATGTTTTCATATGGGATGCTATGGGATACCGTTCATCCCCTTGTTTAATTGCCCTACAGTGTTCCGATATTCTGACTTTCAAAGGCCGTATCGTACTGCCTATATATATTTTGTCGCAAGCACATATGAGCATATATTCAACAAATTTTGTATTGCAATCAATATGTGATCTTATGGGTATTTTTTCCCCTCTAATGTCCTCCAAATCCTTTTTTGGTTGCCAAGCCCATTTACATACTGTACATGATCCACACTTAAAGAAGCCCAAATTTCGCTTTGTAAGCCAATCCTTTGTAGTCTCCTCTGTCAAATAACTCGGACAGAGAATATTATTGAGGGTGTTTCCTCTTCTATAAGTCACCTCTGGTCTTTTGCCTATGAATTTCTTTAGTGTTTCATCCCGACTCAATAAGGACCAATGCTTATTCATAATTTGTACTAATTTTCGAGAATTTTCCGTATAATCCAAAATGATTCTAATTTTGTGATCCCTTACATTATCTTTCTTTCGACTTCTACCTAAATCCAGTGTCTGCCTACGGGGTATTTTCCACACCTTCTGTAGAGATTTATGTATGAGTGTCTCAGAATAGCCTCCAGCTATGAATCTTTGTCCTATATCCCTAATTTGTTCACCAAACTCTTCAGTCTTACTACAATTTCTCCTCGCTCTTATCATCTCTCCCAATGGTATAGCTTCAATCTGATGTCGAGGATGGGCACTAGTGGCGTGCAGCAAGGTATTACAAGCAGTTGGTTTACGATATAATCTACTTTCAATTTTATCTCCCTCAATGTATAATTCAACATCGAGAAATTCCAAATGGGTCGCACTGTATTTACATGTAAACTCGATGTTCGCTTCATTTGTGTTCAAATATTTACAAAACTCTTGTAATGATGATTCATCTCCTGTCCATAACATAAAACAATCATCAATGTACCGTCCCCAGTACAATATATGTGCATGCCAGTTTGCTGCACCCGGGCCCCATAACCATGTTTCTTCTAACCAGGATGTAAAGGATATGCATGCACACTTTGGAAAACTAGTCACAGTTTATCACACATGGTATTTGGTTTTGTATATGTGGAGTAGTAATGTTAAACTTGTTACAATTAAGCTATAGATGTATACATATATTTCCACTGCCAAGCATATAATTTGGCTACATTGCAACAAATTGAATAGTTTATGGAATATATAATATATGTATTGTATAACATTATGTGCATAATGTTATTATAGGAGGTCCTGATGAAATCCAGGGGTACTCCCTGGATGAAACACGTGTTGACAAAGGGACAAAGGAGGAAGTTGCTGGACTGAATGGTAACTCTGGAACAAACTACATAAGACAACACAATTTGACTAAGGGATAAAGGAGGAAGTTGTTGGACTAAATTGATAACTCCGAAATTAATTATATAGGTTACACAATTTGGACTTGTAGACATTATTTTTGGACTGTGGAGATAATATAAATATTTTGGATCGATTCATGTGGAACCTATATTTGAGGAAGATTTGATTGAAGATTGGACTGCAAAAATTTGATTTTTGTTTCAGTTTATATTAGATGTGCAATATGATTTGAATACATCATTGAAACTTGAATGTTTTTTTGCGTTACTGTTACGTGTGCAAATGTATCTATTTTCCACAGGTGAAGGGGCCCAACAACAGGACAGCACACAGGGGATGCAAGCAGGTGGCAAGTCCTTTCAGTGACCAAGCAGGTCACAGGTCAGCACAGCAGCGGCAGTCAATGGTGGTTCCTGGTGAGTCCTTCCAGCCTTTTGTGTCCAGTTCCAAGATAATTCCAAGAGTCTCCAAATTGTTGGGAAAATTCCCCTGTACTTATACTCAGTCGTTACAGTGTTTTACAATGGTGGGGGAGAGGAGGTTCCAACCAGTTACAACTGGTTCTGGGAGTGCCCCCTCTCTCCTCCAGCACAGGCTCCAAACATCAGTTGGGGGTAAACAACCCTATTGTGTGAGGCCGGGGCACAGCCTTTACAAATGTAGGTGTGCCCCGCCTCTCCCTTCTCTCAGCCCAGGAAGACTATTCAGTATGCAGATGCACCTCTGTGACACCTCCACCCTCCCTGTGTACAGGCTGTCTGAAAAGTATGCACAATGCCCCAACTGTCACTCTGCCCAGACGTGGATTGAAGTCAAGCTGAAAAACACCAGAGTCATAAGCAAAGAGAAATGCGCACTTTCTAGAAGTGCCATTTCTGTAATAGTATTAAAAAATACACCTACACCAGTAAGCAGCATTTATTATCACCATCACAACCATACCAAACACGCCTACGCTACCCCTCATAAATCAGACAATACTCCTTACACATAAGGCAGGGCATTTCTAATGCAATCCTATGAGAAGGCAGCACTCACAGCAGTGAGACACCAAGTTAGGCTGTTTGTCACTACCAGGACAGGCCACGCAACCTGGCACATGTCCTACCTTCTACATACATGGCACCCTGCCCATAGGGCTAGCTAGGGCATACCTTAGGGGTGACTTACATGTAGTAAAAGGGGAGTTCTGGGCCTGGCAAGTAAATTTAGATGCCATGTCTCTGTGGCAGAAATCTGCACACACAGGCCCTGTGCTCGCAGGCCTGAGACAGGTTTGAAAGTCTACTTCGGTGGGTGGCGCAAGCAGTGCTGCAGGCCCACTAGTAATATTTAATTTACAGGCCCTGGGTATAGGGATACCACTGTACAAGGGACTTACAGGTAAATTAAATATGCCAATTAGGTATAAGCCAATCATACCAACTTTAGATGGGAGAGAACCTGCACTTTAGCACTGGTCAGCAGTGATAAAGTGCTCAGAGTCCTAGAGCCAACAGCGACAGGTCAGAAAAAATAGGAGGCAGGCGACAAAAAGACTGGGATGAGCCTGCATAAGGAAAAAAGTCCAACAAACATATAGTACTGGTTACCAATACCTGCACTATGTACATCCCATTGATACCACACAGACTGTAACAACAGTCACACAAGCAGTCTAACTGACACACATGGCCACATCATAGCCTGTAAAAAGGGAAACGATGGGATTGAACTGAGTCAATTGTGCCAATGAGGTACTTACCTGCTCCTCTGGTGAGCCATAGAGCTGGCCATACAGGGTAAGGACCTTATGTACAAGCTTCTCCAGCTTCTCTGGAGAGGAGCCAGGGGCCCGTTCACCTGTTGGATGTGGCATGATTGCTCCCAGTGGTGACACACAGCAGCTGAAGTGGTGGAGGTGTTCCTGGCAGCAGTGTCAGGAGTCTAGTGACTGATTTTGCACAATGCAGCATACACGTACGCAGCCATTGGGCCACGACCGGCACAGGCAACAACATTAGCCTTTGGCTGTGGCTGCCATGGTTGGAACCTCCTACAATGCAGATGACTTTGAACATGGGTGGTTACTGATGTCCAGTGGAGCAAGTCAGGCACTCGCCATTTTGGTGGCTTGAAATGCTGCATATGGCCCTATAAAATGCGTCAAAACAACAATATAAGTTTTATATAATTAGAAACATCCTGAATCTGTCTTGTTGTGTAGGTCTGTCTTCACAACCATCAGTGTAGTGTGCTGCAGGGCACAGTTGGAATATGATGGCGGTGCATGGTCCACCAGCAACAACTGTATTTTTGGCAGTCGGAAAATACGGTCACATTTTGGGGGGCAAATGTGTAGCAGAGAGTCGGGTGTTGCCTGAATCCATGTTGCGGACACATGTTGACAACCATGGGGCTCACATTGGAACCTTATGTAGTTGCCAGCTGTGATGTGTCCTTGGCGTCATGTCTATCCAGCCAGGAATGCTTTGTCACATGATATTGTTGTCATGCATCATGTATGCTGCTGTAGACACACTGACTAATGTTAAAAATCATGTCTTGTCACATGTAGGTACCCTGAGAGTGGGAGGATGTGATAACCTACTGTCTACCGTCCACTGCCAGAACTTCAGACCATTAAGGAACACCATGTTATCCAATTATACCGGCTGAATAGGCAAACAATAGTGGACTTATGCCATCAGTTGGAGCCAGATGTGATGCCAGCTAACATTTATCCAACCTGCACACCAATCATTGTACAAGTCAGTATTGCAGTTCCTGTCTGTAGGGTCCTTCCAACATACAGTGTCCCTATCCGCTCATATGTCCCAATCTATGTTCAGTCTGGTGTTGAAGTATTTCCTCTCAGCAATGTTGAAACATATTGACAGCTATATCAGGTTTCCCCGATGTGTGGATTTAGCCAATGTCAAAGGGTGACTTCTATGGTTTTGCCCACCTCCCACATGTGTTAGGGTTCATTGATGGCACACATGTTGGCTGGGTGCCATTGCAGACAACTGAACAAGTCTATCGCGGCAGAAAGAACTTCCATTCCATCAACGTGCAAGTTGCCTGTTTGGCGGATCCCTACATCTCAAATGTGTTCCCCCCTTTTTTCCATGATCAGCCCATGATTCTTTCATAACGCAGAACAGCACCAGACCCCAGCTAATGTCACAACTGCAACCAAAGAGGACCTGGCTGTTTGGTAAGTCATTTCTGTCCTGATTGTATGTGAGCAATGTCAGGTGCTACAGTCATGAAGTGAGTGACTTAACAGGAGACTCCGTATATCCAAACCGTCCTTGGTTGTTGATGCGGCTGAGGAATCCAACCGCGCCAGGGGAAGTCTACTTCACTGAGGCTCATGGAAGAACAGTGGAGTGGGCTTTCCGGCTCCTGCAGCCCAGAATTCACTGTCTGGACAGGACTGGTGGAGCCCTCCTCTACTTACCCAGAAAAGTGTGTCAGATGACTGTGGCATGCAGCATGCTCCACAACATTGTCCTGTGGAGGAATATCCTGTACACCCAGAGAAGGGGGAGCCTGAAGTGCCACCGGGTGAGAATCCTGGCTTGCCTAGTGAGGATGGCAGTGGTGTTGAGTAAGGAACTGATCTGCAAGAAGATCTCATCCACAGCTTCTTCTCATGAGTGTAAGTATGTCATGTGATGTTATGACTGTGACTGTACAATGAAATGTAATTGTGAGTATGTGTGGAGTTGAGTGTTTTGGAAACAGCTAGAGAGCTGATACTCTGCAATAATCAGCCAAAGGGTGATTTATTGGATAGCTTTTGATGCTCCCCCACATTGATGACGTTGCTTTATTTGTGTCAGTTTCCTTGCAATGCACTTTGTTTTCCAGATGCTTGCTATGTGACTTGTGTCATATGTATGGTTTCAAGCCTATACTTTTGCTTGTTGTAGAGGTACCTTCACCATGACATCTTCATATGAGCATTTCAGAGTTGTGACATTGGCAGGTATGTGATGCTGTTTAACATATGAAGTGTACATGGATTATTCCAGGTAACGTAGGTCACAGAGTTTGGATGTATGAGACCTGTGACAAGACCTCTTGCGGAGTGTTTGGGTGGAAGGTCAGAAGTGACAATTGGACTTGTTTTGTGTGCTGTGGTAGGCCTGATGCATCATGTGTGTAAACATGTGGGCATAAAATATGTAGTCCTAGATCATGACCAAGTAATTATACCTTCACATTAGCTAAAGACTCTTTTTGTATGACTTGTGTATAGCTGTAGATGTGTAGGATCATTGTAGGCCACATTGCCTGTGCCACAACACTGACATTTGTTTGTGTCATACAACCCGATGCATGAGCATTGGATTATGCTGACCTTCTGATCAGGGACTTTTGTACTGTCATCTGTCTGGATCTTGGATTATGTGATGTTGAATTACTTTGATGTCGTATGTGATAAGGCTCAAGCTGGTGACATCAACCACTTCAATCTTTGCGTATCCTACAGGACAATGTCTGACAAAATCCCTTTCTTCTGTGGTTTGGAGGTCTGTACCTGTAAATATGTTCATTTACTAAGTATGAGTCAAACATTTATGATTTCTAATAGTTTACACATGTTGACAGTCTTTGTGCTGAACATTGTAATAACATTTTTACTTTGACCAGGCACTTTTATGTATGTGTTTGTGTGGGATGGTTGTAATCCTGAGGCGGATACTGTGGACATGCAACATATTCCATCTTGAACAATTACCTTGGATCATCATTGTATGGTTCACATGATTTGACATATCTACATGGCAAAATAAGAAATCAAAATCTGCAGACAATGAGTCAGTGAAGGGTGATTTTATTGTTAAGCTACGACAAACAGAAAATATACGTGACAACTCAACAAAAATTCAAATGTAAAGGGGTCAGGCATGGTGAATGAAATCATTGGAGTAGATGCCACACTACTGGGAGTCCAAAGTCCAGAGTACTCCTCCCATTGGAAATGGTAGATGGTTCACGATCAGTCCAGAGTGAATGTAACACACATAGGATGTGGGTTCTTGCTGGCAGTGGTGGGTGTCTTGCCATCCGTACCTCCTTGATTTTTTGCTGGATGTCCCAACTTGCAGGGGTGGGAGAAATCGGCTGCTACAGAGGCAAGAGTGTCTGTGGTTTGTTGTTCCTCTGGCAGGGCCTCCCTTCCTGTGGCTGGCACCGATGTTGAGGGGCCTGCTGTTGATGAGGCAAAGGAAGGGGTGTACTGGTTTTAAAAAGCCCTGCTCATTATGGTATGTAAGTCCCTCAACACCCCTGCCACGGAGGCCATGTTGGAATTGTTGGCCTCCATCTGTTCACGCAAGTCTCTATGCATGTCCCTCTGTAGCTGCTTGCTTTGCCGGAGTTCGGTGAACACCTGGCCTATTACGCCTTGGGACTCCTGCTAGACCTCCAAGACATGGCTGATGGTGTCCTGGCTAAAAGCAGCCCTAGTGGCCTCACCCTGCTGTCCAACATCAGCCCTTCCACATACCAACCCCCATGGGCCTGTGCCCCTGCCACAGGGTGCCCTCTCCAACATGTTTCTGGACCCTCATTGTCAGAAGTGTTGCACTGTATCTCAGGATCCAGGACTGGGGGGCATGGGATGGTGGACACTGTGCTAGGGATACGGGTTGAGGGGTGAATGTTTGCCTAGGTTGTTGAAGTAACAGGGCTGGTAGGCGACATTGTGGACACAGTGAAACCCACTGTTGCCCTCCGACTAGGTTGCCCAGATGGGCCAGAACCATACTCCACATCCAGATGTCCAGGAGTGTCATCGTCAATGAGGGCTTCATCCGGGGGGGGGGGGTAGCGGTTGCCTGTTCCATGGCCTCTGTGTGCCCAGTGGCAGATCCACCTGTTAATGTAAAACGTACATTGTTACTGGTTGTATTGTTACATCTACCTCCAAAGGTTTAGTGTTAGAGTAAGCAGAGACCTGGGACAAAGTTAAGTTATTAATCCAGTTGTGCCAAGTAGTCAAAGTATTGAGTGATTTGACATACATGTGTGAAGCATGCTGACCCAATTTGACTCAAGCAACTGATGAGATGTGCAGATTAGTGGCACTTTGGAAGATGGCCTGAAAATTGCATTTTACCACCAGTGCAGTCAACACAGTGAAGAAGCAAGATATGGCTTTGAGGCCTAGTTGAGTGGGATGCAGGCAGACCCAGGACTTTGTTGTATATGTGACTGGAGTCATCATGTGCAAAGTCCTGTTTCAATGTGTCTGCTGCTGCAACCAGTCTGGTGATATATCCTGAGACCTTAGAAATACTTGTTGTACTCACTGGGTTAGGTGCCATTCCTGTCTTTAATAGTTTCATCTTGCAATAGCAGGTCAGGATGGAGCTAGGTAGACAGACATGTCTCTGATTTGAGCGTGATCTGTGCTTGATCACTACCAGGTGCGTAAACTTCATCTGGAAGTTGACAAACAGGTCTTTGGACAAGAGAACACTGGGCTGGTGTTTAGAGTTACTGAAACATTGCCTCCTGGGAGTTACAGTCAGGTCACTCTCTCTACTACACACACTTGACAAATGTTATCCCCCCAGGTGAGTACACTTCATTTGGGGGTTGTCAAACAGGGGTTTTGTACACAAGAATACGGGCCTGGTGGTAGGAGTTCCTGAAACAGGGTCTGCTGGGAGTTGCAGTCAGGGCACTCTCTCTACTACACACACTATCCAAATGTTATCCTCCCAGGTGAGTACACTTCAATTGAGAGTTCACAAACAAGGGTATTTGAGCTTGTGTTCGGAGTAACTGAGACAGTACTTCATGGGAGTTGCAGTCAGGTCACTCTCTCTACTACTCACAATTGACACGTTATCCCCCACGTGTGTAAACTTCATTTGGGGTTGACAAACAGGGGCCTTTGGGCAAGAGTACTCTGGGCTGGTGGTTGGAGTTACAGAAACATGGCCTGCTGGGAGTTACAGTCAGGTCACTCCCTCTCCTCCCCAACGCTTGACAGCTGTTGTGTATTACATATCTTTATGCAGGCTGCATTTAGGTTTGAGCTGCATTTACCTTTTGGAACATACCATGGATCCTGAAATGTATTTCTCTTATTATGAGATTTCCAGGCACCATTTGGACATATGCCATGTGATGATCCTTGGTAACTGTAATGTTTGGTCCAACATTATAGATTGACATTGTAAACACTCAGATACTCTGGGTATTGAACGTTGGTGGGGTACATGAACAAGACAGCACAAAAGGTGAGCTACGAGCATGCATGACATTGCATTTTGGTGACAGGTTTTGTGTTGTAACTTTCCAGACTCCACTTCCCCAGGTATTCCTGTCAAGCCCTCAGGATACAGGATGGCCAAGACCTTCTCCTCCCAGGGAAAGAGTTGTAAAGGGGCACTGGGAGGGCCATCACCAATCTTCTTGGCCTGCAGCTGGTGCCCAGAGGCCTGAGAACAGACCTTATCCCTCAGGTTGTTCCATCTCTTCCTAATGTCATCTTTTGTGTGCAGGTTGGGACCTACAGCATTCACTCTGTGGACAATCCTGTGCCACATTTCAATTTTCCTACTGAGAAGAGTATGCTGGACTTTTGCTTTAAACAATTTTGACTCTACTCTTATGATTTCATCCACTATGACTCAACTCATATTCAGAGAAACAGGGATTTTTTACACGTGCCATGGTGGACAAAAAAAAGGAGGATGAGAGGGACTTACTCAACAGGAGAAGTGTAATAGGGTGTGAATGAACAAGTGTGTGCAGGGTGTTGTATTGGATGGTGGAAAAAGGGGTGCCTAATCTATGTAACAACCAATATGTGCTGGTCGTGGTTCTTTGGCTCTGTGTGGAAAGGCAAAGGAATGTGGTCCATGAAGGGGTTTGCTTTATAGTGTGGTTTGCAGGTATATCCACTTGAACAATGTTTGTCAGCACTGTTGTTTTTTAATTCGTCCAATGTGAACTTGTCTGTTACTTTGCTGACCGCAAACCTTTGTTGGTAGACCACCACTGGCTGACCAAGAGGGGACTACCAAGGGCTGTGTGATTGTAAAATGCTTTGTGGTTGGCCGCATCCCTGATGGCGTTGGAGGTCGGGCAGCCTATGTCCAAGCTGTCGTGCCTCTGGCGGTCTCTCTTTTTTGCTTGGCGGTCGATGGTCCTGCCTGTATAACTCGTGATACAGTGGTATGGTGGACTGCCAGCGTGGCAGTCTTTTCAGCACTGCCAACATGGCAGTCTGCCGGTCTGACTGCCAATCAAATGAGGCAGCTTATCCTTCAAGCATAATCATGTTCCAGGGAACTCCTATATTGTAGTGACGTGGGTGTAATAATTAATCCCTAATGCATTCCTCATGTGATACCAAACTTGTTACATAGCTCTCAGAGTTTTCAAAGCAACTTTCTTGAAAAATGTTGGCTCTCCAAATTTGTACAAAGATGTCTGATAGCTGAAGTCCTTTATCATCACTCCATACATAGTCCCTCGTGCTGAATTATCTTGCTTTGTTAACAGTATCCTACTATTTTTAAACTGAAATATGTAGGCATATACTTGGAAATCATTTAATGCTAGCCCACCTTTTTCTAATTTCCTTCTAAGTTTTCCAAGAGATTTGAGCACCCTTTGAGGCCCAGTTAAAGATGCTTGCCATAACTGTATTTTTGGAAAAAAATAAATGAGATACTATTAACCAAAAAAGTGGATTTTGGTAGGATCACCATTTTAACTAGGTTGGCTCAACCCTAGATTTTTATGGGAGTTCTTTCCATCTTCTTAGTGGGGCCTAAAGTGCCCTACAGGCCTTCTCTAGGTTTGGATTGCTTAGCAGTTCCAAACTTTGAGTGATTTGAACTCCTAGGTACCTAATCTGCTTCTTAGTGTTTTGGACATTATTTCTAAGATTCCACCCTACCATTTCTGTTTTCTCTGTATTAATCGTGTAGCATTAGGAGGCCCTGAATTCTTTTACAAGTCTTCAATTATTGATGTTAGAGTGACTGGATCAGATGTGCAAATTATTATATCATTGAATTATAAAGCTATCTTTCTAACTAACCCCGAGACAATTATGTTAATATCTGATCAAATTATTTGGGTGAAAGGTAAAGTTTAAACATTAGTGGTGAAAATGGGAATCCCTGTCTGGTTCCCCTAATGGAAAATGTCCTTGCTAGTACCCCATTTATTACGATTCTGACCGAGGGTGCAGTACATAGGGCTTTAATAGTGTTGATCAGGTTTTTATTGTATTCAACTACTCCAAGGACTTCCTAGAGCATGTCCAATTTACCTGCCATGGCTGTATCCAGAGTGGCTATTACTAGCAGCACATCACAGTTTTCAGCCATGTAGATGGAACCTATCATTTAGCTGTCTACTAGGAGTTGAAACTTTGTTGGTCTGGATGTACCACCTATGGAAAGATATTCATAATGCATTTAGATTTAATGCTGTAAACACTTTATAGTATATATTTAATAACGATATCAGCCTAGAAAAATCAAGGTTTTTCAGATGCTTATTTGACTTTAAGATTGATGTTATTGTGGCTTTATTCCATGAGGGAGGGGATGCCTTCCAAATTACACAGAATTAAATTCAAGAGTGTTTTCCTTATAGGGACCACGTGCTCTTGCAGGATTTTGTCTAATTCTGCTGGAATCTCATTGGGGCCAGCTGCTTTCCCAATTTTGTATTTCTTTATTTGTTTTATGAACCCTACCTTTGTTATATCAGTCATCATAGCTGCAGATTAGCCGTCTGGTAATACATTTCTATCTGCTAACCACCTACTAATTTTAAATGTTTCAGGGTTTATTGATTCCTCAAATATTCTACTAAAGGTTTTAGGATTTCTGTTTCTATTTTTTCTAAAAGTCTTAACACTTGACCTGATTCCTTATCAGTTAACATTGTTATTTCATATGTTTTCTCTTTTTCCAAACCAGTGGAGCCCCACAGTTCTCCCCATGTAAAAGATTCTGCAAATTACTCACCTCCGAGTGTTTCCACAGTCGTTTTCATACATGCAGTTTAAAATCATTTTGTATAATTTTGGGCCATTTCCAGCTGTTGTCTCACCCTACCTAGATTGGAACAGCCTATCATACATAATTTCTATACCTCCGCTTCTTTGAGTGTCATGCAAATTCTAAGCTTCCTCATGTGAACCTCCCTTGCATACCTAAATGATGCCTTGCTTTATAATCCCCCTAATGTAAGCCATGGAGGATTCCCAAGCCATTTTGCAAGAGGCCGTATTCTTGTTATGATTAAAAAACACTGGCAGCGGCTTGGGCGTCGGCTACAGGACATGGAGGGAGGCTCACGTTCCATACTCTCTCCCGCATAAAGAAATGAGTATTAGTCCATCTAGGTGAATGTAGCCTAAAGGGAATAATTTGACTTCTCTCTGGTGATTTCAGGACATTTATATTTGGATGTTGTCCGGGCCCAAAAGGATTGCTCTACCTCTCTCGGGCTTGCATTGGTTTCATGCACACTCTCCCATGAGGAGAGGTAGAATGGCAGTGGGGAGAATCCAGGGGAGGAGAGGCAGAGTCAGTGCCTGCTGTTCAGGGCCAAAGGAACACCCGAGAAGACTGTCAATCCCCGTGGGCCAACCATCCTTGTGCCCATGGAGAAGGTGGTGTGAAGCGAGCCACAAATGCAGGAGCAGATGAAGCGGACTTCTGACCAGTCAGATGGTAAGAGATTACTAGCAACTACTGAGGGACTGAAGATCAATGAGGGGCTGAAGCCTTCCAAAGTTTTTGAAAGTAATAACCAAGTCTCTAACACTAACTCTCTGCATCCACGAACTGTGATCACCTCTTTAACAGCAGGATACTTACCTTTATGGAGAAACAGAGGTTCACTGCGCTCTGTGGAGCCCAAGAGCATACTTAAGGTAGATGGTGGGTCCTTCAAAGGTGACATGCACAAGCAGGTTCTATATGTGAATATACAGAAAAATGCTGACAATTTAATTATATGGCATTTACCATTCACAACTTAACCATTTTAAAGAAAATGGTAACATTTGGGGACATGCTTATTTACTACTCCCACACCACATTTTAAACACACTAAGGAAAGTGTTTGACTTTGAGGGTTCAGGTTTACTATTCCCACTCCAAACATAACCAAGTTGTGGAATGTGTTGGACTTTATGAGGGGTTGGCTCAGATTTACTATTCCATCTCCAAATTTTGGGCCTTATTATGAGTTTGGCGGTCCCACCGCGGGACAGCCAAACACGCGGGGAGGACGCCACTGCCATGGCGGTGACATCCCCACTGAGTGTATTAGAATGTTCAGTCGGGCTGACTAGCAGGAACATTGCAATACACGATTCTTGCAATGCTGTCCAAAAGAAACAGTGCTACAATACTGGTCTTGCCTCCCTTAAGGGAGCCTAGGCTAACATCGTAGCACTCCAGCACCCTCAACAGTGCACATTCTGACGGTGCTGGGCAGAGGGGAGATCTACACAGACATGCCATGGGCATGTGCAGTGCAGGGGCTTCCTTGTGGCTCTCGGCAGTGCTTTTCTGCCACCATTTCCCTGGCAGGGTCCCCATCATGGAAAGGCTGGTGGAAAGCTGAGTTATAATCAGGCAGAGGCACTGGGTTCAGGGCTGCCCTGGCTGAGTACAACTCAGGCCGCTGGAGCCATATTTCTGGTGAGAACAGCGGTCTTTAGGTGAGTCTGCCTGCCAGGGTTGTAATGTGGTGGTCTGACCGCCTGGAGTGAGGCGCTCTGACTGTCACCACGAGTGTGGTAGTCCTCAGACGCCACACTCATAATGAGGGCCTTAAGTACATTAGTGAAACTGTGATACTGTGGATTGGGAATAGTAAATTGAAACCCCTCAAAATACTTCCCCAAAGTATTGAAGTTTGGAGTTGGCATAGTAAATTTGATCCCTAGCCCTGCCACCAAAGTGCAACTATTAATGGGATTGCGTTTGGATTAGGAATAGTAAATTGTAACGCCTCAATGTTATCTACACTGAGGAAAGTGTTTCATAGTGAGTCATATTTGATATTCCAATTCCAAATGTAATCACAATAGGGACATTGTTAGGCTAACACCTCTCTGGAATGTGTTAGATGAGGAGTTCACATTTATTATTCCAGCTCTACTCTAAACAACATTGAGGAAAGTGTTGTTCTTTGAGGGGGTAAATTTACTAATCCTAACCAAACTTGATCACAGTGGGGAAAGGTTTGGACTCTGTGGAATGGAGGTTTCAAACTTACTATTCTAAATCCAAACTTCACAACATTGGGGAAATATTGAACATTGTGGAGTTTGGGGGAATGGTGGCATCAAATTTACTATTTCCACTCCAAACATAAAGACATTAGGAAAAATGCTGTACTTTTAATTTTCAAAATTAACTACTACCACCATTTTATAACAGATATTATCTTAAAAACAATGCAATATAGAAATCTATTTTAATTATCTCAACAATTAAACTACTCAACATGAAAAGGTAAATTGAGAGTACTTCCAAAAAATTCATAAATATTTGCCATACAGTTAAATGAATGACTATAGTGAATTAGAAGATTTAAAAATTATTTGATTTAAAAAATAACACTTTTTAAAATAGAAAAATGAATAACAAGCTCAAAACTCCGACTGTAAAAAAATACAGAAATTAGAAAACACTTTAAGCCAACAAATTTATAAAAATCATTTAAATGAATTAATAATAAAAAACAAAAAGGTTTTTTTTAATTACCAAGAATACAAAAACTGGTATCAAATTATATACCCTAAACAATTAGATAGTCTGAATGATCTAGCAAAATGAAACAATTTTTAAAAAACAAATTCTTAAATTTTATTACATAAAAATCTTTGGGCCTTATTACGAGTCTGGAGGTCCAAGGACCACCAGACCCACGGTGGTGATGGTACGTCCGCACTCCAGGCAGTCTGATTGCCACATTACGATCCTGGCGGTGGGACAGCCTTCACCGCCGGGAACATGGTTCCTGACGAGCTGCCACCTCTCGGACTCATCGACAGCCAAGGTGGCACTTAAGTCAGCACTGCTGTGCTGATCATGACTCCTGGTTCCAGCAGCCTATCCATGGCAGGGACTCCGCCATGGAAAGGCTGGCAGAAACACAGTGCTGAAGACCACAGGCGGGGCCCCTGCACTGCCCACGACCATAGCTCTGTTCCCTCCAGGCTGACCGGCGAGAACATTGTAATTTAATGTTCCCACATGTCATCCTGGTGCGAACAGCATAGTACAGCGAGAATGAGGCAGCTGGGTTGATGGCTGCCTCATCCCCGCCAGTTTGGCAGTCAGCTCATCTGACCACCAAACTCGTAATGAGCCCCTCTGAGTTTTATATAATTTAAAAAATAGGTTAAAAGATGTAGATATTTTTTCATGAACAATAATGTATCATAAAAATGTTGGTAAAAAGAAAAATGAACATAGCAAAAGATTTAAAATATACCAAACAAATTGTATTTACTTCCCAATGTATTCCCCTACATACACATCCCACTAATAAAACTATTGTACAAAAAGCATGGCATATTAAAAACAAATACAATACAATAAAACAAAGAATACACCACACATATTACATTGATATAACACACACCAATATTTCTTAACTGCAATATTAAAAGATATTAAAACCTTAATAATCTTACCTATCGTCTGACAAATTATGTTTTTGACATCACAATATTTAGGACACAATATCTGTGTCTCACCCCAACACTCACTGGGGAAAGTGTTTAATTGTGGGATGTTCACATTTATCATTCGTATTCCAACCCAGGCTCATAGAAGAAAGTTTAAATTTGAGGAGTTCAGATTTGCAATTGCAACCCCACGTTCATTGGGGAAAGTGTTGAAGTCTGAGAATTTAAAATTACTACACTAACTGCAAGCACTCATCTATTGAGGAAAGGATTTTATTTTGGGAAGTTAATATTTACTCTTTTAAGTCCAAACACTCAGTGTAGAAATTATTTAAATTTGGAGATTTCAGATTTACTGTTCTAACTCAAAACCTACAGCCATTAGAAAACACAATTCATTTGGAGAATTTCAGATTTACTAATCTAACTCGGACCCCACGCCCACATGAAAAACATTTTATTTTGAGGGGGTAATGCTTCCTCTTCTAACTCCAACCTCACTACAATTGGAGGAAGTGTCTAATTTAAGGGAGTTCAAATTTTCTATTCTAACTGCAAATGCACACTCACTGGTGAAACTGTTCAATTTTAAGGACATCTGATTTGCTATTCTATCTTAAACTTACACCCATTTGAGAAACGATTTAATGTGGGAGATTTAAGATTTATTATACCTACTCCAAACCAAACGTATTGAGGAAAGTATTTAAGTTTGGTGCCTTAATGGTTACCAGTTCTAAGGCCAAAGCCCTGATTCATGGGTGAGGTGTTTAATTTTGAGTATTTATTATTTTCTATTCTAACATCAATCTGGGTCTGGTTGAAATTTAATATACACTGCTGTAATGTGCATAATTTTGAGAATTTCAAGTTACGTTTCTTTCACAAACTCCTAAAAATTATGCCACAATGCCACTTTGTGTAATTACACACTCACAGAAAACTTTTATGGCAAATTTGTGTGAAACATTTACCACAAATACACAGGAGCAACAGAGCGAGAGCGACTGTTGTTCACAGTGCTTTTGTTTTTTTGCACTATTTTGTTTAGCATGAAATGCGTCCTCATGCCAACAATTAACACTATAACACATTTTGCACTAATCCGGACTCCTTCCATTTCTCCTTTCATCATGAGAAATATTTAGAAACATGTCAGATGTTTTTCTTCATTCTTTGTTGTAGCTATAAGAGAGTGATCCCACCTCAGTAATATAAAGTTTACTTTATTTTCACAAGAAAGTCCAACTCCAACATAACACATAAGAAATCATATTTATTTCACATCCATTCACTGCAGGACATTGTCACATGTATTCAAATACTATAGTTCTATGGATTGCATTTGCTATCAACGTATGGCTCACTAAAATATGTTATCCCTAATGCCTATTATATAGCAAACACAACAAAATATGCCATATATTTAGTTATCGTAGTGCTCCCAATGGTATTTATCATCAAGAAATGCCACACTAAAATATGTAACCAAACGTATCATATAAATATACACTCATCAGGTAGAGAGCAGGTATTCCATATTGGCAGTTTCTACCTCATCACCAACATGATTAGCCACAAAGTACCACAAGAAATTACAACACAATATATCTCTCACTAGGTTAATGTAGAATATACATTTGAAGGATAATTTCACATACATCCAATACAAAATAGTTTGACATGTAGTAGACTATCAACCTGCTTCTCACTGTACCAGTTAATTCAAAATGGCACACAAAACCAGCATAGGACATTAAAAGGGACAATGATCATAAGTTTGTTAACTGCACAACAAGGAAACATGAACAACACCAGTTACTACAGAGACTTCCAAATGCAACTCAATTAACATATTATCACATCATCATACATACTCTCAAAACATCTCAGACAAGCAATATGGCCATTAGACTATCTATAAGCGTGTGACAATGGGCATTTTACTAGTTTAACTAGCATTTAAATAACTGCAGAACTCTCTCTTTAATAATATGCAAACTTAGCTCAATGAATAAGATGATGTCACACAACTATCCGCAGTGCTATAGTTGATCCTGCTGATAAAGACTCTAATGTCCAACCACACACTGACAAGTTACACTAGATAGTAATCTAGATGGATAAAACACAATACCTCAAGCCTATCTCCACAGGACAAATCAGGCTCTGGTCCTCACCAGAAAGCCAACAGTGCTACAAGGTCATACTAATCACAGCCCTAGAAGGCCATACTAATCACAGCATGTGCTCTGTACAAATGTTTGTATACTTATATTTATCACTTGGCACTTGAACAATCATATTGTTGCCTTTTCTGAACTCACCGAAACATATACTGTCACTGTCTACAGTAACTGCCTTTGAATTTGATCAGACACTACTAGAAAATTATTGTAAATAATATTCAATGATAATTCAGCTCAACACTGACAAAACATTTGAAACGTCCTCTCAGGTATGCTATCAGTGCACACCATGCACACTGATTTAACTTTGCATCATTTCATCATAGTGGTTTAAATTCTATTTCTTGAAGTAGTCTTTAAATACAGACCACTTCTAAATCAACTTCTTCTGGTCTATGTCATGCTTGTTTTATTGCAAAATTACCGAAATTACATTCCTACTGATGTAGGAGGTAGGCTACTTCTTTTTCGGCAGTCATACCACCTATGAATTTTTTACAGCTCTGGTAGGAAGCAGAAAATCCTGATAATGAAACAGGAAAGCACGCAAACCAAACTTAGGGCCTCATTACGAGTTTGGCAGTCCATTGACCGCCATGGTAGTGGTCTGACTGCCAGAACTTTGGTGGTCAAATCGCTATATTACGAGTTTGGCAGTTGGATCACCAGAAGTCCGCCAGCGGACCTCCAGCACCACTATAGTCAGTGCAGCAGGGACCGCAGCAGTCCTGACCGTGACGACCAATGTTGGGAATCCCGGCATTGGGACCATCTTCACCATTAGGACCTGCAGGTCTGCCAAAAGTTCAGTGGTGATCCCACTGCCCAAGGGGGTACGACCCATAGAGGGTGAGGAGAGGGCATATGTGGGCCCCCAGAAAAAAATTGGGTTTCAGGGGTGCAGGTCCTGTGCACGATGTGGTGCATGGGCACAATCCGCCCGATATCCTAACAGGTAGGAAAGGATGGCTGGCAGTAGTGCCATAATACTGCCCCTTATTTCCCCCCACCAGTCACATCTGCCCCGTGGGGAATTTATCATCCAGCAGTCTTGGGACCATCGGCCTGACGCTGTTCGAAAGACTGCCTCCATGGTGGTCCAGCGTTCCATCTGTCAAGCTCATAATGAGGCCCTTAGTGCAGATTTATTGAGACAACCTGACTCTGAGCTGTGCCAGAAGCCAATAGGCTGATGCTGAACAGTGTGCCCATCAGAGAGAGAAAATGAGAGTGAGACTAGGCATTTAGCAATACTTTTTGTTGTCCACTGTATTCCTATGATTGTGATTTTGATGCACTGGTGGCCTTCACAGGGTAGCACCTGCAACACGTGCTGCACCATTAGAAGGCAGGGTCACAGGTCAGTACTCAGAAAGAAGGATGCCAATACTTTTTCTTTCCATAGTGTTTCTGCTGCTCTCATTGTGTCTTTTCAGATTCCAGTATTTTTGTTATTTATTTTTTTACACAAGGAGTGTTAGAGTTAATCCACGAGGAGTGTGATGTTCCTATTTTTATTTGAAAGGTTACCTCTACTGTCTCACCCACTGGGCCCTCAAGAAAAAAAACAGAAAGTCAGAAACAATATTTTATGTTGCAGTTCAATAGTCTGTCAAGTGAACTAAGACACATCAGCTTTTCACTCCTTCATTCAGGTCATGAATTAAAATGAGCATTGGCAATATGAATTGTTTTGTCTTTTGTGTGGTGGGAATTTTTTTGCTGAGCTTCACAGCAAAAGTAAGGGCAGTGTCAGTGTAGCTTTCCCTAATGCAAATAATTACTAAAGGGCAGTTGACTGTAGTGGAGCATCACACAATTTTCTTACTCAAAAAGGAGAGGTACAACACTGGTAGCTACCACACTAAAGAAGCAATGAGAGGATTGTTATGCAGTCTTGTTAAACACAAATAAACATACAAGAAGCACAACACACTTGAAACAAAGAGCCAAACCTCTAATAGAATTGCCTTACATTCATGCACTCATATTCAATGATGAAACCCATCTTCCAAGCACAGTATGGTTCATCAGTGGCTCCACAGCTAGCATTGCAAACATTACTCTAGCTGTACAGTCTCCTAGTTATGGGGACCCCGGTTTTGTATGTTTGTGTCCTTTATGTCAACATTTATGTTCTCCTTTGTTAAACACTCAGACTTATATAAAAATTGTGGGACAAGTGTCTCCCTGCCAGAAGATTAAAAATAAAGGGTAGAGAAACAGACTATATTAACTATTTCCCTTCAACATTTCTTGGCACTCACATATCTTGCCTCTTTGGGATAGGAACTTCCTCTTGACCCCAGGCACGTCACAATAAATATTCTGGAAAAGTCTCTGGTCATAAGGCTATGCCAGTGTATTATTTATATTGTTTTTTATTCATAAACAGCAGCTACAACTTCATTCAACAGTGGAAACACTCCTTGCCCATAAACATATAGACCTTGGGTAGAAATAGTCCATGATTTCTGCCTGCAGAGGACAAATATAGGTAGAGCAGCAGCAGGCAAGCTTTCCGCACCACAGAACAAACACAAATCAGGCAGCAGGTGTGCAAGTTTTGCTCACTCACCGAATTTGTACAGGATGGCAGGAGCAAAGCAAGGTTCCCATTCTCTCAGAAAACAGCAAGTGCAGTCATCCATTTCCAGCAGAACAGATCAAACAGAGAAGAATGGTACAAGCTTTCATTGCCCAGAGAACATGTATGGTTAATGAGGTTAGAGACAGATATCTGTAGCAGGTTCTTTATGCACTGATCAGGATCTATAGGTGGATGAGTGAGTGAATATGTGAGTTTGGATATCTTCCTCACTTAGGTGAGATTTCACGTCAACATTCTGAAAGTCCTAAGGTTTCCACATATTGAGAAATAGCTGTTACATCATAGGCCATTGTTACTTGGAACAGCCCAGGCACAGCCTAACTAACTGTGCTCTATATAGAGGCGAAGGTGGCAACCTCTTCAAAAAGATTTTGAATGAACATTCACCCGTGCTGTGCAATCTCAGCCTTGGTCTTGCACCTGTTCAGAATGTTGAGGGTCACCAGTGTTTGGGTGGACTTCATTGACCTGATGTACTTTCTGCTGAATGATGCTGAGATATGCCATAGAGGTCCCGAGCTAAGCCATCTTGCTTGAAACTCTGAGTGTGCTGCTAATGTGTAAGAAGACTAGACCAATGTGTGACTGCAGGCTATACCTAGGGCACTTTTGCCTCCCTACACAATGACTTGAGAAGCAAAAGGACAGTCATAGGAAAAGGCTGCCCCATGCTACATCCAGGATTTTAAGTTGCCAGTTCACAGATGAATGCTCCAAAACCAGATGTGCTTCCTCTATTCTGCAGGTCTGCAATCAAAATGAGCAGGCTCTGCAGGCATTTTGACGGGCACAGTCATGGTACAAAGAATGAAATAGAGATGTAGACTAACATCCTCACAGAGGAATTCAGAGAACCGGTGAGCAGTGAGCTTCATATGTTTTTTGAGTTTACCTATTTTTTTTAAATGCCTCACTACAAGACAAATGCTTAGATCCTTAATGATGAGAATGTACTTTTTTTCATTCCAGTGCATGTTGTTTTCAGTGGGGGATGCAGCATAATTCAAGGGGAGAGGGGTGTGGGACAGGGGCGAGGTAAAAATAATTTTTTTAAAAGCACCTCTCCTGCCTCCGTCCTTGTCGCCTTCTGCCGCCTCGCGGTCCTCTTTTTCCGGTGTCCCAGCATTCACTGCTAATCTACACTCCTCTTACAGTTGATTCATAGATCAGCTGGAACCACTGTCTCTTGTAATATGTTCAAGTCTTCCCACAGACACTCTGCGAGCTTTACAAACCTGTCTATCTGTTGATACCACTCTACTGGCTTCTCTCTCAATTTTGGATAATCATTTGTAAACAATAGAATGTCACTTCTGCTCCAAGGGACATGAACAAAATGTCCTCCTGGAATCTCTCTCATTGGTAAAATTTTCACTAGAACTTTATCCTGCTGCACATTTGCAGTCAGCTCCACAGAATCCCTTTTTCTTTTGTCTCTCTTCTTTACCCATCTGCCTTCCCATTTGTGCAATGCTCACAAGTCTGGGCACTGTGAAGCAATTCCTTAAGGTGTGCCTTTATTCCGGCAGATCTCATGTGTTCAAAATCTTTAGCCTCAACATCTAATCTGCAACTCCTTTTCAAATGCTTTGTTTTCTATATTTCTATGCCGTACTTCTCTGCCAAGTCTGCTAGTTTCTGATGCACACTGCTCACTTCCCTCGTAATCTTCGGGCACAAGTATCCCAATTCTGCCTCTATGTTGGACTCCAACATATTCACCCCCATAGTTCCCTCAATGAGTTCATCCCTTCTATTTTTAGCCTAGCATTATTCAAACACTCCTCTCCCTTAGGAGCACTTTGTGGGTATTCAGCTTTTCTAACCATTCAATCAACTGCTGAGCTGTCATTCCTTGCAGCGAAATGTTACCCGCTATGACTGGTGGCACCTGCTGTGCAACTACATTCGGGGTCTGCGGTGTCAATAATTTCAAACTCTGGCTAACGTTTGACCCTACCATAGTATCTGGAAGTGCTACAAATGGACTAAGGTCTAGCAATGATCTTGATCCATCAAAGGTCTGTCCCACAGGAGAGACTATTCAAGCTCTTTCATTATGTCCTCCCTTCATTATATTATAGGACATTACTCCCTGTTAACCTACAGTTGTTTTCTTCTGTGCAAATAAGGGTACAGCTGGACCAACAGTAATAGGTAGCAATATAGCATCTGGGGTTGTCCTGGCACTTACGCTCTGTGGGAGAGTAACTCCCATATTCTGATTCATCATGGGAGTCATATCTGACTGTGTCCCTGTTACCCCAAGTGAATCTTGGCATTACCTGTGGCTGCACTTGGGGCAGTAACAGTGGAGTTGGCTCAGTCTGAACCCACATCGGTCTCAGGAAAACCTGTTCCGTAGGCACCATTAAATTCAAAGTCGTTTCCATAATGGGCACATCAGGATAAATTCTCTGAACCTGTGGCGGTTGCACCTGATTTTGCACTACAGGAGTAGTAGGCACATTAAGACCACTCTGCATGGCATTCTGTGTCAGGCTAGCATTAACCTGCATCAGATGCACCGTCCCATTAACCTGTGTCGGGGCTGTTGGATCAGCACTGGTACTTGGACCACTCTCATGTGCTGTATATGGTGGTGGGTGATTTCTCAATAACTGCACAATAAACTCATCATCATCTGATTCCTCCTCAACTGCTGAAGTCTTTCTAGCCTCCCTACTTTCAGACGGACTTCTGTTAATCTTTCTAGTAGCTTTCCTTCCTTCCTTCTCATTGTCCTGCATAATTGCCGGAAACAACTTAATTCTGTGAAAAGTCTCCATCCTCCAAACTCTCTTATCACTGTCCCACCTAGCATCTGCCAAAGTCTTTTCTGCCTTTCTCATCCTCTTGAATTTCTGTAGCTTTTGCTGTCTGGCTACTAGTTCCCAAATGGCTAATGCCTCAAACTGTGCTGGTCTCGGAAGGGGCTTCAATTTATATAGCACCATTCTTAAATGCTCCAAAACCCTTACATTGAACGTCCCATTTGTAGGAAATGCTACATTCCCATTCTTCTCTGTCAACATGCACCATTGCATTAGCCAAAGACATGACGCAACATCCTTCTCTTCCATTACAATGTAGGCTGGTGTACCTTCTGGCAGTGTAGCCCCACCTATGCTCGTTGTGAAATACGTATCTCCCTTTAAGGCACTCTTTAAAGCTGGAAAAATGTCATCTTTTCAACCTTTTATTCAAAATCAAATCAGGAAGTGACTTTCAATCCCAAGATTCCTTTCACCTACTTTCTCAACCAATTGTCTCTCACAGATGGCTGCCAATCCGTGTGCAGCCCTTCTCACTAACTGACCATTCCCAGTGTAGCTCCAATGATGTCACACTCACATTTACTGTGGCTGACAAAGTCTTGTGGCTTGTCCTCCCAAACTCCGATTCACACAAACTAATTCAAAAATTGTGAGCACTAATCAAAAACCAAAAACCAAATCTGCTGGTTTACTACATGAAAGGTAACACAATCGCTTCAGAAACCTTATGGATTTTTCACTGACGGCTCTTCCCGCACTTACAGCTACTTCTTCTTTCTCGGTCTCCCAGATTCGCAAGCAAAATTCGACCCACAAATTTTACTCTCAATTGATCAGTGGGTCTGTCCTGGTGCACATAGGACTCGCCAGATCTCAGTCTAAATTTTCTATCACTCTCTTTGACTCACACTCTGATTTGTTAACCATGCCCGATCAACCTATTAAACCAGACAGATTACAACATAAAACCAAGTGTCTCATACACTTTTCAATCTACTCCGGAGTCGTAGACCATGCAGGGTCCGTACATCAACAACCATGTGGACAATTGTTTTAGCACAAAACGCCACACATATGAAGTTCAACGACTTCCCTACTGTCACACTGCGGAGTACGCACACTCATTCTACAACTTCATTTGGAGTACGCAAACTCCCTAAAACCTCACAAACCTCACAATTCACCTGCGATTTCCATAAGCTGTGCAAGCGCAACCAACTTCAATACACTGCCACTAGAATGCCGAAAACATCCTCAAACACCCATTAGCAGGATCCAGGATTCTGGGCTAAAGGGAACATCATTTTCTCTCCAATTAGCATCATTGAAAAATAAAATCCAAATGACATACATTCGAATTCAACAGAAAAAATCATCAAACATAATTCCCTGCCAGCACAATTTCATTAGTGAGGATCCTTAACTAACACCAGATTAGCATCAGCATGTTGGGCTTCATGCAAAACAATTTAGTAACACAAATTTGGAAAAACCTCTAACTATGGCTGTATCGAAACAGTGCAGTTGGTACCTAGAAAGGAAAAGCAAATACACATGATAGTCAACAGTCTAATTCATAATACCTATCCTCAGTGTGGATCAGCAAGCAGAGTCAGTCTTCGTCCTTAGGACAACAGTCGATCAGCAAGGCAATCAGGATTCAGCATCAAAGTTCAGAAAAGGCAGTTTTAAGCAGTAAAGTTAATCATGTCTCTTGTCAAGACGCCAAATGTGCAAGAATGAGCTTAGACAAATGTAAAATGTTGAGCTCTTCTCAATGCAGTTCTGTTAAATTAAAACCCACTAAACTATTTCCCAAATCCCTATTGGTCAGTGAATTGCATGTTCACACTTTGTCCAATAAAACTAAAACTCCAAATCCATGAATTCTACCATTACTCTGTTCACAGGTTGTTGATTGGTTGTCCTGCTATGTCCTCACCATCCGGCTTGTCAGGTAACAATATTGTTGCAGCTTCCACTCCAGTCAGTACCTCTATTTTTCTCCTCCTGAGAAAGTCAGTCTCACACACATTACACACAAAAAGTTACACTAGCAAGAACAGCATCTTCTAGTAATTGGTTCTCATGAGAAGAGAGAATAGTCTTAACAAAAAGAGAGAGAAAAAGGGGACCAGGGGATAATAAGGAAAGGGAAGTGTGTGATAAATTTGGGAGGATGGGGAGTAATTGATTGCAGGAGTTTTATTATGGAGGTGAGGATGGAGAAAGACGATAAACAGAGAGGAGCAGTGCTGAATAGGAAAACTACTTTAGGGCGGGTGGAGGCAGTGTACGGATAGAAAGATAGGAAGGGGAACCAGAGACATGATTTCACAGGCACCATTTTTTGGGGAATTCCTGTGAGAAGTTTGACAAATCTCTCAAATGCCCATTTATTTTCTTCCTGCTGATATATTGTTTCTATTGAAGGGACTACGACACACAGTAGACTGCAATCCCTTTAAAAAAGTCTCTAATTTACCCAGCTCCTCAACTGTAAAAATGTATTACAGCTGACTTCAGATCTCACAGTACCAGAGCCAGCAGCCAAGGCGAAGAGCAGATCATAGAACATAATTTCAGCAGCACTTTAAACAACAAAAAGGAACTGGCTTCTCCTTCTTCTGTAATATTTTCCTAAAAAGAAAACATGGCCAGCAGAAAGGAGATAATTATAGCAAGATGTTTAGTTTTTCCATTCTGTAGGTCATTACAGGAAATAAGAACAAGATTTTTAGAATAAGGAAAGATAGAATGCCTATATTCATCCACACATTCTAAAGTAGGTACAGTATTTTTTATCTGACTTACACTAAACTGATTCAAATACATTTTTGTAGTAAATACTGTTTTTTATGTATTCAGTCTTGCATTTTAGATGCTGCTTTTATTCTTCTTGGCTGCATTGAATATGAAAGAGCAAGATTAAAAGAATTTAACCAGATTGAGGGAAGAGTGATGGTGTGACCGTGTATTATATGGAATATAATACTCATGGTGTACATTAAAAGGATAATGCAAGTCATGTTGGAGTTACATGACATTATTAAGGACCTTGGCCTTCGGCTTCATTCCTACATATGGTTATGGAATGCCTCTGTGACTTGCAATATTTATATAACGTACAGCAGGGCAGTGCCGTAGCAAAACTTGAGGGGGCCACCCTGCACAGTACATGGAGGCCCCCCTCCAGACTCAGTCAGGAGTTCTTAGGCCAGAGTACTGTGTTGAGGGGGGGCCCTGGAGCTCAGTCCCCGCTCTCTGCAGGGGCCGTGGGGGCCTTTGTTCTGCCAGTGGGGTACTTTATCCCATATACAAAGACTACAGCCATAAATATATCTCGCACCAGCTACTGTGTGGTGCAGGATGTATCAGGTTTGGAGGAAGGGTGGTCCTTTCCAGAGTCACATGTGATGTAATTTACAGCTATGGCGTTGCAAAGTCATATTATGAATTTCCAGTGACTTCATCACTATGCAGTTAATAATTTTGAAGCCTGAAAATCCCTACAGCTTCCTAGTCACAAAACCCTGGTAAGTATGCATTTAGTACACATGATTGTTTTAAGGCCAATGTTTACATGGACAGTACCTCGTCTGTGAAGAAGATTAAAATTGAAGCAGACTCAGGTGAACCCCAGTTTACCTTCAAATGAAAGATCATATGTTGACATGTTGAAAACTCAAACAGCAATTCTACCCTCCACAGACCTCAAGATTACTCAAAGCTTTAACTTCTCTGTCGTTTACTTAAAACGTATTTTTTTGTGTGCAGAAGTATATCGAGACCATCTGAGAGGTTAGTTTCCTAACTCATGAAGCATAAGCTCCCTCGGGCATGTCGAGCCCACCCCACAGCACAGTGGGAGAAATGTCATTGCCTTTCAAGGAGGCAATCTTTTCCCACCTGGCTCAGTTAGGAAAGCAGCTCAGCTAGGATGAAGTCATCAAGACAGGCAGTCTGAGCCCATAGACCTTGCTTTTTTGTTCTTTACCACAAAGAGTTAACTTCATAAACCGCAGCTCTTTATTCTAGCTCGCAATTTCCCATCATACTTGAGGGTCAGCGATCCGTCGCTTTATCGATGTCACCTTTTGGCTCCACAATAGAAGCCAATTTGTTAGAATTCTTCACAGGTCACGGACTACGGGGGTCTACGGAAGGTGCCAGCAGTGGCCACTGGAAAATGGAGCTGTATTCGCCTGGAAACGTATACGTCTGCTGCATTTTATGGGCTCCCTTTTGAATCCCTTCCTCGTTCCTGCTTTCTTGGTCTTTTTTCCCCTCTCCGATGCACTGAAGCGCGTGCGTCTTTGCGCGAGAGATATCGTCACATATCCAGTTAACGCAGGTTAATAGATTGATTCCAGTGACACGGATCATAATGAACAGTAAATTGTTTTATCTCTTAAGTCTTATTTGGCCAGCTAGGAAAACATATGAGGTAATATGGCTCGGAGTAAATGGAGCGTATAATAGATCTCCCTCTGAAGAATAAAGACAGGGGTGACTCAGAGCGCCTCTTATGATTAATGAAAATAATAATGGTGCTGAAATTGAAATTTTTCTATTTTTTTATTTCTCCTCTCTTGGCTGCCACCAAAAACTTCAGCCAGGAGATGATTTGTGGCCAATAACGGGCTCTGGCTTCTTAATAAAGCGCCTCATAAAAGTTTAGGAAGGGAATTGAATGCTCTTTTATATTTTTGAAGTGCACAACCTGGTAGTTTAGGAGAATACAATGTAAATCACTTTTATTTAAGTACATCATTGTAAGCATTGAATCTGTCGAGATGTTTCCCCAAAGCCTAGTGCCTCCTTATCACCAACTCAAATCCTAACTTCCAAAGAAGATCAAACATAACCTTAACCAGCCCTTTGCACAGCTGCCAAGGACCTGCTTATGGTATTTCTCGTTTTCAGCCTTTCTGGCTCTTAATACAGCCACACTTTGGATATTGGACCTAATAGGGCTTTGCAACAGTGTGTAAAGTGGAACCAAAGGTCCCAGAATGCACACTTTGGTGGTCTAAAATGCTCTGACTTGAAAAGGGAACGCACAAGAAATGAGGTCTCTCTGCAGGACTCATTCATACCCATCTTTTAGTATTTTCTAAATGTTCACTAAGCATTAAAATGCTCTTTCTGCTATCTCCAGTCCCTGGTAAGCACTCTTTTTAACCTCGAGGCTCAATTTTTGCAAAATGTACCCCTGCTCTGAACACTATGAAATACAGTTTCCTCGTTTCTTGTTTGGCGCTCTGAAGCACCCTCTCGATTCTCATATACTCTACACATTCCAAACATTGCATTACAAAACATTTCGAACTCTAGTTTGCTCCATCTCATCCAATGCCTCCTAGCCTCCTCTAGGGTTGTATGGAGTCATATCAAACTCTCCCACTACCCTGGGTCCCACCAAAGTTAAGATCATTAAAGGAGCTGAGATATCTTGGTGTGTGTAGTCTGCAAACTGTTCCTGTGGCCTACTGGTTAAAGTGTTGACTTGATACCAAGGATACATGCGGTGTACTATTAGCTCATTCTCGCACATCAGAACATGTACATGTACTGTAGTTCCGTACCTGCTCAGTCTGATAGATGGTAGTATTTTTTAAAACTGAGCACTTACATAGCCAACACTACCTTCCCAGTTTCTCGACTTATTAGGGGGGGCACCACGAATCTGTTTTTTATTCGGCTATGCCAGAAAATGGCTGGGCCAGGATCGCCAGAAAACCAACATGTCTGGCCTTGAAAAACATGCAATATTTTTGCAAACATATGCGACATTAAAAACATTGCATATTTATACAAATATGACCCCCCAAAAAAAAAACTTGCCCCGCAGCCCAGGAACCCTAGCTCTGGCACTAAATTGTACTTCTATTCTGGCAGCTTTAAACCTATGATCAAGCAACATTTCGTCACTCACACCCAGTACATAAAATGGACTGACCCACGTCTTCGTGTTGCATGCCGTGAAGGGCAGAGGGAAGTTGCAAAGACAAACGGATGAACAGGGCTGGCTGCAATCCACCTATGCATGTGTATATGTATGTATTTTTTATGGGTGTTTTGGAAAACATGATGCTGGGGCTCAATCTGCCGCCACGCTACACCCAAAAAAGAACAACTCTAATTACACTAGTGTAAATGACCTTTGCATAGCTGTTTCTAGGAAGATGGTAATGTGCCTTAAAGTAGAGCATCATAAGGAAACCAGTCTGTCTCAAAGTGCTACAAATGTGCACACACTTCCCTGTTCAACCCCTGATGTAGTTACGGAAGCATTACTTATCGCTTTGATCTAGGTAGAAATATCCATCACAACGATAATGGAAAAAGGTAGGCCTGAGAGAGAATCCCGAAATCACCAGAAATGATGTTAACAACTCAGGGAAAGGACAGTGAAATGAGGGGAAGAGGAGCCTATGTGAAACTTCTTATGTGTTTCATGTTGGTAAGTGAGTGGCCCCTGTCTACCCGCTGGTCGTTTCAGTAGTTGTTCACAATTAGAAATCTTTGGACTCAGTAAAAAAAACATATAGATGAGTCTAGACCCGTGCTCTATGCATTCAATAAAAGGCAATTAAGTAGATTTGTTTAGCTTGCAAAAGACTCCTAATGGAAACTGCAGACATTTCCATTTTGGTTCCCAAGCATCCTACTCTGTTGCTTTTCAGAGGCCTGCATTCGGAATGGCCATTTTTTGCACTCAATTGGTGGTTGTTCTTTCCATTGATGTGGACTAGTGACTATGTACTAATGGCTAAGGTGGCCACTACAGAACTGTCCGGTCGCAGATTTTCCACTCAACAATATTGTGTGTTCCTTACAATTTGTAATATTTACCTCTTAGTCAACTCCCTCTTCATGGCATAGTTGGAAGTACGATATCATCTCCAGATTACTGAACGTTCTGCAAAATCATACCGATGGCTGACTTTGCACTATACAAATTGCAATATCAAGGCATAAACAACAAACCATCTACAGCTACCGGATATCTTTAGACAACCTGTTAGGTTGGCTCACTTTAGTATTATCCTATAGCGACCTGTGCCCAGGCACAGAAAGGACCATGTGCTCTTTAAAAAAAAACAAAAATAAAAATAAAATAAAAAACTCAGTGGACTGTGTGCAGACAGCACAGTCCCAAAACCAACGTGGCAACCATTTATTATGTGCTGTTGAAAGAGTAAGTAGGGCAGCAGCGTAGTGAACCTCACACTTAAGCAGCTTAAGCGGGGGGTGTCACTGGGTCTGATGTGCTGATGAACTTGGCCCCTCTAAAAAGTTATTCATTTGTGCTTTCTGTCTTTAGACAAAGGGATAATAAGTAATAGACAGGTAATACCATGACAAAGGGTACAGGGCATAGACAAAGAAAACAGAGAAAGGGAACTAAAAGAATGATGAACAAAGGGGACACCACAGAGAGAGGGAGAAAAAGAAACAGTGTGCATAAGAGAGAAAGATAAGAAAGAAATAAAGTGCGACAAAAATGGGTAGAAAGGACAAGAGTAAAAAGAGAAGGTGAACGTAAGAACAGTGAAAGGACATAAAGAAAAGGTAAACCATAGGCTGACAGGGCGGAAAAATGAATGGGTGGAGGAGTGAAAGAATTAGGGGAAATTATGGAGTAAAAACGTGAAACAATGGCTAAATGGGATGTAAACGGATAGGTGAAGGAGTAAACGAATAGAGATGTAAAAGGGTGAATAGATGGAAGGACAAATAATGGGAATATGATTATGTAATATGTAAAATTATATATTAAAGGGTAAATGAATGAATGCGTTTGTATGAATGGAAAAGCAAAGAGATTGACAGACCAACCTCTTTGCATTTCCATCCTTTCCTTTCGATTAATAGACAGAAGGGTAACGGATTGATGAATGGATAGATGAAGGACTATTAAAAGAATAAAGGAAACCCTCCTATGTAAGGCCAGGTTTGCTTGCTTTGCGTGCTGGATGTAGATGTATGGTTCATGTGGGGGTATTTTAATGTCCTGGCTACTCCCTTGGTAGGGATGTTCCCAAGGACATCCATTCACTGGCTCGAAACGGGATCACGATAGGGTGCCCCAAATTGGTTAGTGTATTAAAACTCGGCGAAACTTCAAAACAAATGGCATTTAAATTAGAAACAACATCATTCATTTGCTGTGATGTCGATTTGATTTTTAGAATTTTCATGACATACCTTAGCAGGCTATTAAAAGTGAAATAAACATCAGCAATAATGGTGCAGTCACCTTCAATCCTAGTTTCGGCGGGTTGATTGTGTGCAACATTTGGCATTTAGTGACATTTAAGAGCATGCCACCTAGCCAAATCCCAGAGTCACTCTTTAACAGGTTCAACAATGTCATCAAGATACACTGCAAGAAAGCATGATTTTAGCAGGTACAGGTTATATACCCTTCCTGAAATAACCCACGTTTCGAATTGAGCCAAAAAAAATCCACTCCTTTCTATCAAAGATAATCCTGAACAACGCAACTACATGGAACACTATTTAAATCAATTAATTATAGTGAAATGCTCAAAGGTGCTTGGGAAGCAAAATTTAAATTTACTCGAGTTAGATGGTCAACTTTGTTAAAATCTAAGCTCAGTTAAACTTTAAAAACCTTAAAAGCTTTAATACTCAAATGTAAAGGAAGAGGACAAAAAATTTAAGTTCTGGCTGAGAACAAGTGTCCTAAAGCCCAAGTTCCAACAGTTTTGTGTATATTGTGTTTGAGGGAAGGAAGATACTTTTTTAAAGATTTTCTCAAAGAAACAAATGCAGCACAGTTTTCTTTCTCTTTTTTGACTATGCCTCTTCAGAACTACTGCGTGTGCTTAGGTTGGCTGCTTCCACGCCTCCCAAAAGCATTTTAAGTGACGATTTACTAAATCTAAAATGCAAGTCTGCAATTCTCGACCATTATTAATCATGAGATTTCTAGTCGACACAGTGTTGCCCAGGATCATTAGGTGACCAAGAAACAGGTCCTGTTTTTTTGTATGAGAGCTTGACAGAATCAGTTTGGTGAAGGTTGGCCAAATAAACTAAAAATGCATGTTTATAACAGTCTGTTTTGTTGACGTCTCCAATATCAATTGGAACCTTGAAAGCCATCCGCCAGGACCCTTTCTGACCCGTTTTGTCTCATCTCCCCACTTACTGATCAAGTTACAATATGACATGAAGGGTTTATTTTATCTGGAAATAACAAGCTTTGTGAACCAATCCAAATATTATTTTGCCAGCAGGCCCATAACTTTTGTTTGCTGGGGTTGCGGCCTTCACTTTCTCCTTCAGATGGTCTGCGAGGGTAATGTCCTTGACGTTGGGGCTCCCTCTGTTTATGTTGGGAGGGCTGTTGCTTTCACTGGCAAGCAGTCCTGACTCGCCAAGGTTTCCTGGACTCTTGTTTATTAGATTTCTATCTTCTTATCAGAGTCTTCCTTGCTAAATCATGTCAGCATTTTACCACACTTCAGGGATTTTTCTTTGTTTTCTCATGTCGTGTTTTCTGAGAAGGGGTGGTGGGAAAGTTTATGAAACAAAAATTATAAACCCGAAGGGGGGAAAGAATAGGACAGGAAACGTCCTTAGTGCAAACTGTGATTTTGACGCAGTGACTCATACCTAGGACTCACATAAAGTTATGTTATAACTAGTTTAAAAAAACAGTACCTGGATTTAACAAGGCATGATGGTACTCCCCATCATAGTGTAAGAACAAGGACAAAGCTCGAAACAAAGCATACATCAGCTAATAGCACATACAGAAGAGAAGGCTAAAGTTATCGCTATTTGCCATCAATATATTTATATCTATGTAGCCCATTTTTCCATAGTATATTGTAAGTGCTTCATGCCCATCCCACACTAACAGATGATGGAATCTCTTGCAAGGTTTGCACAGTACTACTTGCAGGGAAGTGCCTAGCTTTTCTGGGTGTTTCTGTGTGGGGTGACCTAACTGAACCTATTGAATTGCTGAATTAGATAACGAAAGATAATCCCAACACTTAGAACATGGTCTCTCAGTGACATGCAGTAAAATGGTATAATGATGGTTATGCGAGGGTAGACAGCCACTCAAAGCTCAAAATGTTTTGACTTGCATTTATAAATGCAAAACAGAACTAGTCTTATAACGTCAAAGCAGAACCAAAATGCAAAGAAAATGTAGGATTTGATGAACTAACAGTGCCCTTTAACCGTATATATGTTATATTCATAGTTAAAGCATATATATTTTATATTCATAGCACCAGATGTACAAAACTTTTTTTCTGCTCACTAACAGGCCAGGAATGCGGTCGCAAAACATTTGCAGTTACCACAAACTTCAAGTTGATGGTAAACCATTCGCAAACAGGAAGGGGTCCCTAAGGGACCCCTTACCCTTTGTGAATGGAGGTGCAAACATTTTCTTAAGAGTAGGCAGTGGTCCCACGGACCACCGCCTACTCTTGAAAATGAAAAGAAAATTATTATTTTTTGTTTTGTAATGCATCCTGTTTTCCTTTAAGGAAAACGGGCTGCATTACAAAAAAAAGATTGCTTTCTTGAAAAAGCAATCACAGACGTGGTAGTCTGCTGAGCTCAGAAGGCCTCCATCCCTGTGATAATAGCCACTCACAATGGGTCACAAATTGCGACCTGCCTCATGAATATTGATGAAGCAGGTCCATTTGGAACCCACTGCGAATCGCTAACAGTGTCAAACACACTGCTGTATAGCAGTTTGCGATTTCCTAATAGCTAATCACTAAAATTCGCTATTAGGAAATCACAAACACACAGTTTTGTACATCTGGCTCATAGTTTCCAAATCACCTCTTGATGACCAACGTGACAAAAAACTGTGTAAGGAGTTTTGTGAAAATCATGTAAAATGGAACTTGAGCAATCACAGAACATCACACGGATAACTCTGCTTAAATAGTCAGGATATATAGGTTGTAGAGACAATTTCCATTCTGGCCTTCATTTAAGCATTCTGGGTTCACTCAGTTGACAGTATATCCAAGTATGCCACAAACATCTTTCTTAAAAGACTGGAGAAATACTGTGACCTCGGCGTAGAGTGATATGATAATTATATAAAAAAATGCATCAAAATTCATATAAGGGCACTATTCTATACAGGGATTTGGGGCCAGATGTATCATTATTTCCAATAGCGATTACCTCATTGCAAAGTTTTGTGAATCATCAATTAAGTAATCGCTATTGAAATGGAGTTTCATACTGCTATTCACAAGGTCTCGCAAATGGACCTACCTTATTAATATTCATGAGGTAGGTCACAATTTGCAAGCCATTGCGAATGGCTACAATCACAGGACTGGTGGCCTGCTGGGCTCAGCAGACCACCATGTCTGTGATTTCTTTTCAATAAAGCAATCTTTTTTTTTAATGCAGCCCATTTTCCTTAAAGGAAAACGGGATCCGTTTAAAAAAGAAAAATTACAAGTTTTCTTTTTCATGTTTAAGAGTAGACAGTTGTCCGTGGGACCACTGCCTGCTCTCCAAATTTTTTTTTTGTATTCATTCACAAAGGGAAAGGAGTGCGCATGGGTTACCACTAATTTGAAATTGGTGTTAACTGCAATTGTTTTGCAACTGCATTCACAGTCACAAAACAATCAGACATACCTCTGCAATTCGGTATTAGGAAGGGACGCCCTTGACACGCCCCCTTCCTCGTACCGAATCGGTATGTAGTTGCAAATCCAATTTGTGATTCGGTAACAAGTTACCGAATCGTAAATTGGATTTGTTACGTACCAAAATTACGTTTTTGCAATCGTAAACAGCCGTTTGGGCCGTTTGCGATCACAAAAAACACTGTGATACATCTGGCCCATTGGGCATTATAAGTCTTAAGTTATTACTGCTCAATGCTGTTTAGCTGTAAAGCCTTGATTACTTACCAGTAATCTCAATACTCTGATATAATCTTGCTCGTCCAAGTCCTTCAGAAACTGAAGTATGTTCACCAGCCAAACACCCCACTACCTACAAAACTTAAAAAAGGCCTGACTCGTCTGGTCAGAAGACTTCACCCTCTATCATAGTATCACATGTAATTAAAGGTTCCCCTACCACACCTCCAACTTAGAATTTCCAAATTCAGTCAAGTGAAACAAGAAGCCCACTACGGGAACATGATCAGCTCTAAGGACTGGGCTGAGAGCGATGGAATCTGAGTAAGGAGGTTACTATAAGGATTGAAATTATTACCTCCTCGCCATATTCCTCATCCCGCTAAATGCAGAGAATTAACAACAGATTACAGGGCTTGAAGCCTGGCCCCCTTCTACTCACCTTCCACAAGCTCATAGTGCACACCAAAGTAGAGTGGGACTCCTAATTTGCATCCAAAAAGAGATACCCAAAAGAGGCACCCAATGCTTCTACCCAGGAGTGCATCAGGTCCTTCGAATATCCTGTAGTATTCTCATGGTGAATACAATGTTGATGGGAGCTCACACAACCTTTAACTAACATATACCTACATTACTACATTAGTAACTGTGAAGTTCCTCTAGATTCAGACGTATTCTTTTAAATCAACCTTTTTTAAAGAAGGAGAATTAAAGAAAAAAACAAATTATGAGTACATAAGATGTTTAATGGTGATGTCGTGTAAAACAGCTTATAATTGTTACCATACAGAATCTCAATAAGGCATGTGTTTCATCCCCTTATGGACCTATTCACTGTGATAGAATTTGAAGCACCTGTGAATATTGACAGGTAGTTTAAGATCATTTTGGATTCAGTAACAGTATAAGAGGTCCCATTATAGGGGATGCAAGAGTTATTTGTAGCCACAAGTAATCTATTTATATGTGAATTGATCACGCATAGAGTTACAATCCATTAAAGAGAATCACTGTTCTAACAATATTCTGTAACATTGTGGTCTGAGAACATTAGTAGTAACTTGTATGCTCTGGAAATCACTGATCTAGTCAGAGTCAGAGCCAAAAGGATCTGGATGCTAAAGTACTGAGCGCAAATATTGACCTGAGCAGTAAAATCATGGGCAATAAGGATCACCAAATGTATCCATTGACTCACAACAAATGGCTAATGTCCATGACAGGCAGAATCAATATTTACTAAATGTCACTCACAAGAATCTACATTGCAAGTCAAAAAGGTGAACACAACAAGAAAGTCATCAACGTATGATGGTGGACCTTACACAGAAAAGGTTACTCAGTAATGGTATTTAGGAAGGCAATGTATTGGTTACAATGGAACAAAGAGGCAACCTTTGGAGCAAGGTCAGAACCTTCCTAATCAGAGAAAACACAAGGTTAAGGTGGTTGAGACACCAGACACCCCAGCTCACCAAACAGTGACATGAGTGATGATCATAAACAGGACTTAAAGGAGAGATGTTGAATGCGCGATGAACTGCTATGATAAAGGAAGAGACTTAAGAGGTTCCTGTCCTAACAGGAGATTACACACTGCTCTAGAAGACTTGACCAAGAATGTAAAATAGAGTAGGCTTACAAAATATAGGTGGCAAAGGAGTCAATGGAAACTGGCCTCTCCTGAAGATAAATGTGAGAATATATTAGAAGGCCACTGTGACCTATGAGTGAAGTAAACTTCTAGTACAAGTGAACATATGCGCACCCCTCACCAAGCACCTACTTTAGAAAACCAGTAAAGTCCAGCTTCTGGCCCACCCTCCACCACCACTGTGGCCAATGTACCCATAGGGTGTAAAGGATGCACACAATATGGAACATGAGCCAACTTCACTCTGAGGCCATGCCAGAGGCAGGACCTCACACCAAGTGGGAAACGTGGCCATAGATATTCAAATGAGGATGTGCATTTCCAGTACCATGTCCAAAGGAAATAAAACAGATGATAGCTCTAAACAGGGTTCATCAGGTTTATCTTTCCCGAGACAGGCACAAAAATAGAAACAGGTAGCCCAACACGATGGCCTCTTCGGTGTGACTCCAAGATATAGGGGTAAATCCACCCAGACAGAGGAACCTTTCTTAGTTTTGCTGGGTTGTACTCTTATATGCCCTAAACAACCATCATCTCAAGCAATCTTTTTTGTACTTTCAGACTGTGAGAAATTAATTCCTTCAATGCAAGGACCTGGTCACCCATCAGTCATAATGCAACCAAACTCCTCTGTGGACCTGATATAGTTGAAAAAAATAATTTAAGCCTGGCAAGCATACCTAGGATTTCCTCTATTCCACTTCTCAGAAAGCCTCTCAGACTTCCATACTATAAGCTGTCTCATAAGATGAAACTGCTTAGTAAACATTGCTGATAAATAAGCTTCCAATGCACTGGATGAAGCTATCATGGCTAATTCCTTAAACCAACAGGCAAAACAGACCATACGTTCAATTAACAAAGATCTAGAGCCTACAACTTTTAATGAGACTATCTACTCACAATCTGAACCACTGAGCCAAACACCGCACTTCATCTTGACAATAGTGCCTTGCAATGAAATGGTATACAAAGCAGATATCTCACTCTCAAACAGCCACTACATTTGCCACCAACTGCATTGCTCCTCACTTCATTACAACATTCCAGAAAGGAAAGTCACCTTTCCATTGACTCACCCGAGTCTCTCCCTTCAGCTCTAACCTCACCCAAAACCAATGAATGAGATGATAGTAAATGGGGAAAAACAACGTGGTTGTGGGAAGTACAGGGGCCCCTCTGTTACTCCTAGCACTGCCTTTCTGCCAGCCTTTTTATGGTGGGGTCCCTAAATGAAAAGGCTGGTGGAAAGGGAAGTCACAACCAACACAGTGGTCCTGAACTTGGCACCACCGTGGCTGTCCACGACGTAAACTGCTGTCAACTCATTGGGATCTGTGATCCTGGCAGTGGTGGCTGTACCCAGGTAGTCCAACCGGCACGGTTGTAATCTGGTAGTCATAGAGCCAGGAATGCGGTGGTCCAACCACCACTGTGAGTTTGGCTGTAGCAAGACCGCCAAACTCATAATAAGGTGCTAAGTCCAAAGTGGATATGTTCACTGTGACTCTGTTCAGTGGCTCCCTGATGACACCTCCCCCCACCCCCCGACTCCTCCTCGGACTGGCCTGCAGTCTTGCTCACTCAAATTGTACCTTCTCATGCATTTTGTTGAAATTTCTTTTAACTCCTAAGGTAAGTTCTGACAGGGCTTAATCCACTTTTCATGTCTGACCCACACTCCATAGCAGTCAACCATATTTTTTTTACTTTGAACCATCTTGCATGACCAGATGTCCATGGTTGGCACTTTGATATTTTAAAAGCTAGTTTATACCTTAAACTTTAACAATTTGTAGCTCTGGGTCCATTAAATTGTATTTTTGTTGTCAAATACATTTTTAAAATGTACCCAATTTTTCTAAATTGATGTAAACATTTTCTTGTGTCCTGTTTTCTAGTTATTACTGTTTGTGTGCTGCATAAATACTTTACACATTGCCTCTAAGTTAGGCTTGACTTTTGTGCCAAGTTGTCAGAGGGGTAAGCACACAATAATTTAATGACTTTTGTGGTTCACCCTGACAGGTATTGTAGGTGTTGCTTGAGCAGGGTTAGCACTAGGCACAGAAGTCAGCTCTGCCTGCTGAGTATGCAGAATTATGGCACTCCATGCTACAAAGAGTAGCACAGAGCCTCTGAATTCTGCAATGCAGTGCAGAGCAGAGTTCGTTCATGTGCGCAAGGTTGGGTTTTGGCACTCTCTGCAGAGCACCACGATACTCCTGGGCTGCTGGTGAGTGCATGCAAGACTGTTGAATTGCACTGTTTCCGACCACGCATGCAAGACTTTGCGTTAACACAAAGCCTCCAGCCGCAAGGGGCACCAAAACAGTCCTGCCGTGAGTACAAGTGCACCTGGAGCAGATTTTCTACTCCAGATATATCTAAATCTAGTCGAAAAGTGGTTTTTGAGTGGATTTTCTTCTCCAATTGACCCTTCAAGTTGTTTTTTAGAATGAGGATCCTTTTTTTTCAAACAGGAAGGAAGTTCCCCAGACACTCCTAATTCCTGTCCCTCTCCAACAGGCACCTCCTAGCCATGGACATTCCTCCACCATCAACCCTCACCATTTTGCAACCACCTCCAATATTGAGCACTTAAATAAACACACTTGAAGCACAAAACAATCTGGAGTCAGTCTGTGATTTTGGAATAGTGTATTAGCAATTACTGTGGCAAAATGCCCTTTCAATTGTAGTGTCAACATACATATGTCATACAGCTCTAGTCCATGAGGAATCGAAGCATATGTCACACAGTGGGACCCACATCTGTGAAATCGTAAGGGAAAGTGACAACTCAGTGACCATACACTGGGTGAAAATGACACACACTAGAGAGGTAGTAGTGTTAAAGTACATGTAGTAGGCAGGTTTGTATTCTTACCTGTGTCTCACTGGAAATATTGCAGGATCACCGAGTTCCTGTTGTCTATGTCCTCTTCTTCTGCTTCCTCGTCTTCACTGTCCACAGGCTCCACAGCTGCAACAACACCTCCATCTGGACCATTCTGCTGCAGAAAAGGCACCTGTCGTCGCAAAGCCAAGTTGTGAAGCATACAGCAGGCCACAATGATCTGGCACACCTTTGGTGAGTAGAATAGGGATCCACCTGTCATATGGAGGCACCTGAACCTGGCCTTCAGGAGGCCGAAGGTGCGCTCTATTATCCGCCGTGTTCGCCCATGGGCCTCATTGTAGCGTTCCTCTGCCATTGTCCTGGGATTCCTCACTGAGGTCAGTAGCCATGACAGGTTGGGGTAACCAGAGTCACCTTCAAATGGCGAGGGACAACTGTTAGACACACACTAACCTGTAGGGATATCCCCAGACCCAGACAACCATTCCCACTGACTTGCTTCCAGGTGCTCACCTAATAGCCACACACGGTGCCTCTGGAGTTGACCCATCACATAAGGGATGCTGCTATTCTGCAGGATGCAAGCGTCATGAACTGAGCCAGGGAACTTGGCATTCACATGGGAGATGTAATGGTCTGCCAAACACACCATCTGCACATTCATGGAATGATAACTCTTCCGGTTTCTGTACACCTGTTCACTCCTGCCGGGGGGGACCAAAGCCACATGTGTCCCATCAATGGCACCTATGATGTTGGGGATATGCCCCAGGGCATAGAAGTCTCCTTTCACTGTAGGCAAATGCTCCACCTGAGGGAAAACGATGTAGCTCCGCATGTGTTTCAGCAGGGCAGACAACACTCTGGACAACACATTGGAAAACATAGGCTGGGATATCCCTGATGCTATGGCCACTGTTGTTTGAAATGACCCACTTGCAAGGAAATGGAGTACTGACAGCACCTGCACTTGAGGGGGGATTCCTGTGGGATGGCAGATAGCTGACATCAGGTCTGCCTCCAACTGGGCACACAGTTCCTGGATTGTGGCACGGTCAAGCCTGTAGGTGATGATCACATGTCTTTCCTCCATTGTCGACAGGTCCACCAGCGGTCGGTACACCGGAGGATGCCGCCATCTCCTCACATGTCCCAGCGGACGGTGCCTATGAAGGACAACAGCGAGCACAGAGTCAAACAACTCAGAGGTACGTAAACACAGCTTACACAGAACACGTATCATAATCTGATATTTGGCCTGTATGTGTGTTGAAGCTACGCCTAGGTATGTGTGACACAGTTAAAAATTAAGCCATGTGGGCCCCTGAAATGGTGGCTGCCTGACCTGTAAAGTTGGACAATGGGATGTGAGGTAACTGCGCTGGCTTTGTACACCGTCGCGGTAGGCAGTCGAAGACCGCGGCGCAATCCTGCATTGGTTAACATTGGACCCTATGGGTCCCAGGAGCCAATGACGATGTACGCCGGCGGTGACGGTACGCACCGCCGCTGACGTGACCGCCATTTTCTATCTGTTCAATCACTCGATACCTGATCTTTGACAGGAGAGGACCTACACTGCAAGTGCTGCTGTGACCTCGGTCTGGAAGAGACAATGGCTCGTGTGACTGGGGAAAGGGCCCCTGCCTTCACATCGGAGGAGTTGGAGAAACTCGTGGATGGGGTCCTCCCCCAGTACACGCTACTCTATGGTCCTCCAGACAAACATTTAAATACACTGTGAGCAAACTGTATGGGCTATGCCTGTGTGGAGTGGGGTGGATGAAAGAAGGGGTGGGGAGATTGAGGCGTGCATGAAACGATGGTGAGTGCATGTGCATCATGGCAAGGGTAGGGATGGGGGCCAATGACTGTGACGGTGCATTTGGTAATAACTTTTCTTTTCCCCCTGTACAATTTATGTAGGTCAGCGCCCACCAGAAAAAAGTTATTTGGCGTGCCATCGCCAAGGACGTCCGGACCCTGGGGGTCTACCACAGACAGAGCACCCACTGTCGTAAAAGATGGGAGGACATTCGCCGCTGGAGCAAGAAGACTGCAGAGGCCCAGCTTGGGATGGCCTCCCAATGTGGGAGGGGTGCCCGTCGCACCATGACCTCCCTGATGTTCAGGATCCTGGCGGTGGCGTACCCGGAGTTGGATGGGCACTTGGGGGCATCACAGCAGCCACAAGGGGGTGAGTACACTCTCATTCTGCTGATTTTGCGCGCTTTGGAGGTGTCTTAGTGGGGGAGGTGGGATGTGGGTTTCCCTAGGCCAGGGCGAGTTTAGGAGGCAAGGTCCCCTTGTGCTGGCAGAGTCTGTGGCACCCCACACCACCTGTGTACAGTGCCAAGTACACCTAGTCAGGCTCCTGTGAAATCGATGTGCGCAGATGTCATCCGTAGCCTTGTAGGCCATGTCCCAGGGATTGAACAGTGGATGCCAAGTGCACGGCGTAGTGCAGGGGGCTTCTGTGTCTGTCATGTCCGCCAACGGTAGCGGTAATGCATGCACTCAACATGTCTTTCTTCTGTCGTCCCCCCCTTTTTGTGGTCTCCCTGTTCTTGTGTGCATTAGCATCATTAGGTGGAGGAGCAGTGGCACCGGAGCACCATGGGGCTGCATCCCACATGACCATGGAGGGCCACACTATGGACTCGGAGTTCACCAGTGGGACAGAGGGTGAGGGGAGCTCCACGGCGGGGACAGGAGCTGACACCAGTGACACGGACTCGTCCTCTGATGGGAGATCCCTTGTGGTGGCGGCAAAATCTGTGCCCCCCACATCTACAGGTACAGCCGCCACCCCCCCTACCAGCACCGCCCTCCCAGCAGCCCCTCAACCTTTGCCCTGTGCCCGCTCACCCACGAGGGTGGGCATCACCTTCGCCCCAGGCACCTCAGGCCCTGCCCCAGTCACCCCTGCTGTCCTCAGTGATGAGGCCATTGACCTCCTCAGGTCCCTCACTGTTGGGCAGTCTACCATTTTGAATGCCATCCAGGGTGTATAAAGGCAGTTGCAACAAACAAATGCACTCCTGGAGGGCATTCATTCTGGTCAGGCTGCCCTTCAGCGAGCTTTTCAGACTCTGGCCTCAGCACTGATGGCAGCAATTGTCCCTGTGTCTAGCCTTCCCCCTCCAACTTCCTCCACCCAGACCCAATCCCCTCTACCTCAGCCTATCCCAAGCACACCTTCAGACCAGCATGCACACACATCAACACACAAGGAAAGCTCAGGCAAACATAAGCACCACACATCCCACAGACACTCACGCAAGCATCACACACATGCAAACACACCAATATCCACTGCCTCCACTGTGTCCCCCTCCTCCTCGTCTCCCTCCTCCCTCCCAGTCTCGTCTCCACTCACACCTGCATGCACTACATCTACAGCCACTACTGCCATCACCAGCACACACGCCACCGCACCCCGCTCACGTGCAGTCACCACCCCCACTGCCATTCACACTTCCCCTGTGTCCTCTCCCAGTGTGTCTGTGACGCCACCTCCCAAGATACACAAATGTAGGCACACACCCACCCAACAGCCATCCACCTCACAACAGACTCCAGCGCATGCACCTTCACCCAAAGTCACCAAACCAACACCTCCTACAACCACAACTTCTTCCTCCACTCCCAAACCCCCTCCAGCTACCCGTCCCAGTGTTTCCCAAAAACCTTTCTTGTCCAACCTTGACCTCTTTCCCACACCTCCCCCACTCCGTCTGCCTCCTAGGGCCCGACTCTCCAGGTCCCAACCTAGCACCTCAGCCACAACATCTCCAGGACCAGTGGTGCCTGTAGTCACTGGAATATGTAGTGCACCGGCCACCAGGGCAGCCAGTGAGGCACGGAGCCACAGCACGGACAGTCCCCCACCTGTGAAGCATCTAAAGTTGGCCAGTGCCCGGCAGGAGAGGGGGAAGACTCCAGCCACCAAAGCCGCTCCCAGAGGTACAGGTGGGAGTGTGGAGGCAGCTGCGACACCTTCCAGGGCGGGGAAGGGCCACAAGAAAGTCAGCAGGTCTCGGAAGAGCAGCACGCCGGAGAAGACCGCCATCATCCCCGCTGCCCAGGAGCCCACTGCCATCATCCCGCTGCCCAAGAGGCCACCGCCAGCACCTGCCCTGCTGCCCAAGAGGCCACCGTCAGCACCTGCCCTGCTGCCCAAGAGGCCACTGCCAGCACCTGCCCTGCTGGGCCAGAGAGGACCGCCAGCACCAGCCCCTCTGGGCCAGAGAGGACCGCCAGCACCAGCCCCGCTGGGCCAGAGAGGACCGCCAGCACCAGCCCCGCTGGACCAGAGAGGCCCACCAGCACCAGCCCTGCTGGGCCTGATAGGACTGCCAGCAACAGCCCCGCTGGGCCAGAGAGGACCGCCAGCACAAGCCCCGCTGGGCCAGAGAAGACCGCCAGCAACTCAGTCACTGCAAAGGACACCGCCACCACAAGCACCGCTGAACAGGGCACCGCTGCCACAAGCTCCGCTGAACACGGTACCGCTGCCACAAGCACCGCTGAACAGGGCAATGCCGCCACAAGCACCGCTGGCCCATGAGCGCCAAGGGCACTGACGCTGCTGAGTCCATCACGAACAGGATGAAGCACTCTGGGCACCATGCCCCCTCCAGAACCAGTGGAGATTGAAGCACTCTGGGCACCATGCCCCGAACCAGTGGAGACTGTCATCCACTAACTTAGTCCTTAGCAGGATGAAGCACTCTGGGCACCATGCCCCCTCCAGAACCAGTGGAGACTGTCATCCACTTGAGAGACTGTGGCTTTGCACTCCCCAGGATGGAACAGTGGGCAACCCACCCACTGTAGAGGCTTGGGAGACTGTGGCTTTGCACTCCCCAGGATGGAACAGTGGGCAACCCACCCACTGTAGAGACTTGAGAGACTGTGGCTTTTCACTCCCCAGGATGGAACAGTGGATGGGTTGGGCATGTGGCCCTCTCGTGGATTTGGCGTTGTGCACTCAACCGGCTGAGGTGCCCCCCTTTCCCTCCCCCTGAGGTGCCTGTTTTCTTGCTCTCTGAGGCCCCTGCAGTGTTCTCTCCGTCATGGTCGGGGATCTTGTGTGGGCCTCGCCCATACCGTGTGGGCCCAGTGTTCCATGGACTTCATTGGAGCACTACCTGGACTAATGAGCTTGGTGTATATTTTGTTTATAGTGTATATATATATATATATATTTTTGTGTACTTGAATTTAATATATTACACTCATTTTCTTTTTTCTTTGCATTTTTCCTGGGGGGTTGGGGGGTGTAACTATAATGTATCATGCTATATTAGTGTGTGTGATGTGGTGGGTGAGGGTGGGGGTGGGGATGTTGCGTGTTGCGTGTGTGTGTCCCTGTTTTTTCCCTCCCCCTCCCCTGTGTCGTAGGTGCAGTACTCACCATTGTCTTCGCCGCCGGTGTTCGTGCTCCTGGTAGCGGAGCAAGAAGATAAGGGCTGGCAGGATCTGCAGCTCTGGTTCCATGGCGTCCGGATTCCTCGTGGGGTGTGTGGAGGTGAGCGTTTTCCCTTCAAAGTCCTGTTCCCGCCGTGTTTTTGTATACGATGAATCCACCCCGGAAAAGGTGGCAGATTGGTAAGTTGTGATACTGTGGGCAGTACTTTGTCTCCCGCCTGTCTGTTGGGGGTGACCGCCGCGCTGTTTGTTTGTACTGCCGTGGCGGTCGGAGTTGTAAAGTGGCTGTCTTTGTTGGTGGTTTCTGCCACGGTCGTAATTGCAATTTTTTTACCGCCGGCCTGTTGGCGGTCTTACCGCTGCTTTAACACCGTCCGCCAGGGTTGTAATGACCACCAGTGTGTCTTTGCCATAGGCTTGCATGTGTTCTTTGTTTGCCATGCCTCCTTGCTCCTTGTTGTTATTTGTTGACCATGTGGTTGGCAGCCATTTTGTGCATACAACCAATGCTCCATCGCCATAGCCTTGTATCTGTTCTTTCCCCCATGCGTCCTTGCTCCTTGCTGTTGTTGCTTGACCAGGTGGCAGGTGGCCATTTTGTCCACACAGCCAGTGCTCCATTGCCATAGGCTTGTATGTGTGCTTTCTTTGTTCTCCATGCCTCCCTGCTTCTTATTGTTGTTGTTTGATCACATGGCTGGTTGCCATTTTGTACATCCAGACGTTGTCCCTTTGACATGGGCTTCCATGAGTTCATCTTTGTTAACCATGCCTCCTTGCTCTTTGTTGTTGTTTTACCATGTGGCTGGCAGCCATTTTGTGCATCCAACCAGTATGTGTTTGCCATAGGCTTGCATGTGTTCTTTGTTCCCCATGCCTCCTTGCTCCTTTTTTGTTATTTGACCATGTGACTGGTGACCATTTTATCTATCCAGCCAGTGTCCCTCCCTTTGCCATAGACTTGCATGTGTTCTTTGTTTGCCATGCCTCCTTGCTTCTTGTTGTAGTTTACCCATCCAGCCAGTGTGTTTTTGCATAGGCCTACATACAAACATTGTTAATTATTGATCATTTGTTTATTTTAAGTTTATATTTTAATTTTACATTTGCATTTTCCAGTTTTATTTTAATTGTTTAATTCTATTATTTGTAATTTCTTTTTTTCTTTTGTTTTAGTGTTTTATTTTTTTATTTAGTTTTTTTATATTTATTTATGTATTTTAATTTTTTAAATTTCTTATTTTTATTTTTATTAATTTTTTTTAATTTGTTAAAAGATTTTTAAAATTGAAAAAAAAAAATTATCCTGCATTTTGCCATGATCCATCCAACATCCACATCAATAACCATTCCTCCATCCATCTGTCCATCCATCCACCAAAGGTGCATAGCAATACAACAGTATTTGGTTTCTTTAGGTGTATAATAATTCAATTTCTTCCTGGATAGCCTGGCTGCGGTGAACCGCAGACAAATCACTGCAGCATAATACATTTTTTTAAAGATTATTCCATTTCCCCAAGACCATCTGGGTGCCATATGTTATTAATGGGTTATTCCATTTACTGATGCACCTCTCTCTGACTACCACAAATGTCTCCTTCAAAACAGATGGAGATTAAACAAAGACCTATATTTGCATATTGTGCTGCTTGATTTGAAATGAAAGTTTATATTGTGGTCGTGTGGCTTGACTTTATAATGTTTGATTAAATTGATATTTATTACATAAGTGTTAGACCTGACAGCCTTAGGATGGTCACCTCTAACTTTTTTCCTGCCTCCCTCCACTTTTTAGATACTGCTTTTGCTGGTTTTTAGACTCTGCACACTTTACCACTGCTAACCAGTGCTAAAGTGCATATGCTCCTTCCCTTTAAACATGGTAACATTGTATCATACCCAATTGGACTATTTAATTTACTTATAAATCCCTAATAGAGTGAACAATATGTGCCCAGGGCCTGTAGATTAAATGCTACTGGTGGGCTTGCAGCACTGATTGTGCCACCCACTTAAGTAGCCCCTTAACCTTGTCTCAGGCCTGCCATTGCATGGCCTGTGTGTGCAGTTTCACTGCCAATTCAACTTGGCATTTAAAAATACTTGAAAAGCCTAAAACTCCCATTTTTGTACATATAGGTCACCCCTAAGGTATGCCCTAGGTAACCCATAGGGCAGGTTGCTGTGTAGGCAAAAGGCAGGACATGTACCTGTGTAGTTTGCATGTCTTGGTAGTGTAAAACTCCTAAATTTGTTTTTACACTGCTGTGAGGCCTGCTCCCTTCAGAGGCTAACATTGGGGCTGCCCTCATACATTGTTTGAGTGGTAGCTGCTGCTCTGAAAGGAGTAGGAAGGTCATATTTAGTATGGTCAGAATGGTGATACAAAATCCTGCTGACTGGTGAAGTTGGATTTAATATTACTATTTTAGAAATGCCACTTTTAGAAAGTGAGCATTTCTCTGCACTTAAATATTTCTGTACCTTACAATCCACGTCTGGCTGGATTTTGTGACAGCTCCTTGTGCATTCACTCAGACACACACCAAACACAGGATACTCAGCCTCACTTTCATACATCTTCATTTTGAATGGGTCTTCCAGTGCTGGGAGGGTGAATGGCCTGACACTTGCATGTCAAAGGACAGTAGCCTGCCCTCACAAAAAGGACTGCTACACTCCTACTGGGACCCTGGCAGACAGGGTTGAACTGAATGGGGACCTGGTGAACTTCTAAGCCCCTCTTTGAAGTCTCCCCCACTTCAAAGGCACATTTGGGTATTTAAATAGGGCCTCTGCCCCTACCACCTCAGACACTTCCTGGAGAACAAACTTGAACAATAACCTGCATCCTGCCAAGAAGAACTGCCGGGCTGCCCAAAGAACTCACCTGTCTGCTTTCTGTGAAGGACTGCTGTCTTCCTGTTGCCTTGCTGCTTTGCTGCTCTCTGGCTGTGGTGAAGAAGTGCTCTCCAAGGGCTTGGATATTGCTTGCCTCCTGTTCCCTGAAGTCTCAGGACCACAAAGACTTCATCTCTGCAAGAAGGACTCCTTGTACGACGAAATTCGATGCATAGTCTGCCAGAAACAACGCACAGGCTGCACTGCAGTGAAAAATTCACGCACGCCGAATGGGAACGACATAGCCCGACTTCGCATCGAGAAGATCGACGCAGCACCAGCGTAGCGGCCGGAAATTCAACGCACAGCCCACCGGATCGAAGCACAGCCGAGCCGGAACAACACAGCTCGAATTCCAGAGAGGAATCAATGCAGCACTTGTCATGCAGTAGAAAATTTGACGCGACGCCCACTGAATTGGTGTAGTTCCTGTGACTTCGTCCTGCCAGTGCAGGAAATCTATGCATTGTCCCCAGGGCGTCCGAAAACCCCACGACCTGAAGAGGATCCCCGAATGAGTGCCGGAAATCGACGCACAGCTGTCCCTGCATGAAAACTAAACAATGCATTACCGTGTGCAGTCTGAGAAATTGACGCACACCCCTTTGTTTCCACGCATCTCCTCCTCTGCGGTTCTTTGCAGAGATTTTACACGCAAACCAGATACTTTGTGCTTGAAAGAGACTTTGCTTATAAAAGGCTTAAGACACTTTGGTGGTCATTACAACCCTGGCGGACGGTTATAAAGCGGTGGTAAGACCGTCAACAGGCCAGCAGATTTTTTTTTGCTATTACGACTGTGGTGGAAACCGCCATCAAAGATAGCCACTTTAACACTCCGACCGCCACGGCGGTACAAACAAACAGCATGGCGGTCACCGGCAACAGACAGGCGGAGGACAATGTACCGTCCACACTATTATGACAGGACAATCCGCCACCTTTTCTGTGGTGGATTCACCGCAGATAAAAACACGACGGAAACAGGAATTCCGAAGGGAAAACGCTCACCTCTACACACCCCACGAGGAACGAGGACACCATGGACCCGGAACTCCAAATTCTTCCTGCGATAGTCTTCCTGCTCCTCTACCAGGAGCACGAACACCAGCGGCGAAGACCACGGTGAGTACTGCACCTACAACACAGGGGAGGGGGGAGGGAAAAGAGAGTGACACTCACACGCAGCATGCAACACCCCCACCCACTACAACACACACACTAATGCATATTAATACATCACAGTTACACCCCCCAAACCCCCTGGAAGAATGCAAAGTCAATAGAAAATTAGTGTAACCATTGTAATATATTAAAATCAAGTAGGCAGAAATATATATATACACCATGTACAAAATATATACCAAGCATAGTAGTCCAGGAAGTGCTCTAATTAAGTCCGTGGAACACTGGGACCACACGGTATGGGCGAGGCCCACACAAGATCCCCGACCATGACGGAGAGAACACTGCAGGGGCATCAGAGAGCAACTAAACAGGCACCTCAGGGGGAGGGAAAGAGGGGGCACCTCAGCCGCTTGAGTGCACAACACCAAATCTACGATGGGGCCACATGCCCACTGTTCCATGCTGGGGAGCGCAAAGCCACAGTCTCTCAAGGCTCTACAATGGGTGGGTTGCCCACTGTTACATCCTGGGGAGTGCAAAGCCACAGTCTCTCAAGTCTCTACAGTGGGTGGGTTGCCCACTGTTACATCCTGGGGAGTGCAAAGCCACAGTCTCTCAAGTGTCTACAGTGGGTGGGTTGCCCACTGTTACATCCTGGGGAGTGCAAAGCCACAGTCTCTCAAGTCTCTACAGTGGGTAGCTTGTCCACTGTTCCATCCTGGGGAGTGCAAAGCCACAGTCTCTCAAGTGGATGGCAGTCTCCACTGGTTCTGGAGGGGGCCTTGTGCCCAGATTGCTTCATCCTGCTAAGGACAGAGGTAGTGGATGTATCTCTTCACTAGTTCTGGAGGGGGCATGGTGCTCAGAGTGCTTCATCCTGCTAAGGACTGAGGTAGTGGATGTATCTCTCCACTGGTTCTGGAGGGGGCATTGTGCCCAGAGTGCTTCATCCTGCTAAGGACAGAGGTAGTGGATGGATTTCTCCACTGGTTCTGGAGGGGGCATGGTGCCCAGAGTGCTTCATCCTGCTAAGGACAGAGATAGTGGATGGATCTCTCCACTGGTTCTGGAGGGGGCATGGTGCCCAGAGTGCTTCATCCTGCTAAGGATAAAGGTAGTGGATGGATCGCTCCACTGGTTCTGAAGGGGGCATGGTGCCCAGAGTGCTTCATCCTGCTAAGGACAGAGGTAGTGGATAGATCCCTCCACTGGTTCCGGAGGGGGCATGGTGCCCAGAGTGCTTCATTCACCCCGTGACGGACTCAGTAGAGTCAGTGCCCTTGCCGCTCATGGGCCAGCGGTGCTTGAGACAGCGGTGCCCTGTTCAACGGTGCTTGAGATGGCGGTGCCCTGTTCAGAGGTGCTTGAGACGGCAGTGCCCTGTTCAGCGGTGCTTGAGGCGGCAGTGCCCCGTTCAGCGGTGCTTGAGACGGCGGTGCCCTGTTCAGCGGTCCTGGAGGCGGCGGTGCCCTGTTCAGCGGTGCTTGAGACGGCGGTGCCCTGTTCAGCGGTGCTTGAGGCGGCGGTCTCCATTGCAGGGACTCAGCTGCTGCCGGTCCTTCATGGCCCAGCGGGGCTTTTGCTGGCGGTCCTTCATGGCCAAGCGGGGCTTTTGCTGGCGGTCCTTCTTGGCCCAGCGGGGCTTTTGCTGGCGGTCCTTCATGGCCCAGTGGGGCTGGTGGGCTGGTGCTGGTGGTGGCCTCCTGGGCAGCTGGGCTGGTGCTGGCGGTAGCCTCCTGGGCAGCTGGGCTGGTGCTGGCGGTGGCCTCCTGGGCAGCTGGCCTCCTGGGCAGCTGTGCTGGTGCTGGCGGTGGCCTCCTGGGCAACGGGGATTATAGCGGTCTTCTCCGCTGTGCTGCTCTTCCCAGACTTGCCGGGTTTCTTGTGGCCCTTCCCCCACCTGGGAAGGTGTCACAGCTGACTCCACACGCCCACCGTGACCCCTGGGAGCGGCTTTGGTGGCTGGAGTCTTCCCCCTCTCCCACCGGGCACTAGCCAACTTCTGATGCTTCACAGGTGGGGGACTGTCTGTGCTGTGGCTCCGTGCCACACTGGCTGCCCTGGTTGCCGGTGCACTCCACATTCCGGTGACTACAGGCACCACTGGTCCCGGAGATGTTATGGCTGATGTGCTAGTTCGGGACCTAGGAGACGGACGGGGTGGCGGAGGTGTGGGAAAGAGGTCAAGGTTGGACAGGAAAAGTTTTTTGGACACACTGGGAAGGGTAGCTAGAGGGGATTTGGGAGTGGAGGAAGAGGTGGTGGTTGTAGGAGGTGTTGGTTTGGTGACTTTGGGTGAAGGTGCATGCGCTGGAGGCTGTCGTGAGGTGGATGGCTGTTGGGTGGGTGTGTGCCTGCGTTTGTTTATCTTGGGAGGGGGCGTCACAGACACACTGGGAGAGGACACAGGGGACGTGTGAATGGTAGTAGGGGTGGTGACTGCGCATGAGCGGGGTGTGGTGGTGGGTGTGCTGGAGAGGGACATAGTGGCTGTAGAGGTAGTGCATGCAGGTGTGAGTGTAGACGAGACAGGGAGGGAGGAGGGAGATGAGGAGGAGGGGGACACAGTGGAGGCAGTGGATGTTGGTGTGTCTGCATGTGTGTGATGCTTGCGTGAGTGACTGTGGGATGTGTGGTGCTTATGTTTGCCTGAGCTTCCCTTGTGTGTTGATGTGTGTGCATGCTAGTCTGTAGATGTGCTTGGGATAGGCTGAGGTAGAGGGGATTGGGTCTGGGTGGAGGAAGTCGGAGGGGGGAGGCTAGACACAGGGACAATGGCTGCCATCAGTGCTGAGGCCAGGGTCTGAAAAGCTCGCTGAAGGGCCGCCTGACCAGAATGAATGCCCTCAGGAATGCATTTGTTTGTTGAAACTGCCTTTCTACACCCTGGATGGCATTCAAAATGGTAGACTGCCCAACAGTGAAGGACCTGAAGAGGTCAATGGCCTCCTCACTGAGGGCAGCAGGGGTGACTGGGGCAGGGTCTGAGGTGCCTTGGGAGAAGGTGATGCCCACCCTCCCGGGTGAGCGGGCACGGGGCGAAGGCTGAGGGGCTGCTGGGAGGGCGGTGCTGGAAGGGGGGGGGCGGCTGTACCTGTAGATGGGGGTGGCACAGATGTTGCCGCCACCACAAGGGAGCTTCCATCAGAGGACGAGTCCGTGTCACTGGTCTCAGCTCCTGTCCCCGCCGTGGAGCTCCCCTCGCCCTCCGTCCCACTGGTGAACTCCGAGTCCATAGTGTGGCCCTCCATGGTCATGTGGGATGCAGCCCCATGGTGCTCCGGTGCCACTGCTCCTCCACCTAATGATGCTAATGCACACAAGAACAGGGAGACCACAAAAAGGGGGGGACGACAGAAGAAAGACATGTTGAGTGCATGCATTACCGCCACAGTTGGCGGACATGACAGACACAGAAGCCCCTTGCACTACGCCACACTCTTGGGCTCCACTGTTCAATTCCTGGGAAATGGCCTACAAGGCTTTGGACGACATCTGCACACATAGATTACACAGGGGCATGACTAGGTGTACTTGGCACTCTACAGATGTGGGGTGGGGTGCCACATGGCCTGCCTTACGGAGGAACCTTGCCTACGGAACTTGCCCTGGCCTAGGGAAACCCACAGCCCACCTCCCCCACCCAGACCCCTCCACTGCGTGCAAAGTCAGCAGAATGAGAGTGTACTCACCCCCTTGTTGCTGCTGTGATGCCCTTAAGCGCCCATCCAACTACGGGTAGGCCACCACCAGGATCCTGAACATCATGGGGGTCATGGTGTGACGGGCACCCCTCCCACGTTGGGAGGCCATCCCCAGCTGAGTCTCCGCCGTCTTCTTGCTCCAGCGGCGAATGTCCTCCCATCTTTTCCGGCAGTGGGTGTTTTTTCTGGTGGGCACTGACCTACATGAATTGTACAGGTGGAAGAGAAAGTTATTACCAACTGCACCGTCAAAGTGATTGGCCCCCATCCCTACCCTTGCCATGTGGCACATGCATTCACTGTCGTTTCATGCACGCCGCACTCTCCCCCTTTCCTTTTTACATCCAGCCCTCTCCACACAGGCATAGCCCATACATCATGCTCCCAGTGTACTTACCTGTTTGTCTGGAGGACCATAGAGTAGCGTGTACTGGGGGAGGATCCCATCCACAAGTTTCTCCAACTCCTCCGATGTGAAGGCAGGGGCCCTTTCCCCAGACGCTCTAGCCAATGTCTCTTCCAGACCGAAGTCACAGCAGCACTTGCAGTGTAGGTCCTCTCCTGTCGAAGATCAGGTATCGAGTGATTGAAAAGATAGAAAATGGCGGTCACGTCCACGGCGGTGCGTACCGTCACAGCCGGCGTACATCGTAATTTGCTCCTGGGATCCATAGGGTCCAATGTTAACCAATGCAGCATTGCGCTGCGGTCTTCCACCGCCTACCGCTACGGTGTACAACGCCAGCGCAGTTACCTCACATCCCACTGTCCCACTTTAGAGGTCAGGCAGCCGCCATTTCAGGGGCCCACATGGCTTCATTTTCAACGGCGTCACACATACCTAGGCCTAGACTCAACACACATACAGGCCACTTTTTGAGTATGAATGGTGTTCTGTGTAAACTGTGGGTATGTACCTCTGAGTTGTTTGACTCTGTGCTCGCTGTTGTCCTTCATAGGCACCGTCCGCTGGGACATGTGAGGAGATGGCGGCATCCTCCGGTGTACCGACCGTTGGTGGACCTGTCGACAATGGAGGAAAGACATGTGATTATAACATACAGGCTTGACCGTGCCACAATCCAGGAACTGTGTGCCCAGTTGGAGCCAGACCAGATATCAGCTATCCGCCATCCCACAGGAATCCCCCCTCAAGTGCAGGTGCTGTCAGTGCTCCATTTTCTTGCAAGTGGGTCATTCCAAACAACAGTGGCCATAGCATCAGGGATGTCCCAGCCAATGTTTTCCAACGTGTTGTCCAGAGTGTTGTCTGCCCTTCTGAAACACATGCGGAGCTACATCGTTTTCCCTCAGGTGGAGGATTTTCCTACAGTGAAAGGTGATTTCTATGCCCTGGGACATATCCCCAACATCATAGGAGCCATTGATGGGACCCATGTGGCTTTGGTCCTCCCCCACAGGAGTGAAGAGGTGTACAGAAACGGGAAGAGTTATCATTCGATGAATGTGCAGATGGTGTGTTTGGCAGACCAGTACATCTCCCATGTGAATGCCATGTTCCCTGGCTCAGTGCATGACGCCTACATCCTGCAGAATAGCAGCATCCCTTGTGTGATGGGTCAACTCCAGAGGCACCGTGTGTGGCTATTAGGTGAGCACCTGGAAGCTAGTCAATGGGAATGGTTGTCTGGGTCTGGGGATATCCCTACAGGTTAGTGCGTGTCTAACAGTTGTCCCTCACCATTTGCAGGTGACTCTGGTTACCCCAACCTGTCATGGCTACTGACCCCAGTGAGTAATCCCAGGACAAGGGCAGAGGAACGCTACAATGAGGCCCATGGGTGAAATAGGAGGTTGATTGAGTGGACCTTCGGCCTCCTGAAGGCCAGGTTCCGGTGCCTCCATATGACAGGTGGATCCGTATTCTACTCACCAAAGAAGGTGTGCCAGATCATTGTGACCTGCTGTATGCTTCACAACTTGGCTTTGCGACGACAGGTGCCTGTTCTGCAGGACGATGGTCCAGATGGAGGTGTCGTGGCAGCTGTGGAGCATGTGGACAGTGAAGACGAGGAAGCAGAAGAAGAAGACATGAACAACAGGGACTCAGTGATCCAGCAATATTTCCAGTGAGACACAGGTAAGAGTACAGACCTGCCTACCACATGTACTTAAACACTACTGCCTCTCTACTGTCTGTCGTTTTCACCCAGTGTATGGTCACTGAGTTGTCACTTTCCCTTACGATTTCACAGATGTGGGTCCCACTGTGTGACATCTGCTTTGATTCCTCATGGACTTGATCTGTGTGACATAGGTATGTTGACATTACATTTGAATGAACATTTTGCCACTGTAATTGCTAATACACTATTTCTAAATCACAGACAGACTCCAGATTGTTTTGTGCTTTAAGTGTGTTTATTTAAGTGCTCAATATTGGAGGGGGTAGTAAAATGGTGAGGGGTGATGGTGGAGGAATGTCCATGGCAGAGTCCAGTCTATTAGTCTCACAGGTGCATTGTCCAAAGGGGCATAGGAAGTGGAGCTGGGGCAGTTTAAGTATGGACAGGGTGACAAAGTGGGACAGTAGGATGGCAATCAGGGTGGTCTCATTTCTTGATGGGGGTCTTGGCATCATTCTCTGTCTTGTTCCTGGATCTCAGGGACCGTTTGCGAGGTGGTTCTCCCTCTGCAGGTGGTGGGGTGCTGGTGTGGTGGTCCTGTGGCGGGCGTCCTGTCCAACAGCGCCGGCGGAGGTGGTGGGCAGTTCATCGTCCAGGCTAATGTCAGGGGCCCCTTGTAGTGCCACAGTGTCCCTCCTGGTGTTGAGTACTTCCTTCAGCATCCCTACGATGGTGCCCAGGGTGGAGTTGATCGTTCTGAGTTCCTCCCTGAAGCCCATTTACTGTTCCTCCTGCAGGCACTGGGTCTCCTGAAACTTGGCCAGTACCGTTACCATTGTCTCCTGGGAGTGGTGGTAGGCTCCCATGATGGAGGAGAGTTGGTTCCCTTGGCCTGTCCGCCCCCTGTCGCACAGCAGCCCTCCCAGTTCCCCTGTGTTCCTAGGCCTCCGCCCCCTGGACCGTGTGCCCACTACCACTGCCCCCAGGTCCCTGTTGTTGTTGGGGTGGTGGGTTATCCTGGGTTCCCTGTAGTGGTGGACACACTGCTGATTAACGTGTCCTGGGGACGGAGGTATGGGCCCGCTGGGTGGGTGCTGTGCTGGTGTTTCCAGAGGGGGGAAGGTCTGTAGTGGCCTGTGACTGTGTCAGGGGAACCGACTGTCCAGAGGTCCCCGATGGGCTAGGTTGGTCATCTAGATCCAGTTGGACAGAGGTGCTGTCATCACTGTGGGCCTCTTCTGTTGGTGATGTGGACATGTGTGGTGAAGTTGGGTAGGGGTCCTGCAGGGGTATAAAAGGATGGTTATTACATCTGTGTGTCATGGTGTGCAATGGGTGGGTGACTGTGTACCCCAGTGCTTGCATTCCTGTGTGGGACCTCGTGTGATGATGGTTTAGGGGTGTGTATGTGTATGTGCAGTGGGCATGCTTTAGTGATGGGTGTTCATGCTTTGTTGTTGCATGCAGGGGCTTGGTGTTGGGATGTGTGGTTTGTGATGTTGGGACATTTGTGAGGAGTTAGAGTGATGGGGTGAGGATGAGGGTGGGGGTATGTGCTAGCATGCAGGTAGGGTGGGGGATGTAATAGTTAAGATTTGTCTTACCAGAGTCCATTCCTCCACCTACTCCTGCGAGGCCCTCAGGATGCAGAATCGCCAAGACCTGCTCCTCCCATGTTGTTAGTTGTAGGGGAGGAAGTGGGGGTCCGCCGCCAGTCCGCTGAACCACCAGGTGGTGTCTTGAGACCACGGAACGCACCTTCCCCCGTAGGTCGTTACACCTCTTCCTGATGTCCTCCCGATTTCTTGGGTGCTGTCTGTGAGAAAACAGGGCTGATTGCAGAGGCCCCATAACTTTTTGCCCCCATTTTCCTCTTTTTGCTGGTGTTTTCCTGACTTTGATGGTGCCCTGGGTACTGCTAACCAGTCCCAGGGCCTGTGCTCTGTGTAAAATGGATATGCAAATTAGGCTAATTATAATTGGCTAAGTTAACCTACCTATAAGTCCCTAGTATATGGTAGGGCATGTAGGTTTAGGGACCACAGCATAGGTGGTGCACACCTAGGTGCACTGCTGAGGTGCCCAGTGTCATTTTAAAAGCAAGCCTGCCTTGCTGGCTGCTTTTAAATTAAAGTTATATGCAAATTCGACTTTGGAATTAAAGGTACTTCCAAAGTCTTAAACTACCTTATTTTTACATATAAGTCACCCCTAAGGTGTGCCCTATGTGCCCCTAGGGCTGGGTGACATGTAACTATAAGCAGGGACTTTATAAAAATAGATTTATAAGCCCTGGTGAGGTAAAAACAGCCAAATTTGTTTTTCCCTCATTGAAGTAAATGGCCTTCATAGGCTAGAATGGGCAGACTTTATTTTAAATTTTAAAGTCTCCTTAAATGTTACATACCAAGAATTTGGTATCCAATTAATTGTTGTAATAAATCCCACAACTTCCAGTTGTTGGATTTAATATAACTTGTTCAGGTAAAAAGTTTAGACTTTACCTAAAAAGTTGCCAATTTCAGCTCTGCATTGTTTTTGCTTCTGTGCTCTGATTGGCCAGCCTGCAGCAGCTTCTGCCAGGCTGCCTTGATGAGGTGTGAAGTGGCCAGGCTTCACACAAAGGAATGTGCTTGGGGGAGAGAATCTCCCCTCAGCAGATGGTGAGGCAGGAAGGGGGAGGGCTGCCAAACTGGTCTTCAAAGGCAGAGAAGGACATTTGCAGCACCCAGCAACACCCCCACATCCTGAAACCCCAGACAATTAGGTGCCCCCTTGATTAGATTAGGAGAGGGCAGGAGAGGGGTGTGTTTATGATTTTTAGCCACACCAGTGGGTGGGCTCAGCCAGATGTAACCTCCAAAAATCAGATTCATCCATGTTGGATTTTTAGAGACTGTTGCCTTCTGGGATGGATTTTTGCCACACTTCCCAGGAAGTGGTCATCACAGGGGGACGACCCTGTCCCTGATTGGAGAACCAGGGCCCCCCTGCTTTTCACCCAGGAGCAAGGATAAAACTGGCAGACCTGCCCCCACACCTCAGATCCCCTCCAGAATTCAACAAGAAAGGAACTAAAGAAGAAGAAGGACTGCCCTGCTGGACCCCTGGCCTGCACCTGGACCCTGCACTCAGAAGGACTGCACCAGCTGCACACTTGGGCTTCACCACAAGAAGGACTTTGCCTGGCTTCAACTGGTTCAAGGAGGGACTCCCTGTTTGCTACAGGTGAAAAATTGCTAAACCACAGTCCCCTGCACCAACTCCTGAAGAAAGCGACCAGCTGACCACTGTCCAGTGGCCAAAAAGGAGTTTGCGCCAGGTGCATTCTGGGAGTTGAAGTCCGCACCCCCCAAGGACCATCACAGAACTTCTGGACCCTTGGGGTGAGCTGTGGACCCCAAAAGAACCTTAAAAGAACATCTGGGTGAAGCCCCAGAAGTTTGGAAAAGATTTGAGAATTTTTGGAAAAAAGCTCCAGAGAGGAACCGACCCGCCGCGGAAATTCTAGCCGGCTTGCCTCAACCGCGACCCGGCCTGACTTCGTGGTTCGTCCCGGTAAAGAAAAACATCCAAAAAAGAGACTAAGTCCGAACGTAAAAAGTTGACCGGGACCTCCCAGCCATCGTATCCGAGAAGGGCTCCATGGACGTCGGATCAAGATCCAGGTTTACCCCGGTCGAAGGATTTTCATCTCGAAAAAACGACTAAGTCCGAAGGTAAAAGTCTCCACCGAGGAAACCCACATCGCGTATCCGGACAAGGGCTCCAGGAGGTCGGATTCAACTGGCAGGTTCGTCCTGGTGAAGAAAAACTTCAAAATAAAGACTAAGTCAGAAGGTAACTTTTTAACCGAGGCCTCCCGCGACCTGTAGACGAGCAGGGCTCCATCGCGGTCGGCCTGAAAGTGTGACTTTGCCCCGGTCGAGGTGCAACCAGATGACCCGATTGGCGCTTTTTGTTTCTAAGCGCTAGAAAAGTAATAATTCTTTAAAAATTCATATCTCCGGTTCCCCTGAACCGATTTTAATCGTTTTTGTGTCATTTTAAAGATAAAAATATAAACTATTTTTATAAATTGGTTTTGGATTTTTAAACTGTTTCCTGTGTTTTATTTAATTACTGTTTTGTGATATTTGAATGCTTTACACTTTGGGGGTCATTCTGACCCTGGCGGCCGGTGGCCGCCAGGGCCACCGACCACGGGAGCACCGCCAACAGGCTGGCAGTGCTCCCACAAGCATTCTGACCGCGGCGGTTCAGCCGCGGTCAGAAGCGGCAAGTCGGCGGGCTCCCGCCGACTTACCGCTGCTCGGGGGAATCCTTCATGGCGGCGGAGCGCGCTCCGCCGCCATGAGGATTCTGACCCCCCCACCGCCATCCTGTTCATGGCGGGAAAGCCGCCATGAACAGGATGGCGGTAGGGGGGGTCGCGGGGCCCCTGGGGGCCCCTGCCGTGCCCATGCCAATGGCATGGGCACGGCAGGGGCCCCCGTAAGAGGGCCCCGCAAAGTATTTCAGTGTCTGCCTTGCAGACACTGAAATACGCGACGGGTGCCACTGCACCCGTCGCACCTTCCCACTCCGCCGGCTCGATTACGAGCCGGCATCCTCGTGGGAAGGGAGTTTTTCTCCGCCGCCCGCCAGAATCAGAATCACCCACTTTGTCTCCTAAGTTAAGCCTTGACGCTCGTTGCCAAGCTACCAAGGGTTGAGCTGGGATTAATTTACTGAGACCTAACTGTACCTATGTGGAGGTTAGTGGCTTGTTGCTAGGTGTAGGTACCTACCTGCCCTACCAATAACCCATTTTCCAACACTTTCCCACTGTGTTGACCCTGTCCACTATTCTTTGCCGTAGCTCCATCTTCCTTGCAATGGAGGTGTGCTGCACCTGTGATCCGAATAGCTGTGGCTCTACCCAGACGATTTCCTCCACCATGACCCTGAGCTCCTCCACCGAGAACCTGGGGTGTCTTTGCCGTGCCATGGGGTGGTGTAGGTGATGTTTGGGGTGGAGTGTAGGGTGATAAGTGTGCTGATATGTAGTGGGGTGTTGTGTGAGGTGCGTGGAAGTTCTGTGGGTGATGGTGTTGTGTGCCTGTGGATGCTGTTGTTCTTGCTGGTGCTGTCTCTCTCTGGCTTTCGTTCGTGAATTGTTGTGGTAAGGGTTTGTGGGTGATGTGGTGTGTGTTTTATATTGTATTGGGTGTGTGGGAGTGGTGTGTGTATGTGTATCAGGTGTGTGTATTTTGAATAGTCCAATGTGGTTGTGTTTTGTAAATGTGTGTGTATTTTCAGCGTGTATTCGTGGGTCGTGATAGTGTGGGCGTATTTCTGTTGTCTTGACGGTGGAGGTTTTGTTTTCGCCAGTTTATCACTGACCTTTGGTGTGGCGGACTTGTGTGGGTATCTAGATTTTGGCGGATTCAGAACTTTGGGTCATAATAGCTGTGGCGAAATTCTGCAGCCGTGGCTGTGTGTTGGCGGTCTTCTGCACGGCGGTAAGCGGGATTTTACCGCCAATGTTGTAATGAGGGCCTTTATATCACTTTCACAGTGATATCTCAACATATACTTATTACATTTTAATCATTTTGACCTGCATCTTATCAGATACATATTATATATTTTTCTTAACACCGTGTTGTGTATTTTTGTGGTGCTATATGATGTTATTCTATGATTTATTGCACAAATACTTCATACATTGCCTTCTAAGCCTGACTGCTCAGCACCAAGCTACCAGAGGGTGGGCACAGGATAATTTGCATTATGTGTGACTTACCCTGACTAGAGTGAGGGTCCTTGCTTGGACAGGGGGTAACCTGACTGCCAACCAAAGAACCAATTTCTAACTATAAGTAACTAATCACACTCGCAGATTGCATTTGTCTGTACTGTGTCAACCTGCAACAATGCCACATTTCACTATGTACATTTTTTTTGCTTGGTTGCTTTTAGTTGCACAAGAGAAGAGATATCACATCACCCGCACTACTGCCGAAGAGAAGGCCTGCACAGTTAAGTCCTCAAATCTCATCTGCTTGTGCAGCTTAGTGCCACTGCCAACTAAGAGCTTTAGGATGTTCCCAAAGAATGTTGCTTCCAATAAAGTGGTCAGTGAAAAGAAGCAGTTTTCAACCAGTCGTCTGCCGACCGCATCCTTTTTTGGGAGATGTGTGCCTGGCACACCATCGTCCAGGGAGGAACCTGGGAACAGCACTCCCGCATCTACAGAACCAGCCCAACCTAAGTCCAAGACCAGTGATGTTGAATTGGTTTGTTCCTTTTGCAATGTAGTACCAAGTCATTTCTGGAAACTGAGCAAGGTGGGCAGCAGCTCCAGCAAGCAATAATAGATCTTCCAGAAATTGAAGCAGAAGAGGAGGTTGAGCTTCCTGCCGAGCAAAAACCTCCTCTTTTGGAATCAGTGGCTCCCAGATCTCCAGCAAGAAAAATGAAGGGTACTATTCCACAATCTTCTCCAAGCACCACTTCTGATGATGAAAGGGACATGGTGTGTACCCCTGAGAAAAGAAATGTTCTAGAAAGCTTTAGAATAGTGGAAAGGGATGAGTCAGATGATGATGATGAGCCAACCTGCTCTGAGGGATGTGGCACAGGCAGCCAGCCAGCTCCCATATTTGCATGGCCCCAGCAGGGACCTGCACCAGCCTGTAGCTTAGTAGAAGTATGCACCGCAGAGAGGCAATCACCACACCCACCTACCTCCAATGCTTCTTCAGGCAATGACAGTGGCCCAGTAAGAAAGGACTTCTCCCCAGTTTGGGACTTTTAAATTAACAAATAGGAAAACATTTGCCACACAGGTGTTTTTTGAGGTAAGCTTGATTCACATTGTGGTACTGAAGGCCAGATGACTCATATAAAAAAAATCAGGCAATCCAATGGGAGGAGCACCTAAAAGAGTTGCTGGACATGGTTGCAGTGATCAAGGTGAGGAGAGCCAGGAGATATGGGCTCAATTAGTCAAATCACGGTGGACGGTGAGGAAGAAGAGGGTGACATCCTAACGTAAATCAGCCCTGTCCCAAGCAGTGCACCAGAATCACCCATCTCAGCGACCTCAAAATACCACAGGAAGACTCAGCATCAGATGGAGACACCATGGCATGCAGAGACTGCACCACGACGCAGATTGAGTCTGCCACCACCTGGATCTGAAAGGTCACCTGCATCAGTGAAAGAAGAAAATCCAGGCCACAACTGCAGGCATGTTTAGACAGGAGGGGCCCTACGACCACAATCACCCAATGGCATGTTTGTAGAATGGGAAGCTGGCAAAAATGTTAGCGCAGGATGTCCTCCCTTTTCCTTTTGTGGAAGGAGTGGGATTCTTAGAGTTTGTGGTAACCATCTGCCCATAATCAAAGGTTCCAAGTTGGACCTATTTTGCCTAAGTTGCTGTTTCAGCACTACATTATGATGTGCTGCAATTGGTTGGACAAACTTTGCAGCAAAGTGTTGTCCACACTATCCACCTGACGATCAATATATGGACCAATGTCAGGCTACAGATTAAATGTGCATCACTGCACACTGGTTCTCATGTGGGGTGAAGCAAAAGCTATCTGCAGGTCTTGTCCATGAAGAAAGTCTGAAGAGCGTTCAAAAGCAAGCAATAATAGTCTTATTCACCATGGGGAAATCACATACAGCTGCAAACATCTTGGACAAACTTAATAGCAAGGTGTCTTAAATGGCTTTGACCAGGTCTCTGATTTGGATTTGTTGCCACAGACAATGGCAGTAACATAATCAAGGCCACCCCCCTCCGCAATCATACACACCCACACGCATGACGCATGCACCTATGCACCACCACTTCCATACACACATTCACTCACACTCATCCATACACGCATTCCCTCACTCATCCATACACGCATTCACTCACACTCATCCATACACATATTAACTCACACATGCACACACACATACACACTGACATGCAGAGACGCACTCACTGTAACGTTCATACACGCATTCACTTACATGCATACAACCACACATACACCACAACACTCACAGACGCACACACACATTCATACACACACACACGCAGACACCACACACTCACTTACAACACCTCCAACACTCCACCCCCCAGACGGATGCCCGACTTACCTTGTCTAGCGAGGTGGTCGTCCTGCAGGGAAGGGGCGCTGCTACATCCAGCAGCACCCTGCCAGCAGGATGCTGCCAGGCCATAATAATGGCCATAATACGGCTGGCGGTGTCCTTCTGGCGGTGTCCTTCTGGCGGGGTGGTGCAGGTGGTAGCATCACCCACACGCCTCGCCTGCCAGCATGGCTACTGCTGGATTTCAACCCTAATTGTGGCAGAAATCCAGCAGTGTCCATATTATGGCGGGCGGAAGATCGCCAGCACTGGCGGTCTTCTGGCACCCATGTCATAATGAGGACCATAGTCAGCTACACACTGACCACCTGCAGACAAATCTTAGCCATTCTTTTAAAGGTCAGAAGCAGTTGCAGATTAATCAGCATGGTAAGAGAGCACCAAAGCCCTGATATAGGAGGTGCCAACACCTTGAAAAGCAAACTTATATATGTAGCAACGTCTGTTTGAGCACTACAAAAAGATCAATGACTAAGCAGACAAATGGGGCCTAGTCAAATGCCTGACACAGATACTGCTCCCTTTTGAGGTTTTCACACAGGAAGTTAGCAACAAGGAGAGTACGATGGACCAGGTAATTTAGTTGTTGCATCTACTACAAGATCAGCTAAAGAAGGTGTTTGAAAGGTTCACATTTGGAGGTGTGAACAGAAACCCAGATGCTCATTCCTTAGTTGAGAGCCTAATCCTTTGCTTGGCTTGTAATGCAAGGCCGCAAAATGATATTATCTTATACAAAGATTACATCTGTGTCACCCTACTTGATCAATGCTACAAAAAAAAACACTTTCATTCCTTTTTCTGATGGGGATGTTTCATAATACAAGAGGTGGATTGTTGAGCAAGCCAGAGAACTGGAAGAAGACCGACTGAAACTTAGAGTCCCTCTCTGCACTTCTTGGGTACCACTTTCAACTTCCAGAGAGGGAAGTTTTGTCTCACAGCAGCCAAAACTGGCAATACGAACATCGGCAACAACAGCATCAGATGAATTAAACCCATCCTCTGCATTGGCTTTGTTTCAAGTAGCAGAGCTTCAGTCCAGTGCAGAAGCAAAGGCAAAAGAAGTAGAGCAAGTGGGAGGATGTTCCAGGAGTATCTGGATGACCCAAAAGAAGTATATGTATTGGTATGGGAAGATGCGCCAATGTGCAGAGCTCAGCAGGGTGGCAATAGAGTGTCTGACTTGTCATGTCTTCTGAACTTGTGTTTAGTGAGCTTGTGTAGTTGTAACAGTGAGACAACTCTCACCTCAGAAGCTGGTGAGATTAACCATGATAAAAATGAACCAGCATTTTATACCACTTGATTACACTGTTCCTGAACACCAAAGCAGGAGGAAGAGGATGATTGGTCAGAATCATGTGTTCTTGCTGGCTAACTTCTGGATGAACCACCTGAGTTTGAGGACATACTCTACTTCCTGGACTGAGTAGGTCAGTGCCACCATAGAAGTTTTTTAATGACTTCTCATTGAACTTCTTTCTTTCTTTGCAAAAAAAAATGCTTGTGGAACGGTATGTTTGTGCTGGATTTATGCCGCCCCACCATTTTCAGTCACATATGTAGCCGGGTTGGAGTTGGACACATGTGCAGTAAAAAAGCCCTCTCATTCCCTTCAGTACACTGGAGACAATGACTGCCCCCTCACATGCCATTTCTTATCCTTTTTTAACACCACCTAGCAGCAGTGTCCCACAGGATCAGTGACTAAAAGACTACCAGTACCAATGTCAAATTCCAATGTTTTGCTTCCATCAAAGAGGCGATAAGTTTGTTCAACCACTGTGTTTGAATTGGAAGAGGTAACTATTGACTGTTGCACCATTGAGTGGTTATATAGTGAGTGATTGTGAGTGATGATTGATGATGTATTTGATAGCTGACTGTGAGGGAGGGAGTTCAACAAAATTGTAAACGTGTTTTTAATGACTTGAAGTGTTTTGGGAACTGATGGGTGATCATTTTTTCCTCAAAATGATTGGTCTTTCAAAGTTAGTGAAATGTACCTGTAGAGTTCACTCCTTGTTTCTGGTTCCTCAGATGAGACCAGTCACTTTAGTTACAACAAATCTACACAAAGTACTCCTTTACTCTGTAACACAGTTACTGTTTTTCAATATGCAGACCTTCTCCTAGTTCTCTTTTGCATGAACAAAAGTTGGTAAAAGCTCAACACTCTAGCTTACCTACAGGCTGGGTTCAGACAGCCACCCAAGAGTGACTGACATTCCAAGAAGAATAGAGATGCACTGCCCAATATGGCAATACAGTATAATTTTCCTATTTAACAATCAGACATTTTAGAACTGGATGGGTTAACTTCAATCCACCATAAATTGTAGAAGACGTAACATTTAGACATATACTATCTCGGGTCTCTGTGTGGCAGAAGGACTGTTTGCAATGCATTTAACTGAACTGTCTCTTACGTATCCCTTCATTGTTCCCTTCCACAAAAGATTGATGATGGTGTGCTGCTCAGCGCCCAAATAAATATTGTTGTTGTTTCTTTTGTGTAGTGTTTTTCTTTGCCACCTCTTTTCCCAATTCCCCTTTCCCATCCATTCTTTGAGCCCCTAACCCTCTTTCACCAGGTTGTGTGAGTTTATTGAGGTTTGCCTTAATTTTGTCACCATAAATGGATCACACACTTGCTGGAGCGAATGTGGTGAAAGCAACACCAACTCACTGCATAACTTTCTATTACCTGAGCAATATTCCAAATCTGTCCCATCAACATTATCATTAAGGGCTTGTGTTGTGTGTTGCGTAAATGCTTAACCTTGTCTAACCACTCCTGACTCTAAGCCCACTTCTCCTGACTCAAGGATTTAATTCCCTAAGTTTTGTTTTTAAATACTAGCTCCCTGTTGCTCAGATGAAGGTAATATTGCTAGTTTTCATTATCCTATCAGGTCTTCTTTGTTGTGTGTCAAAAACTGTCATTGTGGTAGTCTGGTCTCAGTCTCACTGAAGGCATGATATAACATATGACCCACTAACTCTCTCTGTTTTCTTTCAATCCAGTTGACAGTGATGGACAACCCTTTGATTAATCCTGCAGTTGGAGTTTGCATTGGTAGGGGTGACACCTTGTGTCTTACCTGTTACTGCATCATCCCGCTACTACTACTACCACCCAATTAAGTTCAGATGCCACTGTGGGAAAACCTGCAGTAAGAATGCATAGGTATAAGCCCTTCGTTAATATATTCAGGTACGAGAACAACGGATTTAAGGAAACTTGTTTAGTTAGTAATTAGAAGATGTTGTTTGTCTGTATCTAAGTTTTTATAGACAAAATAGGCAATGCAATCATCCCCTAGTGGTCAATATAGTTACAGAGGGCAGTAGAGCAAGGGTATAAGTACATGACATACACTTTTCTTACAATAAAAGACAGCAGTCCAAACTAAAACACGAAAATAAACATTTGAGGCATAAATGAATTAAAATAAATGTTCCCCTTTTATTTTTAACAAATAAGAAAACCCGCCCATTCCACCCACAGCAGCCCCACTCCTCTCCTCAAACAAATAGCTCAATCCCTAAAAAGTCCAATGTGAAACCTGGTCCCAATTCCCTTTCCACCCTCTCCACCCACAAGTCCCTCCCACCAAAACAAAAAATTAAAAAAGGGCTCAGAAGAGTGCACTGTCTACTTGGAACAGTAGTTGGCCTCGGCTCTGCTCGATCCTGGCAAACCATCTCTACATACCATCCATCCACTGAACGATACAATACAGCAATGCCCTGTCAGCGTGGGGGGGCGGGTGGCAGCAGGTGCAGTCAAGGCCCCTGACAGCTGGCAGCGACATTGGCAATGTGATGGCCGGTAGGCTGGAGGCTGGGGCTGGCGTGTGGCTGATTAACTTGGTCCTGGGTCAGACGCAGTGATTTCTGCCTTTTCATCCTCCAGGACAACCAGCCAATTGTAAGCAATGCTCTGAGAAAACACTTTTTAAAAGTAAGTAGTAAGTGGCACAGTAGGAGTAAATTGCTGGTCCACTAGGGGCATTGGAATGTCATGTGATTATGGTTAGGAGAGTCATAGGGACACTTTTATTCCTTTACACACACATGCCTCACATAAAAGCACTGGCTGTCTGGTAGAAAAGAATTAAGGCAGATTAACACCAGATATTTAAAAAAAAGCTGTGATTTTATTTTTTTTTGTTTTAAAGACTTTTCTAGTAACCAAACAGACACTGTTAGTGGAAAATGAAAATAAATTACCCCTTGTTTATGAGTAAGGCATTATGCGCTATAGAGTACAAGTTCTTGGGCCAAAAGAATGGAAACATGCTAGCAGGCGCTTTGAGTACTTTGCTACTGTCTGCAACTGTTGTTGACATTTATCTGTCTTCAATTCCAATGGCCCTGCTCTTCTCCAAATGCATTTCACTTAGTTTCTACCTTGACCCCAAAAAGACAAATGAATAATAAGTAAGATACGTCACATATAAAATCCAGATATATTATCTTGTCTGCTGTAACTAGACTGTGGGGGAAAAGATGCAGTGCACAACAGGGAAGGGAATGGGTGTCAAGGATTGTATTTGGCATGTTTGTCACAGAGTATCCCTTATGCCAAACGTGAAATCAAATCAAGCACTTATTAGGCTCACTTTACTCGCTGGCCTCACCCACCACAAGAAATTATTTGCAACAAATGAATTCACTGGGCAGTAAGTAAAGTACGCTTGGCTTACTCTTCTGCAGGGTAAGACAGAGGTATTAGGTGGGTAGAGAGAGCTTTTGCTATAGAATAGAGGTGTTCAACTGATCATCGGTTCATCATGTGCCTAAACTTTAGCTTATTCAATCATTGTACAGAAGAACGTCTGAAGGGAAAAATCGGAACAGGTATAAAATAAATCTGTTATGGGAAACGATGAAATATATTTTGGGAACACTTCACGTGGCCATAAAAACAAAGCTAGAGACCGTGGAGCCCGGGAGCCCCGCTCAAAATTCAGTATTTTTAAAATGTTACACGATTGGTATTGGACCCCCCCAGAAGCTCCGTACTGCGGGGTTACTACATCATGCCTCCTACTGGAGATGTCCTCATGTGCGCTGCGATTTACCTCACATTTTGCATGATTGCCCAGCCATACAGCCTTTCTGGTGAGCAGTGGGAGCTACTCTTAGGGAAACACTACCCTTGCCACTTTCCCTTACCCCTCACCTTCTCTTGCTACACGACACCGGGGAGCTCCCTGATCTCTCCAGACCACAATGTTACTTGTTACACACTGCACTAGCCACGGCAAAGATATGTATCCTCAGATATTGGGGAGCTACACTGTACCCTCCCACGGGGAGTGGATCTCTGCAATGTAGCAGGCTGCCTCCCATGAGCGTCTTATTTATGATCTACAGGGATAAGATAGATATGTTTGTACAGACATGGGCGTCCTTTCTCTCTGGGCCGGTGACCTGATTATCCCCTATGTGGAATACGTTACGGATGCCCCAGTGGCACCATCCCTTTCTGATGATCTTAATCTTAACCTTATTATTATATCTCAGTACAAATCGGTCCTTCTTGCCCTTCTTTATTCCGTGTTGTCCTCCACTAAGTGCGCACATGCATTCTCTTCACACACTCTCCATACTTCTCCCTCCTTACCTTCTGTATGCTAGTCTTCCATAGACGTGTCTCCTGTTTCCCTCCCCCCCTTGGTCACTATTACTATAGTTATTCTTCTTATTATCACTATTACTATCATCATCATCATTATCATTATCATCTTCATTATTATTACCATCATCATTCATATCGCCATTATTCCTCTTGTTATCGTGCTCATTTTTATTTTACACATGTTCTTGGCTTCTGTCCTCTCTGTTTTTCCTTGTACCTTTTCTTCTGCCTTTGCCTTTTCAGTTTCCTTCGCTCTAACCTCCTCCTGCTTCCACACACTCCACACTCTAAAAAAATCCTTCAAATGGATTCCCCCAGAACCCAGAAAGACAGTCACCCACGCACTCATCAGCAGCAGACTGGACTACGGTAACACCCTCTACGCTGGCACCACACTCAAACTCAAACGCAAACTCAGGGAATCCAGAACACAGCCGCACGCCTCGTCCTTGACCTCCCCCGCCACGAACAAATCTCACCACACCTCAAATCCCTTCACTGGCTCCCCATAGACAAGAGAATCACATTCAAGATCCTCATCCACGCACACAAATCCCTCCACAACACCGGCCCAACCTACCTCAATGAAAGAGTTAACTTCCACACTCCCACGCGCAACCTCCGATCAGCCGACCTCGCCCTAGCCACAGTCCCCCGCATCCAACGCACCACCACAGGAGGCAGGTATTTCTCCTACCTCGCCCCCAAAACCTGGAACTCCCTCCCCACCGACCTTCGCAAAACCAAAGACCTCCTGGCCTTCAGAAAGAACTTCAAGACATGGTTGTCTGATCAGTGACCCTCCCTGCCCCCCCCCCTGTTCCCCCCCCCAGCGCCTTGAGACCCTCACTGGTGAGTAGCGCGCTCTACAATGTTTTTTGATTGATTGATTGATTGATTCTTTGATATTTTCCTCCTCTCCCTCTTTTTTCCCTCTATCTTCCATTTCTTCTTCTCCTTATACAACTCTGGTTTTCTTTATTTGTCCTTTTTTAACCTAATTTTGTATATATTCCTATCTTGTCAGATATATTTCCTTTAACTGTGACTATATCCATGTCATTGTACATCACTATTTAGAGACACTTATCTCTCCCCTCTACTTGGCTCCCTTAGGCCATCATGTCCCATCTAAAGTCAGATGTCCCCAGCTTGGTGGTTCTACAATGCTATATGCCTACGGCATTTTGATGTCCCTTTTCATTTCTTTCACCACTCAGTTGGGGGTCTTTGTAGTTACAGGACCTCTAATGATGGGGCAGGTTGGAGAGGGCAGGTCTATTAGTTCTATTAGGAATACATATACCTGTGTCCTCTTTTGAGGCCTGAGGTGAGTTAGATAATTACATAACTTTATATAATTGTAAAACGGTGATGCTGACTTGCCCCCATAAATACATTATGTTATTCTATTCTATTATATTATACTATATCATTGCATCTCCCCATCGAGATTCGGTGTTTTGGTATTGTATTATAGATACTTCATATGGTATATTACAGTAGATGTTGTATATCTTAGAAATTATTACTAGATGGCAGATATTTTCGGGAAGCTTTGCCTCCATTGATTGTCTCTATTGTTTCATTTGTTTGACATCTCACTGGTGTGGCCCTTTCAGGTTTTCAGTTGTATGATGCATGCGGATGTTAAGGGCTTATTGCTCGCTCTCTGTTTCTGTATGCTGTATATTGTCTTGAAAACTGACAATAAAAAATATACGACGCAAAAGAATGCCAATGTTGGTGGTCTCACGCCTTACGTATTATGAGTCACAGACAGGAAATCACCCCAAAACAACCACAAATCCGACACCGCCAAGCTGCCCGTGAGAGGTGGTCCAAGCACCACCACACCGACAACATTCCGCCATCAATATTATGACCCACATATCAGCACAGCGGACCTTCCAGGGCAATAAACCATTGGTGGTGCACCCTGCAGCGCTAAAAAATACACCTCTGAAAGAACCCTTTGGACAGTACGAATACCCAACACCTGAGACACATAGACACATCAGACACACCGACACACACCACTATAAAACATCCCCCACATCTCAAAATCCATTGCAAAAGAAACGATTCACACAGACCCGGAGATACTGCTATTCCCGATATATAGCACAAATATACCATTGGCACACTCGCATGTCAAACACAGCACAACTGCACACAAACACCACAACTCACCACCACATCAACCATACCACCACACACACCCCATCAAGCACCAAATACACCACCCTTGACCTCAACCCCCCACCCAATCCACTTCATGACACCCATGTCCCCCCAGAAGCACCCACGATTCACAGACGAAGAGTTGAGGTTCATGGTTGATGAAATCATCAAGGTAGAGCCACAACTGTTTCGGAGCACAGGTTCTCCACAGGTCCTGCAAACATCCATAGCCAGGAACATGGAGTTATGGTGGACAATCGTCCACAGGGTTAATACAGTAGGCAACCATCCATGCACAAGGGAGGATAACAGGAAGAGGTGGAACGACCCATGGGGTAGGTGCTTTCCATGGCATCTCAACACCACATTGCCATCAACAAGACTGGCAATGGGCCCCCACCTCCTTCCCCAGAGTTCATATCGTGGAGGAGACAGTCTTGGACATCCTGCATCCTGAGGACCTGACTGGAATGTTCGCAGGACTGGATTCCCGTAAGTCGCTAACACTCCCCTGCCGCCAGCAACTCATGTACAGCATGCGTCCCCACCACCGTCTCAATCCCTAATTCAACCTCCTCGGGCTTCCCCCCACCCAATCACCCAATACCCCTCTCCTGCATGCCACATCACCCAACTGCCACCATCCCCACACAGTCCACCCCTATTGCACGGATAGCACTCACAATGGCAAGCACTACAACTCCCACAATGCATGACTCCCCACACATGAAAAGCTGCAGTCCCACTTCACAGTGGAACACCTGCACCTAAAACCATCGCACCAGCTACAATAACTGGATGCTTTGACAGCGTACACCTACATGGCAGCTAAGCTATTTACAATCCACAACCCTCTATGGAACATGGAACCAATTCCACAATCCTTCACCCACTAACAATGTCTGCAGTGCTGCATCTGTCATTGCCATCATGGGGAAGCAAGTCAAGCCACTGTATGCATCAGACAATGATACCAACAAGTACACCTTCACAATGTAACTCCGCCCCACTCCATCCACAGGTACCCCTGCTACTGCCACCCTGCAGAGGATGCCAGAGACAGACAGCCCTCCCCAGGATGAAAGGCCTAGTGAGAACTACAGCTCTGGATGTCTGGACATTGACGACTTACCTGACCCATCTGGGACATCTGGTCAGTCCACCACCAGCAGCCTCACTCTGCCCACATCTGAGATCCCCACCCCTATGGTAACAACAACCCAGACAACCCCTCGTCTCTAAACCTACATCCCAAGGACTGTTCAGTCAGCAGTGTGCCCCACAGTACAGGGACCTGAGTCTACCCCTCACACCCAAGGCAATGAAGTTCCTGGTGTGGCTGGGACTGGGCACACCGTACCTGGGGCACAAGCACAGGGAGCCAGGGCCAGTGAGAGGGCACCTGTGGGCCAAGGGATAGGGCCCCAAGGAAAAAAGGTCTGACCAGGAGGCCATCTCCCAAGTCCTGGAAGCATATCAACAATCCCAGGACAAGATAGGCCAGATACTCTCCACCTTGCAGGAGAACCAGAGGGAAACATCCTGAACAACTAGGTCTAAACCACTACTTGCCTGAACCACTACTGCTAAACAACTAAAAAGTCTCTACAACTAAGTACTGAACAACTACAGTCTGAACAACTACTGTGTCTGAATAACAATTGCCTGAACAACTAATTTTAAGGTAAGGTTTTCCTTTTGGTTTTTATGGTTTATTAGTTGTTTAGAATATATATATATATTAGTTGTTTAGGCAATTGTTATTCAGACACAGTAGTTGTTCAGACAGTAGTTGTTCAGTACTTAGTTGTAGAGACTTTTTAGTTGTTTAGCAGTAGTGGTTTAGGCTATAGTTGTTTAGGACCTAGTTGTTCTGTCACATATTCGAACCAGAGGCTGCATAGGGAATACAAACAGGAGGCCATGCAGCAGTGGCAGGCAAACAATGTCCACATGTCCTCCTATGCAGAGGTGCTAAAGAAACTCATATTCGTCCTGCATGCGTCCTTCTTCCATCAGCAGGCCCCTTCACTAGCCACATACCATCCACTTCCAACTCAGCTAGTGGAATGGAGGCCCTGCCAGAGGATCCACAGGCCACTAGCACCCTCTGTAGCTGAGGACCCCCCGCAAATGAGGTCATCCATCCAGACATCCTGCAGGAGCTGATGCCAAACCCAAGACCACTGCCAGGAAGTGAGATTCTCCTGAACATTCTCCCTTAAGTGCCACTGTCACACCCTGTTGACTGTCCACTGTCATATCTCCATTTTCTCATGGCCCTTGGATACTGGACCTTTACTGCCTACAGCTGGGCCAACTGTTCTGATGATTTCATCCACCATGACCCCACTCATCGCCCATTGCATTTGTAAATCACAATAAACACCATTGTGCACAGCTACTGCTTGCGTGTCTCTATTGTAACAAGTATGAATTAACTGTTGTATAATATGTCAGCTTACCTAAACCATTGACCAGCAAAAGTCTGTAACATGAACAGAATTGTGAGACACGTGCAGTAACTTTGGTAGTAGAACAGAGTCATCCTCAAATCCTGTGTCAAGGGAGCCACCTATCAAGGTAGGAACCAGAGTAGCACCACCCAAATTACCTTAAAATACACAGACAGGGACAACCATCACAATAGAAGTCACAATTGCCCAACCAACACACATGCAGTAGTGTGAGTAGCCAAGTAGCATGTGAACACAAAATACCATAGCAGATCTACATTTTCAGGACATCCATTCCCAATGGCCCATCCTTCACAGCTCACAATACCCAACTAAAGCCAAGTTCCACTGTCAATATGAGTTAGCTTCCATATCTGTCCGTTGTGTACAGTGAGGATAAGTTGCTATACTGTTGACACAACCTTGGTTGCCAATCCTTTTGCAGTTGACACTGCATTAATGGGACCATACAACATGGCCAATCCCTTGCAGATGTGATGGCAGCCAACAGGACAGCAAACATAGCACTGACATATGAACAGTAACACCTCTCCTGATGGGCAAAATGTTATTGCCACAAACCTACACAGAGAGATAGCTGCACTTAACACCTCCACTGATAGTACAACCAGGTTGAGCTATGTCACAAGGCAGACAGGAGTACAGTTCACATACAAGACACCTGACACATACCTGTAGTTCATTGGAAGTATTGTTGGATCTACTCTGCCCTAGAGTCAGCTACATCCTCATCATCAGCCTCCTCATCAGTGTCTATGTCACCATCATAAGCCACTAATGGCATATGACGTGTCAGAGCCAGATTGTGTAGCATGCAGCAGACAACTATCATCTGGCAGACCTTCAGTGGTCTGTAGAGCAGGGCACCTACTGAGACGTGCAGACACCGAAATCTGGACTTTCGCAGGCCAATGGTCCTCTCGATTACATGCCTCATCCTACCTTGGGCCTCAATGAAATAGTTTTCACCATCTGTTGTTGGATATCTCACTGGTGTCAGTAGCCATGGAAGCGAGATAGCCAGTGACTGCACATGTCATGTCATAGTTATCAGTACACTCACCTGACTATTCATGAATGTCACATGTGTGAGGCTCGCTATGATATGTGAACATGGTTAATCTATGCATGTCACTAAAGATCATACATGATGCACTTATCATTCACCAACAATACACTAGCTACATTGAAAATGGCAGCTGCCAGTCCTGCAAACACAGGACAGATGGAAGCGACTACTTCCACTGGCATTAGTCATCATGGCGGAAGGCGGTCGCAACCGTCATGCAGCTCCTCATTGCATAACATTGTTGCTTATGGGGGACTGGGGCCAATGATGATCACCGCAGGCTGTAACGGTCATATGCGGAGCCGGCGTGACCTCCATTTTGTGTTGCATAGCTCACTTGACTCCTGACACTTGTGCAACCAAGACCTCCACTGCGTGAGCTGCTGTGTTCTGTCTCTGGGAACCATTATGCCATATCCTGCAGGAGATTGGGCCCCTGCCTTCACTCAGAAGGAATTGGAAAAGCTTGTGGACGGGGCCTACCCCTGTATGGACAGTTGTATGGGGCACAAGAGTAGCAGGTGAGTCCAATGTTCCTGTTCTGTCTGATGGTGATGTGAGTGGAGTTTAAAGGCGTGGAGATAACGCACACGGACTGAATACATGTAGATGGCAAGGGAGTTGGTGTGAATTGTTATTAAGACACGTTTGTGTAGTCATGAGATGTGTGTGATGTGTGTAGTCCACTGCTGTTGGTGTGATGCCACTCTACATGACTTTCTCCTTCTGTCTGTGTCACCCATGCAGGTCAACGCCCATCAGAAGAAGGGGATTTGGTTTGCCATCGCCAAGCAAGCAGACCCTCATGGGTCCATGCCCAGCAGAGCACCCACTGGAGAAAACAGTGGGAGGACCTGAGACGCTGGGCCCGGAAGTCCGCAGAGGCCCAGCTGGGGCAATGGACACTTTTGGACTGGCCAGTAGGCCTATGTTGTATATAGTAAATTTTATTGACGGGACCATTATTTTAATATATTTGCACCAGTCACCCATTGGTGTCGAGGTTTACAACCTTGTCCTGCCTCTCCTTCTACAGGTATGTGTTGTATATGTGCGATTTGGTGTGTGTCTTCTAGTATGTGTTGTGTTTATGTAGCAGCATGAGCTGTGCGATAGACTTGTGCCATGTAGTGTTGTTGTTGTGTGGCATTGTGTGGCAGTGGTGTGTGTTATGTGATGCATCTGTGATGTACTTTGTGTGTTGGGTGGATGTGGTGTGTGATGTGACACATTGTTTGGCAGTGATATTGTTAGTACTGGTCTTTTGCTGTTATTACATCTTGCTGGCAGTATGTATTTTCCTGTGGAGGTATGCGTTGTGCCTCTCTGCCAATGTGTTTGTGTGATTATGATGGTGTTGTGGTGGTGTTGTTTGTGGATGTGTCTGATAGTGGTGGTGGTGCATGTGAGGGGGTGCGGTGTGTGTATGACGTGTATGATGGACGTGGTACGTGTTGTTTTTGTGTGAATGTGTATGAAGATGTGTTTGTATGTGTGGGCATGGCTAGCCATGCTGGGTTTGTGTCTTGTGTGCAGGTGTGTACTAGTGGCCTTTCCTCCAGTGTGTGTACTTACACGTGTTGTCATCGTCTCTGGTTCTGGAGTTGTATGGCCAGCAGGAGCAGTGGGAAGACTTCCAGTTCAGGTTACATGACAGCGGTGGACGTGTCTGTGTTCCTGAAGGTGAGTGTCTCCTTTTATGTTGCTCGTTTCTGCCAGACCTTTCATAGTGGTGCGACCGCCCCAGAAATTGTGGTGGTGTGGTGGGTCGTAATATGGTAGGTGGGAGCATGGTCTCCGCTGGCCTGGAGATGGCTACTGCCAGCCACGGTGGTCTGCCCGCACTGGCGGTACTGGTGGTGTTTTGGCTGTGTTCTGTTGGGAACACCGCCATGGTCATTATATGGAGGACTTCTCCTCCGGCCCGGCGATGGTGCGACCGCCATAAGCACCGTGGTGGTCCTCAGACTGACAAAATCATAATGAGGGCCTGAGTGCGCAAAGGGAAGCAGACCTTGTGATTTCGGTTTACAATGCATTGAAAACTTTGTAAATGCCGCATTAAGTGAAGCAGATGCACATTGCATAGCCCACACTGCAGTCACAAATTGAACCATTCTGCACTTCTTCATGGGTGGTGAAATGCCATGGGCAGATAGGGGGTTGATGAATCATAATGGGTGGAATACATATCTGTCTCGCTTACCAAACGAGTGAGTCAAGGGATTAGAAGAACACAAAATACCCCCCACTTTGAGCCATAGCTTTGATAACCAAAAAAACAACCTAAGTGCAGTAGGTAATAAGCATGACCCTATCCAGAAGAGCTCCCTTGTTTAATCATCCAAACAATTGTTCAATCATCCTTTTATTCTTCCTAAGTATATTGACTGATAGCCACCCCAATTTTAGCTTTACTTTCTCCATTCAGTCTTTCACCAAACTGTCCAATCTGTTATCCATCCATTCAATATCCACCCTTTTCTTTCAATCATCCTTTCACCCAGCCATCCATTTACCCAATACTCATCCATGTATCTTTTCAGACACCCGCGCATCCTTTCTATTCACTCATTTCATCCATCTTTCCTTTTAACCTGTTCTTTCGAGTTTCCATCATGCCATCATTTTTAGCATACACTATGGCCCTCATTACGACCCTGGTGGTCGATGATAAAGTGTCTGTAATACCACCAACAGGCCAGCAGTAATTACTGCCAAATTATGACCATGTCGGAAAGATCTACGAAAGACAGCCAATGTACCACAACGATCGCCAGGGCAGAAACAAAAGCCACCACGGCGGTAGCCACCTATACCCAGGCGGAAGTCAAAGTTTCGCCCTCCGTATTAAGACCCTGAAAACTGCCACCTTTTCCAGGGCGGTACCAACAACATCAAAAGCCTGGCGGAAACAGAGCTCTGAAGTGAAAGGACTCACCATTGGAGACACAGGGAAGAACCACGCCACCATGGAACCCGAACTGCATGTATTTCTGATGATATTCTACATTCTGCTCCACCACGAACACCAACGCCGGCGAAGACGATGACGGTGAGTACAGCCACCTAGCACACAAGGGAGGGGGGAGGAAAATGACAGTGATACACACACGCACCACACTCACCCCATACACACAACCAGATGCACAAGAAAACAAGTTAAACCCCCTAAATCAGCTGAATAATGCAAGGACAAAACAAATTTACTAAAGTGAGAGTAATAATATCAACACAGTATAAAAATAAATTAGCTAATGTTACAGATATCTACAAATGTACAGAAAAAGGGACACTACCCAGTCCTCAGTTCGTGTGGGCCACATGGCCACAGGGCAAAGTCCAAGGCTCCACTTGTCACCTGCATCAAAACGGAGAGAACACTGCAGGTGCATCAGTTGGCAAATAGGCAGGCACCTCAGGGGGAGAGGGGACACCTCAGCAGGGAGTGGAAACAAGACCACTGGTTCTGGAGGTGGCAACATGCCCTGTGCTTGGTCCTGGGGAGTGCAAGGCCACAGCCTCTAAAGTGGGTGTCTTGCTCACTGGTTCTGGAGGGGGCAACATGCCCTGTGCTTTGTCCTGGTGAGTGATGGGCCACAGTCTCCTGAGTGGGTGTCTTGCCCACTGGTTCTGGAGGGGACAACATACCCATTGCTTGGTCCTGGGGTGTGCAAGGTCACAGTCTTGCGATTGGGTGTCTTGCCCACTGGGTCTGGAGGGGGCAACATGCCCTGTGCTTTGTCCTGGGGAGTGATGGGTCGCAGCCTCTTGAGTGGGTGTCTTCCCCACTGGTTCGGGAGTGGACAGGCCGCACAGCAGCCCATGGAGTCAGGATCACATTGTGTCTGCCGGTGGTGACGGCTGCACTATGGTGGTGCTGGTGGTGGTGATAGTGGGAGGCTCCTGCACAGGCCCAGCACCCTTGGATGGATGCACAGCCATGCTTGGTGGTGGGGGCTCCGTGACAGTTGCTGGTGCAGGCTCCTTGCCCTTTCTGGTGGAAGGTGCAGGCTCCTTGCCCTTCTTGCCTGCTGGTGCAGGCTCCTTGCACTTTCGGTGGGCAGGTGCAGGCTTCTTCCCCTTCTTGCCTGCTGGGGCAGGCTCCTTGCCCTTCTTGCCTGCTGGTGCAGGCTCCTTCATCTTACGGCTAGCTGGTGCAGGCTCCTTCCCCTTCAGTATATGCGGCCTAGAATCCTTTCCACCATGAGTAGATGCGGATGGAACTGGGCCTGTGGACTGTGTGGCTGAGGTGCTTGGCTTGGTTCATGATAGCCTGGCCAGACGTGCAAGTGGGGGTTAGGGGCAGGGAAGAGGTCAACGGTGGATAGGGAAAGTTTCTTAGGGACATTGGGGCAGGAAGAGGGAGAAGGAATGGGAGTGGAGGATGAGGGAGTGGTTGTTGGAGGTGTCTATCTGCTGGATTTGGATGCAGATGCATGGGTTGCATGCTGTTGTGAGTTGGATGGCTGTTGGGTGTCAGAGTGCTTGCGTTTGTGTACTTTAGGAGGGGGAGAAACACAGTGGGAGAGGACACAGGGGACGTGTGCATGGATGTAGGTTGTGGAGGTGCCTGCCAGTGAGGTGTGTGTTCTGCTTGGTGTCTTGATGCTGGCAGTGGATGCTGATGTGCATGCAGGTGTTAATGTGGACGTGACTGGGAGGGAGGTGGTGGAGGGGGAGGAAGGGGAGACAGTGGAGGCAGTGGATGTTGTAGTGTCTCCAACTGTATGGTGTTTGCATGAGTGCTTGTGGAATGAAGTGTGGTGCTTGTGTTTGCCTGTGATACTCTTTGGTGATGTCCAGTGTGCATGCTCATCTGGGTGTGTGCTTGGGATGGGTTGGGGTAGAGGAGAATGGGACTGGGAAGTAGTTGTTGGAGGGGGGATGGTAGAAACAGAGAAAATGGCTGCCATCAGGGAGGAGGCCATAGCCTGTATCGATCTTTGTTGGGCCGTTAATCCAGTGTGAATGCACTCCAGAACTGCATTAGATTGTTGCTTCTGGGCTGCCATCCCCTGGATGGCATTCACAATGGTTGACTGTCCTACAGAGATGGATCTCAGGAGGTCAATAGCCTCCTCACTCAGGGCAGCAGGACTAACTGGGGCAGGGCCTGAGGTGCCTGGGGCGAAGGAGATGCCCACCCTCCTAGGTGAGCGGGCAGCTCAATGAGGGGCTGCTGGGAGGGTGGTGCTGGTACAGGGGGTGGCGGCTGTACCTGTAGCTGGGGTCGTCACAGACGTGTCTGCCACCACCAGGGAGCTTCCATCGGAGGAGGTATCTGTGTCTGAATTGTCCCCTCCCGTCTCCGCTGTGGTGCTCCCCTCGCCTTCCATCCCACTGGTGCCCTCAGCGTCAGTGGACTCTCCCTCCTGGGTCCTGTGGAATGCAGCTCCCTCCTTCACCGGTGCCTCTGCTCCTCCGCCAGATGATGCTAATGCACATAAGGATAGGATGAGAAAACAAGAAAGTGGGAGAGACACAAAGGATACACTGGGTCAATGGCTGCACCAACACCACCGTTGGCGTACACAGCACTCTCACACACAGGGAACAGGCCTATGCACTATGCATTGCAACACCACTGATATCGCTAGCCACCAAGACATGAGGATGGGCACACACCGCCAACTGCAGCGCACCTGGGACCCACGCAGCCCTGACCAGTAGTAGATGCTTACAAGCTAGGTAGGCAGGATTATCCCTTCAGAACCCTAACCATCAGAGGACCTACACTGCTATGTCAGTCCTGGCCTAATGGCACCCACTGACACAGATCCACCACCTGGATACCATCCCACCAGCCATAAGTTGTAATGATACCCACTGTACTCACCCCCTTGTGGCTGCTGTGATGCCCTCAAGCACTCATCCAGCTCTGAATAGGCCACTGCCAGTATGCGGGCCATCAGGGGGGTCAGGGTTTGATGGGCATCCCTTCCTCATTGGGAGGTCATCCCCAGCTGGTGCTCTGCCTTCCATAGGCCCCCAGGGTCTGCACCTCCTTGGCGATGGCACGCCATATACCCTTCTTTTGATGGGCGCTGACCTGCAGAGGCAATACACACAGGAAAACACCATTAGACAAGCAGTCCAGCCTGTTACACATATGTTCCACCATAGCTGTTTCTATCACCATTGGCACACACACAGCCCAGCACACAGCATGTACACCACAAAGCAGACATCCACCCCCCCTTACATGAGGCCTTCAAACACACAACTTCATGCATTCATGCCACATGCATTGTGTCCACAGTGTACTCACCTGTTGGTCTGGAAGCCCATAAAGCAGTCCGTAGTGGGCTAGGACCCTATCAACCAGTCTCTCCAACTCCCCTGAAGTGAAGGCTAGGGCCCTTTCCCCGGTCACACGGGACATGGTAGGTTCCAGACACAGGTCACAGCAGCGCATGCAGTGTAGGTCCTCTCCTATGGAAGGTCAGGTAGCAAGTGAGAAATATAATAGAAAATGGCAGTCACGTCCGTGGCAGTGCATACCGTCACCTCCGATGTAGCTCACCATTGGCTACTGTAACCCATAGGGCCCAATATTAACCAACAAGGAGTTGTACGGCAGTTCCCAGCCGCCTCCCGCCACGGCACACAACATCAGCCGAAATATCTCACTTCCACCTGTTCCTCCACACAGGACAGGCGGACGCCATTTCAAGGGGGGCAGCCATATGGATTTATGCTGCGTCACAGGAGAAATAGGCACATACTGGACAAATCACACTATCACAAGTTTACAGATTGCAAACTCCTGTTGTGGCTCCAATGTTCAGTTTGTGACAGTCTTCTCACTCTTGTGTCCCTTAGATACTCACCGCTGCGGATGAATAGGAGATGGAGACTTTCCCCTGTGTACAGACCCCTGGTGGACTTGGAAACACTGGAGGACAGGCACATTATCCTCACTTATAGACTTGTCAGTGCCACAATCACAGAGCTGTGTGCCCAATTGGAGCCTGACCTGATATCTGATATCCGTCACCCCAATGAGATCCTCCCTCTTGTGCAAGTGCTATCTTTACTCCATTCCCTGGCAACTGTTTTTTTCCAAGTGACATTGGGCTTAGCAGCAGGAATGCTCTCAATAGTGCTGACAAGAGTGTTGTCTGCCCTGATAAAACACATGTGCAGCTACATTGTTTTCCCCCAGGTTGAGGATTTGGCCACTGTGAAGGCCGTGTTTTAAGCAATGGGACATATCCCTAACATAATTGGGAAAATTGATGGTACACATATCCCCCCCCGGCAGGTGTTCAGGAATCGTAAGAGTTTCCACTCCATGAATGTTCAGATGGTGTGCTTGGCGGACCAGTACATCCCCACGTTAATGCTATCCTTGGTACATGATGCCTTTGTCCTGAGGAATAGCAGCATCCCAACTGTGATGTCCCTAATACGGAGGCACAGGGTGTGGCTAATATGTGAGCCCTGGTTACCACCCAGTAGATGTTGGTGTTTGGGTATGGTGGGGGCCATATAGGATAGTGTCTGGCTAAATGTTGTCCCTCAATATTTGCAGGGGACTCTGGTTACCGAAACCTATTATGGCAGCTGACCCCTGTGAGGAATGCCAGGACAAGGGCAGAAGAACATTATAATGAGGCACATGGGTGAACCAGAAGGACAATTGAAAGGACTTTTGGCCTCCTGAAGGCCAGGTTACGGTGCCTCCATGTAACAGGTAGATCCCTGTGCTATTCACCGAAGAAGGTCTGCCAGATAGTAGTGGCATGCTGCATGTTGCTCAACCTGGCCTTCAGACGCCATGTTCCTTTTCTGCACGAGGAGGAGACTGGAGATGCCCGTGTGGCAACAGTAGACCCTGTGAGGATGAGGAGGCAGAGGATGAGGACAACAGAACATCAGTTATACGACAATACTTCCAATGACACACCGGTAGGACAGTGTAACATTACATTTCACTGACTTTGGTTGTAATCTGTGTGCCAATGACATGCGGATATTTCCCACTTCTATGCCAACTTACTGTTCCCTGTGGCAACTCATTTGGCAGATGTTGGTGACTTGACATATACTCCTGGTGTGATCACTACAGCCAGCTACAGGTCATTAATCAATGCTCATTCTATGTGCAGTTAGTTTGCAATGTTTGTACCTGTTTCAAATAATACATATTTGATATACATTACATACTCCAAATTGATTTATTTCAAAGGGTATTTATTGAAGTGATGACATATAGGGGGAAAGTGCAATGGGATGCAGTGATTATGGAGGAAAGTCCAGGGTATTTTTCCAGTCTGTTTGTAGCACAGGTGCATTTCCAAGAGGACATAGGAAGGGGAGCAATGGCACTTCAAAGTGGACAGCATGACTGAGTGGGACACAAGGGGGGAAATCAGCACCTGTGCTCCAAATAGCTGTGGCTCTACCATGACAATTTCCTCCACCATGACCCTTACATTCTCCTCTGTGGAACAGAGGTGTCTTTGTGGTGCCATGGGTGTTATGTGAGGTGTGTTTGTGAGGGTGTGTTGGGTAATGTGTTTGTGTGTGTGTGATGTGGAGTGCATGAGTGGTGTATAGGAGTGAGTAGTGTGTGGCTCTAGTTATGTTAGTGGTCTTGGTGTCTCTCTGGTGGCAATGCTTTGTACTCATAAAAGGTTGTGGGTAATGTGGGTGGGTGTTTTATTGTGGTGTGGGTGTGTGGGTGTGGTGTGTGTATGGGTGTCAGGTGTGTGTTGTTTGAATTGTCCAATGTGGTGTTGTTTTATATGTGGGTGTCCATTGTGAGTGCGGCGGTATGTACCGCCAATGGTTTACCGCCGTTGACTGTCCGCCCTGGTGATTTGTGGGTCATAATGTGATGGGTGTTGTTCTGTTGGCGTAACGGTGTGGGTTTTGGGACTGCCACTTTATCACTGACCTTTGGGCTGACGGATTTGTGTCTGTGGCTGAATTCTGTCGGTTTGGTGTGTCATAATATGGTGGACGGATATCCGCTGCCGCGCCAGTAAGTTGGCGGACATCAGAGTAGCGGTAAGTGGGATTTACCGCCAATGTCATAATGAGGGCCTATGTGAGCTTTTTCTGTGTTGCTGATAGAAGGGTCATAACGCAACTACCCCTGTAGTTTGTAAAGCGGGGGTTCATGATCACAAGTCACGACAACGCCCTTGTAGCTACTTAGAATAATCGTAATTGTCAACAAGTAAGCAATATGACTTATCACCACTCATCCCAGCCGTCACTTCTCCCCCTTCTCCTTCTGCTCCTGTTTTGGAACTTGAGCCAGCATCACTCTGTGTGGCTAGAAAGAAACATTATAAATTTTTTAGGTGCCAGATATGCCTTCCGTAAATGTTTTAATTACAAATTATAACCACAATACATCACTACAGTACAGTTACCACTATAGTACCTACTATCACAAATATCACTCTGGGCATTTTGTTAGGTCACAATGTTAGAAAAGCCAGGTAGTGAAGCCAACCAAAAACATTTCCTAATGGAGGGGCAGAGCTAGGTAGCCTCTGATGATGATGAGTCTAAATCACTAAAGCACAATAAAGGGGTAGAATAACTATGGTCAATGAAAGACAGGTGGTGTTGATTGGCAAATGCAATGGGACCTCACACTTTCCAGCCATGCTGCACTGTAATGGGAATTGCTGGTGTACTGTATAAATAATTTACACAGCACAACATTGGGGGTGGTGCATGACCAAGGCCACTCTCTCTTAAAGCATGAGCAAGAAAAATAAAGCCGTCTCAACAAACATGCATGGTGAATATTATTAATAATACCAGCTTACTTGGGCCTGCAATACTCACAGTAGACAGTAGAGTACCAACAATCTGTTCTTAGTCTTGCAGTAGCACAAGATTTATAGGAGAGAGGGAAAGATTACCAAAAAAGCAGAAGAAATCTACAGACCAGTATAGACCAAAAAAAGTGAGCTACCAAAAAAAACATGAAATAAGGAAAGAAAATGATAATGCAGGGATAACAATAATTAAACAGAAATTGGATAGGGGATATGAAAAGACAGTATAAACAAATAAACAAGGCAAAATTAAAAGTAGCATAGTAGTGGGCAGAGGTAAATGTTAGGAAAATATTATTAATAAATAATAGGACTTACTGGGGTGAGCAAAGCCCTCGGAAGAGATGCTGGTGGTCTGCACCTCATCCCCAGCTCTTCCAGGACCTGCCTCGTCACTGCCCCTCTTCTTGCACTTGGGTGCTGATGTAAGAAATAGAGTAGATAAAAAAATAGATGAGTGGTACAGTTAAAAAAAATAGATGAGTGGTGCAGTTAACCTCCACAAAATTATTATAACAGGCAAACATAATAACATTGTACTTATCTAAATCAGATCACTTAGGGTACTAGTATCGGCTATCGTTGAGTTTGCAAAGTTAATCCTAAAATACCTATTCCATATTTCCTTAACAAAAACTCCAGGGCGCTCCAACACTTGCTTCCAAGTTCACCCCAAACGCACCCATGGACCCTTCGCCTGCAACTCCTGCAAACGCATCTTCCACCACGCAACTACCACGACCACAAGCCCACGTGCCATCAACCACCTCAAGTGCATCCTGGTCAACGCTCGCTCCGTCCACAAACACGCCGTTGAACTCTGGGACCTCCTGGACTCCACAGCACCGGACGTTGCCTTTATCACGGAGACCTGGATGAACGCCTCCTCTGCTCCAGAAATCGCCACCGCCATCCCTGAAGGCTTCAAGATCTCCAGAAAAGACCGCACCAACCAAGTAGGAGGAGGTATCGCCATCGTCTTCAAAGACTCCATCAGCGTCACCACCTCCACCGAAGACACCCCTCTCGCCGCTGAACACCTGCATTTTCAGATTCGCACCGACCCGAGGACCACCCTCAGAGGATCCCTCGTCTACCGTCCTCCCGGACCGCGCGCCCCTTTCAGCGACGCCATCGCCGACTTCATCTCCCCGCAAGCCCTCGCCTCACCGGACTACATCCTCCTAGGCGACCTCAACTTCCATCTGGAACAAAACAACGACCCCAACACCACCACCCTGCTTGACAACCTCGCCAACCTCGGCCTCAAACAACTGGTGAACACCGCCACCCACATCGCCGGACACACGCTCGACCCTATCTTCTCCGCCAGCAAACACGTCTTCTTCAGCCACACCTCCGCCCTACACTGGACCGACCACAGCTGTGTCCACTTCACATTCCGACGCGAGACCCACCACCTCCGCACTCAACCCATCCCTCGTCGACAGTGGAACAAGATCTCTGAAGAGCAACTCTTCTCTGCACTCGCCACCAACCAACCCACCCTCACCACCGACCCCAATGACGCAGCCCTCAACCTCACAAACTGGATCTCCAACTGCGCAGACAACCTTGCTCCCCTCAAACGCACGCATCGACAGACCAACACCAAAAAACCTCTCTGGTTCTCTGACACCCTCAAAGAATCAAAGAAAACTTGTCGCACCCTTGAGAAGGCCTGGTGCAAGGACCACACTGCTGACAACATGACCGCCCTCAAGAACGCTACCCGCGAACACCACCACCTGATCCGCGCTGCCAAAAGGAACTTTTTCACCGACAGACTGGACAAAAACAGCCACAACAGCAGAGAACTCTTCAGCATCGTCAAGGAGTTCTCCAACCCCAGCGCCAACGCCAACGCCCTCACAGGATTTGTGCGATTCCCTCGCCACTTTCTTCCATCGCAAGATCAGCGACCTCCACGACAGCTTTGGACACCAGACCCAACCAAACACCACCGAACCTGCACCCCCGGCCATCACCCTCAACAACTGGACCCACATCAACACTGAAGAAACCAAATCCATCATGAACTCTATCCACTCCAGCGCCCCTTCGGACCCCTGCCCTCACTTCATCTTTAACAAAGCCGACGACATCATCGCCCCGCACCTCCAGACCGTCATCAACTCTTCGTTTTCTTCTGCTACCTTCCCCGATTGCTGGAAACACGCCGAAGTCAACGCCCTACTAAAGAAACCTACGGCTGACCCGAGCGACCTGAAAAACTTCCGCCCCATCTCTCTTCTGCCTTTCCCAGCCAAGGTAATAGAGAAGACAGTCAACAAACAGCTGACCACCTTCCTGGAAGACCACAACCTGCTCGACCCTTCACAAACCGGATTCCGAACCAACCACAGCACAGAAACCGCCCTCATCTCAGTCACAGACAACATCAGAACCCTGATGGATAGCGGTGAAACAGTCGCCCTCATTCTCCTCGACCTCTCGGCTGCCTTTGACACCGTCTGTCACCGTACCCTAATCACCCGCCTCCGCTCCACCGGGATCCAAGGCCAGGCCCTGGACTGGATCGCCTCTTTCCTCGCAAACCGTTCCCAAAGAGTTTACCTCCCTCCGTTTCGCTCAGAACCCACTGAGATCATCTGTGGCGTACCTCAAGGCTCATCACTCAGCCCGACACTCTTCAATGTCTACATGAGCCCCCTCGCCAACATCGTACGCAAGCACGACATCATCATCACCTCCTACGCCGACGACACCCATCTTATACTCTCCCTCACCAAGGACCCCGCCAGCGCCATGACCAACCTACAAGAAGGTATGAAGGACGTCGCAGATTGGATGAGGCTCAGCCGCCTAAAGCTGAACTCTGAAAAAACGGAAGTCCTCATCCTCGGCAACACCCCGTCCGCCTGGGATGACTCCTGGTGGCCCACAGCCCTCGGCACCGCACCGACCCCCACAGACCACGCCCGCAACCTCGGCTTCATCTTGGACCCTCTTCTCACCATGACCAAGCAAGTCAACGCCGTGTCCTCCGCCTGCTTCCTCACCCTCCGCATGCTCCGCAAGATCTTCCGCTGGATCCCCGCCGACACCAGAAAAACCGTGACCCACGCCCTCGTCACGAGCCGCTTGGACTACGGCAACACCCTCTACGCCGGGACCCCAGCCAAACTCCAAAATCGCCTGCAACACATTCAAAACGCCTCGGCCCGCCTCATCCTCGACGTACCCCGCAACAGCCACATCTCCGCACACCTGAGACACCTGCATTGCCTCCCAGTCAGCAAAAGGATCACCTTCCGACTTCTCACCCACGCACACAAAGCCCTCCACAACAAGGGACCGGAATACCTCAACAGACGCCTCAGCTTCTACGTCCCCACCTGCCTCCTCCGCTCCTCTGGCCTCGCACTCGCTGCCGTCCCTCGCATCCGCCGCTCCACGGCGGGTGGGAGATCTTTCTCCTTCCTGGCGGCCAAGACCTGGAACTCCCTCCCCACCAGCCTCAGGACCACCCAGGAACACTCCGCTTTCCGGAGACTCCTAAAGACCTGGCTGTTCGAGCAGCGGTAACCCCCCCTTTCCCCTAGCGCCTTGAGACCCGCACTGGTGAGTAGCGCGCTTTATAAATGTTAATGATTTGATTTGATTTGAAAAACTACATTTGGAACTCATGAATTGCAATGAATGATCTTTGATTCTATTCTCATTTCTCTAACTACTTGATGAACCAACTCAGTCTCCCTTTTTTGCAATGCATAGATGCATACTAGTACTACACATCGCTGTGAAGTTACTTGGAACTGTACGAGCTACATAAAAAAAGTTACAGAGAATGCTAATTCACTGATATCACTAATTTACATGGTGACAGGAGGGCACAGGTGTCTGCATTGCAATGGCTTCTTAAATAATCAGCGAAAGCAAGTGTCAAAAAGTATGATCAGGTAGTGCCGAGCACCTACCTAGTTATAACTGGATCACATAATATTCTTAACGTAAACTTAATGTAAGTGTGAGCAGCATGCTATTTGGAAACAAAGTTAGCATTGTAGAACACAAACACAAAATTATACTTTATACTTACCAAGCCCCTGAATCTCAATGCCTAGCAGGTCCTGCTTGTGGTCGATGATATCCTCCCATTGGTGTGTCAGATGCTGGGTGGTGTGCTGGACCTGGGTGGTACATACCTGCATACTCACCCTAATGCAGCCGATGCTCCCGCAGGGGGTAACCTCTGCCAGGCCTACCGCCTTCTCCCAGCATGGAGGGAGGTGGCGCTGCACGTAAAAAAACAGTGCTGCCACCTCTGCCTCACAGAAGATGGGCTGGGGCTGCACCCCTTGGTGGTGCTGCCACCCACACAATAGACTGCTGTTTCTGGCTGTTTGGGGGAGCCTGGGGCTGCCCTCTCCTGTTTGCAAATGCCACCCTGCTCTGCCATGGCACTGGGTGATAGGATGAAGAAAAAAGAAACAGGAGAATAAAGGAAGCAATAACTAAGGAAATAAAGGAAAAAATAATCAAAAATAGAAAAAATTAAAAAAAATACACAGACACAAAAAGACACACTAATACAATAAATTAAAATGAGGTATAGCTTAATTAGAAGGGTGGAGGATTGAAAAGATTAAGGGATGAAAAACAAAAAGGCTGCACCGCATGGTGCTATTTGCAGTCAAGTTTGAATGTGGGAATGTACTCCACATCGCCTTTGATGTAAAACGCAGCATGAACAGCCATGATGGGGAACTCCGCTCGCTCTGGGAACTCCGAGCAGCACAGCAGAGATTTTTTACCACTTCGAGGGGTTTCAAGTAGCTCAACTCCGCAAACTCACCCCACCCCTTGTTAACACTCCACTCAACCAATAACCCAATCTCTCACACAAAGGCAGTACAGAATATGAAGAACCTCCATCAAAAAGGCAAAAAGTATATACTGTGCTCGATGCAGCACTAATGCTACCTTCCCTACTAAAGAGCACTTAAAAATATTCAATCAATTTCATGACCCCACCAATACCAAAACAAACATAAGGCACTTTCAGTAACTTTGTCACACCTTAGGGACATACTTCACTGAAAAAGCAGCTCACCTTGAATCATACTTTCACTCAAAGGCAATGCAACAACTTCCAATCAGGATTCTTGCAACATAAACTGACTACCTCAAATACAACACCTTAATAAGCTGACCTTAAAACCTGAAACAGAATTTATTGAGTAATAAAAAGCATAAAGCTGGCAGGGTTGGAGGGTCTGACCTTCTAAATATTTTCACAATCATCCTCCTAGAATACTCTGCTAAAATTCTGGGAAGAGAAATAAGTAATTACTCCCTATCAATGAGTGAAATACCTTCCAAATTCAACTGAATACTGGTCAATAACTTGACCAACCTGACCAGCTAAATTACAGAACAATAGCAAAAGGAGGCTTCTTAAGTACAATTATTGAAAATGAGGCCTTTTGCCAGATCTTATCCTTTGTCAAACAATACAGTCTACTCTCTGATAGACATAATTGCTTTAGAACCAGAAATGGCACAGGATCATCACTTCTCTCCATCGGTGATGACCTCTAGAAATCTGCCAACACTAACAAAGAGATTACTCTGATTTCACCTATCATTGGCATTTGAAATGGCAGATCACCAAATACTAGCCCAAAGACTTTACAACGCTGGTATACAGGGCACTGTGCTGAAATGGGTAAAAACTTTCCTTAAAAATATATCTCAAATATTGCCACCATTTGAGTCACACGTCTATTTCATACAAGTAGAATTCATAAATCAATCAACAATTGCACTCTTACTTTTCAATGTTTATCAAACCCCCTCCCTTCTTGGTCTTGTGAAATAATTCAATGTCATACGTCAGAACAATGTAGCAACCTACAGAAGTCAACACAGCTAGACTCTGCATGGATTCTAAAAATAAAAAAAAAACATCTAAAAAATGCAAAAGTCGCCAGTGGATCCTGAAAAAATTATAACTTATATCCTCATAGCTCCTCAGAATGGGACATCCATTCATGATGTCAATTAAATTAAAAAAACATTAGTTAACTCAGTGTCAAGAATTGCCTAATCAATGGTATCATATAGTTTTTCCATTGCCTTGGCCTGCCACCATTTAGCCTCAGATCCAGAATGGAGTAATTTACAATGCACATTATCTTGCTCTCCGCTGTGGACTTCACTGTCCGCCTAGTCCATAGTCCTTTATCCCTCACAGTACCCAACCACCATCTTATTCTTACTTTCTATAGAAGCTAACAGGCCCTTGCCAGTTCACCCCTTATGTCTAATCATGCCCCTTGCCTTGTGGATATATACTCAAGGTCCCGCTAGAAATCAATGGACCACACAGTCCCATCATACCACACTGCCATCTTGGGTGTGATCCTGTATGGCTCAAACCCAAGGCTTCATCTCGCACTCACTGTCTCATCAAGAAGTCGTCCTTGGTCGGGATCTTGGAACACAACTTATCTGGTCTATTTGTGTTCAATGTAGTTTCTTCAATACAAAAGCAGAAACATGATTTCTTCCTGAATCCAGCATCCATTTGGATCAATCTGAAAAAAGAAAAGGCAAAAACAATAGAGGCTAGTCTGCACAACCAAAAGACAAGCAATATCATGCAAGAAAGAGACAAGAGTAGACAATAGCATTTCTTTTAAGCAATAGTAATAAGCCAAAAGTAAACAATACACTTCAAAACAGAGCCTCAGGTGTTGCCCACACCCATCCTGACATCTAAGAGCTGCTTGGCTTGCCACTGCCAAATGCAGCTCACACCTATGCCTGCTGCCCTTTGTTATTCTAGACATTTTGGAGCCAAACCCAAGAAAGGGGGGGAGGTTAGAAAAAGGGGCATCCATTACCCACAGACTGGCACTAAGGATGAATGTGGCACCTTTAGCACCTCTCATAAGAACATTCACAGACCTGTGAAAGATTTACAATAAGGACCAACCTACTGTCTGAAGAAGAAAGATTGGACTTGCTTGTCTTGAACCCAGGTTTCTTAGAAGTGATTCCAAGGGTCAGTTAGCTAACCTCCATTTTAAGCTACAGGGACAAAAGACTCTTCCAGAAGCCCCCTTGCAACTGCCCAGCAGACCAGCATCAACTGCACCTACCTGGATCTGCCTGAAACCTGCTTCGGGCCTCTGCTGGAGTGACTCCTGTTTCTAAAGAGGTGCCCCCCTGGACATTTGGCTTGTATCAGAGTGTCCTCCTCCTGAATAGAAGATGACGATACATACATTTCGGGCTCCTCATGACCAAAAAAATACGTCTTTGCAATGAGAAATGACCATCCACAATGACTAAAATGCAAAGCTGCAGTGAGACCTGCTCTTCGCACTAACAGTGACCATCCTCGTCAACCTCTAACACAAGGCTCCAGCGAGCGAGAGCCCACTTGACCACCAATGCAAATTACCAGCAATGACCAGGTTTTCGTAATACAACAGCAACCATCTACAGTGTCCAACCTGCTCCTTGCACTGAAACAACCTCCACTTGGTTCATACCAATTAGCTGCTCCTCACATGTACTTGAGAAGGTAATATTCAGCGGGATGAACCTAAGGCCTCATTTATAGGTTGGCGGTATGCATACTCTGTTGCACTGGCAAAATGGTATACATACCACCAACATGAATGTCCAGCCACCTTATGGCTATGGCGGTGACTAATCTGTCACCTGCCCAATCAGGGTGAGTGGATATTTAGCCATTTTTTACTATTCATCACCGCCAGGCAAACACTGGCAGTGAAGGACTGTGAAAACCAAATAATGCCCCCCACCCCACCGTGGGAGATGCCTCCTAAGACTAGGAGAGCATTCATTTTATTTATTTTAAAAAATAACAGGATTTTCTTTTTGAAAATGAAAAAAGAATAATATTTGGTGATGGGTTGGGCCATGCTGACGCAGCCCTGCACCAAACAGCAGATTGCAATGCCTTTGAGTTAGGCCTTACTGCTTTTGTGCAAAGCTATCAGAGTGGTAAGCACATGTTTATTTAGATACTATTGTGGTTCACCCTGCCAAAGACTGTGCTTGTTATTTGACTGGGGCTTCCACCCCTCTCAATTAATGACCCAATTGCCTACATACCACTTTACTGATTTAGATTTGGAAGCCTTATCATTTACTTTTTGTTTTCTGCTTTGTGTTTTTGCATTGTGTTCACTGAGTGTCTATGGCAGCAGTTCCCAACCTGTGGTCTGCGGACCCCAGTAGTCCGTGACACATTCCCAGGTGGTCCGCAGGCCTGGGCCGGCAGGAAGGCATTTCTCCAGCTGGGGCCTTGTGACGGAAACATGTGCATGCTTTTATATTTGTTAGCTCAGTTGTGCAGCACTTTTAAAAGCACTTCAAAGTTCCTTAGCATTCAGCAGCTTTCAGTCAAAAATAAAAGCATCAAGATAACTTTAGTGCCTAATGTACCTGCTGGAAAGAGATAGGAGTTTTGTCTAGAAGCAGTTTTGACTCATCTAAGATAGCACTGATGGTTAATATGCCGGCTGCAAAGAAAGTGTACTATACAGATTATTTTATGTGCAATGCTCAGTGGGACACTGTTTTTGTCTCAGTGATTCTTTTGTTTTGTGCAGTTCATAAGTTACAATCATAATCTATCACAGTGAGCTCTGAACTGCCATCAAAGAGCTGCATTCAAACTGTAAAGTACAGGTTACAATATTATTGGGAATATTTTTAAAAAGTCATGGTGCATCCAATGCAGTGCCACTTTTCTATCGCCCTTTAGCGCCCCCCTGCCACCAGCATTTATGCAACATATTTCATATACGCACGCACCATGGCACAGGGTAGGGGCAAAGTGTCAACAGGGCCAAAAATGTTAGTGATAGTCCTGCAAAGTACACAGAGGCCCATTTTAATAAATAGTGTGCATCCTTTTAAAGCCTGCTCAGAGCAGACATTGAAAAATGCCACTAAAAACGGCACAAAAAAATCTTTTAGATTTCTTTGCACCATTTTCCACTCCCCTTAATGGGGGAACACCCCCTTACATACATTATGCCAGTCGCAGCACATGGTGGCGCAAGGGGTTACAAAGTGGCCCAATGCATGGATTAGACCACTTTGTAAATATTGCGTGGCAATTTTTCAAGCCTAACACCAAAAGAAATATGCTAATGTGACGCTAAAGCTTTTTAAATCTAGGCCTATGTTTTTTCCCAGTCTTTCAATAAACTTATGCTGCTAAAAAAAGGTTTGCTTGCATAGAAATACATTCCTATTATTGAAGTCAATCCTAACCACTGTGTTATGTTCTGAATCCTGAGTGTGTGCTTCACCAGACCAAGTACTCTTAGAAAATGCCTACTCCTATTGATGACGTGAATTCTTCAACTTGAAGTCTCCTGTAAAGTGCTCCGATGCCCTACACAGTATGAGAGGTGCTATAAAACAAAGGAAATACATGTGACGGAAGGCTGTGGAGAGATGAGGCCTTTACGGTTTTACTTCCTTTCACCACCAAATATTTATGGGAAAAAACTTTCTCAGATCTTATGTACCTACAAAATAAAAACAAAAATCGCTTGGGAAATGTTGAAACTGACCTAAGGGTTCAGCTTTCCTAAATAAAACCAAACATTGAAAAGTTAGTTGCTGAGATGCAGCACCAATCTTCCCATTTATATATTTCAACTTTTGCATATTTTTTCAATGTAAAATAATTATAACTTTAGTAGTTTGAGTATTTGTTTGGTGTGTACTGGTCTCTGTAATTTTTTGCCAATTACTCTATTAATGTTTGTAATTTAAATAGTACAAATTGCTTGGGGGTCTCTGGCATCTAGTAGCGATTCAGTGGTGGTCCTCAGGAGTCCAAAGGTTGGGACACACTGGTCTGTGGCACAAACATATGACGGGAGCCAGAACAAAATTGAGCTGCACATTATAGAAGACTCGTCCTGCATGTACTTTTCTTTCGATCTCCAATTCCCTCTACCCCTACTTTTCCGCTGGTGTGGGTCCTGGTTTGCAGTTTATGCCCGGCTTTGGTGGCAGAGTAAGGGATTGGCAAACTCCATGTCATCTTTTCATTAGCACATCAGCAAACAGGTTAGTGGTCTTGATCTTGGCGCTCAAAGCACTCGATTGAATTACCTGTCAATAAAGGGACAACAGACTAATTTTGTATGATTAGAATTCTTCTGTGCGGCGTCCCCTGGTTCTGTTTTTCAGACAGTTACAAGAATCTGCAAACCTAGTGATATTTCACCTGGACTGTACAAACAGAATTTGCACTGGACTCCATCGAAAACGAATCAAGCTGCACCCAGGTACATTGTTAACCTAACTAGACAAAACCACATCAATCAGCACTGATTACTAGTGAAGAGACTAATACACTTCAAGCTCTTTGCATGCCGCCCAGATGATTCTTGAGGGAGGACAAAAGTTCTTAGGGGCATATTTATACTCTGTTTGCACTGAATGTGCGTCAAAAAATTTTACGCACATGCGGCGCAAACCCTGCCCCATATTTATATTTTGACGCCCGACCCCCGCGGACGTTAAAATTCCACCATGTGCGTCATTTTTTGGAAGGGGGAAACTGCCTTGCGTTAATGATAAGCAAGGTAGGCGTTCCCTTCCCAAAAATTACTTTAAGGCCTGTGCGCCTTATTGATGCTCCTGTGTCATTTTGACGCACAGGAGGGGGTGGGCCTTAAAAAACGGCGCACAGCCTGTTGTGTGCCGTTTTTTAACGCCTGGGTCAGGGCAGGCATTAAGGGATCTGTGGGCTTGGAAGGTGCCCAGAGGTGCCCTCCCCTGCCCCCAGGGACACCCCCTGCCACCATCACCCAACCCTGGAGGACATCCATGGATGGGGGGACCCATCCCAGGGAAGTAGAGGTAAGTTCAGGTAAGTATTTGTTTAACTTTTTTTTTAAGTGGCATAGGGGGGCCTATTTTGGACACTCCTACATGCCACTATGCCCAATGACCATGCCCAGGGGACAAAAGTCCCCTGGGCATGGCCACTGGGCAAGGGGGCATGACTCCTGTCTTTGCTAAGACAGGAGTCATGTCAATGGGGGTTGTGCGTTGGCGCAGTTGTGCGTCAAAAAGTATAAATATGGCCCTTAGAATCTAAACTCAGATTGTGCAACCAAAGGATAAACCTAAGATGAAGTATGATGCCATGCCTGAGAAACCTCCAGAACTAAAAAAGTGCTTAGATGACAGCTGGTTCTCAGTAGACCACATTACCCAGCATTGAAAACTCTTTATTGATAACTAGTGAAGACACAAATAGACTTCAAACCCTTTGGATGCCTTCCAGATGATTCGTAGGACAGGGCAAACCTTCTTAGAATCTTGCAACCAAAGGCGACACATCAGATCAGGTATGATCCCATGCCTAAGAAAACTCCAGAACAAAAAAAATTGCTTAGATGACAACTGTTTCGCAGTACATATGTGCAAATTCTGGAATGTCTACCCAAAGAGGATTAGGACATCTACAATCACTGAAAATTCAGAAGAGAACATAGTGATGTGGTTTACTCAAATTCTGTAGTAATTTTATGACAAGACCGGAGGCTCCTATTATCGGTTTCTTTTCTTACTTTATTAAACAGCAGCAGTCAAGAAACTACAGTTCCCATAAGGCCAGAGGGAAAAGGGCCAATGGGAAACAAACAGTGTACAAAAATAGCAACCAATGGACATATACAAAGGCATTATGACATCACTTGACTGCGAACAGCCCTCTTTTCTTGCTGCTCACAGTCAAGTTAAGTACCTTTCCTTCATTGCTCTACGTATTGTTCATATTTGTTTATATTTATTGTATTTATTTACCGAGTTGGTTTTACTTTATGCTGTAGCTTTGCGCTTGTTTATTCCCAGCCGGCGAGTCGCCGCATTTATTCTTTAAGCGCTGCTGCGCGAGCTCTTATCTCCCGGTGGCATCTCCTCAGATGCGCGCGTTCTATTCAGCGCGTCTGAGGAAATGCTTCAGTTCTGTTAGGACGTGCTCGAGCAACGGACGTTCCTGTCACTCGGCGCGCGTTCCTATTAATTTATCTCAGCCTCAGCTGACTTGGCAACATATTTCGTTACCTGCCTCCGTTGACAACCGCATTCCTCCACAACGCGCCAGCTTACCTTTTACTGACCCCTTTTTTCTATGTCCTTTCCCCTTTACAGAGAATTTCCTACACGCCCACAGGGGAGGTTTTTGGTTTGAGTTTTCCTTCACATTTAACCCCTTATTTCCCAGTTCAATATGGAGAGGGATAATTCTCCTTCCGGACAAGACATTTTAGAGGATGTTAGTGATAATAGACAGGAATTAAATTCCTTTATTAAATCCTCTGTACAACAAGCTGTTACCTCTTCCATAAATAAACTCTCCGAGAATCTTGAGTCTTCCTTTACTAATTTAATATCTAAGACTCTATCGGCCCAGGCTGCGGGGGGAGGCAGTCAGCGCATGTCCACTTCTAAATCTAAATCCAAAAAATTGGCGCAAAAGGCAAGTGAGGTTTCCTCACATGTGGCAGAGGACGTGGTTCCTCAAAAGGCTCCCCCCAAGGAGAATACAAATGTGGATAATTCTCAGTCATCATTAAAACATAAAAGAAAAGCCATTAATATTATAACCCCCTTGATAATTTCTGCTGTCCAAGATACAGATGATGACATGCCGGATGCGAACTCTGATTCAGTGGTATCTGATAAAGATGATGATGTCTCCCTCTCTTCCCCACCTACTAAAAAATCTAGATTTTTTGAAAATTCCAAATCCCATCTTTTGCTAGACCCTGAAGGTTTACCTATGTTTGACTCTTCCTTAATTCACCATCCTAATTCCACAGAGTGGGCTCCGGCTGACTATGTCTCCGAGTATATTTCAGCCAAAATAAATTGTCCCTTAGAAAAACAGACCAGAACAAAACTTAAATCCGAATGTCCCCGCCCTTCCCTTCCCCACAAATCCTCCGTAACTCCCACCATTGACGAACCTCTCCTTACCTTTTTTACAAGACTCGGCAAGGACCCTCGCAAAGGTGTAGACAAAGTGTGGTCAGGTTGCCAAGATAAGCTTTTAGATATTCTTGGTCCCCTTTCCCGGATTTTTGATATTGCTGAGGAGGCCAGACTGGAGGGTTCTATTATAGACCCAGATGAACTTACCCTTTGGGTACAACGTTCCCTGTGTCTCTTGGGAAACGCTAATGCGGCTTTAACTCATGAGCGCAGAAAAGGACTTCTTTTAAAACTCGACCCCAAGTTGGTTAACTTGGCTAAAGTGCAACCAAATCTCCATACCGAGGGTCTGCTATTCGGTGAATCCTTTATCAAGGAGTTGGGAAAATATGTGGCAACTTTTACTTCGCTGGACAAAGCCCAACAATCGCTAAAGAAAATGTTTAACCAGCGTGTTTTTGGCAGGGCCGGCAGAGGGAGGAACCGCTTTGCCGGCCACTCCTATCATAACCAAGGTTCCAGAGGCTACAACGGTCCCTCCTACCAGGATTATAGACCGCAATTCTACCCCCAGAGATCCAGGGGTTTCCGTGCCAGAGGTTACCATGGTTCCAGAGCCTCTAATCAAACAGGTAAGCCCTGTTTGTGGTTGTGTTCCTATAGGGGGACGTCTTCGTCATTTTCTCTCAAAATGGTTAGAAATAACTTCAGATCCTTGGGTCCTCAATACCGTTCAGGGTTACATTATTGATCTTTATTCTATCCCGAGTCAATTACACCCTCCTATCATTCCTCATTTCTCTGCAGAAATGTCAGATCTCATTACATCAGAGGTCCAATCCCTTATCCACAAAGAGGCCATCTCTATTACCACTCCAGATCCAACAGGGTTTGTCAGTTCCATCTTTTTGGTTCAAAAGAAAAACAAAAAGATGCGTCCTGTCATAAACCTCAAACATTTCAATCATTTCGTGGTTTACCAACACTTCAAAATGGAAACCATCCTCCATCTAAGAGATATTCTACTTCAAAACGATTGGATGGTGCGTCTAGATCTTCAAGACGCATACCTGGTTGTCCCAATTCACCCAGATTCCAGGAAGTTTCTCCAGTTTAATTGGTTAGATCATCTCTATCACTTTACCTCTCTACCCTTCGGTCTATCTTCTGCCCCTTGGTGCTTCACCAAACTCATGAGACCTGTTGTGGCTTTCCTCAGAACTCAAGGTGTGAGACTCATCATATATTTAGACAATATATTCCTACTGAACCAGTCTCCTCAGTTGTTGTTGTCCCATCTAGCTCTCACATGTTCCCTGCTATCGGATCTAGGATTTATCGTCAACAACGAGAAGTCTCTCCTCACACCCACTCAGGTTATAGAATTCTTAGGCTTTCAGATAAATTCGGTCTCAGCCGTCCTTATGCTTCCTTCTTCAAAGATCAAATCTATCAAATCAGAAATTTTACAAATTCTACCAAATTCTCTTATTTCTCTAAGATCGCTGGCCCGTATAGTAGGTCTTCTCTCTTCGTCCATTCAAGCGATCTCTCCCGGCCCTCTCCATTACAGAGCTCTTCAACGATTAAAGATTCGCCACCTAAGAAAAGGACTTTCATACTCAGACACTATTCCCCTAGATCACGATTCTCGCACAGAACTTCAATGGTGGATAGACCATTTAGACGCATGGAACGGAAGAACTATCTTTCCATCAGCCCCAGATCTTGTGTTAGAATCAGATGCAAGTCTCTCCGGCTGGGGGGCCCGTTGTGGACCAATCTTGACTGGAGGTTCATGGTCTTTAGAGGAGTCCAGATTGCATATAAACTGTTTAGAGATGCTTGCCGGCTCCTTTGCAATCAGAAACCTAGCAAAGAACAGGGTTCGCTGCGCCATTCTTCTCAGAATGGACAACATTTCGGCAGTGAGATATATAAATCACCTCGGGGGCACAAAATCCAATCCTCTCGCGGAACTGGCCAAGAGTTTTTGGGAATGTTGCCTTTCAAACCATCTTTCGGTTCATGCAGAATATCTTCCAGGATCTCTGAACTCGGTTGCAGACTGGCACTCGCGTTACCTCCGAGATTCCAGCGACTGGAAACTTCATCCAGACATTTTCCAACGCATCCAGAATATGTGAGGTCCCTTTCAAATCGACCTTTTTGCCTCCCGTCTCAATTCTCAACTACCCTTATTCTACAGCTGGCTTCCGGATCCATTAGCATTAGCAGCCGACGCTTTCTTTCAGGATTGGTCGAGTTTTGTAAACTACGCCTTCCCTCCTTTTCTCATGATCAGCAGAGTTTTAGCTCACATCAGGCGTCAACGAGCCACAGTGATTCTCATAACCCCATTTTGGCAGTCACAAATTTGGTTCCCAACTCTCTTAGAACTCGCAATAGACATCCCTTACCTCCTTCCTTCCTTCCCGAATCTTTTATTAGACCCCAGTCATCGTCCTCACCCCCTCATCTTGGACGACTCGCTGACCCTTGCTGTTTGGAAGATTTCGGGTATACCCAACCTGTCCCTTTCATTTCGACAGAGGCTTCCCAATACTTATCACAATCCTGGGCCCCAGTCACCAAGAAGGCATATAAGTCTGCATGGTCCTTATGGCATAGCTGGTGTTTGGGAAAACGTATCAATCCCTCTTCGGCGGATGTAATTTTCATTGCAAATTTTCTGGCGGCTGAAGCCAGTAAAGGCAAAGCTTTTCGTACCATCAATTTATACAGATCGGCAATTTCCTCTAATCATTCCTTCGTCAATGGGAAACCAGTTGGTGAACATCCACTTGTTTGCCGTCTATTGAAGGGAGTAACATTTTCTAATCCTCCAATGCCAAAATATAGACATTTATGGGATGTTCATATTGTTTTAAAAATTGTATTGTCATGGCCTGATAATTCTATGCTTAACTTAAAAATGTTATCTGGCAAGTTAACTATGCTTTTATGTCTTGTTTCTATCAAACGTATTTCTGATGTTAGAGCTTTAGATATTTCTAATCGCCAATTCACACATTCTAGTGTTTTGTTCACAGTGACTCGTCGTACAAAGACTAATTTATCTTCTGTTTTTTATCCTTACTTCCCAGACCATCCCAAACTATGTGTCGCACAATGCTTAAAAGTTTATGAACAAAAAACTGCAGATTTAAGGACTTCCTCGGCTTCCGAACTTTTGATCTCTTTCAGGAGACCTTTCAAACCTGTTTCGGCAACTACCTTAGCACGCTGGGTCAAATGGATTATGTCCCTAGCGGGTATTGATACTTCCATGTTTGGGGCTCATTCCTCCAGAGGCGCGATGGCTTCCAAAGCATTTTGGGCAGGATCCCGCCTCAAGGATATTCTTAAATCTGCAGACTGGTCTAACTATAATGTTTTTAGAGTATTTTACTGTAAACCTGTTGAGAATATTTCATTGAATGTAATTAATATGCTTTGAACTCGCATAATAGGAGCCTCCGGTCTTGTCATAAAATGTAGATTTTCCTAATTCTTTGATGGAAAGTCTTAATTTTATTAAAGACACGGAGGTGAGTATTATCCCTCCACTATGGTATAACTTTGTTATTTCCCCCCCCCTTTTTGTCTTCCTAGCCTCAACACCGGCGGTACCACAATCATCATAAAATTTCAACTGCAGCAGGAAGTTCCACCTTCTTATCTTCACTTTCTCCTGCTACTGTTCTTCGAAGCATGGATCCTTCTCACAACAAACGTTCTCCTTTTGATGGAGTATTGAACTTTTGGCCACTGTTCTAGCTATATTGATTATTTTCGCTATCTTTCCATTGTTTAACTCTGACTAACTCTCGCAAGAAAAGAGGGCTGTTCGCAGTCAAGTGATGTCATAATGCCTTTGTACATGTCCATTGGTTGTTATATTTGTACACTGTTTGTTTCCCATTGGCCCTTTTCCCTCTGGCCTTATGGGAACTGTAGTTTCTTGACTGCTGCTGTTTAATAAAGTAAGAAAAGAAACGCATAATACTCGCCTCCGTGTCTTTAATAAAATTAAGACTTTCCCGTCAAAGAATTAGGAAAATCTACATTAAACCTCATTCTCCGTTGTCAAACAAGTTTCTACATGCTACTAGCAATCCGCATCTCACAATCCTTTGCTTAAAAAGTCACAAATGTAAAGCTTGCATACGTACTGCTGTACCAAGTCTGAAGCACACTCTTACAAAAACTCTGCAGACAGTTGTGATGACTATCAAGCGTCATGCACTACACATGTACCGTATTTATCAAAATGCTAGCCCAAACTGAAATCAATGAGGCATCTGTTGACTAGTTTGTAGAAGCTGCTTGCAATCCTGTTCTCACACTGTTTTGATTACAAGCATAAGCCACTCGTCCATGTCTCTGCGCTGTCTGGAGGGCACTGCAGGCCTCAAATAGGACGCTAAAATGAAACACTTATCACTGTAAATACTACCTACACACCTCTCCCACCAGTGCTAAACAGATTTAGGCCCATATTTATACTTTTTTAGCGCCGCATTTGTGCCGCTTTTTGACGCAAAAGCGGCGCACACTTACAAAATACAATTGTTTTTTGTAAGTGTGCACCGCTTTTGCGTAAAAAAATGACGCAAATGCGGCGCTAAAAAAGTATAAATATGGGCCTTAGTATTTACTCACTGGACCATTCAAAGAAGTGACTTGTCAAGATTGCTAAAATACCATGTTCTCCTTCAGTCCTATGGACCTCTATGTGATATGAAGCAGCCAACATGATCACGTGATCATACTGACTCGCTTCAGTACAGAAACAAAGGGATGTGTTCACTAAATCTCAACATAATGACTTTTAGGGACAATTAACAGCGAAAGCAGTATAAAATAAATATATTACTTAACATTTCCATTTTCTCTGCCTTTTAAAGGGCCTCTATGGTGAAATGATCCACATTGGCAATAAATTGTGCAATCTCATAAAGGACAACATGATACAAAAATGCACATGTATAACCCTTTTGGTGGTGCTGTCATACATGGAATGTAGACAGACACTTGCTAGAGTGGAAAGCTTTGCTGTTAGACCTTCTAAAGGATACAAGGACACACTGGGATGGTTTAGAATTATCAGGGCTAAGATAGGTTCAAGGTACTGCAGGCAAACCAATCCCTATCTGTTTATCGATCTGAACATGTTCAACCATGATAGCGAAACCTGACAACCACTGGGAGCAACAAACACTCACACTGACTTAATAAATATTATAATGAATTTTCTGATGTGACTTCCTTTCAAGAATAAACTCGAGTGCTCGATGTACTTTGTGCACAAACGCCATGTCTATGCAATAAAGACCGAGTCACAATTCAAATCATGAAACATTAAAAAGTGAGTATATTCGAAGCACACCCAATACTTAAAATCCGTAGTCTGTATATAAATTAAACAGCAGTTGAAAGTACTGGATTTTTTTGATTTGCCATTCAATACATCACAGTAGAAGGATAAACATCCATTGTATGCCAGAGTGCACAGGCTGAGGAAGAGATTCTCAAGTGGTGCATTCACTCAGAGATCCACCATTTATAAGCGCCGTGAGAATATAGAAAGTGCACGTACCCCTTAGCTATACACTTGTTTCAGACAAAAATTTAAAGCAGCAACTTAGATGCATTATCAACAAATATATTATTATTTTTTTACTTAAAAGGATATGTCTTAAAGTTAGAGTTAAAGATATAATTATTTCTTAAAACATTAAATAGGAAGATAAAGAAGATCAGTTTCTACCATCCTGTGACAAAATAGCTTGTGCTCAAAAGAGGAAGGTAAAGCGAAAAAACATTCAAATATTTAACTGTCTAGGTTTTTGACAGCAATGTATTTCACTTCTCTCAAATCCTCCTGATATAGATGACAATCTGCGTTATGCATTACTGACATGTTCTTGAACTCTATCCATTATATTATTATACATCTGAATGGTAGTCATTTGTGCAACACTATAAAGGTGTATGGCTGCATTGTATTGCACTTTTTTGCACTTTGTTCAGTATCATTTTTGGATGTCTTCATTGAAAGAATGACAGAATTAATTAATAAGGCAGTGAAGGATAGATTCACTGACATATCGTGCAACACAGTACAGCAACCAAAGTTTCTGTTTTTTCAAAAAGGGGGAAAGAGCAGAACAGTGCCATATCTATGAAGCTATGGTGCTGTTTCATTCTCCTCCATGCAGGTGCTCTTTGAACATTCCCTGTGCCACCCGCACACCTTAAGCACCTGGATACCCTCACAGGTGATTAGCATGCTCTACAAATCAACAGAGCATAACACCTTTGCAACATAGTACAAGGGTCTGTGTGTGATGGCTAGCATAGGTTATGTACCGAAAGGGCACCCTTTCAGTACAAAAAACTATGCTTAGACATATTTTAAAACTTTTCCCACATTGGATATGAGCTGTGCAGTACAGGAGATGTTGTGAGGACCCTTTCAGTTCCTGTGTTGGACACCCCTGTTATAGCTTAGTTTAACAGTTTGTGCCTTGTTCACCTTTTACAAACGTTTTTATTTTTGATTAGCAAGGCTGCTTTTAGTGACTCCTTTTATTATTTGTATCAGTTGCCTCATTCTAGAAAGGCAAGCATCACGCTGTAAATTAAATACATAATTGCACCACATATAAGTTGTGCTCTTTGTACAAGGCTGTCAGATGCAGCACATAATATGCTAACTTCTGTTGCCAGTCCAAGAGCCAACTTCTATCTTTCAGACACAGCATTACATTAGAACTGTGGTCCCAATGTGATATGGGTTATGACATAAACTACACACTGACCCATGGGGGGTAGAGGGCATTCCTGTCATGATCAGCTTGGGACGTGTACCGTAAGTTTGCTGATACTGAACCTCCAGCTTCCCGTGAGGATTGCCATATACACAACAGGCAGACCCCTGGTATGCTATCCAGGTATGGGGCTAGGGCTAATCTCTTATAGTGGGAAAGTCATAGGGTTATAACCACTATGCTCTCAAATTTAGACAGAGAGATAGGTAGGAACCTCCAGAACATATAGAACCACACACAACATGGTGGGGCTATTTATTCTCTTCACTTTGATTGTAATGTTGGTTACTTTGCTTTGTATTATCTGCCTAATTATCACAGCACATGCTTTTTATAGCATATTGCCATTGTTTCAATAAATGTATTGAAAGTTTATCTCACCTCTTGTGTCTCGCCTTGGCATGCATAAGTAACTGAGCGAAAGGGGAGTGCTCTGTTTCCATCACATCCCTGGAGAGTTTGAGTTACATGTTCAGGTTGCTGTAATCACCTTTCCCCCAACCGGTTTGGAGGTATGGGTGAGGCACTGTGATCTAGCCAGGAGCTAGTTGACAGCTACTAACAGTGTGGATTACACTCAGTCTCCCACACTCAGCAGTGCTGTCGTCCTAAACATGCAGTTCCACTACCAAAGTTGGAACTGCATAACACAGACAGCACTAGTTTAGATTTCTTTAGAGTTATGTTTCAGCAAAGTAAATCCCACTCTACACTTTGTGCTATTTGTGTGATGCAAACCTGGTGCACAGTGCTAGTGCCCATGAGTGTCCGAGTAATATATCAAGTGCTTAGAGGCTCATTTGTTTGAGTGATTTCATTATGAATATTTGAAATATAATTCCTCCCTACACAAGGCCTACATGCATTTTTAATCTACTGGTTTTACGTTAACTACATTTTTTATGACAATATAAACCTCAACACTACATGGTAGTGAGCTCCAAAAGATGAAAGGCATACCCAGCCATGACTGACATATGATTGTTTCTTCTTCAGACAAACCTAGATGCATCCCCATAATAATATCTCAGAATTATCCTAATCAATTCCACTATTCTATCATTTATAGAATGTTACATTATTGAGTCATTCCTAAATACAGATTACACACAGATCATACACAGATTTCAACCAAATGTGGGTTTCAAATCAAATCATTAACATTTATAAAGCGCGCTACTCACCCGTGCGGGTCTCAAGGCGCTAGGGGAAAAAGGGGGGGGTTATCGCTGTTCGAACAGCCAGGTCTTTAGGAGTCTCCGGAAAGCGGAGTGGTCCTGGGTGGTCCTGAGGCTGGTGGGGAGGTAGTTCCATGTCTTGGCCGCCAGGAAGGAGAAAGATCTCCCACCCGCCGTGGAGCGGCGGATGCGAGGGACAGCAGCGAGGCCAGAGGAGCGGAGGAGGCGGGTGGGGACGTAGAAGCTGAGGCGTCTGTTGAGGTATTCCGGTCCCTTGTTGTGGAGGGCTTTGTGTGCGTGGGTGAGAAGTCGGAAGGTGATCCTTTTGCTGACAGGGAGCCAATGCAGGTGTCTCAGGTGTGCGGAGATGTGGCTGCTGCGGGGTATGTCGAGGATGAGGCGGGCCGAGGCGTTTTGAATGCGTTGCAGGCGATTTTGGAGTTTGGCTGTGGTCCCGGCGTAGAGGGTGTTGCCGTAGTCCAGGCGGCTCGTGACGAGGGCGTGGGTCACGGTTTTTCTGGTGTCGGCGGGGATCCAGCGGAAGATCTTGCGGAGCATGCGGAGGGTGAGGAAGCAGGCGGAGGACACAACGTTGACTTGCTTGGTCATGGTGAGAAGAGGGTCCAAGATGAAGCCGAGGTTGCGGGCGTGGTCTGTGGGGGTCGGTGCGGTGCCGAGGGCCGTGGGCCACCAGGAGTCATCCCAGGCAGACGGGGTGTTGCCGAGGATGAGGACTTCTGTTTTTTCAGAGTTCAGCTTTAGGCGGCTGAGCCTCATCCAATCTGCGACGTCCTTCATACCCTCTTGTAGGTTGGTCTTGGCGCTGGCGGGGTCCTTGGTGAGGGAGAGTATAAGTTGGGTGTCGTCGGCGTAGGAGGTGATGATGATGTCGTGCTTGCGTACGATGTTGGCGAGGGGGCTCATGTAGACATTGAAGAGTGTCGGGCTGAGTGATGAGCCTTGGGGTACGCCGCAGATGATCTGGGTGGGTTCTGAGCGAAACGAGGGAGGTAAACTCTTTGGGAACGGTTTGAGAGGAAGGAGGCGATACAGGCCAGGGCCTGGCCTTGGATCCCGGTGGAGCGGAGGCGGGTGATTAGGGTGCGGTGACAGACGGTGTCAAAGGCAGCCGAGAGGTCGAGCAGAATGAGGGCGACTGTTTCACCGTTGTCCATCAGGGTTCTGATGTCGTCAGTGACTGAGATGAGGGCGGTTTCAGTGCTGTGGTTGGTTCGGAATCCGGTTTGTGAGTGGTCGAGCAGGTTGTTGTCTTCCAGGAAGGTGGTCAGCTGTTTGTTGACGGTCTTCTCTATTACTTTGGCTGGGAAAGGCAGAAGAGAGATGGGGCGGAAGTTTTTTAGGTCGCTCGGGTCAGCCGTAGGTTTCTTTAGTAGGGCGTTGACTTCGGCGTGTTTCCAGCATTCGGGGAAGGTAGCAGAAGAAAAAGAAGAGTTGATGCGGGGCGATGATGTTGTCGGCTTTGTTAAAGATGAAGTGCGGGCAGGGGTCCGAAGGGGCGCCGGAGTGGATAGTTCGGTGGTGTATGGTTGGGTCTGGTGTCCGAAGCTGTCGTGGAGGTCGCTAATCTTGCGATGGAAGAAAGTGGCGAGGGATTCGCACAGATCCTGTGAGGGCGTGACGGTGTTGGCGTTGGCGCTGGGGTTGGAGAACTCCTTGACGATGCTGAAGAGTTCTCTGCTGTTGTGTCTGTTTTTGTCCAGTCTGTCGGTGAAAAAGTTCCTTTTGGCAGCGCGGATCAGGTGGTGGTGTTCGCGGGTAGCGTTTTTGAGGGCAGTCATGTTGTCAGCGGTGCAGTCCTTGCGCCAGGCTTTCTCAAGGGCGCGACAAGTTTTCTTTGATTCTTTGAGGGTGTCAGAGAACCAGAGAGGTTTTTTGGTGTTGGTCTGTCGATGCGTGCGTTTGAGGGGAGCAAGGATGTCTGCGCAGTTGGAGATCCAGTTTGTGAGGTTGAGGGCTGCGTCGTTGGGGTCGGTGGTGAGGGTGGGTTGGTTGGCGGCGAGTGCAGAGAAGAGTTGCTCTTCGGGGATCTTGTTCCACTGTCGACGAGGGATGGGTTGGGTGCGGAGGTGGCGGGTCTCGCGTCGGAATGTGAAGTGGACGCAGCTGTGGTCGGTCCAGTGTAGGGCGGAGGCGTGGCTGAAGAAGACGTGTTTGCTGGCGGAGAAGATGGGGTCAAGCGTGTGTCCGGCGATGTGGGTGGCGGTGTTCACCAGTTGTTTGAGGCCGAGGTTGTCGAGCAGGGTGGTGGTGTTGGGGTCGTTGTTTTGTTCCAGATGGAAGTTGAGGTCACCTAGGAGGATGTAGTCCGGCGAGGCGAGGGCGTGCGGGGAGATGAAGTCGGCGATGGCGTCGCTGAAAGGGGCGCGTGGCCCGGGAGGACGGTAGACGAGGGATCCTCTGAGGGTGGTCCTCGGATCGGTGCGAATCTGAAAATGCAGGTGTTCAACGGCGAGAGGGGTGTCTTCGGTCGAGGTGGTGACGCTGATGGAGTCTTTGAAGACGATGGCGATACCTCCTCCTACCTGGTTGGTGCGGTCTTTTCTGGAGATCTTGTAGCCTTCGGGGATGGCAGTGGCAATGTCAGGGGCTGAGGAGGCGTTCATCCAGGTCTCCGTGATGAAGGCGACGTCCGGTGCTATGGAGTCCAGGAGGTCCCAGAGTTCAATGGCGTGTTTGTGGACAGAGCGAGCGTTGACTAGGATGCACTTGAGGTGGTTGATGGCGCGTGGGCTTGTGGTCGTGGTTGTTGCGTGGTGGAAGGTGCGTTTGCAGGAGTTGCAGGCGAAGGGTCCATGGGTGCGTTTGGGGTGAGCTTGGAAGCAGGTGTTGGAGCGTCCTGGGTTGAGGGCGTGGAGGGTGGTGGGGTCGTAGCGGGTCAGCGGGGCTTGGGAGAGCTGGGGACCAGGGGTCGTGGCGCTGGGCGCGGGCCAGGCGCAGACGGGTGCAGACGGGCTTGCCTCTGGCGCGCCAGTGGCGCGCCCGCTGCGCAGTTGCGCAGCGGCCGCCATATGAGGTAGGAGGGGGGGAGGGGTCAGGTGGGAGCGAATGGGAGCTGGGGGGCGGGGGCGTGCAGGAGGTCGCGGCGGGAAAGCACGAGGGAGGGGGGACAGGTAGAGTGAGAAGAGCTGGGGGAGGGGGGTTTAGGGGTGGAGGGGGGTGAGTGTTAGGAGGTTTAGGAGATAAGGGAGAAAGATAGGAGTAGGGTTGAGAAGATAGGGGAGGGGGGGTTGTAGAGGTGGGTGAGGGTGAGAGGTAGAGTGAGAGGATAGGAAGATAGGTAATAGAGGGGGTGAGGGAGGGGGGAGAGATAGAGAAATAGATAGAGAAAATAGATAGGGAAATCGATAGATAGGGAAATAGATAGAGAGATAGGAAGATAGGAGGAGGTGGAGAGTGAGGGAGTTAGATAGTGGGATAGAGAGATAGAGAGATAGGTAGATAGGAGGAGTGAGGGAGGTAGATAGTGAACGGGTTAGATAGGAGAGATAGAGAGGGGGATGGGAGTGGGGGAGGGGGATGAGGCAGGAGCAGGAGGGCAGGCGCGGGGAGAAGAGGACAGAGGAGGCAGAAGAGCCGAAGACAAGAAGAACAGAAGACAAGAAGAACAGAAGAACAGAAGAACAGAAGAAAGGAAGATCAGAAGACCGGAAGGAGAGAAGAAAGGAAGACCGGAAGAACACAGAAGAACATAGAAGAACACAGAAGAAGATACAGAAAAACGAAGAACAGAGGGCAGAAGACCACAGAAGAAGATGAGGAAGAAGAGAAGAAGAGTGAAGACGGGGGAAAGAAGAGTACAGAAGAAGATTACAGACGAGGAGCGAGGAGGAAGAACAGAAGAACAGAGAAGAAGAAAAGAAGAAAAGAAGCAGGAGCAGGAGAGAGGGTGAGTAGCGCGGGGCAGAGCGAGGGGCTGGGAGGGGGGGGTACTTACTGTGAAGTGGGTCTCAGGAACTCAGGAACCTGGAGGAGCTGCAGCGGCAGGGGGAGCGACCTACCCTTGGGTCAAGGGTCGCTACCACTGTCGCGCAGCGGCCGCCATATGAGGTAGGGGGGGGAGGGGTCAGGTGGGGGCGAATGGGAGCTGGGGGGCGGGGGCGTGCAGGAGGTCGCGGCGGGAAAGCGCGAGGGAGGGGGGGACAGGTAGAGTGAGAAGAGCTGGGGGACGGGGGTTTAAGGGTGGAGGGGGGTGAGTGTTAGGAGGTTTAGGAGATAAGGGAGAAAGATAGGAGTAGGGTTGAGAAGATAGGGGAGGGGGGGTTGTAGAGGTGGGTGAGGGTGAGAGGTTGAGTGAGAAGATAGGAAGATAGGTAATAGAGGGGGTGAGGGAGGGGGGGAGAGATAGAGAAATAGATAGAGAAAATAGATAGGGAAATCGATAGATAGGGAAATAGATAGAGAGATAGGAAGATAGGAGGAGGTGGAGAGTGAGGGAGTTAGATAGTGGGATAGAGAGATAGGTAGATAGGAGGAGTGAGGGAGGTAGATAGTGAACGGGTTAGATAGGAGAGATAGAGAGGGGGATGCGAGTGGGGGAGGGGGATGAGGCAGGAGCAGGAGGGCAGGCGCGGGGAGAAGAGGACGGAGGAGGCAGAAGAGCCGAAGACAAGAAGAACAGAAGACAAGAAGAACAGAAGAACAGAAGAACAGAAGACAAGAAGAACAGAAGAGCAGAAGAACAGAAGAACAGAAGACCGGAAGAAGAGAAGAAAGGAAGATCAGAAGACCGGAAGGAGAGAAGAAAGGAAGACCGGAAGAACACAGAAGAACATAGAAGAACATAGAAGAACACAGAAGAACACAGAAGAACACAGAAGAAGATACAGAAAAACGAAGAACAGAGGGCAGAAGACCACAGAAGAAGATGAGGAAGAAGAGAAGAAGAGTGAAGACGGGGGAAAGAAGAGTACAGAAGAAGATTACAGACGAGGAGCGAGGAGGAAGAACAGAAGAACAGAGAAGAAGAAAAGAAGAAAAGAAGCAGGAGCAGGAGAGAGGGTGAGTAGCGCGGGGCAGAGCGAGGGGCTGGGAGGGGGGGGTACTTACTGTGAGGTGGGTCTCAGGAACTCAGGAACCTGCAGCGGCAGGGGGAGCGACCTACCCTTGGGTTAATCTCTATGGATGTAGAGTAACTCCCGCCTATCCTCAACCCACCCATATTTTGCTTACTCATTCTCTCTTTTAGCAGCTGACCCTTTCCTTGATGGTGTTGTGTAGCCATTTTAGCTATAGTTTTATACAAGTTATTTAAGCAAACTAGGCCTGCCGCTGTGCACTTTAACCCAGATATATTTTATTTGAGTTTTGTTATATTATTTTAACAGTAGCCACATTTGTGGTCTTTTTTTAATTTCTCTATCTAGCTATTCTTCTCCTAGGTCAGCATTACGTTCTTAAACAAGACATTTCTTTCACTCTGTGGTTTTCTCAAGGCTGCAGTAAGATAGGGTCCCGGCAAAAGTGGTACTCTTTGTCTCCAATGTTCATAGAAACATACACACTCTTACGTGGGGATCCTTTCTTGGACCATCAGCTGTTTAATTATAAAAACACTACTTTGACCCATGTACGTTAGAGGGAGACTCCAGCCAGATGACCATGACTGTATGCTAACCGCTGATTGCTTCGCTGCAGCTACTTATGTAGACTACAGGCCTCTTGCTCAGGTATGAGGGATGATTTATTCCCAGGGGGAACCTGACGGGCAGAGTTAGAGCTGAAGATGTTGTGCTCTAACATAGTTTAGGTAGGAACTATCATTATAATCTCTATTGACAATATGGTAGCCATATTTTTGTGTTTTACTCTCCTTGTCACAATTTTAATTATATTGTGCTTCATCGTCCTAGTTATTGAAAAACATGCTTTATTATCTAAGATGTATTTACTTCAATAAAACCCTATTGAACTATACTCTGCCTCTAATTGTCCTTACATATGTGAGAGTAATGTAATTGAGAGAAACGGATGAGATCTGAGTGACCATGATTCCCCTGAGGATTGATTTATGTCATGCACCCGGTTGCCCCAATCATCCCTGCTCTTGGGTGGAGAGGAGGCACTATTAGTTAGCTGGAACAAACTCAGATTAGGCCGACAGGTATCACATGGTGCAGGATCAGACTCAGTACCCCGCAATACAAGTGTTTCTGCCTCCCAAATCCAGTAGTCTTATTAGGTTAATGAGAACCAACGCGACAATGGTACACTTTATACATTTTCATCATACAGATCTTCGCTGAAGCTTGAACATTATCATCTCCAGGACATTCTTCATTCATAAACGAGATTAGGGCCAATTAGTGCAGAGTGAAAAATTTGTGACTAATCTTATGCAAACTAAATGTGTGAATATCCCTAGAACTCTACTGAAAACGTTCTCTCAAAGACTACTCTGAGATACAGGGCCTATTCTTGAACAACAGTTGAAGGGCCATCATTAATGGCCTTTCCTTGGGATTCATTTGAGGCTGCAGGTTTTGAGTTGAACAGCAGCTCTTGGACTAAGAATATTCCTTTTCAAGAGATAAACTCACAGTGAAACCTGTATAGACAAATATACAACTCCAGTGTCAAGATCATATTTTTTAAGCATTTCTTTAACTGACTCTTTCAATTGAATTCATCAGTGTGCTGGACTAACCAGAGATGTGTGCAGGGGGTTCCATCAGCACATCACTTCTGTCACTCATTAAGGCTTTTAGAGCCCCAACCAAGCCCCAAGTGAAAAGAGGTCACCACCTGCAGCTGCATTTCCCATCAATTGGTTTGGGCTGTTAGATGACAAAATTCAAGAAAGATTTACAATTAACCATCTGGGCTTACCCAGAGATAGGAAGTTGCAAGATATTCTTAGAAGTCATTTTTAGTCAGTTGATCATGATCTAAACTGCTTTAGTGGTTGGAGTCTGGCTGTAGTACAATTTCATGTCATTCCCAGATCCTCTGATGTGTCCAACACTTTTAACAAATAAAGTAGCACTATTAACAAATAAAGTAAGAAAAGCATAGATATTTACTATCTATGACAGAACAATGATGGTACTATTAGCGTAATAAGATTGTGGATATCAGTATATCGAGGTTTTGAATATCAATGGTCAGTGTGAGAATGTGGTTTATTATTTGGGATGAATGGGAGCCCATCACAAAGAATTATGCCAACTGAGGGCAATTGGCCATGCTAGATGGGGCAAAGTCAAAGTTATGGCTGGTCACGGTCAGTCACCAGCCAGATACTAGGAATGTGTTGTCCTGCGTCAGGAGTTACCTTCGTCTAAAAATGTAATTTCTGAAAAAGTTGTCTACAATTGTCTCACCAATAAAGTTAGATTTTAATGGTAGTCCACCATGAGTTCTTGAATCATTTTCCTACCTATTCCCAATATGAAGTTAAGTATCAATAGGGTGTTATAATTTAACCCAGTGACATTTAACTTACAGGGTATGGATATACTTTTGTACCATATACTAGAGACCTATAGGTAAGTTAAGTATGCCAATCAGAACTTGAGCCAGCTTCAACATGTTGTAGGGATCAGAGCACATGCAGTGGCACCTGGATAGCCATGCCCCAGTGATAAAATAGCACCTGGATAGCAGAGACCAGTATGCAGAGTCAGAAAAACAGCAGCATCAGTCCAGAAAAATTGGGGTGTCCATCCATAAAAAGGCATTGTCCTGCAGAAAGTATATAATTTTTCTTCTGAAACAATAGTATAAATGTTTGAAATACCTAGATATTGAATATCATGTTTTAAAAATTGTTTTATGTGTTTTTATGTTAATGATGTTATATATATTTGATTACTGTTTTTTGTAAATGTTTTCATGGTTCTAAAACACTTCCTTTATTGGGATGCGCCTTCATTATTTAACTTTCATATATATATTTTTTAAATGTAATATAATTTGTAAATGTAATGATTTTTGGGTTATTGAGTTTTGGGTGGGTAGCATTTTAAATTAATGTTTTGACTTTTTTATATTAATGATTATTTATTAATGTATTCATTTTTTTTATATGTCCAAAGTCTCAACAACAGCCTGGTGAAAAAAACACTCACTCCCTGACGAGTCCACCAGACAAAGTTTATTTCCGATAAATTGTTTTTGCTGAAAAACAGCCTTGCTCACTTACGGGAAGTATGCGCAAACCTGTGTATAGCCGTGAAGATACAACAACACAACAACACAACAACAGAATGTATCCCCATAAAACAACCAAGGTGACAGTAAGCACCGTCTTAGAATGGAGTATAAAACAGAATTTAACTGTCCATGGATCACTGCATGTATCAAGGAGCATAGAATTAAAGTGGCTATTAAGAAGTATTAAACAAATTAAAATAAGCTCCAAATATCAAAATGTACGCTCACATTGTCTCAAAAGCAGGGGAAGAAAAAGTAAAACTACAATGATATACAATGCTCAGTTCATATTGTAGAAGCTTGCAATGTTCATAAATAGAAATAGTCTCCATAGAGGAAATTAATAAAGTTCATATTAAGCTTCAGTCAATTTGTCATTGCATATAAAATATATGTAAATCCTTCTTATAACAGTCCTGCTCATATCATAATGAAAAGCCCAAGTTCAAAAATTCATATCAATTGACTTCCCCTTTTAGTTTCTGCATTCAATCCCATATAGTATATATATGAGAGAATATAGGCTTGATATAAATAACTCTGTCATAAGCCATATGAAATCTCTAGGTGAAGAAAAAACATGCTCCTATATTTATCTGAAATCAAAACATGCTTACATAACAAATCTATGAATTGTGTGGAGAAAATTCTCCTTTTCTATTAACATGCACTAATTACAAACACATTTCTAAGATAAAAAGTTCAAAATCTTATCTCAGTGAAACCCTAGACCACTGTAGTGCAGGCAAAAAAGAGGGTAGAGGTGCTTCTGGCCTGCCACCTCAGATGGGAGCTGGTCCAGTACCCTTTCCTTCTTCCTGTGAAATGAAACAGAACAATATAAAATGATTCCAAAAAAATATCAGGGTAGCACAAAACTCATGGGCCCGATGTCACCAATGGTATATACATATTAAAACAGAATCAGCACCCTAAAAAGACCATTCAAAGCACAATGTCAGATAACTAATCCTGGTGTAGATGCACATTCAATTCTTCATCAAGATTCAAGCCCATAGGGCCTAGCGTTTCAGAATCAATGATTAACTAGCATTCTTTCTTCCTTAACTGTAGAGTGCAGTTGCCACCGCTCAAATTTCTACGAATGTGTTCAATAGCATAAAAAGGTAACTTAGCACGATCAGAAGGAAGTGTCATGCTACCGGATATTTTGGATTACCATGATCAATGGCACACATATGTTCCATAATCCATTTCTTTACAGTACACGTAGGGCTGCCAACATATCTCAAAGGGCAAGGGCTCTCTAGAATGTACATTATAAAGTGGGTATTGCAAGTAAGGAATTGTGTAATGGGCCGTTTGTATTGACTCTCAGTAACACATTATTTTCTTATATAGTAATGTCTGCAAGCCTTACAACAGCTGCAAGGTAAAACCAAGTTCATTTATCCTTTTTGTCAATGTAATGTCACTATGCATGAGGGTGGGTCAAGCACTAACCTGTTTGTCCCACGGAGACACAATGTTGACCAAGTTGCTTACTTCTAATTACTCCTTGTTGTTACATGCCTCCTACCTAAATGCACATCATCGTAACACCCCAGGGGAAAGGGGATGGATGAAAGAGAGAGACACTGGAGCCATTTTCTGGATTCGAATAACTGGTGACGGTCCTTAAAGAGCCATGATTTCTTATGATAAATTACATGTCAGTCAAACAGCTCATAACTCGTAACCATGTATATACTAGTCGCTGACTACTATGTGCAAGCTAGGTGTACCTGTTAGATTTCCCTTTCCCACTTTAGATGGCTCTCCCTATAGCTGGGAATTTTTGGGGAACTATGTTGATTACCTGTAACCAAATAAGAACCTTGAAACTTTTATAATGTTTTTGACTACTCCCACTGTGACTCCAGAATGATCCTACGTCACATTAATTCATGCATAACTAAATGTACTTGAAGTTTCGTGGATATCTTGTTTGATGACCTTGAAGAGATTTCCTAAGATGCTGACTCAGTCCACATACATTTAAATAGGTAACAATAATGACAACAAATTCTCTGGTAATTGGGTTTGTAGACATTCATGGGTTAAGTTATGCACTGTACTTAGAATTTCGAGGAACACACATTCGGTGTCTGTTGATCACACTGAAAACATAGGGTTAATATCAAAAGATCCATGTACAATATTTGTAACACTCTGGGAACATCTGGTTAATAACAAAAGATCACAGTGCAATGTTTAAAACGCTCTGGGAACATAGGGTTAATATTAATAACACAAGTGATCAGTTTTACCACTGTTACATCACAGTGTAAGTTAAGCATAGCAATGAAAGTTTCAGGACATTCACAGATTTTTTCGTATCATCAGCACTAATTATGCAAATGTCATATTAAACTTAGCGATAACAAACGTATTCACAATACATCGTTTTTATGCTAATTGCATAAAAGAATTTCCTTTCTGCAATATTTAGCAAGCAAAAACGATAAGCATTATTATGCGACTAGCGGCGAGCATCCCAGTGACCTTAAACACCAATCATGTGCCTTCTTAGGTGCATCTCGCTCCGAAACATTCAAATTTCGAATATCAAGTCAGCAAGTGCCAAGTTTTCAGAAATAAATGCTTTTCAAGCACACTCAGCTCTTCACCACCTTTTTAATAGTCAGTTCTCTCGATCTATTCAGAAGCCGCATCCAGGTTACTGGACTGAACACGAAGATCAAATGTGGAGAAGCAGATACTCCTCCTCTGCAGCCAGTGACCTTTGTAGCAAGCAATTCACTCAAGCCGGATGTGGTTTAAATACCTGCTGCATCCAACCACACCCAGTCCGAGTCATGGGGAGCCACACCTGATCTGAGTCATAGGGATGCTGGAGGCTTGAGCAACACATGTCCTAAACAAGCTTTGGATCCAATAAGCATTGGTCTTTGTAAACGAGCATTGGTAACTGTAAAATATTCTTATGGGGTCACAACAAACATTGGTCGCTCGTCAGGCAGATGCTTGGCTTAAGATTTTTTACTGGAGCACATCCAAGTTTGCAGGCCTGACAGGGTGTCACATAAGGATTTGGTTTCACAGTATGTGATGCTGGGATTTACTCCAATCTTCTGACCAATCAAAGCATCACTCTTTAAAATACCCCAATAGTTCCTCACAATTTGCCTCATCTGGGTGGAGCTGCTGTTAAATGTGAAGATCACTCTCGGCATAGGATCCTTCTTGTCTCAGGTACTAGTAAAGAGAATATCCTCTCTATTTATAAAATCAACCCTATTCTCAAGTACCCAATAGGGGTAACCCCTCTCTTTTAGTCTCATTGTGACCACATTGCATTCTGTTTCATATGCATCCTTGGTATTACAGTTCCTTTTTTCCCTTAGCAGTTCACCAAAAGGAATGCTCCACTTCAAATTATCAGGATGACTATTAAGGGCATGCAACAGAGTATTGTATGCAGTTATTTGACATCAAGGAATTCTATACTCTTCTTACTAGTTGTCAATGTAAACTCTAGAATGTATTTGTTATTGTTCACAATCCCTACAAATTCCTTCACTTCTGTTTCAGATCCCTTCCAAATGATAAACAGGTCATCAATGAACCTCAGTCATAAAATGATCTTGTCACAATAAATACATAACTGGCTGTCACTGAACACCTGCTCTTCCCACCAGCCCAAGAAAAGGTTTGCAAAGCTGGGGGTAAAGCAGGTGCCCATCACAGTCCCAAGTATCTCCCGATACAGGGTCCCAGTAAACAAAAAGATGTTATTCTGAGGACAGTGTTTCATCATATCTTAGATCATGTCAGTGTTGTTAAAAAATCTGATAGGTCTGGCTCATAGGAAATGTCAGAAGGCAAATATGCCTAGTTTATGATCAATGATCACATGTAAAAACTTCACTTCCAGGGTAACCAGCAGGAAGTCCTCTACCTAATGAATCCCACAAATCTTACCAAGTAAACCTTTTGTATCCTGCACATACAATGGTAGACTACTGATAAACTTACAGAGAATCATATCCACATATTTAGATTCACTCTGATAAGCACCACCCCTCGAGGAAACAATAGGTCTCCCAGGGGGATTATGTTTATTTTTGCGGATCTTAGGGAGCAGGTTTAGGGTAAGTAACCTGGGGAATTCTTTCTTCAAAAACTGTATTCTTCCCATTGTAAAAGGCCTTTATCTCTCCACTCGATGAGACTATCCCATAATGTGGTGATACTCCTGGTATATGTTGTCCTGTCTGTTTTTTAATACAAGGTAGCATCATTGAGCTGCCGCATAGTGTCCTCTGTGTATTCAGTCCTGGGACAGGACGCTATGCACCAGCCCCATGATACTCCCTCAAATGAATACAATATACTGGAGCTCTCCAGTATTCAACTCTGCTTACTAAATTAGAAGCTTTGCTTGGTTAAACTAACAAATATATACCAAAATTGCAAAACATCTACTTGAGATGAAAATGTGCATATTTTCAGAAATCATAACCTAATGTTTAGAGAAAAATGGATCAATATCAACTGAATTTCCAGTTGAATTTCCAGTTCAACAATGCCAACTACCGAGCTGGATAAAAATAAATGTCTATATTTTCAGCATTAATATACCTTTGAGGGTGCGCATCCACTTTACATGTCCACATTTTATTTTGTATTTAAAGCTAATATTTGAGTAATAAATCATGGGCGTGGGTGCTTATTATTACAGTATTAGTCATATAGAGTCATTGCAAATTGTTGAAGTGTTTTTTTTACGTTACTGATGATAACCCTGCCTGATGCACTGATGTGTTCACTGCTGATGATCTTGAATGGTATAGCCATCAATAGAACCTTGTATGATGTTACTATTACAACATTAATAATATTGGTAGCTCTGTAAGATTGACAGTGAACATAAGTAGTTCTTAGTACAGAAAGGTTATATTTAAAAAATAAAAAAAAGTGTATATACACTCAATATTTCGTCCACATAATAGAATTGTCTGTCAATTAAAAAGTTAGCCCTGGGCACATCCTTTGAATCCAAAACTGAATGGGAAAATCTGAGGAATGGATAGATATAATCCAGCCTAGGCGAGTGAAAGCACTATTTATGAAGTTTCGATATGGGATCCTTCAGATCAAGGCATTTACTATTAAATGGGGCCCCCAGAGCAAGAATAACCATGAGGCGAAGTGTGGGTTGTGTGATATGGAGACCATTGAAACGGTGGAACATGTTTTTTTTAACCTGCAAAGCCTACGATAAGCCAAGGAAAAAATGGATTCGACCCATTTGTAGGAATGTAGGAATTAGAAATTACAATGAAGCGGCTAGACTGTTAAGGTCTAGCACTATACCATCTATTTTTTTTGGAATAAGCCGCTTTCTCCTAGCAACTTCATTCATTAGGGACAAGGAGGGCCTGAGGTTTTAGTAAGTCTAGATTTAACAAATACTCATATATAAATCTTATGACGTTTTAAATGGCTAATGGGTTTCCCATCCTGTAAGTTAAAAGATCCCCGGTAGTTATTTTGTTCAAGATGCAATTTTAGTTTTTATATATAAAGGAAGAATATAGCTATCTTTGTATTTTAGGAATACTATTCCACACCTATTAATTGATTTTATAAAATGGTTAAATAGCTTTCTATCTGAAAAGCTAATAGAACAATGGTATTCCATTGGGCAGGACACTAATTTTAGACATTCTTAACTCTTTTAGTGTAGGAAATGATTATAATTGATTGCTATTTATTGATCTTAGGAACATTATCTGTCATTTATGTAACTCTTTTGAGTTTTTATATAATTATTTGCTATTTAATCATGCTTCTTTTGATTGTGTTATCCTTTTATGGCTGATAGACGAATAAAGGTTTGTTGATGTGATGTGAATGGGAAAATCCGCTTAACCAGAATGCAATGGGTATGTGGGTTTCTGGTTTAAGAACTGTTAATGCAGACACATGAGCCCAGATCTATTAACATTTTGTGTCATGGTTGCACCACTTTTGTTTGGTACTGTCACAACACAAAATGTTAGTTCGTACTTACTAAAACACGGAAGGTCCAAATTGTGTTGCCTTGTGTGGCTTGGTGAAGAAAATGTAACAAAATGCAGCCTCATGAGCTGTGTTGCCTTACACTGCGTTTGGAAGAGCATTCCATGGAAGGACCATGGGCATTCCCATCATCCATCCATGAATTTTGGCAATTTCCCAACGTTATTAGAGCTAGTGAACCTAGGAGTGCATCAAATGTTATGCCTTCACCAGTGAGGTGTAACAGGGAGGAGTATGTTTATTTTGCCTAATTACTTCCTCTTTCTATGCATTCTTCATCACACAGAGCAAGATGAACTTGCCCTATAAGATTATTTTTGTGCAGGAAGGTATTCTTTCCTGCACAAAAATAGTCCTGTCTGTAATGCAGGTACCCTTGCATAATGGTGCAAGAGTGCCTATGTTGGCACTAGACAGCCACAAGTGTGGCACTCCAGGGAGAGATCTGAACATTGCCATAACTTAGTAGATATGTGATTGTCCCTCATTCATCCAACACAGTTTAAACGTTTGATAAATATGCCCCATAATGTCTAAAGCCTATCTGACAACACTGTCAAAGGATCCATTTCCTTCTTTCTGGTAAGTGAAGTGGGCAAAAGATTAAAACTTGTTCAAAGGTTTCTGTACGCCTTCCCCCTCCACCTTCGAACATCACCCTCCCTGACAGATTTCAGAAGGAAACTCAAGACCTTGCTCTTCGACTAAGCCCAGCAGCCCATTGGCTGTATACACTCATGGGTGATAAGTCACGGTTTACAAGTACTTATTGATTGATTTATAAGTTTCAACAACAATGCTACACATTTTGCAAGAGTCATTTCCATGTAAGCCGGTTTTCCATTTGAAAGTAAAACTGTTAACACACAGGATCTCAATCCTAAACTTAATGTGCACTGTTTTAGTCTGGTGCAGTGGCATTTTGTCCAAATAGGGTTCAAAATGTGTAAAAGCTTTGATAGCCAGAAACTTGTCAGTAAGTCTACCACTTGAATCCACATTTAATTATTTTACACCGTAGTGCCAGAAAGCCTATTTTAAAATGCCTTTTGCTGATTGATTTATAGAGGTCAGGTCTGGCCATGTTTTTTCCAGTTCCAAAACTGTGCCTTAGTCTTGATTTTTTTTATCTTTATCTAGAGCTAGTATCTCTTTTAATCTGTTCCTGTAGGACTCCAGCTCCATTGTGGACTACAGTCTAACCCAGTACAATAAAAGTCTAAGTGCTGCTAGTTTGTTCATTCTTTTGACTTAAGGATCAAAGTAAAGTGAGGGAAATGGAGTACTCTGGGGAAATTCATTAAAGTCCTGCCAAAATGGTTTTCCCTTTTGGCACATACATTCACATTGACAATGCCCCATATTTCTGCTCCATAAAGAGCTGCTGATTGGGCCTTTGCTTTGTATACCTCTAGTGCTAGAGTCAAAGATCAAGATGTTGACTTTCTGTAATGTTTTAAAACTGTAGCAGTAGTTCCCTGCTCTTTTCAGTATGAAGGATCCATGTTAATAATTTATTAACTCTGAGATCCTGCAGTTATGTCTCCAGAGGTATCACAAACATGTTCTGTGTTGATCTTTCTATAGTTCAATGAAATGAGAGCGTCAGTAACTGAAAAAGCATGATTGCCACTAGATGACAAAATGATGCTAGATGTAGCGTTTGGGAAGGGAGTTGCCAATGTGTCCCCAGCATTATAGATTGAGTAAAATTGATAAAAAGCTGGATCCAAACATGAGGTCGGATAAAATGATCTCCAGCTATGGCATGATGAGAATTAATGGCTACAATCAATTGCAATTTGGCTTTCAGCGCTCAATTATATACCAAGGTGAGCAGTGGTGGTGGAGCTCTAGAGGCCTCTTGAAATAGTTCCTTTAATGAATTAAAGAGACTATGATGAATGAAATGTCTCTCCTATGGTACTGCACATAAACACCTCAGAAATATTATGGAGATAGTAGATTTTTAAGAACTTTTAGATTTGCTTAAACCATGGGACACTTAATTGTTCTTAGAGTTTTTCACACTGTTGGCTCAAGGGTAAGCTGACTACTCTTTTCAGAATTCATGGCCACTATCTCTTCTTGGCACTATTTTGAAATCAGCAAACAATCAGGCCTTGATACAAAATGTTAAAAACTAGTCCATGAACTGGCTCAATCACTCAGGTTTTTTGAGGATACAGACATGGTGGGACTCAATAAAGTCAAACCATGCAGGATCCACAAGTGTTAAACCAGGCATCCTTGGTGTGATTTCTCCTGACTTTTTACCATCAGACCTCCTGTTTTTCTGGCCTCGTTTATGGTGATTTTAGGAGTCTGGGCACTTCACAACTGCCTAAGCATATTAATATTGTCTTATCCACATTTGGCATACTTAATATACTTAATATACTTATACGTCTCTAATAGAGGGCACTAACTGTGCCCAGGGTCTATGAATTAAATGCTACTGGTTGGCCTGCAGTTCTGTGCCACCTACTTCAGTAGCCCTTCAAACATGTCTCAGGCCTGCCATTGCAGAGAATGTGTGTGCAGTTTTAAATTGCAATGTCGATCTGGCAATTTAGCCCTTTTAGCCCTTTTGCCAGGCCCTAACCTTCCTTGTCAATACATATAGGTCACCCTTAAGGTAGGCCATAGACAGCCCCAGGGCAGGGTGCAGTGTATGCAAAAAGTTGAACATGTACTTTTAAGTTTTACATGTCCTAGTACTGAAAAACTCTTGGACTTGTTTTTCACTACTGCAAGGCCTAGCCTCTCCCATAGGATAATATTGAGATTAACTTATTACATTTTATAAGGTTTTCAATTTGGAAGAGATGGAACCTCCAAGTTTGGTGTCTCTGGAATCACAATTTAAAATCACAACTTATGGTGAAGATGGATTTTATACTGTAACTCTCAAAATGCCACTTTTTAAAAAGTTCCCATTTTCTTACTTTTACCATCTAGTGCATTCTGCCTGTCTCTAAATACACATCTGGGGTGGATAACAGCGGGCCTTTTGTGCACTGCTTCCAGACAGCCACATATGAAGGGAGTATACAGCCTAATGGGGTATACTGGGCAGGATGGGAGGGAGGAACTGACACACCTAAAACGTTAAGGCATTCAATGAATGGGGTGTTTCCTGTCCCCACAAGAGGGGCTGCATACCCCCATGTAGCAAGTCTGCAGCCAAGTCAGGAAGGGCATGGAGTCTCTGCTCTTCAAAGGCATGTTTTTAATGTCTTCCCCACTTTAAAGGCACCAGTGGGTATAAGAGCTAGAGATCTGACCCTACCCACTCAGTAGACGTCTAGACCAGTGGATACTCTGCCAGGAAGAAGGACTGATGTGCTGCTACAAAGGTGGCCTCTCTGCTGGACTGCTGCTTTGGAAAAAAATGCTTTCTTGCTGTGCTGGCCTTCTGCCCGCTGCCCTCTTTGCCTGGGTGAGAAGGGCTGGACCCACATCAATTGAACCCAACACCCAGAGTGACTACAAGGGCCAGCTGACTGGCCTTCTGTGTTCTGAATTCTCAGGGACACAAAAGACATACAACATTCCTGCTACAGTACCTGGGCTTAATACTTTTAATATTTTCAAGTTATATTATCAATATTTTTCCACTATATATTGACTCCGAATAGTTTTGTTAATTCCAAAGTTACTTTTAAAACTTAATATCATTATAACCTATATTTTTGGACTAGATCGTTTTTTATCTTTCGTTTCACAATTGAATGCACACTTTTTATTTTGTCTTTATTTTCTACAAAAAAAGAAAATACGTTTACTTGTGAAGAAATTCCTTCCCCTCTCTCAACCAACCCTGCAAATGAGTTTACGCAAGTCATTCACAGGAGTAAATCTGCAAAGATCTACAGATACTTTTGAATCCCCAGGCATTTGCAAGTTTGAGTAATCTCTACCTTTTGCTAATGACATTCTTTGAAATACCACAGTCGAAGCCTCACTTACACTGTGCAATAGAGGTATAATTTTAAGTCTGAAAAATTCTTTCATGGGTGTAAGTTCATGTTTTTTGATTCACTAAAATGGACTTGCACTCATGAAGGATGCTATTTGCACCACTAAGTCAAACTTAAGTATACAAATAGCTGTGTGAATGAGGAACGCATAGAGCTCACTCTCATTATCAAGCTACTCTTCAAAAAAACACCAGTAGCATTTTTAGACATTCTTAGATTTAGGTAACTTTTGGCATTCCATGTTTAATCTAAATAGTTTTTAATTAGACATATTTGCTTTACATGTAAAATAAAATGTTTCTCCACATGGTCAACATCAGTGTTTATGGTTTGTTGGCAAGGAATTTGTATCAACAAGTGACTGACAATATAAATCTGGGAACATGTGACTAACAATATAAAAGTTCAGAAAAGTACATATTTATATTTTATAACCATAACATTTTCCTGTTGCTACTTGACTCAATACTTTCAATATTCTGGACACTAATACAGTATGTTGCAACAGAAAGTGCTAGGAATTCATTATAATTCACCACAAACATCTCTGGAGGACACATTGACAGTTGGAAGGGTGAATAAGTCATCATTACAGGGATTTGAAAATGTGAGTATGAAATAGTCCTTTAAATGTGTCTCTGACTTTTAATGTGGAATCTATTTGGATGTGTTGATCTCCTCAAAATAACTTTGAAATGGGCGGTCATCTGATTTTCAGAATTGCTGACTTACCCAAGAGATGCTCATTAGATTTTTGAATGAATGGTAGCATAATGGTAATAAATGAAGTGATTAAGTATTAAAGGGTTCATTCATAAAGGTATGTCTGTAGAGACAAAGGCATATTTGAAACAACAGGCCATGATGGTGGAGGATAGGAACCAGCAGCATTATGCAATAATTCTGCTCTCTATGGCTTGCTCAATCCTTGGTGTGAACAATGCTATAATCATTCTTTAAAAGGGACATATTGGGCTAGATGTACAAAGCCGTTTCTAGGTTGCAAACCATCCAATTCACTCAATTGGAAGATTAGCAACATATAAGAGCTTTTTCTAAAGTACTAAACATATTTTATGAGTCAGTATTGCATTCTTCAGCACATATAGAAAGAGGAGGAAGCCTCAATGTTGAGAAAAAAATATATATCCCTATGTATGCATCTCATAGATATCATACTTAAATTCTAATTCCCTCCTGCATTAAATTAATCCCACCTAGCTAGCTATTCCTGTCCCTGATTAAGCTGCTTGTGCATGGGCTCCCCCTCTCATTCACAGGGTTGTTCCCCCTCCTTCACATTACAATTTCAGCCCTGCACCTGCGCTTCCCCGCTGACCACTCTGACACCTATGTTAGCTTTGAAAACAAACCTCTCCAAGCCATGTTAAGTTTAGCTTTGTCTCACACATTAAGTTCAGCCTGTCAGCAACCCACAAGCAAGGTCACAGCCCCCTTTTGCCTACAGTCTACCTGTTTTCTGTTCTCTTGGTTTTTGCCCACCCTTCATTATGCATAATTTTACTCTGTGATCTTGTAGTTTGCGTATATGCAGCATTTCTATTTTGTAAATGCTTACTTATGTTTGGCCTATGTCCCCCTTTGGGGTTTTTCTGTGACAGCACTTCCTAACATATATAACTGCCTGACTCAGGACAAAAGATGCTTGTTTCAAAGGCGTAACACTGGGATATGTGTCTGCCTTCTGCCTTGACCTGCCAATAAACATTGGTACCTCAACAAATATTTCATCTGTTCCAGAGCCTTGTCTGGTGTTTGTGTTTTTTTTGCATCATTCTGGGGAAGGTTGGAAAAGTTGTTTCTCTAATGCTCATTGGGCGTCCCTTTCTGTATAAAAATAATCCTGCCTGCAATGCAGGAACCATTGCATTAAGGTACAAGGGTACCTGCATTGGCACTAAGCAGCACATGGTGTGGCAGCACAAGGAGGGGACAGGAATGCACTATATAACGTTAAATATAGAGCATTCCTCTACTCTCCTTGACATGCATTGTGGCACAGCAAGGTGTCTTTCTGCACTGTGTTGGGTGACATTTTATAAGTCTGCCTCGTGATCTGGGTGACATTTTATAAGTCTGCCTCGTGATCTGTGTTTTTCATATTATCCTCAGACATTCTCAGTCTCTGCTTGAGAAATCTGCCATTAAAGAATAGCTATCAAGCTAGATTGACATTTTCAAACCCTAAACACAATGTTGGGGTAAACTATATTCCTGGCTCAAGACATTTATTGAACTGTGGCTTTATCATTATCTTTGCTTAGTTTTGATAAGTTTCAGAAAGCAGGACTGGAGATTATACTTACCTTCTGGGACTCAAACCTCACTTATGCTGAATCTATCCCAGGGAAGAAAGGGCTGGTTGTCCTTGCAGTGTGTTGATGATGTCTGAAATTAGGCTTTTCATGTGTGTAGTATGTGACAGCACTTCAACAATGAACCACTTGCCCACCAGGCCAAGGACTCTCACATAGTTTGGAGATACAGCAGCTATCTTGGATATATGAGAACTATGACTGTCTCTTATGGCTCAAGGTGTCGCTGTTAGGCAATCATGAATTAATGTTTCTGAAGCCAGGACCTTGCTATTTGGATATAATATTTCCTTTGATAAGAACAGTTACTTCCTTATACTGAGATGCATTTCTGAAGGTTGTATGATGAAAATAAACTTTGAATTACATTACACTGTAATACAAACTCTTAAAGACTGTAGGATTGCCACATTACACTTGAGGCTTTCCCTGTGATGGAACAGGAAATAGCCTTAAACCAAGACTAAGTTGCTCACACTACATGTGTAAAACATTAAGGCATTCAAGTGTGTTTAAGTATATTTACATGAATTGCTAAGATAAGAATTGCAGAATCTTAATCTGTGTTTATTTCCTCATAGTGAAACAAAATTCTAGTAGATTTTATAACTCATTTTCCAAAGAGAGTGCCTAGCAACAAAGTCTGAGATTGTTACTATATTCATAAAGAGACGTTTTCATAAACATATACTTAGATACATGTTAGGCCTGGCATCCTTGGTGTGGTTTCCCCTAACTTTTTGCCTTCTAACCTCCTATTTTACTGACTTTGTTTTTGCTAGCTTAAGGATTCTGTGTACTTTACCACTGCTGACCAATTCTAAAGTGCATGTGCCTTTTCTCTAAAACTTGGAAACATTGGCTTATCCACAGTTAGCATATTTAATTACCTTAAACATCCCTAGTAAAGTGCACTACATTTACCCCAAGCCTGTAAATTAAATGCCACTGGTCGGTCTAAAGCATTGTTGTGCCACCCACTCCAGTAGCCCTTAAAACGTGGCTTAGGCCTGCCACTGCAGAGCCTGTTGTGCAGTTTTAAACTGCCATGCGACCTGGCAAGTTAACCCACTTACCAGGTCCAAGCCTTCCTTTTTAATGTATATGTCACCCTTAAGGTAGGCCCTGCACAGGTCCAAGGGCAGGGTGCAGTGTATTTAAAAAGTTGGACATGTACTTTTAAGTGTTAAATGTCCAGGTGGTGAAAAACCCCTAAATTAGTTTTTCACTACTGCGAGGCCTATCTCTTCCATAGGTTAACATTTGTGTTGCCTATTTACCTTTGATAAGTTTAATTTCTGAATGGGACCAGATAGACATTTCGAGTTTGGTACCTCCTTCTTCATGAATTCCCTCACTACCACTCTCCAACAGTGTACCTCATTTATTCATACTCTCTTTCTGACATACAAATCATTTTTTTATATTACTACTCATAGTTCAGTCACACTCCATTCTGTGATCTGCATGGTACCCATTCTTTGTAGCAGGAACATTAACTCTCAAGCTACTTTACAATGAGCCAAAACTGCCAGTAGAAAATATTCCATCTCTCCTCAGTAGGAACATTAATCACCAGAGTTATCCTGACATTTTTATTATTGCCTGAAAACTGCTGAACACAGAAGAAAGTGCAGTGCTTTTAAACCAAAAGTTATTTTTCAACACAGCGCCCTTCACCAAAGTTTGCGCCAGATGCAGCTGAAGCCCGCCCTGCATGCAGCGTGTGCAGCCACGAAACCCTCTGCCTGCTCTCTGACAGTCCCCTATATCAGAATCTGATGCAAAATAAAGCTGTTAACTGTCCGAAGAGAGTCACTATTTTGAAAAAGCTCTTTCATTCCAGTCGTGTCGACTTTTTCATATCTGTGTGTTCAAAACGTCTTTTGAGGAACGTTCTTTGGGATACTCACTTTGCTTGAACTTCAAACACTGAAAATATGCAGTCATCCTAAACAGTGGAAGAGTAGCCCCCAGAAGAGCAGAATGCAAAATAATATGAGCAATAAAAGGTGTGCTCCTTCAATTACTACACAAACATTACATTATGGAGTAAAGCGTCGTATTCTTACCTGCGATGAATTCTGCTGCTTTAATGTTACATAATTTGGTTGTATGAAGTATCTACAATAAAACAGTTTGCCAAAGGAATGTTTCTTCAAAGTTTTAAGTTTTTCCCTGGAAGCCAAATGTGATTCTAATAATCTACCCAGCTGCAAGAGCACAAATATGGGAGCCTTTTATTTTTGTTCGCTCCCCAGGGTGATCTTCTAAGGTTATTCCTCCACGCAACAATAAAAAAGTGCACACTTTGGAATAACAAACAGTTTTTTCAACTAAACTTTCGCTTGGAAAAATATCGAAAGAGAAAGAAGTCAAGTATCCCTTTTTCTGTTGTTGAGGAGTGTTGGAAGATTTCAAAAGTGACATTGTTTGTTTCTCGTTTCTTTTTACTTTTATGAATTCCTATTTTTTGCATCTTTTGCATTATTTTGTTAACCCTATTTATTGTCCCCATCAACATCTCTAATCAGCATACATTAATTATAGTATAATGGAAATGTTATGTAAGTGACGGTTGAAACTTTGATCTGTTGCCTTTTTACTTTCTTCTATGTCAGCCAATCACTAGAAGTAGGTGCACCTCATGGTGTAGCTTCTGCACATGGGCCTGCTTCATAATGGTTCGATATGATTTCATGTACCATGGACTAGTGGATACAGACATGGCAATTTTCCTGCAAGGTCCTTGGTAATTAATAGAGTGATTGCCAAGGTTTTGTTTTGTTTCTGTTCTTTTTTTTTGTTTCCTGATATCTGTCGTCTTACATCTAGGTGCCGCCTGTGCACATGGGTCTGCTTCTTAATGGTGAAATGTGATCTTACGCACTATGGACCAGTGATGAAAACAATGTGGATCGGTTTCTACCCGGTCCAAACCTAAGAATATAGTGGTTAACAAACAGGACAAACAGTGACCATACAGATGTGCAATAAAACCTCACTCAGTTGTGTATTCCTCTCACTGAGCCACAATTGTCACACATCTTTGATGCTAATGCACATAACCATACATACATTTGGTCACTAACAGTAGTTTTACATGTGCTTACTCAATGTGCATTCTTCTGATTTGCTACAGCGTCCAGACAATTGAAGTCCTAGTGGTACAAGTGTTCTCGTCTAGTAGTTAACAGATGCCCTACATTGTGAGACAGGCACCACGTAAGAAAAAATATAAGCCATTAAGCGACAACTCTTCAATTCTGCTTACTACACTAAAAAGAAACATTGGCTATTTCTGTTTTTCTTTTTTGCTTTCCATGCGAAAGCACTCGTACCCTTTTACTGAGCTCTCCCTCACCATTAGAATTCGTTATAAAAAAAGTAAATTAGGAGAATTCCCCTTTATTACAAACCGAGAGTTCAATAGTTTAATTTTTGTAAACTGAGATCTTTTGTACTAAGGTAAATTGCATTGCTGTGTCTATTACGAGCTCTGTTAATTGTCAGGCAATAAGAGTTTATGCAGTCATCCACAGCAGAAGAGAATTTCACATAATGTAACAAAACAAAACCTGACAAAGCACAATAATCCAAACTTTATTGATGTGCTACCAGTCTGCGGAAAGCAGTAGATCAGGGAAGTGCTTTGCTTAGGAAATTGGGTAGTGAGAGAAAAGGGCCGTGAGCCACAGGAAGTACAGCAGGGCAAAATGACAAGAAAAGGGAGGGGAAAGAAATATGTCTGGGAGGGTTTGCGAACCATGAGAAAGAATGCCATAGATCTGCAGAGTGTCTTAGAAATAAACTATAGTGTCCGTAGAAGGACTTTGATTTGAGCGCCAGGGCTTAGATCCACAGTCATAACTCTCAGTAGCAAAAACACAGTTTAAACAAAATGAGAAAAAAAACAAGGATGAAAGAATAAAACTGCCTTTTTACTGGGTTCACATAAGTAGAAGGTTCATATACACTGAGGGAAAATCATCTGCCAACATCAGCTGTAACATTTAAGAAAAAGAGCACTCCAATTTAGGGAAACATCAACATACTAATAAAGTGGATAAAACTAAATCTAGTGTTCTGCAAAATAAAGTAAAAAACACAATCAAGCCCATAAGTCAGTATCAAAAAACTAACCCTTGCCCATCTCCTGGATTTGCTTAAGACTTAAATTTCCCAGCAAGCGTGCCACAAATTCCTGACATTGTACTTTTGAATGTTTGCCTACCCAGCATCATGTGATGAACAAAAGGTATTCATTCTAACCATCAGGACCCCTTTCAGAGAGCCACAATGTACGCAGGAGCTGCTAGGCACAACTATGGGGGTTAAAGTCTCTCATGTTTGATTTCCCGGGCCTGATTTATAATGAGTTCTGGGCCAAGTACCTACCCCTTCAGCACTTGAATCTCAGTGGTACAGTGGGTTACGCAGTCCAAGTCTTCTCGAGAGGAGATAGATGAAAATCTTCAGGGGCACAACGATCAAAAAACAACCATCAACACCAATGAATGAAAGTCCAGGCAGGAACTTACTTTCATGATGAAAGAAGTATTAATAAATGAACACAAAATGAAATACAGCACACACAAACACTGTACACAGACCTCATAAGGATAGCACTCCGGGTAATGTCCACATCCGTGTCTAGGACAGGGTTTATTTCCCATTACATGAAGCAACGTGCAGGTTAATCCCCACTGTTGAGTATAAGTCTTAAAAGTTGCCCTATGGCTTTTTAGAAATCAAACTGTCTTTGCAACAAAGTGCTATTTGTCAGACCGGGTAATACCAAGGTTCTGCAGCCCAGTTATCAGTTTTACCAGCCTTCGCTGGTGGCAGGATACAGCAGACCCAAGAGTGCTCAGCAGTACAGCATCACAGAAGCCTGGAGAAAATGTCGATGTTAAGCAGTAATCTTTTCACTGCTGTCAAGGTGGCTGGGTATCCACGGTGCACCTTTGGTGTTGTGGTTAGTTAATCCAATTGCGAAGGCAGGTTTTAACAGCTACTTGGTTTCCAATGCTCAAGTAAGTGCTCTGGTTATGTGGGTCAATACCAGCTTCCTTCACGGTTTCACACTGTACCGGGGGAGGATCTCCTACTTCTCCACGGCCCCATATGACATATGAGACTCACAAGCAGCGGCAGAGACACTGTTCTGGTCCCCACGCTAGACTAGACTGACAGCCCACATTGGAGCAGTGTACCAGGGCAATGGCCCAAACACTTCACAGTGTCATGACTTGGGTGGTTCATAGGTGAGCAGCCCATCGCTGTTGCACTATGTATCTTCACAACAGCCTCCTCTAACATATAGGACTTGCCCACTTTTGGTGCCACAATGTACCAATTAATGCAGCTGTACCTATCTTCATGGCACCCCTCTCTGGCATAAGATGTCACCAACTTTGGAAGGGACGCATGCAACAGCCTGATCAGTGTGGCAGTTCTAAGTGGACTGTAATTCTCATACGCTGCATTTGATGTCCACTCAACAGGATCCTCACTGGATCTCGCTCCCTGCAGGCACTTTCCACCTCCTCACAGGGTCCTCTGTTCTCAGTAGGCAGGGAGATGCTGGTGTTCCAGGCTCCAGGACAAGCGGTCTTGATTTCTAGGGTGATGTTTCCTCAGGGAGACTTGTAGACCTTGATCACCAGTCAACACAACAGGTAGAGGTCTGGCTGAGCTTCTCCACATTGACGGACAACCACAGTATGACTCCTTCACGGTTGACAATTTGGGAGACTCAGGCACCCCTTTTCATAACCTATTCTGAAACACATATTTGATTTGTTTCATCGGAAGCGCTACGTTCATTATGCTAAGGAACACCTTACTCATGTGGCCTGGATCACTTTGATTGCTGTACCAAGGGCCTTTTATGCATGTGGATTGAAGCGCCTTAATTGCTGTGCCAAGGGCGCTTTCCTCATGTGGACTAAAGCGATTTGATTGCCGCTCCAAGAGCGCTTTACTCATGTGAACTGAAGCGCTTTGATTGCTGTGCCAAGGGCACTTTACTCATGTGGACTGAAGTGCTTTGATTGTTGTGCCAAGGGCGCTTTACCCTTGTGGACTGAAGCGCTTTCATTATTGTGCCAAGGGCGCTTTACTCATGTAGACTGAAGCGCTTTAATTACTGTGCCAAGGCCGCTTTCCTCAAGTGGACTGAAGCACTTTAGTTACCGTGCCAAGGCCGCTTTCCTCATGTGGACTGAAGACCTTTAATTACTGTGCCAAGAGCGCTTTACTCATGCGGACTGAAGCGCTTTGATTGCCGTGCCAAGGGCGCTGTACATGTGTGTCCTGAAGCGTTTTAATCGTCGTGCCAAGGCGGCTTTACTTTTAAAACTGAAAATGCTTTGCTCGTTGTGCTAAGGAGCGCTTTACCTTTTGGAAGTAACAACTCCCTTCAAGATTTGGCTCATCAAAACCTTACCGCTACAAGTACGACCTACTCGTATCTGAATTCACCATGGAAACAAGGGTACTCCGATTTGCCATCTGCCATGCAGGACATCTGCTCTTCTTCAGAGGAACCCCCACGAGGTCTGACTGCATTGAAGTCTTCAAAATAGTGAGCAACGTGCTTGGGTGTGGCTGGGCTTTATAGGCCTGCCACACCCCAAGTAGGCTGCTGCCACTAAAAACATGGGAATTGTAGTCCCTTCATGGAATAGTACTGATAAGTGCATCTTGTCCACCAGTGTCCTGAACCTGCAGCCCTATGAGCTTTGCCACAGGGCAGATGACGCTGATGACCCCCTTTGGAACAAGAGGGGATGACAAGTGGTGCGCCTAAAGAGCTGCAAAGCCACGCAGTGGAGTTTCGGGCGGGACCTGAACCGCGCATGGCCTTATTCTTTACAGAAAGCTTCTCTACTTACACCTCATCACGTCTTTCCGAGGCCCTGGATTTCCAAAGAGGAATGCACAGACTTACATATATTGTAACACTCCCAGGCATAAATACATCATAAGACGCAGAATAAAACTCACACTGCACAGGTCAACATGCTAACATAATGTACTAAAAAACAACTCCTTGCTTGCACACTCTCAGCACTGGGAGAGCCTAGCTCGTCTTCATCAACTTTGGCTCAAGCTCCTGATGGCCAAGTCATTATTGGCATTGTCTCAGGTAATTTCTCTGCATTGTAAGGGTGGTAGCTCTGGCTACATTTGCACTGTCCATGCAATAACCTCCATTCAAGAATGCTATTATAGAGGGACAGAGTATGTCTGCATCAAGCAAGAGTTAGGAAATGCTGCATTGTACCAGAGGTGGTAAAGTCTGGTCTACAATAGCATCTCATCATATCAAAAACCTCTTCTAGATATAATTACTTCTGTTGATATACCTGAATTATTATTTCTGAATATGTTGCATGTGCAGCCTTTCCAGCTTCACTAACAGTAAATACTACATCTACAGGAAGGGTAAAGCCCACAAGGACTGTCATCCAAACGTGGAATTTGCAGAGAAATAAGTGTATGTGTATTAAATTAAAAGCCTTAAGATCTATGAATAGAGAAACACTCATAGAAGAACTATCCTGAAGACTGAAGGAATTGTATGTTTTTGCAAAAATGAATATTGCCCTGTTCCAGTGTATTTAAAATAAAATCCTTATAGGCTGTAGCACATATTTAACCTTGACATCAAAGATGCAATATTAGTAGAAAACACCGTCTCTGAGATTGAGTGATGAATCAATTGCTAAATTCAAATAAATCTAGGTTTATCCCAACCAGTGCCAACATGATAAGTCACATAAGGCTGGTCTATGTATTTGAGAGAAGGCTGGTCTATTTATTTGGAAGTGTGTGATGGCGTCCAATGAATAGAGTGTATTCTCACTCAGCACTGTAAATAAATTGAACTCAACACACTGGGAATGTATGTTCATGGAAGCTTTCCACAACTTGGTAAAACTTATTAGATTACTGAGAAACTGCCCACTGGTGTTCATTAAAGCTGGCTGAAGTAGAGGCATGGAGAAGGGCATTAGAAAGAGATGGCCCCTTTACCCAGTGTTAGTCATGAAAGGTATTAACCAGTTTGCCTCTCTGCTATGCGGTATCTTTCTATCTTTTCAGACAAGGTAAGACACTGGAGAACACACTGGGAATGCACAAAAAGATGGAATCATTGTTTCAATCCTTGAGGGCTTTGGAAGGGTTTGCTTGTTATCTGACCCCAGGGAACATTTGGGGAAATCACTCCTGTTCCCAATGTGAAAAGAAATAGAACTCTCAAGGAGAGCTACCATCTCTGCTGCCAAAGTGTGAGCCAGACACCTTCAAATATATTAGATATAAATATACAAGATGAAACCGATTCTATTTCCACACCCTATCCACACTTACCACTGGACAAACCCTCTACTAATCATAGGCAAAACATACCAACAAAACAATGACACTATCAAATGATGGTTGCTCTAACTCTATATATATCGAAAAAGGTGCCTATACAGTGAATTAACTATGGTGTTTAAAAATCTTGACTATTCTACACCACTGGTAATAAGATAAAACCTGTTCTGGAAACAAAACTAAGCCCTGGATCAGGTGAATTTTGGTTTTCGCACAATATAATTGAAAGGGCTGTGCTTAGCTAAATAGTACTGGCATTGTGGTTTCCATACATAATTAACATGATCCATCTGAATATTTAGATTGGTTTATTGCACCTTAGTTTATATATTGTTTAATCTAGAGAGAGGCAAAATGCAGAGATGCTGTCAAGATGCTTTCATTTTTGATTGAGCTGGAGGACCTAGCTGCACCTAAATTACTCATTATAGCTAGCCAAAAATTAACTAAATGTGGCATTTAATCTATAAAATGGCCCCTACATTTGTACTATAATCATAAATAGAGCTATTCTGTGAGGTAGAACGAAGCAGCTCACTATATGATCCTGGAACATGTGGGAGAATAATTTGTGAACTGATTTAATTGATGAACAGTGGCAAAAAGCATGCATTTTCACAATTAATATCTGCAGTAGCCTCATAAAACACATACATTAAAATGTACTAACCAAAAATACCTGCCTGCAGCAACACTACAAAATATGGAGTAAAATATTTTGAAATAGTGCAAGATGCAATACTAGCAAAGCCAAGTTCCACGATGGTGTCTAAAATGCCCCATAATATATATGTGCTTTCTACAGTGATAGCAACCAAAAAGACATACCAAGACTAAACAATCTACTCTTGCCACAGGCATGCCTACTTCAGATTCTACAGAGGGCAAAGTAAATATACAAATCATTGAATATGTTAGCCTTACAAAGAGATACATCTACAGATTTTCTGGTGTGTACCCTGAAGATTAGCCCCTCCCTATCAAGGGTACAGACTATCAAGGAAAGAAAATCGAAAATATAATATTGACAGGTAAGCAAGTCTACATTTTCTATATCTACCTATGTACAAACACTCTACATATATCTTCAAGGCACGTAGATGTGGAGATAGGGATAGTAAATCTATACTTTCCTATTACAACTTTCATTTATATATGTTCTATCCAATATCCTGTCCTTGATTTCCATAAATGATGATGGTCTGGAGTTTGATGTTCAGCAGTACAATCAATTTTGCAGGGTGTGGTAATCATCTGTTTTTGGTTTCTCTTACATTTTATGACCTGTAAGCATAGGTTAATTAGCAGCACAGAATTGGTGATGAAGGGAATTTCAGAGCCAAAGGGTAGTTGTGAGGGCACTATTGAACGAAACACAATTCTTGAAAGGAAGCTCCTTTTAATTAAAAAGGTGATCAACGGGATTAGCCACAGAAATTGAACACTATCTGAAACCGAGAGGCTCAAGTTTCTTTCACCTGAATCAGAGATGCAAAAAGTACACCCACGATTTCTTCATTCTTAACCTTAAAGGAAAATTGTGATTGTGGGTGAGATGTGAGCCTCTAAAATAAATAAAATCGAAAGTTTTCAATTTATAACCAAATGATTCTGGAGTAGCTAAAACGCACGTTAATGTATAAGAACATGACGAGTGCTAGTAATTGTTTGAGGTGTTTATAACAAAACAAAATGTAAAATATAAATTAAAAAGTGAGGTGGAATAGGATGATTTGTTTCAAGGCATGTGACTCAAGAACAAATAAATCGAGAGAACTACCGAAAGTCATAAAACCCCAAATTACAGGAAAAGAATACGGGCAGGGTCGAAAACCTAAGAAAGAAACTTCGAAAGTGTGAGCATAGGCAGTGTAGCATCACAGAACACAGCTGAGGTAATAAAGGATGTTGGCAAAGGAGAGTGATACCAGAGACCAATGATCATCTCATCAGTTTAAAATGGTGCAGGAAAGTAGATGCAAGAGGAAGGGAAAGCTAGGGACGGAGGGCAGGGGATGAAGGACTTTTATGGACTTGAGAGGAGAGCCTACCAAAGAAGTGCATTCCCTTGGCAACGACATAGGCACAGGAATGTGGCATGTTCTGAAGAGAAGAATAAGCATGGTCAATGGGTTTTAGATAGGAGACCAGCAGCGACACACCCATGAATTGTGTGACAATTGTGTGTGTGTGGCCTCTACATAATCCTCAGAAACGTTATGCCTACAAAACGAAAAGGTAATTTCAATAAAGGGTCCAACACAATTGTCAAAACTTGTGGCCATGCCCAATGGCCCAACCACATGTATTCCTATGTGGTTCTTATGCGCAAATGGCAAGATACAGAGAAATATTTCTTGATTTACCTAGGATCATCTAAGGGTAGGCACCAAAACTTCTCTTGTGGGCACATGGCACATACGGTCCATCTGACCAATGTGGCCCCTGCCCAAACATCTCCTTTCACCAACTGCTAGAGCAGAAGTTTAAGACCAACTATATGGTACTCATTAACTCACTAACTACTTTCTAAACAGACGGTCCCCAGACCGGTGCTATTAAAGCAACCGGAGACCGTCGAAAGGTTGTTCCTTTTAATTGTCATTTTTAAAGATTATTTTGATATTTACAATGGCTAACGTGTCTTTGTGCAGCTCCGATGACATGGATTTATTTTCTCTGATGAGTGATACACAGCAGAAGACGAGTTGCGGTATTTCCTTATACTGCTGCTAAATATTCTCCAAATAAACTGCCTACTGTATGTTATGAAATCCAAAATTGCTGCAAATCCATCCACTGCGAGGAAGTTGAAAGTCTTTCGCATTAGACACTGCGCAAGGTAAGATTCAAATTTGGTACTACCGAAGTGGACAATACTATAATACTGTAAATATGCAATGCTTACAATCCAACTCAAGAAAGCCGTAGTCAACCAGAAATTATTAATTGAAATACATGTCTTGGCAAAAATAGAAATTAATTCTTTAACTTCATGGAAAGAAAAAAAGGAACATTTCTATGCCACTGCATACAGGAAAAAAATAAAAAGAAAGCGTGGGGAAAGGTTCTCTTCCATGCAATAAAAAATGGCAAGGTGATAAATTAGTGCTCTCAGAAGAAATTGATTACTGTGTGTTCCTATCCAGTGCATGTGGCAGCAAGGCAGATACTATGAAACACCTTAATGACACTTCGGAGAAAACCTTTCAGGTTAGCCTTGTGAAGCACACGCTCTCCTCTCCCCCAAGCACAGCGACTGAGCAGCTGTACAGCAGCATGGATGCATTAGGGAAAGTTATGTGTCACCACAGACTCACTCCCACACACAATGTCCTGCAAAGCGTCTCAAGCAACCCAACCAGTCCAAAACTGCTTAAATGACAAATGCAAGTGATTTTGTCTTTTCGCTGCTCGAATATATTTCTAATTCTCCGGAGAGGCAACTGATGTAGCAAAAGGTGAAAGTAGCAAGAATCCACCTTGAGGCTATTGTTACTGAGATCGTCCAATAAAGCAAAGGAAAAAAAGTTACATGGCTTGTTGCCATCATTTTCGATTGAACTAAGTTGGCTTTTTAGTGCTTTCGGCTCTCTTCCAGGGAAAGAACAAAATTCATTGTATCATTTATTACTCTCCTCTCAAAGTGGTCATCTTCCCACTTTCCATAAATGTAAAAGGCGAGAAAGTGATTTTTTTTTTGCTATGAGTTTCTTACGTTCCTTCTCTTCTCACCCATTATTCAGAGAGCCAAACTCTTGCTTTTTATTTTTCCCAGTCGGCTGAGTTACAGTAATGTTTGAGCTAAATAACTGGGACCCCCATTTTTGCATATTCAGTGGCTTTCAGGAAGGGACACGGCGACTATAAAGTTGTGTCCTTACCCTTGGAGACTGGAAGGACCTCAGAAACACTTTTCCTCTACAGCCGTTTTCTCAATGTTCGGGCTCCCTGCCAAAATATAGCAAATAATAAGGAAAAAAAAGAAAAGATTTAGCTACTTGGGAATTAGGTGAGCACATGTCATCCTTATAGATAAGTAGGGCGCACACTACAGAATTCATTATGATCCAACAGGAGCAGTAGCTCCGTGGGCCTGCTGTTGAAGCACCCGAAATTACCTTGTTGTGAGGAAACATGCCAGGGGACAAAGGTATGAGGCCTTTGTGTCACTTTTTGTGGCGTAAACCACTAACTCATATTTACCAGGCTACACAAAGCCTCTGCATTGCTTTGGAAGGCCCCATAAATTTAGAGGAAGGAAAGGTAGCGGAAATCACCGCATTGCCTTACTCTGTGCTAGGGAGACATTCCATGGACATTGCAGCGGGTGTTCCCATGCAACACCAATGGATTGTGATGCATCCCAGGAAGAATGAACTTGCAAATCTGGGGATGCATCATAACCGGCGGCTACCAAGGGAGACTCAACGAGGAGAAATATCACTGTTTCTCCTCATTCTGCAGCACACATCCAAAGAGAAAAAAGCCTCCCATGATTGTTTTTGTGCAGGAAGGTGTCTCTTTGTGCAGAGAAACAAGCCTGAATGAAAAGCAGACACCCTTGCTGCAAGGGTGCCTGTGTTGGCGCTAGGCTGTCGAAATGCACCAGCACAGGGGCAGAGGACAGAAATATGCTGTATGTTATAGATTCAGCACATTCCTGCCCTTTCCCTGTGACACAGAGCATCACAGCAACTTGATTTACTGCCCTTGGCTGGCAAGAGAAAAGGGGAAGAGGACATATACAACTTAGGCCACGCCCCACCCTAACCCCTGCAGTGTCATAGGGGAAGATGCAGTGGTGCCCCACGAGCCCCAAATTCTACCCTGTTGCTGGACACCCTTGAGACACTCCACTACCTGCACATCAACCCGAGTCCCACAGATTAATCCCCATTATGCAGAATTAAACTCTTAATGGATGTAATTTGATGCCAGCCACAATCAGTAATTTGCCCACTGTCCTCCATGTTAAATATTGCCAACTCTTAATAAGGGCCACAAGGCTGTACTGTAACATTGTTGTCAGAATATTGGTTCATGAATATCGTTTGTCATGCTAGTGGTGACATTCAAACCATATGTGAGGATATTTTTATAAATGAAAATAAGAAAAAGGTATTCATGTCAGGCCACACTTTTTATACGATATTCTAACATGAAAGGTGGAAAATGTTCAAGAAAAAGAGTTTATTTTCATTTGAGTGATAAAATTTTGATTTGAAAATATCGTTTAAAATGGGATGCACAATTTCTTTAATTCTTTAAAGGGAACTGTGCAATCACACATTAGTAAACTACCTCACAGGTGAAAAAAATACTCTTGTGAGTAAACGGAATCACAAGTGAAATAAAGAAAGGGTTTATTGTGGTTATCTCCAGACTTGCGAGCTATTGACACGGAGTCTTCCTTCAAAGAAGGGCTATTTCTCTTTGGCTATTATTCTCTGGCCTGCCCAAGAGCAGGAATGTTTCAAAATGCTCCCAACCTTGCCATAAAGGCCATAAACATATGTACAGCCTGTTATGTCTTGTCTTTCTGTAAAACTCTCCTTGTCCAGTCCTGTGCCCAGACACTATTCCTCATGTTAGGAAATGAACCCCACTGCCCTTATACTTCCCATGCTGGTCAGAGTGGTAATCCTGTGACATAGCATACCGTTCTACCCATAGCCCTATGATTGCTACCAGTCCTGCCAAAGGGTGGGGAGCAATACAAGTGTTGTCTGCATCTGCCGTGTCTTGCTCTCCACCATCCTTCCACCCTTCATCTCCCAGTTACAATGGTGGTGGAGGAAAGAGAGAGCAGCTGGCAGTTGTTACCTTCTTCCTACCCACTGGTTGCAACTGCTCTAAATATCAGACTTATGTTGCAGAGCAATTGTCACTATGACAGTTAGGGGCATATTTATACTCTGTTTGTCAAACATTTTGACGCACATTTGGTGGAAACCTTGCCCCATATTTATACTTTGACACCCGACCCTGCGGAAGTTAAAAATCCTCTGTGTGCGTCATTCTTTGGATGCAGGAAACTGCCTTGCGTTAATAACATGCAAGGTAGGCATTCCCATCCCAAAAATGACTTTAGGGCCTGTGCGCCTTATTTATACTCCCGAGTCATTTTGACGCACAGGAGGGGGCGGGCCTTAAAAAATGGCGCTCAGCCTGATATGCGCCTTTTTTAACTCCTGGGTGAGGGCAGGCGTTAAGGGACCTGTGGGCTCACTTCCATCGTCTCTGACCATGGAAGCAGTCCAGAGGTGCCCTTCCCTTCCCCCAGGGACACCCCCTACCACCCCCATCCACCCCTGGAAGACACCCATCCCAGGTAAGTACAGGTAAGTTGAGGTAAGTATTTTTTTTTAAAGTGGCATAGGGGGCCCCCCTACATGCCACTGGGCCCAATGACCATGTCCAGGGGACATGAGTACCCTGGGCATGGCCATTGGGCAGGGGGGCATGACTCCTGTCTTTGCTAAGACAGGAGTAATTTCAATGGAGGTTGTGCATCAAAAAATGGTGCAAGTCCGGTTTGAGCCATGATTTTTGCCTCAAACCTGACTTGCACCATTTTTTGACGCACAAACCCAATTTTTCCTGGCTAATGTCAATCCTTAAATAAGGCGCCCGCATGACGCGTAGGAATGGCGTTAGCTGGCGGTAAAAAAAATTATGCAAACCAGCACCGGCGCTGGTTTGCGTAAAAAAGTATAAATATGGGCCTAAGTGTCTGCCCACCAAGAGTCATTTATGTTCATTACTGGTAGGGGACCTTGGTAATCAATGCTGTAAAGGGTCACTGATGTTTGTTACTGCCAGAGACCATTGATGTCCTGCCTGCCAAAGGCTACTGAAGTTTATTACTTCCAGGGGCCACTGATTTTAAATACTGTCAGGGTCATCTAATGATCAATGTTGCCAAGGGCCATTGTTGTTGAAGTCTTTCAGTGCCCAGTTATGTACACGTCTGCTAAAGGCTAATGATGACCATTACTGCCAGGGCTTATTGATGCTTAATGGTGTCAGGATGAACAAATGGTGATTACTTTTAAAGGCTATTGAGATTTATAATTATCTGGGACCATTGAAGTTTAGTACTGTAAGCAACTTCAGATGTTCAGTGCTGCAAAGGTACATTATTGTTCAATACTGCAAGGGTGATTGATAATCAATACTGCCACAGGTCACTGATTTTCAGCACTATCAGAAGCCATGCATGATCTTTACTGCCAGCGGCCATTAATTTTTAGCTCTACCAGTATTACTACCATGGTCCATAGATGTTCATTACAGTCGGGTGCCAATGATGAAAAATGCTGAAATTAGCTATGATGTTCATTATTGCAAAGGAAGGTTAACATACAATTCTATTAGGGGCAGAGTCAAGCCCACTCGCCTAAGATCTTGAGTTGAGAATTGCGGACATGGGCATTGGTGTCAAGAGAGTCAGGGGAAAAGGACTTGGGATTTTTTTTAGGACTTTTCTAGTTCTATGGAAGCCTGGGGCTGGAGTTCAAGATCTCTTGTGACTGATCTTATATACTCACAATCCTGCTTTATTATAATCTTGCTCTCAATGTAGAGGACTGACGGGGGAGCAAGTTGGAAACCAGCATTATCATCAGCCTATGAACTATAGCATATAGAAGAATAAAAACAAGTGTATGTCTACAATGAAAACAAGTAAAACACAAGTCATCGTCTGGAAAGGTGATTAGAGCACAAGTAAATATAGCATGGCTGACACTGTCACAACATTGTGGGTTTGATTTGGCACAGTTGGTTGTTAAATGCACCTGAGGTGTGCTGGAGGTCAATGCTTAGTTCTGGCATAGAACATAGCAGAGAATTAAACAGTAACTCCACAGACTTATTCCAGAGTCCTGGGATTTCATGAAAAATAACAAGTTGAAAAAAGTAAAAACTGCTTCTGGAAAACAGAAAAGAAAAGGAATTTCCAAACTATACCTGGTTAAAAATAATACCAAACTACTTTTCTTCAAAAACACACCCAAAAAGAAGTAAATGCATCCACTCCAACTAAAAATAACCTATAAAAAAACACACCCACCCACACATAACATATACACTAAAAACATAACAATGATACAAAACATGTTTACCATCTAGAGTTCCATCACACAAATAAAGTAAAAGAACTAATCTAACTACACTACACATAATACACTAAAGAATACCTCACTTAGGTAGAAAACTACAAAAGGCAACCTAACACAAAACTACAATGCCAGAACAAACCAATACAATATTCTACACGAAATACACGTATCCACAAACCCTTACCCCAAAACCCCAAATAATAATTAAAAATTGCACTTCTTTTATATGTAGAGAATCAGCAGGGACCCACAACCATCAGGAAACAAAATCACCCAATAATGATGTTATTAGGTTAAACAAATCAGTAGTGGTAAAAAGATCTCTGCTAAATGAAATTAAGAAAAGGCTATTTTATAATAGAAATCAAAGGAAATGGAAACTTTCGAATAATTAGCAAAAATACACAATGTGGGTGTTAAAATGTTTGAAAAATATTTAAAATATTCAGAATTATTTGTAAAATTAATTTTAAATAGGACTACATAGTTATTATGATAAACTAACAGTTCTAAATAAGGTACATTATAAAAATTATGTATGATTACAAAAATGTTTCCCTTTATGTTTTTGCAATTAAAATTGTTAATCTAAAAATGTATAAATTGTAATAAACTACATATAACAATGTGTTTTAAATCATTTAAAAATGTATAGTTATAATAACTCATAAATTATACAAATACATTATTAAAATGTTAAAACACACAAACAATACAAATCAATCAACACTACAAAGCACACAATAACTAAATAAAGCCTATCTATTTATCTTATCCTTCTCTGCAACATATTATTGGTCATCCACAATATCCATTCTTCTCTGAATATAAAATGAGGAGAACCTCACTTTTACGCCTCCTCCTATTTATAATTCAGAGATAGTCACAAAAGCCCTGTTACAACATGGAAGACTTTTCTGGCTCAAAAAAGAGCTTTTCGCCTTCTAAAAATATGTTTTATAGTTACAATCCTTGTCATTTTGCGAATCACAGGGTTAAGACCACATAAGTACTTTGTACGTCAGACCCAAACTTCTTCATAAACCACTGTACATTTTAATACATTAATGACTTCGGTAATTGGCTTACTCAGGTAGGTTCTTCACACTTCCTCCTTTTGTAAGCAGTTAAAAAGACTTAAGCTATCGCTTTCTCTTTTATAGACTGAGAAACAATTACTTCACCCTGCAGTCAAAAATACTAAAAATATGCATATCCTTTTGCTTTTGTGAATTGTCATGGTAATTTTGAGAATCTTGGTAAAAAGGCTTCTAAAGTAACTATACAGAGTTCATTTATATCTAAGCCTGTTGGATTTGGGGTTTCATTTGTAATGTCCCACAAAGAAATCATTGATGCTTTACACAAAAGAATGATCCTATCCCCTTATAAACCACTCTCATGATGACATTTAGATGACTTCTTGGAGGAAATAAAGGTTTGAGACCTTCTCTTGTGGAGACTAACAGCTCACTGCACTGAATTGCAGATGTTGAACAGAGAATTAGTGAATCACAGAATATAATGAGGAATGTAAAGGCAAAGCATAAAAAGAGTGGTTATCCTGAAAAGCAGACCTAAGATTTGAAAATTATGACCACAAGGAACAGTTCAAGGTTTTACTGCATTCCTTATCGGTGAGAAGCCTTGGATGTGATAACATTTTTTAAATGGAATATTCCAAAGTTAGTAAACTTTTCTGTTGCTTCAAGCCCTTTAAAAAATCTTTTTATTCTCTTTTTCTACAACCAACAAACTGTTATTCTTTAAAAATTCCTGTTTGCCCCCTCCACTGGCGACACCCCCCCATAAAGACACATCCCTGAGTACAGCTCTTACAAACTAACCCTACAAGTGGTAGACAAACCCTTAGTGTCAGATTGGAGTCCTATGACCCCACCACCCTCTGCTCCCCACCTTGTAACTCAGTGACTGAGGACACACCATCCATACCCTTCCTTGCTCCCCATATTTTAGTCTATTTGCTCAGGCAGCCACAGAAGTGATATATTTGCTCCTCCGCACTCCTGCGCCAGTTCATGTTAGACCTCCATTGCTGTCTCATTGGGCCCTGCTTACTGCCTAATTTTTGTATCACAGTTCTGCATGAAACCATCAGATCCACATTACAGAATAAGGGCATATATCTCTCAATATTCTGTTCACCCCAGCAGTACAACCTTGACATTCAATTCAAATGTTTCTCTCACTACCTCTGAGATCTCACTACGGACCTACATCCAAAATCTATGTATCAATGGGAAGTCCATATTATGGGTATCAATGTGCCCCCTTGCCCACAACCCCGTAGCCACTTCTCAGATTCCACACCTTCCCATTGTAAACAGCCCAGTCCTGGAGTAATATGCTATTTTGACAGTAGTGTAACAAAACCTGAGGGGAACTCCCTGCAAAATACACGGAGGGGGTCCCCCCTGGACCCAGTTAGGAGTTCTCAGGCCATGGTCCTTTGGCCATGCATAGTATACTGTGTAGAGGGGTCCCCTGGAGATCCCCACCTGCACCCTGGGGGCTGAGGGGCTAATGTTGCATCACTGCCTCCCTGCAGAGTTCACAGAGCAATGGTCACTTATTCCAATTCTAATTTGGATTCTGTGTAAAAGTGTGTGAAGGATGTACATAGTTGTTAAAAAAAAACTGACAAGGGAAAAATAAAAGAAAATGCAGTGCCTATATGTGAGTGGATGCGTTGTGTGTTTGTGGGTGTAATTAAAACACTCTGAAGATCACTACAGCCTCACATGTCTCACAATTATAGAAGTGAAACATTTTCACTTTTAATTATTTACAACAAAATCACTGCTGGTTCTCATTTATCTTAAAGAGCTAATGATCACTAACCAAGCCAATAATCCTGGCTAGTTCTAGGTTGCGTCAGTTGTTGTGTTATATATTTGGAAACAATAACAGAAAGCTCTGAGAGAAAAGAAAATACCAATCAGTCGGCACACTATTAGAATCACAGAAATGTAGTTTACATCTTTAAATCACACCTTTAATTACAGAGGCCACACCCATTTCAGACAGACACCCCCTTTCACACACACTTTTTGCATCCCATTTAAAGTCTTGGTCAGCGGCATCATGAAGGAAGGGCATGGAACTGACTGCACCATTCTGTGCCAGGCCAGTCTGTACCCTTTCTTCTGCACATTGGAGCCTTCTCTCGATTGTATGTGAAGTGTTTTATAGAGCGTCGCAGATGACTTAATCAACTCTGGTCGAGTCAAGCATATTTCATTTCTCAGTCCGAAGTATATGCATGCTCTTTTTTTTACAGAGCACAAAATGCAAACTCAACCTGTTAAATGCGTGGATTTAGTAGTTTTTTGGTAAAATGCAAAAACACCCCAGCTCTGCTTTTAATTACTTTAGGCTTTCTTAGAATGAAAGAAGGGTGTTTGATGTATTTCTTTCTTGATTGTATTGTATTGTATGGTCTTGATTATCTTCTTCATTAATTCTATAACTGTGCTAGATATGCTGATTCTGTTTTCCTTGCATTTAGCACATGAACATTTTGGTGACTTTACAAATGCTGTCATTTTTGCCTTTGATGGGTCTTAGTTATTTTTACACAGGTGAAGTGGTGGCTGGTATAGAGTTATTTTTAAACAGGTGAAGGGGTGGTTGTTTTGGGGTTACTTTACCAGAAGTAACAGGACTGCTGGATAGCAGCGTAACAAAACTTGAGCTCCTTCCCCTGCAAGGTATATGAGGGGGGCCCAACCCATCCAGGAGCTCTCAGGCCAAGGGCTTATTGCATGTGCACACTGTGCTGAGGGGGCACCTTGGAGCTCAGGGCCCGCCTCCACCATGGGGGCTGTGGGGGCTATTGTTATGCCAGTGTCTGTGGAAAATCTTTAATTGAATCAGCCTCAAACCAGCTTGGATCACCACCTCCTCAGGGTATTTATAAGCTTTCCCTCATTCTTCATCACCGAGCATACTGAGATCATCCTTCCTTTTCTCATGCAAACTTAAGAGTGGGGAGGACCTATTGGCCATAAGTGTGCTATATATAACTGATATATCATGTTGGTACAGGCGGGTCACCAGGACCCTATATTCCAGTGGACTCTCCTCCTGTAACTCAGTCTCAGGGGAAACATGAACCCTGAGGCGTTGTCGCACCTGGAGGTATCATAGGTATTGCCCCCCATCTAGATGATACTGAGACCTGAGTTTCTGAAAGGACATCATTTCCCAGCCAGCCCACACATAGCTCAGCCTGTATACCTCCATCCCCTATAGTGATGCTAATCCTTCTGCCTCCCACAGAGGGGTTGCCAGGGTAACCATTCCAGTCATGCAGATGTTTTTCTCCAGACGTCGATGACCATGGCTGTCAGAGTCAGTAGTCCGTGTGGGTTCCTTTTCCCATAAATCCATTTCATTACTCCCCACTGGCTCTAAAGACTGGGGCCCGTATTTATACTCCGTTTGCGCCGAATTAGCGTCATTTTTTTCGACGCAAATTCGGCGCAAAACTAACGCCATATTTATACTTTGGCGTTAGACGCGTCTAGCGCCAAAGTATGGGCAAATAGCGTCATTTTTTTGAATGAACGTCTTCCTTGCGTTAATGAGATGCAAGGAAGGCGTTCCCGTCTAAAAAAATGACGGCGACGCAAATGCGTCGTATTTATACTCACGGGCAAAAATCACGCCCGGGAGTGGTCGGGTCAAAAAACCGCGCATTTGCGCCACTTTTTAACGCCTGGGTCAGGGTAGGCGTTAAGGGGGCTGTGGGCTCAAAATGAGCCCACAGGTGCCCTCCCATGCCCCCAGGAACCCCCCCTGCCACCCTTGCCCACCCCAGGAGGACACCCAAGGATGGAGGGACCCATCCCAGGGACATTCAGGTAAGTTCAGGTAAGTATAAAAAATGTTTTTGTAAATTTTTTTTGGTGGCATAGGGGGGCCTTATTTGTGCCCCCCTACATGCCACTATGCCCAATGACCATGCCCAGGGGACATGAGTCCCCTGGGCATGGCCATTGGGCAAGGGGGCATGACTCCTGTCTTTACTAAGACAGGAGTCATTTAAATGGCGTCTGGGCGTCGAAAAAAATGGCGCAAATCGGGTTGAGGCGATTTTTTTGCCTCAACCTGACTTGCCCCATTTTAAGACGCCCTAACGCCATTTTCCCCCTACGCCGGCGCTGCCTGGTCTACGTGGTTTTTTTCCACGCACACCAGGCAGCGCCGGTCTGCTAGCGCCGGCTAACGCCATTCCATAAATACGGCGCCCGCATGGCGCTTCAGAATGGCGTTAGACGGCGCTAAATTTTTTGACGCTAAACTGCGTTAGCGCAGTTTAGCGTCAAAAAGTATAAATATGGGCCTGTCTGTCTTCCCAAAAGAAGGGCTCTATCCAGTCTGCAGATGCCCATTCATTGAGCACCACCAGCTGCATTGCCCTATAGTGCAGGTGGAGATTTGGCAAGACAGTCCCTCCATTTGCAACTTTGTATGTGAGGGTCTCCAGTACAGTGTGTGGCTCACCCCATCCCATAACAAAAGTTTAGTGTCTGCCTCCACTGATTTAAAGAAGTGGGAATTTTGGTAGATAAATCATCTTGTAAAGGGCGACTCTGCCTAGTAAAGACAGCAGGAGGCATTTCCCCTGGCTCATGTCTTGATTGTATTCCACCACGATCTTTCCTAGGTTACAGGAGTAAAAGAGAGTCCTGTCCCGCGAGATGTATATACCTAAGTAGCAAAACCCTTCTTCTTCCCTCGGAATGGAGCAGGTCCATCTGTCCCTGCCCATCCCACTATGGAGTAGAGACAGGATTTGGTCCAATTTATACAGAGACCCAAATAGTGCCAAAGCATTTGAAAGCTTTTTAGAATCCAGTTGTTTGAGTTCTCTGGGTACTCTAGGTTCAGTAGGACATATTCTGTGTCAAGTGGCCCAACATCCTCCTACTGCTGGTCCTAAAGCAGACCCCGAGCAAGGCATCTTCCTGATTCAGCAGGCCACTGGCTCTACAGTGATTGCTAAGAGGAGAGGGGACAGCACTGTCAGGTCCCCCTACCAAAGGGAAATTCTGTCAAAAGCGCCCCATTGACCCATACCCTGACTCTATTGTTGGTATAAAGCAGGCATATCAGTGACCGAATGGAGTGACCATATTCTATCTGCTCTGGTACTGCATGTAGATAGGGCCACTCCACAGAGTTGAATGCCATCCCTTGTCCAGGGCCAACAGCATTTCTATTTCTGCTAGTACACCCTCCTTCACTAAATAGCCGAACAAGCGCCTAAGGTTGTGCCTGGTGGGCCTATAGGGCATGAAAGGTGATTGATCTTGTGTCACTACCTGGTGACTGACCTGTATCAAGCAGTTTGCCAAAACCTTCGCCAACAACTTCACTTTCACATTCAGGAGCAAAATCGGGCGATTGGAGAAACAGTGGGTAGGATGGTGACCTTTCTTATGAATAAGGTCAACCATTGCCTGCCATAGGTCTGCTGACAGCTTTCTCTTTTGTTTGGACTCACAAAACATTGGGCATAGTGGCATAAATGCCTGACTTTGACACAATTAAAAAGTTGGTGGGGGGGCGTTAGGTCCGAGGGCGTTTGCAATGTTTTTCTGGGACAGGGCCTCAATCAGCTCATCCTCTTGGACTTCTCCTTCCAGGAGCTCTACCAGCTCCCTCCCAACCCTGGCGGGGGAGGTCAGCTAAAAACTCCCCCAACTGCCCCACAGACGAGGTGTCCAGAAGTGGAGCACAGAGGTGTCCTAGGTAATCTGAAAAAGTCTGTGCTATCTCAGCTGCCGATTCTACCTCTTGACTGGCAGAGATAAACACCTTGTGTACACACCTCTGCCTTTCCTCCAGCCAAGTGGGCCATGCAGCAACTTCCCTGCCTTGTTCCCCACCTCACATAGTTTATGTTGTTTTACCCTGGCTTCCTGGTGTATGAGGCAGCATTATTGCTCCTGCTTCATGTCAATATAATTCGCTAAGTGGGGGATGGGCTGGGCCACATTTTTGGTCTCCCATTCCATCAACTGCTTCTACTGCTCATGTCCCCCTCTCTCCCATCTCTGCTCCACCAGATACTCTATCAATTCGCCTCTTACACCATTTTGTAGGCTTCCCACACAGTGGTAGTTCAAGGTAGAGTCTTTATTCTCTGTAAAGTACAACTCGGTTGCACTTTGTACTAAACTTCTGGAGGCCAGCTCCGTCACGACCCAGGTATCCAGTGACCAACCCCATTGTGTATGACATCTTAAGTGGGGAATGGTCTGAGATACCCCATGACAGGTACCTGAGATCGTGACAAAGATTCAGGCATCCCAAGGGAGCCAAAAAATAGTCGAGTCGAGAGAGAGATGCCAACTTATTGGTAAAGTAGGTGTTTGTTATGTTATGTTAGGAGGTTCATAGAGTGTCTGCTTTCTCCAGACTGGAATGTCCCCACACTGAGGGATTCCTCAACACAGACCATGTTTCATAGTGCTACACATCCTTTGCCTGGAAGAGTCAAGTTTTTAGCATCTTTCAGAATGTGACTTGCTGTTCCTCGTGTTTCAGGACAAGGGTCATAGGTTCCATAAGTTGGGGGCCAAGAATTTGAACGAATGACCACCTAGCCTTGCACTCTTTGTTCTGGGCACTGCCATCAGGATGCATCAACAGATTTAAGATTTATTTTCGGACTATATTCCTGACACATCTACAGTAGATATTGAGGACTCTCCCTCCATCGAATTTTAAAGCAAAAACATATGGCTTTAAAAACCACTCTTTTCCTCACTGGAGGACAGTGGAGCTTCAGTAAAGCTTGACCCACATAGCAGAACTTCGGGATGTTGAGCAGTAGGTGGGTGGGTGTATTCAGCATTGTCTGGAGTGTTTTTCAGCCTTCCCCTGATGGCACCCAGATACAGAATGTTACAGTAGTCCAGACTAGTTTGAATAAGGGCTTGGACCACCATTTTCCTTGCCTCTTCAAGGAGGAACCCTGAGCATTTTTAGGATGTTGAAGCAGGAGCTTGACAGAATGGAGATTTGCTTGTCGAACATTAGGTTCGAATTGAACCACAGGCTCAGATTTTTACGGCTTGCTTGAGAACTGGGGCCAATCCTAGAGTATCCATCTACCAGGCCAGGGACCAGATGGAAGTCTCTTTCCCCACCACCAGTACCTCAGTTTTCACCTCATTCAGCTTGAGACAGCTACTATTCATTCATCCTGCCAGTTCTGAGAGACAAGATTGAAACTGAGCAGCAGAGAAACCCTGATCTTGAGTCAGGGTGATAATTTGCTGCCTGTCGTCTGCATAAGGTACAATCTCAAAGCCAGAATGCCACCTCAGCTAATGGTTGGATATAAAGATTAAAGACTGTCGGGCTAACAGCAGATCCCTGGGTACCCTATGTCGCAGTGGGAAGGTCTTAGAAGTGTATGGTTTTTGAGTAACTTGAAAAGTGCGGCTCATTAGAAAGGAAGTCAGCCATCTCCACGCTGAACCCCACAGCAGCACAATCTCTTCAGTATCAAACCGTGTGAGACCGCATAAATTGCTGCACTTAAGACAAGCATAATCAGCGCTGTGGTGTTACCTTCATCGGCAATAAGTCTGAGAAATCCAGATGCTAATAGAAGCACAGATTCGGTGCTGTTAAATGTGCAGAAGCCTGACTGAGTTTTGAGTAAAAGATTGTTTGTCTCAATAAAATTTACCAATTGCTGATTGACAATTTTTTCTGCAATCTTAGCAAAGAAAAGAAGAAAAGAGATGGTCCTAAACTTTTCTGGTTTGGAAGGATCCAATGAAGGTTTCCTCAACAGTGGGACCATTGTGGCACGTTTCTACTTTGAAGAAATTCTGCCAGTGGAAAAGGACAGAGTCACTAGGTCACAGAGGACTGTAGCAATAACATCCATGCCTCTTGCCAGGATCCTGGGCCGGGCCAGATCTGAAGGCGCCCCCAACTTTCCCTTAGGCAGGATGTGCCATAGGTCTGAAACAGACATAGTTTCGAACTTAGAGAGGCTCCCATCTGCCTCTTGGAAAGTAAACCATGAGTCCTGACATTCCGTTTCCCAACATTCCTGGGGGAAGGAGGCACATATCTTAGCCACTTTATCTGTAAAGAATTGTGCAATTTGGTTGCAGTTCTCTTGTGATGAGGTGATGGGGAGCGAGACACACTCCAGCCAGTATAATGATTGTACTAAAGAAAAGATATCACAAGCAGAGTTGTGTGCGTGATGAATTTTTGCAGCATAAAAGAGGATACAGGAAGCTCTAATTTGTTTGTGATACTATTTCAGGGCCCTAAAATAGTGTATTCCGTCTTCTGCCACATAATTTCTAACCTACAAACGCTGAAGTCACTTAAAAGCCTTCGGTAAGGCTCACAATTCATCATTGAACCATTCTGCAAATGGGCTGGAGCGATTGGTTGAGAATGTAGTTAATGGTACAATCATGTCCAAAGACCCACTAATCCAGTCCTCAAGGAGTCCGGATGCCTCCTCAACAAACTCACTACGAGTAGGTGTGGAGGTTTTCAAAGAGCTCACAAAAGATGCTGCTGCCATCCTATACCATTTGCAGGTTTGAGGCTGACCTACTTTAGGACAATGAGCCTTTCAGGGAGATAATTTCAATGAGAAGGGAAGAGCAAAGTGGTCAGACCACACCACAAGTACAGGGGGAGCTACCTGGACTTTCGCTGAGTTAAAGAAAATTGGATCTAAAACATGCCTCTGCCTATGTGCGGGACCCTATATCATTTGGAAAAGGTGACATGTTGCTAAATCCTCAATAAGGGACAAGGCACTACAACAAGTGTCATCCTCCAAGTTAAAATTCAGATCTCCCAAAATTATAAAATTGTTGTACCACAAGGTGAAAGATGTAACCATGTCCACTAAGGTGGAGAAGAATCATGAAGCTGGGCCCAGGGGGCAATAAATCAGTATACCCGTTAAGGTGCTCGTACCAGCGAAGGTAAGCAAGAAAACGGCTACTTCACTGCCTTCAATCTTCACCTCCCTAAATATGCCTGGAAGTGAGTTTTTGTAAAATGAGTGCAATTCCACCCCCCCTCTGGAGACCCCATCCAGCCTTACTATGCCATAGCCCTTTGGTGACTGTCAGCAGGATTTCCAGTGCCAATTCAGCTGTTAGCCAGGTTTCAGAGAGAAATAGCACCTCTGGGTGCCGGTCAGTTATAAGGTCCCACAATTCTGCCTTGTAATTCGGAAGAGAGCAGCAGTTGAGTGGAAGGCATTGGGCCGTTGAGACAGCACTACGGCCATCCTTGCCCTTTGGTGAGACCGGGTGGATACTGAAGTGGACCTGCACTCACCACATAATGAGTCTCCTCTGGCAATGTCCATTTGATAGAGACAATCAGTCTGACCAGCGTGGGGCAAATGCAAGAAGTTCCTTAGCCGTACAACACTTTAGGGGTGCTGATGCACCAGCAGGGGTCCTGGCCCCAGATCCCATCCGGGCGCGGATGGGCCCAGATGGGCTTGTCTTAGGCCTGCCTTCAGCTCACCAGTGATGCATCCGTGCAGCACCCATCTTAAAATAGCCAGCTTGTTTTCAGGGCTTGTTGTTTGAGCAAGCCTTGAAAACAGAGAAGGCCCAAAGAAAATGAAACTGGAGCACAGCTGCTCCTCTCCTTTCTAGCAGGCTTCCCTCCTAGATGGAGTACTGGTAAAATAACACTAAAATAACACAACAAAGGAAAGCTAAACATGAGAAATCAAACCCATAAACTAAAAAATACAGCTAGACCGGTGGCGTCTGACTAAAAAATGGCTACCAACTGGAATGAGAGCCAGGTACCTCTCACACCTAGTGCACTACAAGGAAAGCAAAGACATGTGAACCACAAGCAGCAGCTCCAGACTCTTGGAGAGTGGTCAAAAGTGAGTACTGTCGCTCTTGTGGATGGGTAACTCTATGGGTCAGCCAACCCCATAGCCCCCATAAATGTCCCCAACCTATTGTCAGACCAATAGTGTGTCACTCTCCTTACTACTTGATTCGCAGTGTGACTAATATCTCCTCCAATCACCACCAACCCATCTGTGTGCCTACAGCCCTGAAGGCCCTCCCATGTGCGGAGCTTGTGGAATGGGACAGATTTCTCTTTCATGATGCACGTACCATGCACTCCTCTAGAAAAGCCTGCATGTGCTAGCATTGTGTATTTCACCTCTCCAATAAACAAAATTGTTTGCCAAGAAGTGGGTCTCATGTAGATGTATAAAATTTGGAGAGTGGCGTGTGATGAATTTCCAATCCACCCCTCTCTTGTTTTTTGTGGCCAGCCCATTGACATTCCATGACAGAAAGTTCAAAAAAGCATTGTCTTTGTCCTGCATCTTATATATGGAGTGTCTATGTAACACTCATGTCCGCCTGTATGTATGTCTTACCAATGTGTGTGCCAACCCCCATAGTCTCCTCCACCCTATCAAACTAGAAAGACTTTAGAGAGTTGGTGACCGGTAATGTTTCTGGTTCACTCAAATCCAGACAACATGTTTAAAGTTACATCCAGTGCTTCCAGAAGAGTTACTGATGTTTAGTAAAGTGATGCAAGAATTTGAAATGTGTTAAGCGATTCCTGTGTTTAAAATACATACTAGCTTCCTAGGAAAAACAGTACAATCAGTGTTCATCTGACGTTTTTAGTTTTACAGTGATTTTCAAAGCAGAGTTTCCAAAGAAATGAAGCTGCTATCTTTACACAAGGCCGGCTTTATGGCGGTGCGAGCAGTGCTGCTGCACCGGCTGCTGACCTGAATTGGTGGGCGCTGACCTCAGTGGGCATTGTGTACAGCAATAGCTAAGAAACTTGCAATGTAAAAGCAATGAAAAGTTCCTTGTGTTTAATGTTTCTGCTAGGAAGAGAGATGGGAGTTTTATATAAGGGCAGCTTTGACTCACCATAAAGTAGCGTAGAGGGTTAATATGCCTGCTGCAAAGAACAGAACTATATTTTATGTGAATACCTCGGTGGATTAGTGCAACCAGCCTTTACAAATGCTTTAAAACAAATGAAAGTATGTGAAATGGGGGGCTATGGAGAAATGAGGGGCACATTTCTAGGTGCTAGTGAGGGAATCAGAGGAGGTAGTCATGGTGGTGGGGACTGCCAAAAAAGACTGTCGCACAGGGTGCCACCAGTCCTGTCCAGCCCTGTCCTTGCATAACTGGGCCATTGTTTTTAGTCAAAATTTTATTGAAGGAGGCCATGATACATTTCTCATCCCTAAAAGAAAGGGATGGATGGTTTATCTATGACAGTGGAGAATAAAGCGCAGTCTAGTGAAGTCATGCCCAGTTCATAATCATGCCTAGCTTGTGGTTGCAACAATCTCAATCCCAAACAGTGGTCTGGCTCCTTCATACCTAATTTGGCCTACAGCACAAATTCAGCAAGCATTTGCAATGCAATGGGACTTGCGTTTGCTCGAGTTAGAGCTATTGGCATTGTAAATTCCTAACTGGACTTTTCTTGACACATAAATTGAAAATTAAAAGTAATTCAGTTGAAATAAGCAAGTCATTTCAAAGCCCCACGGCGATGGCCACCATGAGTGTGAGCGCGAGAGTTATTGGCTCCCTGCGTGAATGTCTAAAAAGCATCATGACTGAGATTAAAGGCAAACCAAAACTAGAGGAAAGGTCATCACACGCTGTAACAGGAGGAAGTGTGAGGTAATTTGATGGCCAACAAAAATGTTCACCTAGTGAAATTGCCTGGGAGGGAACTCAGCACACAATATGCCATCATAACCTACTGCCATGGCCTATTTTAACAAACCTACTTGCGCCATTGCTCACTCAGGCATTGCATCAACCCATACTCCTATCTTCTTTTTTTTTACTTTCTTTATTATTTTTGGGGGGGCATTTGCATGTAGTTGAAACTGCTTCGAGGGAAAGTTGGTGGCTAAGAGGTATGTGTGAGAAGGCCAGAAGACCCTTTGTCCACTTTAACCTGTTCTTGTCTTCCTGATTTTTACTAGTCTTACTCGGGAGGGCCTTCCATGAACAAAAATGGAAATAATTTACATAGTGGTTAGCATGAAAATCTGGGTGGATCCAGTACTTATACAATTGTGTCAGAAGCCTCTGGATTGGTGCATTGTGTTTATTGCATTTCTGAACAAGATGGATCTTCATCTAACAGCCATAGAAAGAAACCTTACTCTTAAGCCAGTATTATTTTCTTTATTTTTCTTTTTGGTGATATGGGTTATTTGCTTAGTACAGGGGCTTCCACAGTGTCTGCTAGTGCCTTATCCATGTCAGATCTTTAGGGTGTCCATCTAATAAACGTACATACAACAAATGCTTGTAGAATTAATTTCCATATGTTGTGGTAATTTTGAAAATCTGTCATGGATCCAGTGGTGCTCAGCAACCTTCACCCAGCAGATAAAATACTTGTACCTTTACAGAAACACTTCAGCATGAAGAACATCTGTCCTGACACAGAGGATAAATAATGAAAAAGTGTCATTTTTAAGATGGGCTTCTAATATGAGAGCAGAGGTGTGTCTTGTTCTGCTGACCTATCCCTGGATATGTGTATACCTGTGTCTGACTATCCACTTGTATCATCCATCCTTGCAATTCAGAGACCTAGAACCTCAAAGAGAAAAAGCCTAGAGGGACAGGGAGCCAGAGCACATGGGCCCTTTGGTGGAGTGACCAGTTGTGCGGGATTTCACAGGTTAGTCCCAGTTTTCAGAGGACAATCCAGGAGGTGCAATACTTTTCTTAATTTTAAATGCATCCCCCAGTTCTTGGGACAAATGCCAACTCACCCTACAAAGCAAAATTGAAAGTATGTTCAGTGCCTTTTATAGTTTGAAATAACTTTCCTAATTTTATTTTCTTTCCAGTGGCATAGGAGGTCAGCAGCGTGTCCCCAGCAGAGGAAAGACAAAAGTGGGATGGAGGGAAGAGGTGCTCAGGTGGAGATTCTGCCAGAGCTAATGTTATTTAAAGGTTATAAATGTGTGCTGTGTATTATATACACACACACTCAAGGATACGCAAAAAAAACAGGATAGGTCAGAGTCAGATATATACCTACTTCTCTGTTCTAAGTGTAGCCTCTCCTGGATTTTGCTTAAAAAAATCTGGCCATCTTAGCCTGTGGACAAACATTGCAGTGGACGGATTCTTACACACACTGTCCTCAATCTTTCTGAATGCCACGCGTTTCATTTCTGCAGAAAGGCAAGAGTTACATAGCAGATGCATGTTAGAAGAAGTCCTTGCATCTCAAACCACTGCCCAGAGTCATCACACGTGTAACTAACATTGGTTAGTTTGGAAGGTTGCATGATTTTACAACTCTCCCTCTTAATGGAATATCATTTAAGAATAACAAAAATTATGTGTATCTAAACCCCATCTCCTTTTCCTCACCCCGATATGGTTCTATAATGAAATCTGCCAATGGAGAATCTCTGTTGGATGAACCACAACTGCATACTGATGTCTGCACACAACACCAAAATCACAAGTAATTAATTGCTATGCTTTACAAGGAGATAGTATACCACACCTCACTCAACACAAGTCAAAACTCAGTACTTTTTCTTCCAAATGTGTAGTTAAAAATCAGAGAGGATGTTCTTTTATGAAACCATTAACAAAGTGAGTATCCCTTTCAGATAAATCTCTCCCCACTTTTGTTTTAATCTAGGACTCGCAATACCAGGGTTTAGGTGGTATGCCCACACGTGCATTCCTAATTTAAAATGTGCTCTCTTTGAGAGTAAATTATGCTTTTGGAAAAAAATTATTCTTGTCTTGAGTAAAGATTTTAACGTGAACTAAAAAACCCTCAAAATAACTTTTTTTTATGGAGTTCTTATGCTGCATTACAGTGACTGTCCGTATGTAAGTGTTGGGTAAAAATGTGTCCTGCTACTGTATAGTGTATTTACTGATGCCTGCCTCATGGTCTTCTGCCTTGCCAGGAGGGATGTATGGATCCAGAATTACCCTTCTGAATATCTCTCCTGTTGTTCAGAAGTGAATGGTGTTACAAAAGAGAGACCAACTACACAGAGCCCACTGCCTATGGAAGGCTGGTTGGAATGGGGCCAAGTCAATTGCACGTCACAGGAATGTAGAGTGACCACTCCCCCAATACACACACACACCAAGGTTCAGGCCTAATAAAATGCATGCACACAAACCAGCCTGTGTATTCCCGGAGGTATTCTGTGTATTCTGGCTAGCAACCTCCAGAGGACATCGCCTTCTATTTGCCTCCAGCAGATTTTGCTCATCCGAGCCCCCTTTGCATCTCCTAGCCCCCAACTCCCTGGCTACAATAGCTCTCTGTCCCAGCCCATCAGATGGAGTCTCAGTGGTAACTCCCCGGTGAGCACAGTGCTGAGGAATGTGCCCTGGTGAAGGGCCTCTAGATAATGAAGAGGGCTGAAGGAGGGACTATGTGTTTGAAGGATGGAGGGGGTACTGTTAAGAGATGGGGCAGGGGGAAACAACTCTTTGCCTGTCTACAGGACCAGGCTATTTCACCTTGCTGAAGCCTACAGCTTTGGAATTTCACCTTTAGAGTGAGCTCAGTACATACAAGCATTTGCAATGCGATAGGTTTCACACATTTCGAACAAGTTGTCATCTTTTGACAACAGCACCCATGAGTCAAAACAAAAAAAAACTCTAATGAAATTAGAAGAGCAGCCTGAGAAGATTTATGGTCCCCAATAAAGATAAGCAATGCCCTGTGTGCGATGTCATGAGTGCTTGCAGGGAGGGGCCCTGGAGAGAGGGACACTCTCTACAATGCGTTACAAGGGCATATGGTGTTTTTATTTAGTAAGCTAAGCTTATTTTAGGAGCCTTTGTCTAGTAAAATAAGCTTGTTTTAGAAGTGTTTATTCAGTAAAATAAGCTTATTAGTAAAATAGGCTTATTTTAGGAGCAGGGTAGAGGACAGCACTGGAATAAAGCCAAAACAAATGTCAGCACATGGGAGGAGGTGGGAGGAATGGAATGTTGCAATTAAAAACACAGGCATCTACCAGCCTAAAAGGGAGCACCAAAGAAATTTCAAAAATAGTCCCTCACAGCAACAGATAAAGAAACCAAAGTGGAAGGCTACAGTAGTAGGTCACTTCTCTGAAACAGAAAAAGGAGGGATAAAAAGGCAGAACTGACCACTGGCGCGCAAGAATTGCTAAAGGAGAGGGCAACCAACAAATTAAATTGCTTTAATCCACAGTATAAGTATACTTAAGTATACACCAGGTCGAACGCTAACGCTTGAACTAAAAATAGGGTTAGTTCTTGTCACTTACTGACAAACTCACCTCAAGCGATGCATTGTCCCTTCCCTGCAAATTAAGATACATAAGAAGGACTGGATAAGGTCAGTAATGTATCGATGAACTCAAAAATATTTTAATTTGGTTGTTAACATCCTAATAAAAATGACTTCCACACTGTGGAGATCTTAGAGATTAAACTGAGGTTACTGTAATAAAAGAAAAACAATATGGCAGCTCTCATTTCATATCTGGGCCTGATTTAGATCTCGACGAAGGGTACACTCCGTCACAAATGTGACGGATATCAAGTCCGCTGCATTATGATCCAACTATATCCTATGGGGATCGTAATACGGCAGACAGGATATCCATCACGCTTGTGAGAGAGTATTCACTTCGCCAACATCTAAATCTGGCCATATGTCTAGCCTCATTAGGGTATATGCAGAGCCTCGTATGACAATCCATAAAATGAATATCTATCTCCAGCATAAGTGGGAGGCTTAAGAGAAATGCAAAAATATTTGAAATACCAGCAGTCAAGGCATGAGAGATCAAAAGGCAATCTTGTTGAGAAATATTGCCTCATTACAAGTTCTGTGGACGGTTTAGGCTGTCTGACGAACTTCTGACAGGGAGGTTGCCGCCATAGTGGCATCCTCCCCACCGGGCCCATTAAGAATTTCCTGCTAGGTCAGCAGGCGGAATCCTGGGTTTCCACACCCTGGCCTGGTGGAAAAAACCTTACAGCATTCTCTCTGGTCAAGTCGGTGGCAATGCTGTAGGATGCAGGGTGCACCATGGTGTAAAATAGACAGTGAACATTGCGAGAGTGCTGGCCCGGGGGACCATTGCCCTGCCCATGCCAGCCTTTTCATTGCGGTGCTACCGCCATGAAATCACTGGCGGAGAACAAGGTTGTAATCCCCAAAACCACAGTGCTTGCAGCACTGCCCTACCGCATTAAGACCACCACAACCACCAGACCGCCGGGATCTCTGATCGAGGCCGGTCCAAATTCCAAGGTTATAATGACAATGACCACTAGACTTGTAATGACCACTACAGTGTTATATCATGTCATGACAAATAATAGGAGTATAACCATTCATCACCATGCCTCCCACACCATGTGTCTTCCCGACCAACACTGGACTACATTTGACATGGCATGTTCAGTTACACTAGGGCGGCTTATTGTGAAAATGGGTCTATTTGCTCACTATTCATTACAAGGTTAAAGCCTTCACCCAAGATTTAATTGTATGTGGCAGCAAATCTGCATATACCGAAGATCCCATTGAAAGTCTCAGTTAAGACTATGGTAGGGCCTACTTAATTTACCAAGCAATTTGCTGCTTTAAAAATTAAGCAGAAGCAAAACTTCTCGAATACCCTTTGTGAAATTGCATTTGATGCTAAAAATAATAGCGCAAAGTCTTACACAACCACCCATCTAGAAACGGTCTAACACTCCAAACTCCTGTTTCTGCATGCTTGTGTCCCTACCCATACCATTCAAATTTGATAATTTTCTACCCACTTCTCCTATTTTTTTCTTTATATTTGTTTTTACTTTCTGTTTAGTTCCTCTGCATCCTTTGGTTTGTCAAACTCTTCCCTTCTAGTCATGAGAGAGGCAGAAAATGGGTCCCTCTCCCCATGGCATCATGTAGGTTGACTCCACAAAATATTTTTGGTGCAGTGAATTTCAAAGGTTGGACATGTATTTCTAACTTTTTCATGTCCTGGTAGTGAAAAACTATTACATATGTTTTACACTATTGCGAGGTCTACATCTACCATAAGATAACATTGGGTTACATTTTTACATTTAATAAGTGATAACTTTCAATTAGAATGAAGGTAGCAATGTTGAGTTTAGTGCCCAAAAAGTGTAATTGAAAACCTTTTTTGCTGGTAAAGTCAGATGTTAAGTCACATTTCTTTTAAAAAGTTGGCAATTTCTTGCCTCAACCATTTGGTGCCTGCAGCCTTCATCCTGGGTCACATAACTAAGTGTAGCTGGCAGTTGGTATTTGTGTATTGCTCCCAGACAGATAAATAAAGGAGGATTTGGTGTTGGTAGGATGGGTCATCTCTGAATCGATATGTAGGGAAGTTGTCAACGACCACACTTGTACATCACAAAGGCTCTGCTTCTCCCAGCGCACTCACAAAGGGTTTCATGTTAGTAATTTGTGCCGCCAGACAACCTGGGGCCAGGGCAGGGGGCAGGAAATTCCCAGCATTTCTCAGGGGTGGAAACTTCTAGAGCCTTTTTCTACTTTAAAGGTGGCACCAAGTATTGGACACTCAGATCCAACTCTTCAGTACACATCTGGGCCAATGGAAGACTCAGAAGAATTGCTGTTCTGCTGTGCTGCAAGAAGGGCTGCTATTCTTCTGCCCTGCTATTTGCTGCCCTCTTGTCTGAGTGAAAAGGACTGGTCCTGTACATTGAACTCAGGACCACCAGAGTAACTCCAATGGCTAGTTGGCTGGCCTCCTGATCAGAGCATCAGGGACAGAAAAGTCTCCAACCACCTTGAACCCAGCACCTGGACAGCTGTGATGTTTTGCCCCCCCAAGTGGCACTAACTCCCCCATTGTGGACCCTTGGAAGTCAGCCTGAAGGTGCTCTGTCAGCCCCGTTGTGGTCTCATGGGCAGAACTGACACCAAGCAATGCGTATCCTTGCAGCTCTGCATTGGAAGCGGTGCTGCACGACACAGCTCCTACCCTGCATCACAGCCTGCAGCTCCTTGGCACTGCTGCTGTGCAATGCGTCCCTGATACAGTACTTTGCATCATAAACCTGTGTTGATGGCATCCTCTATGACAACACCAGATTTTACATTTCAAGCTTCATCTATAGCTTAATCAGAACCGCCGCTTCATCACGAATACTCAACGCAGGGCATTGCATCACCACCGGCAGCTCATTGGAACACCCACTTCGTGATGCATCCTCATTGAGGGATCTCGCAACTCTCCACAACCAGGACTTAAGGTACTTTGTTCAATAGGCCGAACTTAGTCCCTGTATAAGACCTGCACTCCGTTCGCCTGAGTTTGTAACTTTCTCCCAGTCTGGTGCTCCCAGAAAACTACAGTTGGTGCTTTGTGCTTTTACACACGATTTTCACTTAAATCTTTAAAATTGCATATCTTCAGTTCTACTGATGGGATTTCTGTTTTGATCTCAAATGATGTGTTAAATTTTTCTCATTTTTTCACCTTGGTGTGGGATTTTCCTAGTGTTGTGTTTTCACTTTTATTCTGGGAGGTGAATATTAGGGAATTTGTTGTTAGGTTTTTGTAGGAGGTGGATTGTTTGTCACTTCTGTTGTGGACAATGTTGTCTAGCGGACTCTAGCTTTTTCACCTGGCATGCCTTATAAGTGTGGCTGTGGCGCAGATGCACAGCCCCTGATATTGTCAGGGTGCGGCAGTGAGAGTGATGCAATTCTTTTTACTTGATATCACTTTTACGAAACTCAGGGGCATATTTATACTCTGTTTGCGCCGGATTTGCATCATTCGTTTTCCACAAATCTGGTGCAAACTTAACTCCATATTTAAATTTTGACGCTAGACCCGGCTAGAGTCCAAATATAGGAGTTAGCATAATGTTGTTACTGTGGAAACCTACTTTGCGTCAATGAGATGCAAGGTAGGCGTTTCCAGCCAAAAATTACTCTTAGGCATTTGCGCCTTATTTATCCTCCCATGCAAAAATGATGCACGGCAGGAGGGCCTTAAATAATGGTGCTAAGCCTGTTTAACACCATTATTTAATGCCTGGGTCAGGGCAGGTGTCAGGGGACCTGTGGGCTCATTTCCATGGTCAGAAACCATGGAAGCAGTTCACAGGTGCCCTTCCCTGCATCCAGGGACACCCCCTGCCACCTCCACCCACCCCTGGAGGACACCCAAGTATGGGGGGACCCATCCAAGGGAAGTCCAGGTAAGTATTTCTATTTTTTTTCTAAGTGCCATAGGGGGGCCTAACTAGGGCACTGGGCCCAATGGCCATGCCCAGGGGACATAAGTCCCCTGGGCATGGCCATTGGGCAGAGGGGTATGACTCCTGTCTTTGCTAAGACAGGAGTCATGTCCATGGGGGTTGTGCATCAAAAAATGACGCTAGTCAGGTTGGAGTCAATATTTTTGACACTAACCTGACTAGCGCCATTCTTTGACCCACCCCCCCCAGTCTTCCCTACGCCTCAGCTGCCCGGTTAGCATCATTCATTTAGACGCTAACCGGGCTATTAGCGCTGGCTAACGTCGTTCTTAAATATGACGCCCGGCTGGCATCTAGGAATGGCGGTAGCCATTAGTAAACTTTTAGACGCAAACCTGGTGAGCGCAGGTTTGCGTCAAAACGTATAAATCTGGGCCTCAGTTTTTACAAATATTGTAATTGTTTTTTAACAGAAACCTTTTATACTGTGTTTCATGGGGGTTAAACATTGGGGAATTTGTTGTTAGGTCTCCGTAGAAAGTGGATTGTTTATCACTTCTGTTTTGGACTAAGCTGTCTAGAATGTTCTAGTTTTTTTGCCCTCCACGCCTTAAAAGTATGGCTGTGGCATGGATGTGTGCAGTGGGCATGCCAAAGGTGTGCTAAAGGCAAAACCGTCTGTGCCAGTCCAAGCCCAGCTGGGCCCAAGGGCCAGGGAACCTGCTCCTTTTCCCCCAGTTATGATTAAATACTCTGGCAGGGAGCTGCATACCCTTCGCCCTAAGCTGCCATTAGCTTGCGCACACTATATTGATTTCATCTCCCCTACCACAGGCTGCAACAACTCTCGCCCCTTGTTACACTTTCCACACAGCAATCAGCCTGGCACTTTTACCTGGTTAATTGCCATTCATTGGCAGCCCATAATTTGGATCTGTACACTTTTTTTAACAGATTCCAATTCTGATGTTATATTCCTTACCAAAACCTGGCAGTTCGAAGACACTGGGCCTGACATTGCTGCTGCTCTGAGCCCTAATTATCAGATCTCCAGGCTTGATAGATTTGGGAAAGTTGGGGCAGGCTTCCTATCATCTACAAGGACTCATTTAAATGTTGTACACACCTATTTCTAACTGCGAGAGCCTAGCTTTCTCTTTTGTGGTTCGTCCAACTTTTTCCTCTCATGGTGCTCTGTTGTATAGATCCCCAAAACCATATAATAATTTCCTTCACTCTCTTCCTGAGGCAATTTTTGATGTGGCATAGGCAAAACCAAATTTTACCGTACTTGGGGACTTCAACTTGCATGCTGATGCTACGACTAACAATGCTGTAAATTAATTACTACAGGATTTGGCCTCTCTACAATTTTCCCCGTTAGTTAAAGGCCCTACTCAGGTGAAGGGCCATACTATTGATTTAATTTTTAGCAACATTAGCAATCTGCAAGTCCATTCTCCTCTTCCTCTGATTTGGTCAGAACATTACCTGATCCCTTTCAGTCTAGTTAATGTCTGCCCTCCCCCACGCACGCCCCACATCAAACAGTCAACTATGCCTTGGCTTAAACAAGAGATGGCTAGCAGCCTTAGTTTCCCCAAAAGTGGTCTTCTCTGAAACAGTGGACTCTGCAGTCCACCTCTTTAATGTCTGGCTGTCTGCCTCACTGGACATGCTTCTCCCTGAGAAGCCACAGCCAACAACACCTTGGGCCCATAAATCACAATAGTTCTCCGCTGACCTCCTCTTATTAAAGAAGGAATCTAAGCATTTAGAGATGAAATGGAGGAAGGCCTACAACCCCATTTGTGTAGCAGAATATAGTAAAGCCATATCATTCAGGAGCTAGAGCTTCTCAAGCAACTTACTATTTCACCAAAATCCCAATTCCTCGAAGGAGATTTTTAAGATCCTGAAAAGTATCATTGAGCCTCCTGCCACCAGCCCCTCCTCTATGGCTTCGACCAAACACTGTGATAAGTTAACCTCTTTTTTTCAATACAAAATCATGAACATTTGCTTAACACCACAGTGGCTGGCATCAACGCCTATTTTGCTGCTCCCCCAGAGTTTTCTTTGTCTTCCTCCCCCCTTGCTGTTATCCTGGTTGAGGACTTGTTAAGGGCAGTTGAATCTGGGTCACCACTGGACCCTGCACTCATGCATATTCTATGGCAAGGGGCTGAGGTGATTGCTCCTATTCTGACCAATGTACTTATCCTCTCGCTAGCCCAAGGTGTTGTCCCTCAGTTTTGGAAACATGCAATAGTCAAACCGCTTCTTGAGAAGCCTAACTGCACTTTTGAACTTACGCATTTTTTTTACAAATCTCCCTTCAACCTGGTAGCTCCAAACGTTTGGAGAAATATGTCAACAAACATCTTTTGGCCTTTCTTGAGTCTAAGTCTTTGCTACAATCTACTCAGATGAGCTGAACAGCACTGCTAGTGATGGTAGTTGAGCTTGGATCAATTCTGGACCAGGGATCCTCAGCAACGATTATCTTACTTGACCTCAGTGCTGTCTTTGACACTGCAGACCATTCTATGGTTTTACCGAGGGTTTTCAAAGTTGGTGTCACAGACTTGGCCTTTAACTAGCTTGCCTCTTTTCTGCAAGAACGCTGCTTTCAGGTCCAGGATCAGACCTTACTTTCTGCCAGTGTTTTGTCTTTCTGTGGGGTGCCTCAGGCCTCTTCCTTGAGCCCAACTTTATTTAACATCTATTTGTGCCCCCTGCCAAGATTGTTCAGGCCCATGGGTTGTCATTGGTGTCCCATTCAAATGATATGCAACTGGTTATGTCAATCTATCATGATGTACCTCCTGGTCAGTCTCCTCTAACTTTATGTTTATAGGAGGTCACCTATTGGATGTCAAAATGTAAGCTAAAGCTCAACAAGGACAAAACAGAGATCATGCTGCTGGGTAACAACTCTAGTTACTTGATCTCAAGCTCTCTGGAGGATCCCTTTTGTGGCCTGCCCAAACCTAAGGAGTCAATAAAGATCCTTGGCATATGACTGGACTCGGGTCTGACAATGAATCAGCATGCCATGCAGCTTGCGGCCAGTTGACTTGGTGTCCTGAAAATCCAGCATAAGATTCTCCATTTCCTCCCTGCCATGGCCAGGCAGTTAGTGGTGAAGGCTCTGGTGTTGGCCTGGCTTCACGATCGGAACGATCTGTTCCATGGCTCTCCGTGCTATGTTACCAGAAGGATGAAAACGGTGCAGAATGCTGCTGCACACGTGCCGCTTAACATTCCCAGACATATGTCTGCCTCTAAGGCCCTGCAAGACCTACACTGGCTCACAGTAGCACACCATGTCCAGTTTAAGACCCTCTGTATGATGCGCAGGGCAGTCAACAACAAGGACCCCCACTTTGCTGTGCTCCCTTGATATTCCTTATCTCCCAGCGAGATCCTTTAATTCTTCTTCTGCCCATCTATTAAACGTGCCCAGGATCCACAGGACCCAGTGGGGTGCCAGGTCGACTTTCTATCAGGCCCCCAGACTTTGGAATTCGCTACCTCTTAACCTGAGCCTGCTGGAGCATGAATTTTTTTTTCGTAAAGCCATGAAGACCTGGCTTTTTGATTGCTATCTCCCTATTCTGTTGGCTCCCGTCTTTGTCTTGGGAGCACTGGGAGGCCTCTGGGTAGCCACGTCCTTTACTAGAACTCAAGAAGCGAACAAGAATTGTGTGTTGCATAAATACGTTACATATTGCCTCTAAGTTATGTTTGTCTTTGTGCCGAGTTCCCAGAGAGTTTAGCAGAGGTTAATTTGGGGTTTGCATGTGCCTTCACCCTGACAGGAATTGTGGTTGCTGCTTGAGTACGATTTCACTCCTTCAAACATTAGCACAATTTCCTGCATTGCATAACTATTTTTACTAACTAAGGTAGCTGTGTTGTGGCAGGCCACGTTTTGTAAGGAGTGCAAAAATTGTATAATTTCCCATTTTACCTCCCTTCAGAAATACTGCACAAATATGGAGCAAAAAACACTTAAACCAAAGCTTGGAATACATGTACAACAGTATTCAGAAAGTATACTTATTTGATTTATTGTAAATTTGACTGTAGGTTTTGAGATGTTCATGTATGAAAAATAGTGTTGGGGTGATTTAAAGGCTTAACAAATATGAGTATCTTGTCAGTTAAAAAAACATTTCTTAATTTCCTTATAACTTTGGTGCTGTTTGATAAATTAGACTGAAATTTGAAGACGCTTAGTATTTTCACTATTGGTATTTTTAAATTTGTGCAAATCTATTCATGGTGACCCAGGTAAAGGGGGGGGGGCAAAAAAGTGTTCATTTGCTAATAGGTTTGGCACTGTGTGATTCATCTGTACACAATATGACAGAAAGTATGAAGGATTCGTTTTCTATTTGTGTGTCAAGTTTGATGCCAATCCTTAAAGGTGGGGGATAGTTAGAGAACAGCGTGGTCGTAAGGGGGGAATTGTTCACTTGCTTATACCATTGGCAATGAGTAACTAATAGGGGTGTGCAAAATTCAAGTCATTGTCTTTCAAATAAGTATTTGAACAATTGGCAACATGATTGCTAAAAAAACATTTGTTACTGTGAATGCTGCTTAACTAGGAAAAGTGATATAATGGTGTACTTTCAGGAATTTTGCATAACAAACATAACTCAAAATTCCTTAAATTTTGCAAATTATGCCACATCATTTACATTGTGCCCAAACCTAGAGATGGATTTGCACAAAACTTGTCAGAAGTCTAGATGATTTGATTTCAGACTCAGGTTTAGCTTACTGTTGGTCATATCATGTTTTGTGTAGATTTGCCAGGACTTGAGCAAAAATGAAAAGCAAGGGCAATAAGGGTTTCACTCACTAATAACTTTGACACTGTTCAATTTATCAGAAAACAATGTGGCCGCTGATTAATTAAGCCCGGTTTAGTCCAAAGGTATGCAAGATGTGAAACCAACCACTGCTGCATGGAGCCTAATGTGGTTGGGCACAGGATCTGGGCTAAGGCTGTGCACAGTACAGATAGGGTACATGGCAAGCTGTGAACAGTGAGGTTTGGGCACAGAGCTAGACTCTGCAAAAGCCATGCACATCACGGGGTTGAGCAGCTGTGACAGATTGGGAGCAGAGCATTCCCAACACTTTTTTCTGTCCCTCTCTAATCTAGACTAACCCATCCCCATGGTAAGAGGCAGGACATTTGTATTCTTTTGGTTGTACTTCTTACATATGAGCCGGATGAGGGAGAGGTAAATCACATTTTCTATCACTTACCAGGGTAAATGGCTGCACTATTCAGACTCAGGGTCAGTCAACAACAGGAAACCTTATGAACATTAGTCATTTATGGAAGAAATTGACCCATACACATCTACAGAGGTGTGGCCTGTGTGGGACTCACTGTTTTCCTAACCAGAATGTTCTGCAAATGTCAACCATTGGCCAACATCACACATTGTCATCACATTTCTGTGAGAGAAAGTTCCATAAATTTCCTACCACATAAATGTCCCGCCATGTCAAATACGCTTTGCCATCGTTGATTATCTATGCCCTGTACACCGGTCCATTTAATTGTTTTTTATGTTTCTTTGCACTCTAAATATTAAAAAATCAAAAGAAAGGTTTTTGTAATTTATTTTTCAAATCACACATTTTTGTTGTGCTGCTAGTGTATTTTTAGTTTTACTTTTTTAGCTTGGAATGTAGAACTCATCTTCATATTTAGGGCCTTCGTCTGGGGGACAGTCACTCCCCACAATTGAGATATCTTAGAAATCACCCTCATTCACCATTGTGTTTTCTGGAGCATGTTAATTTGTATGGATGAGATGTTTATTTTAGTTATCAGTCTTTCCACGTTCTGAGGAGAGAGACTGGTCTTTCTGACTGCAACAATATTTGCCGGCTGCACTGAAAGCCTGCTGAAAGATGCACTGCTATAGGACATGCTTGATACTTTGCCAGCCTGCTACGTTCGCCATTGTTCCTCTTGATCCATATAAAATTCTGTTCGTTCATCGAAGTAGTCTTGAAACGTATCTCTATTGTCATTGTTATTGACATTTGCTGTTTCTGAATTTCCTGCAGTTTTGTACTTGATTGTATTTCTCGAACTGCCAAAACCAACCTGTAGCAGACGTTTGTTGAGGTGATGCTGGTAGTGTTGTTGATACAGAAGCTGGTGTGTTTTGGAATGATGGTTGTTTTACCACTAACAGGTGCTACTGTTGGTGTAGTTGTGTTACTCCTCTTGAAGTGGTGCAGAGGATGGCGAAGACAACTCTTAAGTTCTTCCTCACCCTCAAAATTGCAATCTTTCATCTTCTGGTTTAAATCACTTTATTGATGATCTATTTCCAATAATAGTTACAGCCAACAAGCAGCAGAAGACACACCATTCTGCATTCCTAAGTGGAAAAATATGATGTCTTATTTCCAGTAGTAGCAGCAGAACAACTTCTCCTCTCTGGCTGTTTCTTGGAAGGTTCATTTTTCTTGGGTGCCTTCTTCAGCACTGTTGTTGATCAGCAGAATAAACAGTAGCATTGAGCAGAGAAGACTCTGGACTCCAATGTCAGCTACGTCAGATAACTGCACAAGATGGATGCTTAGGAGAAATATGCAGACATCACAAAATGGTGGAAGCATACAGAATAATGACAAATTGGCCACCATATGTGGCACACGCACTTGGTATCCCAAAATTGTGGAGAAGAACACTTCATGGCAGGAAATGAGGTAGTCTGAAGGACAAATACAAATGGCTACTTATAGAACTACCATTGGTTTCTCAAAATTGTGGATGAACACCTGGCAAGGAATGAACAGGAATGAAGTAGTAGGCACTGAGGTCAAAGATAACAAGGCCGTCTGCCTTGGAGCCACACCCCCACCACAAACACATGCAGTATTTCAAGGAAGGGGTTGTACTAACATATACTGAAAATATGCACAACCACCTTCTGTAACAGAGTGTTGCCATGTACTGAAAAAAAGCACAAAATCACTTACCTGCCTAAATGCATTCTAATGAACAAGTGACTCATCTCCGGATGGATGTAGATACCACTGGAAGTGGAGAGTATGTTGTTTGCCAACGCCGAGACAAGAAAAGCGTATCAGCAGGAGTTTGAAAGGCTCGGAGAGAACAAAGACTTCTTCAAAACCCTTGGGTACTGCAAAACGAGTTGCATGTCCTCATTGCTTCTGCCTGCTTAAAAAATAAGGTCAGGTGTTTGCTACCTGAATTATTAATCTAGTAACTTTTATACAGTACAAATTATCAAATTTAAGGTGAAAAAATGTATAGAAAAAAATACACAGTAATGCAATTATTTAGCACAGCTAGTCCATTAGGTAAAGTGTCCTGACACAGATATGAGAACAACACAGTGAAGGTGTCAGAATCGTACCTATGAATACCACAGCTTGATTATTGCAAGTCACTCATCAGCAGTACATGTACGAGAAAACTAGAGTGATATGAATGAACTCATGAGCACAGAAATGATGAAGGACTGGCACGTGACAATTTAAGATGGATCAGATACATGGAACAATACAAGGAACTGGCAACATCACCTTGTCTGATTCCATTGTGCTTAACAAAACTCCCTATGCCTTAACCAGCTGTTGGTGCATTACGTTGGCTATGCTGCCATCCTTCTTCCGAAATAGGTTGTGAGACACAATAGAGCTACATATAGTTGGAACAAAGAGCCCACAAACTTGCAAGTGTCTACAGTTTCAAAAAGAGGTTACAGGCGCAAAATGGAATTATGGTCAGAGGGGAGGATCAGATCGACAGTACATGGGGTGCTACTGGCCATTTTCACAAGGTTGCATACCTCCTTCTACTAAAACTGTGTAGCCTTTTAGAGAAATAAATATGTATATTTATTTAAAAGTAACAAGTGATATACCATTATTACTGTTTAAATGATATAGACATTTCGGCCAATGAACATTTTGCACTTACACATATTAGGTGTCTTAAAATGCAAATGTGGGAGTACGTTTCACAGATAGAGTGATTACAAAAAAGAACGATTGCCTTTTCCTTAACATTCTGCTGCTCACATGCAAAGTTATCATTTTGAATTCTGAGATTATTTTAGTGGAAATAAACTCTTAATTCAGAAGTTGCTGATAACTATACAGAAAGATAAAATGTCAGTCTGGATCTCGGGCATGTTTCCTACTCTGTGCTAATAATGACATTCTCTGAAAATTACTGTTAGTTTTATCGGCATTAGCGGAAAACTCTTCTATATATTTATAGGAGATGTCCATAGCAGTTTTGTGTTGCCAAAAACATGTGTCATCTGCAAGCAGGAATGATCTTTCTGTCAGTTATTCCTTGAATACAGCAGGAATGGCTGACCAGGTGAAACTATTTCCACATAATGTAATGGGAGCCCCAATGACCATACCCTATGGCAACAAAAATTGTACTGGATGCACGTCATTGTCACACTGTATATAGATTCAGAATATAAAGGTAAGCTATAGTGACAATTACTACATATAATGTTGCATAGTTTTCTTTTTGTTTTGTCCTCATTCACCTCAGACGCCAGGTCATCTCTTAAGCTTTCCATTTGATACCACCTTTGCTTTCAAGTTAGACCTTTGCCCAGAGAGGCCTCATCTCTTTCTCATGGACCTTGAGTCATCTATAACCAAGATAATTGAGAGGAAGTGTAATCATTGGACTGAATAACGAGAGAGCCTTCACATGTATACTAATCTTTCCTATAACCCTTGAAAAAACTGATGCCTCCCAACCCATCTAAATAGTAACTGCCAAAACCGTTTCCCTCTAGAGCATGGGTACTCACAAACATTTTCAAAGGGGCCAAAATCTTTGGTCTGCGATGGGAGCGAGGGCCGCATTAACGCCAGCAGTGAGGGGCTTGGGGGGGGGTGGCGTGGGAGGAAGAGAGGGGTCGTTGGTAAGGAGGGTGTAGGGGAAGTAAAGCATAAACATTTAGAGGCGGAACTGCACAATGTGTAACAAGAAAACCTTGGATTAATCCCAGCTTCCCCACTTAACCAAATTGTGTGATTCTAGTCAATTGTTTTCTTTCTATACCCCTCCTTTTTCTTCATTTTCACATATAAGAGGGCCTTAAAATACACAATTTCAGGATGTGCACCATACAAAACGTTGTCCTGTGTTTGATTTAATAAACTATAATGGTGTTCATGTATAATAAGAGCCCAGGCCACCCAAAGAGTGCACGTAACAACTGGCTTGCGTCTTAGTTCACTGGTCTCATTGTGGGGGTGAATGCTCCTAAATCCGTTTTTGAAACTATCACTTTAAAAAAGAAATACTTCTGAATGCACATATATAATTCGATGTACTAAGGTAAAACGGTTCTGCTTGTAAATAAAAGGACCCGTTTTGAATTTTTAAGTGATTTTTTTCTGCAAGATGTCTTTAAAATGAAGGTGTTCCTTTTCTTTACTTCGTTAACCTTTAAATAAATGATTGCCTGTTTATGTAACATCTGTGTATGCTAGTGCTGATTTGGGTAAACGGCAGCACTTTGCTGCTGTTGACCTGGGGGCCGCATGTAAAGGTCAGGTATGAGTATCAGTGCTCTAGAGGGTCTACCTGCCATATCCATCTTCAATATATATAGGAGTGATCCTAGCCACTCTGCATGGCACGGTGGAGTTCTTCCTGCCCCTTTCTGAAATATTTCCCTCATAGCCAGGAGGGTAGAATAAAACAGAAGCTTCTTCTTATCCCCGCTAAGCTGCTTAGGGCCATCCATTGACACAAAAATGATTAAAGAGAGGTCTATCTTCAAAGTTATCCCTATAATGCTTGACAATGTGCTCCCTTCGTCCTCCCAGAACAGTAATATTGCTGGACAGTCCATAAACATGTGAGTGTCTGTAGCCTCTTCTTGTCTGCATTTAACACAATTAGCAGGCCCCACTTTCCTCATTTTAGAGAGTTTGTGTGGAAATATTTAAGCTCTATGAATTATAAAAAAAGGAGGTTTCTTCTTAGAGAAGCCAGTTTGATGACGGCAAATAGTCTCTACATTGATGTTTGCCAGATGTCATGTGCTTGATCCCTCAGAAAAAACATCCTCCCCAGAGCTCTTCTGGCAGAGTAAAATCTCCATCAAAAGCCTGCGGAATCTCCCAATAACAAATGGATACTTCTTTCCTCCCTTGGGCAACCCCCACAAGCTTTTGGTCTGACTGGTTTACCAGAATTAAGTCTCATTGCAGACTCACGGTAGGAAACTGCTTGTGTATAAAAGATCTTCCAGATGACTTCTGGGTTACCATTCTGGGTTCTGATGCCTTCTTCCTCCCCTCCTTCATCTATCTCATGAGTCTCTTCCATACTTGTCAAAGCCTCAAACTTTTCTGTCCTTTCTACATCTGGTAACCTCCAGATGTCATAGTAGGCAGGGGTATCACTCTGTCTGTCCCACTTTCCACGCCTCCTCCAGTATCCTCTTAAAAAAGAATCAGAGTGAAAGCGTGATTTTTGAAAGGTGGACTGATGATCTTACTCTTTTATTTATTTTTCCCTTGCATGAGTCATCACTCCTTGACTAGGCTTGCTGATGTAGTTCCAGAAATTGTAAGGAAGTCTCTAAACCTGAAGAAATACCTGGTGACGGTTCCGAAAGTACTACTTGTGGTGGGGGTTTCCTCCCCAAATGATGGGCCACAAAGTCTGACTTATGAGGCGCCTTTTTCCCCCAAGACTCACCTATTACTGAGCGATTTTGTTCATTTGCCTCCAAATTGCTTACCGCTGATCCTCGCCGGCTCTTCTCTCTTCCTTGCTGGGCTTGAAGTTGGTTTACTGCCCCCCGCATCTAGGGGCATGCCCTTCCCATGTATCACAGCTTTCCTGCCTGTGCTGCCTCGGGCCCTGCCTCCCTGGAGGGAAACAAGTGATGCAGCCCTCCCGTTCTTCATCAGCTCCAGGGCAGCTTCCAACATGTGCATGGGCCCTCCGTTAAGAACTCCTGTGTTCCCCTTCTGGATCACCGATCCAAAACAGTTGGGGGAGCACATCCAGATCACTGAGTGCAGCACATATCAAAAGAAGACCACAGCGACAGGCCTAACTACAACCCACCATTTTCTCCCCTGTGATAGTTTTCTTAGGCCAGCATGTGCAAAATGCTGGGCGTCTTGTGTCTTTAATGCTGAGTTTGCTAGCACCTGACTGTCAGCCGATGTTCAACGGATGTACACATTTGCCTTGTTGTCCATGCTTTAAAGAGGACTTAACTTATGTGTCTATGGTCTGATTTTATACCATCTTTCAGCCTTCATTTATGAAGAAATGATGGCCAAACGAGGTATGAGGAAAATAAATATTTATTTCGAGTTTTTGTATGTATGAAGAGAGAGCTGCCAGCCAGCTCGTAAGCATTTCTCTTTCCTTTCATCCTCCCTTCCCATGCATTCCATCCTGGAATATAGAACATTTGCAAGTATCTCTCATCATGATACGTGACTCGAGATACAGCCACAGGAGCAATGCAACACATCTCTTTCCCCAAATAAATAGAAAGTTGAAAAAACATTTTCATTTTCATAATGAATTACGATATACACTAAAATTCATACATATGATATGCATTGCAATAAAGCTATAAAAAGATAATTTTTCCTCAATGCAGATAAGCAATCATAACTTGCACTTCAGTGATCCATGACAAAGTCATTGAACTACTTCAGAGCACATTGAATCCTTTTCTGTCACTGCCCCCCCATCATCTTGGGTGCCATGGTAATCGTTGGTCATTACTCCCTTCAACAAACAATCAGGCATCTTCACCACTTTTTTGCAGTCCCACACATTTCCATAGCTCAACAACACAGTGTAATGATTCACCCTCTTGACTTGTAAAGGTTCGGAAAACATTGACAGACCTTACAATCCTTCCAACCTTTTTTCACTCGTACCCAATCACCTTCTATAATTTGTTCTCAGTTGTCACTATCAGGTCACCTCCATCACTCCCTTTCTTCTTTGCCACTTCCTTCATTAGTATTGCTCTGGATTTCTTTCCCCTCAAGAACCCAAAAGTTTTTTTCCCAGTGACATTATTGGGAGTAGCGACATAAGCCCATACCGATTTTCTCACAGCCACTCTCCACTGTCCCCCTTGACACTGAGGTAATTGTATACCTTCTTTCAAGGTTTTGTTCCACCTTTCTGCAAGACCATTGCTTGGATGATCTAACATGTTCTACTCCATACATTTTCAAGAAATCATTCATAATGCGAGACATAAACTGCACTCCATTATGCCTCACTATGATTTCTGAAATACCTTCACTTTCCCACAATTCCTCAAAAAATGTGATCATGGCCTGTGTTGTCACTTGATCCACAAATTTCGCTTCCGCCCATCTCGAGAAGTAATCTACAATTACCATGGCATATTTGGGAGTGGTGCCCAGGACATTTTATGACCCTGAAATATCTAGACCAATTTTCTTCAGGGGAGCATCCATTTTCTGTACCTTAACAGGAGGAAATCCCACTGTTCTCTGCGATTTATTGCTCCATGCAAATGAGAAGCAATCTTTCACCATCCTTTCCACCTCCCTATCTAGCTCTGGCCACCAGTTTTCCACTCTCACTCTCTGCTTAGTTGCACTTATGTCACCCTGGCCTTCATGAGCTAACGATAAAATCAATGTCCTTAATGCTTCTAACACTACCAATAACTCCCTTCTTAGCAAAACTCCCCATTCCATTGACACTCATATTATGGAATTATTCCTCTTTTTCAGAAGTATTCCCTTTACCCGATCGTCCCTCAGTCATGTTCCTCACCACTTCTTGTAAAGTTTCATCTTCCTTGATTGCTTGTGACCATTCTTCATGACTTAGGCAACCCTCTGTTATGGCATGCACACTGGCGACTTATTCTGCACCTCCACCAAAATCATCATCCCCTGGGTCACCTGTTGTCAATCTTGACAAACAATTAGCCACCACATTCTTTTTATCAGGTATATTTTCCATGGCATGTGAAAATTCCAGCATTCTCAGGACCCAATGCAAGATTCTGGATGATGCCTGATTAGTACCTCTGTCGTAAACACATCAACTAAGGGCAGTGATCAGTGTGAATCAGAAATTCTGTTCCCCACACAAATATTTTGAAGTGTTTCACTCCCCACCAACATACCAGTGCTTCTCTTTCTATTGTGAAATGCATTTGCTCGATGTTTCTCAGTGGTCTTGACACGTAAGTTATGCTCACTTCTTTACCTTCCCTTTGCAGTAAGCGCACATTGCCCATACCTATGGCACTGGCATCAGTACACAGTATGTTCAAATTCTTTCTTGCATTCAATGCACCAATTAAATCTGCCTTTCTTTGACATATACTCAGTTTTATTAGCAAACATGTGGATGAATCATGAATAATATTCTGCTAGCCCTAAAAAGGACGTTAACTGTCCTTTGTCTTCTGGAGATAGAACAACTGCAAGAGCTTTCACCATCTTCAGCTTCAGTGATACACCCCTTTCATCCAACCAATGCCCATAATACTCTACACTTTTAACCCCAGTATTGCATTTTTCAATTTTTATGGTTAGCCCACTTTGCCGTAATATTCCCAATACTTTGGCTAAAATCTCTTCATGTTTTTTTAATTCTCGGAAGATATCCATATATCGTCTTGAAAATAGGTTACATTACTCAACCCTTAAACAATTGGTGCATCTCCTTCTGAAAACACAGCCAAAGGTGAGGCAAGCCCGAAAGGCATGTACTTGAACACAAACACACCGACTGGCGCAAAAACAAAGTGAGATGTCTTGAGTTAGGGTGCAATTCAATTTGGTGATATGCAGACAAGCCCAAGGAGGAAAATATTCTTGCCTCCTTGATTGTCAACAAAATCTCCCTACTATTGGGCAGAGGTTGCCTGTCCACCCAAATGGCCTTGTTGAGATCACACAAATCCATGCACATCCTTAGCTCTCATCAGTTTTTTTGCTAAAACTACTGGGGCTAACCACTCTGAAGCTTCACTGTCTTCTTTATGTCAGCTTCACACAATTTGTTCAACTCTTTCTTTCAGGGCTCCCTCATCATCAAAGTAACAGAGAGAGCTTTGTGCACCACTGGACAAATCCCATTCCTTAAAACAGTCCAAACTCATTTCTAAACACCTCAGGAAATTTTTCCCGCCACACCTTGTCACACACCTCAATCACATCTGACATTGTCCCCAACACCTGATCATGATAATTGAGATCTAACCTAATCAACAATTCCCTCTGTTTAGGCAATCCCAGCAGGCATGACCCATCCTTGACAAGGCACACCTTGGAATATGTTTCCTTGCCCTGGAATTCCAATCTGTCTTCAGTATATCCCAGTAACTCTATGGGTTTGCTTCCATATGCCAGAAGTTTGATGTCAGGCTTATTCATCTCGTGATTACGAAACATGTGCATATATTCTTCACCAATTAATGTGTACTGCGCAATTAATCAGCCATCATGTGCACTTCCACCCCATCTACCTAAATGGTACAATAAGTACTGCACCACATCTGAAGAGACTCCCATTTCACTAGTTTGCAAAATAACTTCTTCTTGCTCTTCTAAATTTTCCTGGCTTACCATGTGAATTGATCTTTTTTGTTGAAAAAGGTTCCCCCCTTTCCTTCCCTTTGCAAACTTTAGCAAGGTGTCCTTTGGTTTCACACTTCCTACACACTTGTCCAACGGCAGAGCAATTTGGATCTGTGCCTATGTGCCCTTTGAGACCACACTTGTAACACTTGTAATATGAATATCCTTTTTGATCTGTCCAAATATTTTGTGAAGATACAATTTCCCTTCTGTTCTTTACTGATGGGTTAATCCACACGACTTTCACTTTCCCTACACTCTTCATCACCATTTCCTTGGGTCCTTTTTCCGTATTCTCTCCCCTTTTTGCCACAACCATGGCCTTCACGATTTTAGATTTTTTGTGTTTAATAATTTTTCTTGTGTACGTTAGTCACAAATTTTCTATACTAACTGATCTCTCACCATCTTGTCAACAAAACCATTATATTTGCACGTGGATGCCTTTTTTCCACAATATTGCCATGAAATTATCAATTGACTCGCCTGGCATTCATATTTGTCACTTTCTGAATCTTCTTAATCTTTGTCCGGTGCTGGTGGCAGATGTTTTGAGACATGAAGCCCAACTGTCCCCAAGCAATGTTTTAACATAGCTAGTTTGTGAGATGCAGTAAATATGCCACCACCAACAGCTTCAATGTATGCCTGAAAACCTTCCTTCCAGTCTTCCCATATATTCACTGGCTCATAGGCATAGTTAAAAATTGGACGGGTGCTGTCAAGCCTTGCATTTTTGTTGTTTTTGTCTCATTCTTTAGTGCTTGTAGATAATAAAATGTTAAGTTCTTTGCAGGAAATATTCAGCAATGCATACTTGATAATAAGGGTTAATCCTGATAGTTTTATCAGTTTATGGTGTGCGCATCATAGTTCAATTTTTTTTATTTTTTTTATGAGTAAAGGTGTGTGCATCACTGCGCTTTTCAGATAACTCTTGTAATGTACTTATTTGTGGTGTGTGCCTGTATTCTTACTTCTGCATCGTATGGAATGGTGTCTGTGTCACAGCGCTAATAAAGTTTCCAGCATTGTTGTGCAAGAGCAGCCCATAGAACACCGGCTAAAGTGGACCAGTGACCATGCAAAGTAAGCAGCTATGAATGGTGTGCTGCTGTCATGTGACGCCATTTGCCTTGGACATTGTGGCCCGTATTTATACTTTTTGACGCTAAACTGCGCTAACGCAGTTTAGCGTCAAAAAGTTTAGCGCCGGCTAACGGCATTCTGAAGCGCCATGCGGGCGCCGTATTTATTGAATGGCGTTAGCCGGCGCTAGCAGACCGGCGCTGCCTGGTGTGCGTGGATTGTGCGTGGAAAAAAAACACGTACACCAGGCAGCGCCGGCGTTGGGGAAAATGGCGTTAGGGCGTCTTAAAATGGTGCAAGTCAGGTTGACGCAAAAAAATCGCCTCCACCCGATTTGCGCCATTTTTAACGACGCCCAGACGCCATTTACATGACTCCTGTCTTAGTAAAGACAGGAGTCATGCCCCCTTGCCCAATAGCCATGCCCAGGGGACTTATGTCCCCTGGGCATGGTCATTGGGCATTGAGGCATGTAGGGGGGCACAAATCAGGCCCCCCTATGCGAAAAAAAAATATAAAAAAATAAAAAAATTATACTTACCTGAACTTACCTGAATGTCCCTGGGATGGGTCCCTCCATCCTTGGGTGTCCTCCTGGGGTGGGCAAGGGTGGCAGGGGGGGTCCCTGGGGGCATGGAAGGGCAGCTGTGGGCTTATTTTGAGCCCACAGGTCCCTTAACGCCTGCCCTGACCCAGGCGTTAAAAAGAGGCGCAAATGCGGGGTTTTTTGCCCCGCCCACTCCCGGGCGTGATCTTTGCCCGGGAGTATAAATACGACGCATTTGTGTCGCAGTCATTTTTTTGGACGGGAACGCCTACCTTGCATCTCATTAACGCAAGGAAGGCGTTCACGCAAAAAAATGACGCTCTTTCCTCATACTTTGGCGCTAGACGCGTCTAACGCCAAAGTATAAATATGGCGTTAGTTTTGCGCCGAATTTGCGTTAAAAAAAACGACGCAAATTTGGCGCAAACGGAGTATAAATATGCCCCTGTGTGCCCTCACTCACTAAACTGTCAGTAGGCCAGGACCTCCTTGTGTTGGCACTGACCTTGAATATTCCCACTTATTTCAGCATGCTCACACTACACACTGCTGAAATGTAGAAGGCACACTCTCTTCATAATCCATTCCTGACTTTTACACCACTTCACACCACTTCGACATGACCACAGCTGATGTATAACTTGGACACTGAATGCTGCCTGTTCCCATCACAGGACGCTCTCCTCTTCACTAGCCACCCTCATCACCAGTGAAGAAATGATGGCCACACAAGATATGAGGAAAATATATATCTAGTTCTAGTTTTGATATGAATGAAGAGGGAGCTGCCAGTCAGCTCATAACTGTTCCTCTTTCCTCTCATGCTCCCTTCTCACACATTCTATCCTGGAATGCAGAACATTTGCACGTATCTCTTGTCATGGAACATGACTTGAGATACCACCGCAAGAGCATTGCCACAATTGTTCAGTTGCTTCCTTGTTATCAAACAGTGATGTGGTGTTGTAGCCACAAATGTGGGCATCTGGTCACTAAAGGATCTAGTCCAACAGCATGTTTGACAATATAATCACAGAGCCTAAAGAAATTCTCATGAAAAGTCATCGTACAGCTATGATGAGCATGGAAACATTGTGGCTGTCCTGCATTGTCAGGACTCCTATATAAAAACAGAATGTACTGCAGCTACAAATTTTAGTACATGTCTCTGTGAATGAGGAATGGCCTGAGTTGTGAAACTCTCACACACCCTTGCATGCCCTTTGAGCATGTACAGTATGTGCACAAGCACAGTATATTGGGCTGAGTGAGTTTAGGAGCTAGATGCCACAATGTTCTCTCAATCTAAATTATTAACATAGTTGACTAGGGGATTTAAGTGTTTGTTTTGGGATTGAGCAAAAGTGATAAGTGATTTTTTCAGGCTCGAGTAGATAATTATACTACACTGGTAAATCTCTTTGTTTGAATGTAACTAATTGGGTGCCTTTGCAATTGTGGCCCTTCAAAGCTTACAAATGAGTCATGATTCTTTAGGATTTCTTTCTTGGGAAACGGGAAAACGTTGAAGAAGCAGCTGTAAATGTGGCTGTATCAACTGGCTATCAGTTTCACCATTTTAGTAACACTTACAAGGCTGGGGGTGATCTAAATTATTTAGAAAGTGAGCAAGCCAAAAGTTAGTTTTGAACATTTGTATACCATCAGAAAGTTGTTGCTACAAATGTTTGCAACAGTTATCTGAAATCATACTATGTTAAAGTCATTGCTATCAAAGGTGAAAGTCCAAGATATTCCCAAAGAGGTCCTGAATCATCCTGGCAGTTCAGCTTGGACTGTTCCTTTAGGAGCAGAACAATGGCTTAATAGCATATGTCTGGTTCCAGTCTGACGTGGCATGGTGGGCAATAAAAAGATGGACTGGATTTTATCCCAGAGTAATTACCAGTGGTTGAAATTAATTCAAGTAATCATCTTTTTATGTTTTCCACAGTGAGGCATAAATGCCAACACATGGGACCTGTGCTCACTGTGCCAATGGATTCAGTCTGCACCCTACTTAGGAGGCCTAATTAGACTAAAACTGGTCTAGGGTTGCTCATGTGCTCACAAAGTGGGGGCCTAACTTGCCAGATCGGACTGGACAGTTCCTACTAAAGGAGAACCAAAGGTGACCTGCATAAATCTTGTTTCTATGTTAGGTGGAATGGAGACCACTAAAACCATGCGTGAATTATGGCCCGAGTAATTACCAGTGGCTGACATTATTTCAAGTAATTCATCTGTCCTTTTTTTTTTTTTTCTTAGCTCAGAAATGAGCCTTCACATAAATCATTAATGAGGGGCATGAGTCAACCCTTGTCCTTTGTGTTTGTGGTAGGGGTACCAAAAAGAAACAGTTCTTCATTTAAAACCAGGATTTACTAATCAATGAATAAATTAATCTGCCAGATCAGACATATGAGGCATCATTATTGTATTCTAACTTTCAATATACTTGCTGCTAATCACAATTACACTTTTAGGTGGTTGGTCTTGTGGAGTTACTCTTGAGTGCAGAAAATATTTCTTTAATACTATCTACAACACATAAAAAAATGATATATTCATATGGAAGATATCATGGAGATATCAAATGTCCTACTTCATACTCTTGCTATTAATTTAGGTTCTCCTTTTTATCTAATTCCTTATTTGATATAGTTCCCTCAGAGTTTATGATTGTTCCCAGATTTCTGCTTCCCGATTATAACACATTATCATAGAGCAGGTGTGATTTATCTTAGAAACACTGCAATATAGACAGTGATGTTTTACCTCAAAGTATTGTATTTTCCTTTTCTAGAGTCTTGGTCTACCATTGCTATTCATTTGTGGGGTTACAATAATACACAGTATACCATGTTGACGCCATCCCTAACTTGAAGGATCAGCCATCAATGATTTTATTTAACCTTTCAAACAGGGTGTAGGATTACTCTTTGTAATGTGAATAGTCCTTATATCTAATAGAGAGTCTCCATTTTCAACCTACTTCAATTGTTTGTTATAGTATTTATCATAATGAACACAGTAAATCCAGATACATTATAATCTGAGGCAAACCAACGCCTTATTTAAAAAGATAATTCTGTTCCTGAGATATCTTTCTTTATTAAGTCACTAATTAAACATCCCTTACACACCTGACAGCCAGTCCTTTTGCTGTTATTACATATATTTTATATCTGCAATGTTAGTTATATTTGTTAGTCACCTCTACATTTCACATTTGATACTAGCTTCCTTCAGACCATCATTGACCCCATAATATTAAATCAGGTAGCTGGATATTTACTGCCTGATGCCCTGAGGGCTGTTTAAGGCCTACCATAGGGGGTCACTTATATGTATTAAAAGGTTTGGGCCTGGCAAAAGTTGCCTTTTGCCAGATCTAAATGGCAGATAATCTGAACACACGGGCTGCAATGGCAGGCCTGAGACATGTTTAAAGAGCTACATAAGTGGGTTGCAAAACCAGTGCTGCAGGCCCACGAGTAGCATTTAATTTACAGGTCCTGGACACATGTAGTGCCAATTTACTAGGAACTTAATGGTATATTAAAAATGCCAATTGGGGTAAGCCAATGTTACCATGTTTGAAAAAGAGTGAGCACATACACATTAGCACTGGTTAGCAGTGGAAGTGTGCAGAGTCATAAGGCCTAAGGCATGTAAGAATTAAAGCAGCAAAAAAAAACAGAGGAGGAAGGCAATGTTTGGGAGAATACCACCCTAAGGCTGACAGGTCTAAGAGGTCAGAGCCCAACTCAAATAACACAGTCCTTGGCAGGGTGAACTACAAAAATAATTAAAACACCTTTGCTTAAGGGTCATGTATGTTGGCACAATAGCAGTCAGGATTAACTTAGAGTCAGTTAGCAAAATATTTATGCAGCACTGAAAAATGGAGTGAACATTAACTAATACAATGACACCAAAATTACAAAAAGTAGAACCTGACATATGAATCTTTAAGTTTCCAGGTGAAAACAGCACCAGAAAGCACAAAGTGCCACTCACAGGAATCTGTTTGCATTGCACTGGGTCAAAGTCACTAGATCAGGCCGACCATGCTGGTGTTTGGGTAGGGTTCTAGATCCGTTGGCAGTTGATGCCAGTGGTCACTGTTTGGTATGAAGAGCAGGTCATCACTGGAACTTTGCGTAGGCTGGGGACGCAACAATTGCTGCTGATGTGAAATTATTGAAGCTAAGGAAAAGGGCAAGTAGTTGCTGGTGGTTTGCATTGGCGGGCATCAAGAACAATTATTTCTTGGCATGAGTCGTGAGGAATGAAAAACTTCTGGTTTTCACCTGGAGTTCCATTTTGAGGCACGAGGAGTACACTCTGATGCCAGCCAAGGTTCCAAAATCTTGGGGATTAGACCTCACTCCAGCAAAGACCAGCAGCAGGGCTCAGACAATTGGAGGTGGTACTAACTGGTCAGTTAGGCACTTTCAGGGAATCTTTAGGAAGCATGCTGTGTCCCTGTTGCTCAAATATGAGGTCAGACAACTGGCCCTTGGTGTGACTTCTGGTGAGACAAGGTTTAAGGGGAGCAGGTACAGTCTTCCTTCTTCAGACAGCAGGGCAGCCCTTCTTATGCATCTTCCACAGACCTAGGAGTGTTCCAATGAGAGGTTCTGAACGTGCTATTCCCATGCCCAGTGTTGTGGGTGCAGAAAGCCCCCTTTGACTAACTTTCTCCCTTTTTGTGGTTTGGCTTTAAACTGTCTAGGGTAACAAAGGTCAGGCAGGCCTAGGTATGAGCTTCATTTGTCAGTGGCAGGGGAGGAAGCTCTTAGCAGTTAGGAAGGGGGTAGGCATAGCACTAAGGCTACCCTTTGAAGCTCAGAAAGTGCTGAGTACAATATCCCAGGACATCCCGCTCAGGAGGCGATCACCCTGCCTCACACCCAAGGCCCATTTGTCCCATTGTCCAGAAGGAATACACAACACATAACAGGGGCACCATTAACAGTCATGTGTTCACAGGAAACTGACATTAGGTTTAGGAAAATAATGCTAACCTCATATAAGCAGCATTTACAAAACAGTGAATTAAAATCTGTCTTTAGCATTAATGAGGAATTTAAGTTGCAATTAAAATGTATGGAAAAGGAATGTCCCTATCTGTTCCCAAACTGAAGTTATCACTTATTAAGTGTATAAGGGAAGCCAGTGTTAGTCCATGAGAGAGAGAGCCTTACAACAGTGAAAAACGACTTAGGGTCTTTATAACTGTTAGGATATGTAAAACGTAAATGCACATGTCCACTTTTTAAATACCATGTGCCCTGTCCTATGGGCCTATAGGGCCTACGTTTGGGGTGACACCTATGTATTAAAAAAGAAGGTGTTGGCCAGGCAAAAGGTTCATTTCGACATGTCAAAATGGCAGTTTAAAACTGCCCTGCAGGCTGCAATGGATGGCCTGAGGCATACTTTAAAGTGCTACTCTAATGGGTGATATAATGAGTACTGCTGCCTCTAGTAGCATTTAATTGACAGGCCTTGGGTATATATACTAGTCAAATTAAATGTACCCATCAAGAATAGGGCAATGTTATTTTCAAGTCTGCAAATAAGAGATAGGACAGGGTATGCTACTATCAACTCCTGTACCCAAGTGAATTCCATGTATGAGTATGTGAAGTAATACTACTAGAGTACTTGTAGACATATTTGCAAATTGCTTTGTGAAAAGGCCACTATGAGTCTCTCTTAGTCAGTCTCAACACACACGAGTTTACATTGGCCTTCTATCCATAATGACCATCCCAGATCAAGAGTTTAATGTGTATGCAAAGTAAGGATTCTCTGACACCCAACTGGCTTTGCTCTTCTAGTCTGTGAAGTTGCACGTTTTTGCATTTGCTAATAAAAACTAGAAGAGCAATCTTCAATTTCAGAGCAACAACAACCTGATACGAAAATCCATAGACATCAATGATTTCAAAATCCCAAATATCCCAAAATGTGCATTACATAAACAGAAAAAATTGTTAAAAATTAGTTTATATGGTGGATGACATTAATTCTGAATGAAAATACATTTTAAGTGAAAAATGAAAAACCATCTCTAATGGGAATTCACCCGTTCAAATGCAAGGTTACGAAATAGCTTCTATTATAAATAAGACTGTGAACATTATGCAGAATATTAAAACTCTAATTCAGTGTGTTTCCTGTATTGCTCTAGAAAACAGTTACTCAATGTTACATTTAGGCTATTTTAATGCACATGACTCATAATAAGGAGAAACAGGTCAGTCATCTGAACTACTTATATTCCTGTAGCAAGAATTCAACTTAAAGGTGTACTACAGAATTATCTTATTGTGTTCAAATATAGTTCAAGCAAGTTGTTTAATTTATTTTGACTTGATTATTGAGATCTTGAACTGTCTTCGCCTGTTTCTTGTTACATTATCCAAACTATCCTGCGCCCGGCCATTATTTTAACATAAATAGTAATGATTTCCAATATATTTCTAGCTTACAGGTCGCCTAATTTTCAAATTGCTGTCAAATGGTGTGCTAGTTATGTTATGTTTGGTTATTATATATTATTTTGTTATAGAATAATTCCTTGTGCAGCACATCCACTGATATAATTTCACAGCATTCAGAGCTCAATGGAATAGACGCCGTCAAATGGCTCCTGCATTTCTTCATACATATTATTAATTTGTGTTGTTAGTCTGTGTGGTTATGATGACAGTTTCAGCAGTTTCAGGTTTTTTCTTGGAGCATTTTTAAGACTGTGTTTCAAGAATTGTTGATGTGAAAGAGGAGCATTGTCAAGTTACCTAATGGGTAGAATGATATAATAACAGAGTAGGGAGATGTATCCCTTTAAGATATTATCATTTGCTTATGAACCTCTGAAATACCCATCGCCTTATGGTTATGGGCTGCATTTTATGTGGTTTTGTAGGCCAGGTGACATTTCTGGGCTGTTGGTCATGTGATATCTATATTGATATCTCTGTTGTGTTTCTTGTGTAATTATGTTAGCAAATAATGGCCCATATTTATACTCTGTTTGCACCGGATTTGCGTCATATCTTGTGACGCAAATCAGGTGAAAACCTAACTCCATACTTCTGCTTTGACACTAGACCCGTGTAGCAGCACATTTATGGATATAGAGTCATTTTGTTACAGTGGAAACCTACCTTGCGTCAATGAGATGCAAGATAGGCGTTCCTGGGAAAAAGATGATTCAAAGGCATTTGCGCCTTATTTATACTCCCATGCAAAAGTGACACGAGGGAGGAGGAGGGCCTTAATAAATGGCTCTAAGCCCATTTTGAGTAATTTTTTAACACCTGGGTCAGGGCAGCATGGAAGCAGTCCACAGGTGCCCTTCGCTGCACCCAGGGACACCCCCTGCCACCCTCGCCCACCCCTGGAGGACACCCATGAATGGGGGGACCCATCTACGGTAAGTACAGATAAGTAGAGGTAAGTAATTTTTTTTTTAAGTGGCATAGGGGGGCCTAACTTGGCACCCCCCACATGCCACTGTGCCCATTGGCCATGCCCAGGAGACAGGAGTCCCCCTGGGCATGGCCATTGAGCAGGGGGGCATGACTCCTATCTTTGCAAAGACAGGAGTCATTTCCATGGGGGCTGTGGGTCAAAAAATGACGCTAGTCAGATTAGAGTCAATATTTTTTACTCTAACCTGACTTGCACGATTCTTTGACGCACAAACCCCATTCTTCCCTACGCCTCCGCTGCCCGGTTAGCGTCAATTATTTTGACGCTAACCATGCGCAGTGTCGGCTTCGTCATTCATTAAATATGATGCCCAGCTGGCACATTGGAATGGCAGTAGCCAGCGTTAAACTTTTTGATGCAAACCTGCACTAGCGCAGGTTTGCATCAAAAAGTATAAATATGGACCAATGTTTCTGTGAATATTAGGATAGCCAATTATATGGAATATCTGTGCTGGTTTGGATAAATATCAGAAGTTCTGTCTGCCTAAAAGCAATTCAACATTTCAGGTGTTATGCCTAGTCCCCATCCCCTGACATGAAGAGGTGAATATACTTGTAGAAACCTTACAGCATATTTTAGGAGGAAATTGGCCAAACAGAGTCCTAAATAAGGCTGCAATGAGAACCGGAAGAGGATCAGATGTCCAGAAGGAGTTGCACCCACTGAAAGAGCAGTTTACATCACTTATTCCAAATTGTCTGGTTACTAAAGTCAAGGGCATGAACAGTGCTGAAATCAAGGACCAGCAAGACATACAGAGTGAGTGATAACATAATGCATGTACAATAAATGTTTCAATTTGCAATATTATCATTTACAAACATAGAGGCACAGATAACATACTGTCATGCAACACAGGGCAGCACGAGAAGTTGCTGTGCTGTGTTATGTGATAGGAAGATAGTAGAAATGCTCCATATTTATGAAGATATGGGGCATTTCTGTTCGGACCTTGCATTGGTGCATTATATTCCGTCTAGCGCTAAAACAGGCACCTTGCACAAAAGTGCAAGGGGGTCTCCATTACATGCAGCATTGTTGTTTTGCAAAAAGGGACAACTTCCTGCACAAAAAGAATACTTAGAGGCATCATACTTTTTTATGTTTGCTGCAGAATGCTGCACGGGTGGAAATGGGAAATTAAGAGTTAAAATAAAGTTACATGTCCTTGTGATGCCTCACTTGGCTGGCATACCATATTGACACATTGCTCAGTTTGCAAGTGTTAATACATCTGCCAGTGCTCAAAAAACCATGGGCTCCACCCATAAAACAGCTTCCCAGGACAGCATAAAGTAAGGCAGAAACTTGCACTACCTTATGTTACTCAATATTAACTATGTTATGCAGATCTACACAAGTTGACATATATACCAGTTACTATGTTGCATTGTGTGCTGCCTAGTTGCACATATTACATGCCTCAAACAAATTGGAAGGGGGCCTGCACTGCAGGCCTGTATGTATGTGCAGGATAGTGTTATACCTTTACAAAAGCTGCATGTAGAAAATGTACATAGAGCCCATGATACTAAGAACCAACAGTTAACTTGCCTGATCCTCATGCATGACATAGAACACTTGAGTGTCTAAATGTGTGTCACATATCCACAATGCCTCAAGTATGGATGTGCTTTTAAGAAGAAACATACTAGTTGATATGCTTATGATTACAATTTTATGCAGTTTGCATGGATGGTGTGAGGTAACATGGACTCTCTATTTACCTCAACCACATCAACTTTAAGTAGAATCCCTATGCATTGTAAGTAAATTTGACCTCAATGTTGTTCAAAATGTTACATCTACTCTACTTTTACTACTCCATTCAGCAATCAATGTGAAACCTAGTGCTCCAGGGAAGGTAAGTATGTGGAGCTTCAGTTAGCACTATTCACCCAACAACTGTGAAAGGTTATCATCCATCCTGATGCATCCCTCTGGAGTGAAGACTGGTAAATGTAAGATATCTTGGTAAATATGTGTTTCTGTGTGTGAAATGTGTGAGCCAGCAATCCACGTATATTTCTCTGTAAAAATGTTGAAACAAAACACTGCCTGTTGATACAAGAGTGTTACTCAGTGCCATGCTATTGTGAAGGTATAATATAAGTACAGTACTCAAATAATGTAATGTTCTGGTAACATCTAATGAACATGCAAGTAGTAGGTATGTAGATCTTAATTGACTAGTCTCATTCTACAGGTTTGCAGGAACATGCAGGTTTGTGTATCAATGTCCACCGGCAATGAAGACAACTGTGAAGTAAAAATCATTGGCAGATTTATCTATATTTGATGCAATGCAATGTAGCAATAGCACCTGTTGTGGTGCTTCAAATGCTGAGGGCAGGAATGCAACATATCTCCCAAGACATGGGTCGTTCCTGCTCTCTCCCTGAGCTTGTCCACTATGTGCTGCCTAGCCCTAATGCAGGCACCTTTACACCATGGTGCAATAATCCTGGCATTGCAGACAGGATTTACTTTTGTATTTGAAGGGACACCTTTCGCAATAAAACGATCCCCAGAGGTGTTTTCCTGTTTCTAAGTGTGCTGCAGAATGCAGCACACTCTGAAACAGGAGACAACAAGGAGAAATAAAGATGTTTCTTCTAGTTGGGGCCCTATTAGGATAACATACTATTGTGACACATACCCAGGTTTACTTGTCTTGGAAAATCTGGAAACGCACCAAAAACCATGGGTGGATGAGTGGGAACACCTACTTTCCACCAATGCAATTGCTCTCTGACACAGAGTAACACAAGCCAGCAACTTATCCTGTCTTGTGTCACTCTGGATTTACCAAGCAACTCAGGGCCGTGCATGGTGGCTTTGTGTAGCTTAACAAATGTGACTTAAGGAATGCGTTGCCCTTGAGTCACCTAGCGTGACACAAGAGAAACACTGTACTTTGGTACGTCAGGCCCAAAATTGATTAAAATGTACCTCTACAAGTTTTGCTTTAGAAGTTGTTTATTCTTGTAGTCTGGCCTATGTACTGAGGTGTATGCATACCTAATGTGAATATTTCAACATGTTATGTTGTTCCACTTACAAGAGGTTGTGAAACCATGCCACAAGCCCTTACTTGTGACTTTTGTCTACAATTCGTCAGTGTGTTTACATGTTGATATATATGCTTATAATATACCTGTGTAGGAGGACGTTTAATAAATGACTGACATAATCAATGTAAGCTCATCTGCATCAAATACAGCCTTTGTAGAATGCTAACATATACCCGTTCTTTTCCAGAGGAAATTACTGCCACTATTGTACAACAGCCTGTCCATGATGAGCAACCCGTTTTTGATTCTCCCATGCCCCCATAGATAAAGACACTTTGAAACAGCTCCTGGACACAATTGACACTTCTCCTCTGATCTTGACAATGGAAGAAGATGATGGTAGGTCTTCAAGTGACCAACGTAGATTGTTCATCAGACATCTGTTTGCCATATTACCAGCAAGGACTATGGTGAACCCCCCAAGTCAACTTTCAACGGAGAATAGAAAGGGGTCTAGCAGTGTTTGGTGGAAGAAGTCAAATTGGGGATGGAGATCATAGAGGGCACTACTAAAGGAGTTCAGAGGTGTCTCAGCCGCAATAAGGGGCTGACACTCATCCTCAGCTCCACAAAATGAATGGCCCCTTAGCTGACAATGCTGATGTAATGATGTTGAGAGGTGAAAAAAGGTCAGCCTTCAACATCTAAAACCAGTGATGTTGTCAACTAGCTAGGAGCAATCAATTCATCTATCCAGTGTTCAGAACAGGAGCTGGAGGTCTTCGGCGACTGATTGGAGTCCAAGATGGACTCCTTCATGGCAGCAACTAGTGCCCTCAACAGCAACGCTGCTGTTGTTGACAGAACCAGCAAGTAATTGCCAGGGAATATCATGGAGTATTATTGGCATTCACTAATCTTCTGGGAAATTGAGCCATACATCTTCATATTTGTGCACAGGAGCCACCCAACATCACTCTCAGCCTCCTGTTCCATCCCAACTAAATGAACAGGAGGCTGAACATTTTTTAGGGGATGAAGAGGTACAATTTCCAAATGTAGAACTAGAAATTCAAAATCCAAGTGAACTTTAATGACTGTGTTCTGGTCAGTTATTCAATTTGTCATGTGTTTGACACTATGGCACCTTATTTTCAAACAACTTCATTCTTCAATTGGTGACATGTAGCTGATCTTGTCCGTCTGGTCTAGTCATGAAGCATCCTTTTTAGGTTCTGGTAGTGATCTGTGTGTGTTTTTTAGTCATCAACCTCTATTTGTATTTGTTTATCTATTTGCACCATGTTGTCTGGCTTCCCCCCTAGAACAAATGTGCTTCTTTTCACATTCCTCATGAAGTAATGTGGGTGACTTAAACACTTATGAAAAGTTCTAATAAGATACCATGACAAGAGTGGTTGTGTTTCACTTTATTTATCTACTATGTTGTTTCCGAACCACTGATATGATGCTGTGATACATCAGCAGAGTGTAGACATTGCACACTATCATGCTACCCATGATAAACCCACATGAACCAAGATATTCTACATATGTAAGGTGTGTTAGTTCAACCTCAGGCTCAACATTATAAACAGACACACACATTATAGAAGGCACTAATTTAAATTCTTAAAAATCTGTTGTTACTGTAGTCTACCTAGTCATCATTCAGTAGCCTATATACGGAATACAGAGGAGTTCATCATTTTCCATCTACAATAGCAATAATGTAGGTAAGTAATTAAAATGCTTACAGAGGGTGCAAATGCCTGTCAACATCTTGGAGCAAGCATCCAGAAAGAGCCCTTCAAGATGAAGAAGTATTTAACCCAGGAGGAAATAAAAACAGGTTTTTATCTATTTCATAAATTGTAGCAGACTGGGCTCTAAGATGGCAAGGGAGTGGGTTACACAATTTACAGGTAGAGTAGGAGTAGCTGCTACCTCATTGAGCATTATTGGTTCTGGGGACCACCACCAATTTAGCTGAACTAGAATTAGATTGCGAGTAGGAAACTGCCAAGGAAAAAAGCTTTTGGAAGTAGTCAGGGCCAGACTTATGAAATGCTTTATGGGCCCAACAGAGAGCTTTGAACTTGAGCCACTCGCAAGCTGGCAGCCATTGAAGTTTGACAACGGTTTGTGAAACTGAACTAAATTTTGGGAGGTTCATGAGTAAACAGCTAATGAATTTTGAAGGATTTGGAGTTTTTTCGATTGGTGTTGCTTAACACCCACATACAATAGCCTATCCTTGAGATGACTAGTGCTCCGATGACTGTTTTCTGGAGCTCAGGAGGGATAAAATGCTAAATCTTTTTCAAAATTCCTAATATGAAAAAACAGGAGGAAGTACCTGATTAATTTGATCAGTGAAACACAACTTTACGTCAAAGAGGACTTCTAAATGTTTGGCTTTTTGCACTGGTGGAGGTAGTGTGGCAAGATTTAAAGGTCACTAAGAGGTATTCCAAAAGAAGGAGTTGTTACCGAATAGGAGTACCTTGGTCTTTTCAGAATTTAATTTAAGACAGTTGTTCTTCATCCAACGGATGATTTTTACCACACAGTTGTTGAACTGTTTTGGAACCTCTTTGATGTTAAATGAAATAGACACATTTATATGTGTATCATCGGCATAGGAACTAACCGAGAAACCACAGGTGTGGACCAGGTTGACCAAGGGGGTGTCACTGAAATGTGTGGGGCTTAACGATGATCCTTGATGGTCCCCCATGGAAGGGAAAAAGGCTCTGAAGTGAAGTCTCCAAATGTGACTACTTGCTCTCTATTGGACAGAAAGGAACTTAGCAGGGAAAGTGCCAAGTCCTGGTGCCAATAATTTAAAGCCGGTTGAAAAATAATGAATGTTTAACTATCAAAAACAGCTGACTCATCGAGCAACAGCAGAGCAGCTTTTCTACCCTTGTCAACAATGGGTTTAATTTCCTCTGTGGCTGCCACAAGGGCTGACTCAGTGCAGTTATTGGGTCTGACCCCATGTTGTGAAGAATCTAACAAAAAACTTTCATCAAGGACAGCTATTATATCCTCATTAATTACCATCTCTAAGATCTTACCTGGCAAAGAAAGGCGAGAGATGTGCTGGTAACTCTTCACATTATGGGGTGGGCTTTTTAAGCAAAATGAGTACTGATTCCATTCTCAATGCTATCTGAAGATGTCCTGAGATCAGGATTTTGCTCAGTTGTGCTGTGAGATGGACTGGTACTGTATTAAAGACCCTGTGAAGAACAGAAAGAGGGCATGGGGCAGAGGTGGGCATAGATTTGTGGATTTGATGAGCTTGACAACCTTCTCCTTAGAGAGGGCATGAAAGCTACAAGAGAACTGGAAACAGGATTGGTCTTAGCATTAATGACCTCTTCATTCATGTTGTCATGTATAAAATTTTCCAAAGATGTAATGTTGAATTAGAGGTTCATTAAGGATGACATTTGCCTTTGTTTGAAACCAATTTGCCTATTTATTGCTCGGAGCTTGATCAGGACAGACAGTATTTTTTATTACAGTTAGATAGGGCGTTTTCTGTTTTAAATAGCCCCTTAGCAGAGTTTTTGGCAGTATTCACTTTGTCAGTGAAATATCAGGATTTTCCACAATAATTAGGGACTTATAAGCTTTAACAAGTAGTTTATGTTTATTCTTTTCCTCGGGCAGTAGGACTCCCGTTGTTAGAATGAGACTGCTGGATCAGGGCCAGCTGCACCACTGTTGGTGGGTGATTGAGTCACTCCCACACTGTCTTGGCAGCTCTTGGCCCAGCCCTTTTGGCTAGCTAGCAGCATCTCACCAAAACCTGAAAGAAAAGGTGATTTGTGGCAGCCTTAAACATGACACTCTATGGTTTCTCAGGGGAAGTCGTGGTTGACAAGTCTGACCCCTTTCTTTCATTAGCAAAAGGCCTCATACACACACCTAGGCCAAAGAAAGAGACGCAGGATGGTTTTCAATATATTTATTGAACACTCTGCAATCTACAATAAAATATCTGAGCGGCAATTCTTAGGACATTGAGACATAACATAATTAGAATAGAGGTGAACAGCTAGAAGAAAATAAAAAGTCCCAGCATATTGGAATAACATACATGAATGAATTCTACCTAACCCCTAACTCCTAAGCAAGAGTATAGCGGTGATAGCCCAATCTGTTCATACTTAGTCCATGAGAGGAGCACCCACCACATTACCTGAAAGATAGGGGTCTGCCGACCGTCTCCCGGGTTGGCGGAGAAGACAGGACCAAGTTCAGCAATGAAATGCTATGCAGTGTGGATGGAATCCTGTCTGGAATTACCTCCCTGTTGCCCCTTGGCCTGTACTGTGTTTTTATAAGAAACATATTTTATTTCCATGAAAAAGGCCTGACTGGGCATGTGCCTAAGTGTTGGACTGTTTACATACTCTTGTGGCGACAATTGCTAGCTAGATTACCATGTACTTGTTCCTGTCAACCTTGGACGGGGTACTTGGTGAAATGTCATCCACAGAATAATAATAACAGTGCTTTCACAGAATCACAAAGTTACAGCTGATTAGAAAACAAAACATTTCCACTTAAAGCAGGGGTTTAACTAAACATGAATACAACTGAATAAATGAAATCAGAGCACATAAAAGGGCACAGGCTGCAGGCCTAAACTAAGATGAAATATGTATGGCCAAGCAGAGTGTAAAAGAAACCCACAACAGTCTTTCTTCCATATTTGCTCCTGAACCCTACATTCTTGTTTAAAATCTCTAAGTTCAGGAGAATAGCATGGGGCAGAGGACTTACCCTTATGGTTTTTCACTATTTCTATGGGTAGGTAGCAGTGACATTGACCCATTTGGCATAGTTAGTAGATGCTGAGTCGATTTCATTCCCTAGCTTGGGATGGGACCTCCCACGAATGTTATTTAGTTCCACACTGTCAATTTTCTGTCAGGGTTGAAAAATAAAGGATGTAGATGCAGTAAGATTAGAGGAGTTATTGGTTGGTATGTTAAGCAACATGGATACAGCTTTGTGGTGTGTCCAAATTACAGGCAGGACCTTTTCAATGGCTAAATCTGGGTTACTAGTAAAAACACCATCGAAGGTGTGGTCAGCCTTGTAAGAAGTAAGGCTCACTAACTATGTGAGGTCAAAGCTGAGCAGGCTATTGACTCGACATTTTGTATCTCTGTCTCCAGGTTACTTTAAGTGAAAATTAAAATCACCCATGCAGTACAATTAGGGATTTCATACATAATTTAATAACATCCATTATTGTTTGGATAAAGTTATCTCTGGGACCATGCGGGCTATAGATTAAAAGGCCATTAAAGACACTCAAAGTTTTAATCTCAAGTTAAATATTCAGAAACAAGGTGAGTTATCTGCTTAAGTGTGGCCCTTAAATAATTGCAATAAAATCCTTTACCATGTTTACTTTGTCGGTCAATTCTGAAAACATTGTAGCCTTCAGATTTAGCTATTCTAAGATTGGAGTCTGATGACACGTCACCCCAGGTCTCCTTTAAACAAGTTATGTAAGAGACCTCATGATCCATAAACTCATACTTGTTTTTAATTAATGATCTGATGTTTAGATGTGCGTCAAATGTGTGGGTCATTTTAGAGGTGAAACTACAAAGACACTGAAGGGCACAATTCTGTAATAAGGGGGCTAAATTGGGTCTAAAAAGAAAGTTGCAGTTCATAAAGCAAAACCGACTAGATAACGAGTCGAAATTGTGTGTTACGCACAGTTTGGACCTATCTGAGTTGCCAAATTCAAAAATGTCTTCTCTTGAAAAGATCTGGATGGAAAAGCAGCCGGGGCCCTGGTGCAGGGCACAGTCCAGCCACGGACGGGTGCACATGGACTTGCCTTTGGTGCATCAAAGCGCATGTTTGATGGTCCCTTAAGAGGGTTGGCATCAAACAAGCATGGCTGGGGGTGTGGCCAAGCTGCTGAAGTGCGATTAGATACTTCACAGTTAAAATCAAAGGGTAAAGAAACGTAACTAACTGGGGTGCAGCATTCCCTTCATACTGCACAGGCTCCCCTATGTAGTAAGAATACTGGTAAATAATAGCAAACTGAAAAAAATCACGAGAAACAACTGAAACACATAACAACAATATAATAGGTGACAAAGCCTTCCAGTTTGGTGGGATAAAATAGGAGCAGGTACCTCTTAAGATAGCTGCTATGTGTCTACATGGAAAACAAACTGCCTTATGTGTGAGCAGTAATCGGGTCACAGCGCAGACATGCTTCATTCTCCCTTATGGTGGTTGGCATCAATGGGTGTGGCTGGGGGCATGGCCAAGCTTCCGAAGTGTGATTAGATGCTTCAAAGTTAAATCAAAGGGCAAGGAAATAGGACTAACTAGGGTCCAGCAACCCCTTCATACTATGTAGTAGGAACACAGGAAAATAATAGCAAAATAAAATAATTGTGAGAGGCAACTGAAACACAAAAAAACATTATAATACGTGACACAGCCTTTCAGTTTAGCAGTATAAAATAGGAGCTAGGCTCCTCATAAGATGGCAGCTAAATGCCTGCAAAGAAAACAAACCACCTCTTGTGTGAACTGCAACTACGACACTGTGCAGATGTTCTTCACGGTCTCTTAAGAGGGCTGGCAGCAAGGGGCGTGGCTGGGTTCATAAATAGTTTGTTCTAGCAAGGACATGTCTCGACTAGCTCAAAGAAGTGGTAAACAATACAATGAGGCCTTTAATAATATGCATTGTAATTTTGACGTTGTTGCTTCTACATACACCATTGGAAGGGTTTCATATATATTTATATATATATATATATATATATATATATATATATATATATATATATATATATATATACATACATACACACACACACACACACATATATATATATACATATACACACACACACACACATATATGTATATGTTTAAATATTTAAATATACGTATATGTATTTACATATATATGCCCTCCCACAACATAGCTGTTTGCTATGGCTTGGCTGCAGCTTTGAAAGTTGCAGCCAACCCACAGCATACACTCAGCTTGCAGCGAGGGAGAGCTGTCAAACAGCTCTCCCTCACTGGCTCTCACAGGAGGTGGAGAGCCTGCTGGAACTGTGTGGGCCTTCAGGCTCCCCACCTGCTCCCAACATTGTGACTGGGTACCCTGGGATACCCAGGTCACACGGCTGGGCCCTGGGGTCCCCAGGGCCAAGACCGGCCTGGGAAAGGGAGTTGCACAGCCCCCTTCCTAAAAAAATATTTAGGCCAGGCCTTGGGGGATCGGGTCCCCGGGGCTGAGATTATTCTGGGGAGGGGGACCGTGCTGCCCTCTCTGCAAAATAATTAAATGTTTAGGCCGTGCTTCAGGGTATGGGGTTCCCTGGGCTGACATCATCCTGGAGAGGGGGGGTAGCATGGTCCCCCTCCCCCCCCAAAAGAAATATTTAGGTCAGGCCCTGCGCAGTGGTGGTTGGAACACATAGCACTAAAAATGTCTTTACATTAAAAAAAACATAAAGATTCACCGAAAAAAAACTAAGGTTACAGGGATGTTATACTTAGATTCTGAATTTGTCTCATACAAAACCATAGAAATTCAGTAGAGTTATTTCAAGTAACTATAACTTGTGTCCTAATAGAAGCTGAAAAAACTCAACCAAAGAATTATTTCAAACAGTTTCTCTACTAACAACTACATCACTTATTAGTCATACTATTCTTCCAACAAAAAGTGGTAGCCATTTATAACAACTTCTCTCCTCCAACACATGCCCTTATTACTGATGCTGGCAGTCTAACAAGTGCCTATACTGACAAAACATCTTAGCCAGTTCGCCTCACCTTCTAATGAGGAGATCATAGGCCTTTTAACTTCTGCAAAATCTGGGTCTCCTAAAGATCCCTGTCGTCCTCGAGTGGCTAGATCGGTGGCTACAACTATCACTCCAGTGTTGCATAATGTCTTCTAACCGGCTATTTTCTGTGAGTCTGGAAGAAAGCCTCAATACTTCTGCTTAAAAAAAGCTTTGTTTGAACCCTAAAAATACTAACAACTATTGTCCCTTATGTCGCCTACCTTGGCCTGTAAAAAATGCTGAAAAAGAAGCAATTGATGGACTTTGTCAATTCAAATAACATCTTAGATGAAACACAGTTTTTCTTTCATAACAGCTCTGCTTAAGGCAACAGAAGGCATCAGGTATTTGCTTGATCAAGGGTGCGAAATGTTCTTATTCTGTTGGATCCATCAGCAGCCTTTGATACAGTTAATCACAGGCTGCTGATGGATCGTTTGGCCAAAATCGGAATTAGGGGTGCTGTCTGGGATCTACTGAACCCTTTTCTTACCAAGGGGAAGGAGGAGGTAAATCTGGGCTGTTTTGTTTCACCCTCATTCTCTCTCCCATGCGGGGTCCCACAGGGATCCTCACTTAGTCCCACCCTTTTTTTATGTTTACACCAGCCCTCTCACTGACATAATCAGATCTTATGAGTTTTCCATCACATCATACACTGACTACACTCAGATTGTCATCACTTTGGCTAATAATGACACATGGATTGAGTCCAGGTTTTGTGACTGTATGCAGTCTGTTTACAATTAGATGAATGGAAATTGTCCCAGTTTAAATGAGGATAAGGCTGAGGTGTTACTTTTCGGGTCTCAGATGTTGTTCTGGACCTTTTGTGGTGGTCACATGAGCTGGGTTCACTCCTGTCTCAACAGCTCATTATTTAGGTGTCCTCATTAATAATAAATTGTCCTACTCTGAGCGACCTCATCCGCTTTTTACACTCTCAGATCAATAAAAATGAACCTCTCATCTATACCCGAACACTTGAAAAAATGATTGGTGACCTCTTTAGTCATGGTGAAATTGGATTACTGTAATGGATTGTTTCTAGCAGCCCATCAGTACATATTGAATAAGCTTCAAATCCTGCAGAATGCTGCAGCTTGACTTCTGGTAAATATACTAACATGTTTCAGTTTCCAGTCACATTAGGAAATTGCATTGGCTCCCTATAAGACACATAACTACTTTCAAAGCTCTCTACTTTGCCTACAAAGTGCTTAATAATTCAGGCCCAGCTTTTTTCAAACACAACTTCCGATGGTACTTCCCAATGAGGACTCTCAGGTGGTTATGAAATCTACCCCCCCTATGTCCTAGCTTTTAGGAAAGTTTTAAGACATGGCTGTTTAACAAAATCTAGGATCAAATACTTCTTTGGATTCTATTTTTTTTCCTGATAATGAACCTCTATGATATCCAGCTAGCTCCAAGACACCTTTGGGTATACGTTGCACTGTATAAATTGATTTAACATAACATAAGATAAGGTAACTATAACTTGCGCCATCACCATGCACTGCTAATTACCCTAAATATACAGCAGTCATGAGAACTTTTATAATGTCCTTAAAAGTATAAATGAAACATTAGCAGTCAAATGTTTGAAGAAAAACCTGTGCGTGGCTTGGGTACGAATTATAGTTACCTTAGGGCACGAGTTATAGTTAATTGAAAAAACTCTATCTAGAACCGCTGAATATCTATGGTTTCGTATGAGTAAATTCTGAACCTAACTATAACGTCCCTGTAAACTTCAGCTTTTTCAGTGAATTTCTAAGGTTGTATGGCATTTTAAATTGTAAAGTGTGATAGTCATTGGGCAAGTTGTGTAGCATGATTTAACTTTGCTACTTGTGATCACTCCATGGATTCTGCATGGCCCTTCACAATATATGTGCATAGTAATTGAAAAAGTAGTGTCATACTTTAATACTGTACTAGATGGGAAGAACAATGTGGCATGACATTTGGAATTTTGCCAAATAAGCAGCCATTTAATTCTAGGATTTACTTCTATCTCTGTTGCCACTTGTAGCTTTGGCCTTCAAACAATTTAGTATTGTCCTACATATCCCACATCTTATAATGAATATATATCTTCAGGTCTAGTATAGTTAATCTTTGTAGAGTCATATCAGTGACAAATACCAGCAATGAATGCGTAGTTTTTTACAGTAGTCAACTTACAGTGGACGTCTGACATTGCAAAGTAAAAGAAATACCTTTCTAACATTGAATTTAAATTTAATCTACTCTACCGGTCACACAATGCAGCACAGTAACCTGGCCAAGAGGGCTGTGCTGTCTAAAGGTCTACATAATCGTTGCATATGCCTGATGTCAAAGTATGTGTGTCAAAATGCACATATCTACACATGATGTTGAGTAGCTACATATGAACTCACACAGCAAAGTTTCTATGCAACAAATAACTTAGCCTCAAATTACATGCTTAATATGTATTTTCTAACAAAAACATATGAAGCACTCAAATAAAGAACTACAATATTTACTTTTAAAATTCAACACACTCTAAAATGCCTAACTACCACTGTCTAAACCTACTCTACTTATTCTAAGCTAAATCCTACTATACTTACACTTAATGTAAATCTATTTTAACTTTTCCTAACACATCGTAAAATAAACATAAACTCCTACCCCCCTTAATATACATAAACATACGCACACCTACACATATTATGGCCTACACATTTGCTAATTACACATCAATTACTCAACAAATATATATTTTTTGAATTGTTGTGTTTTTAATTTGTTTTCCTAAACATATATCACTAACCCCCTTCCACCAATTTGCTTATCCCACTTTTACTAAATATAAAACGTAGCACTGCAACTATTTAAAAATCCTACTCTTCACCTATTACTAAAACTACTAAAGACCCTACCTAACAAACTAATTTAACACACATACAAATAAAATAAAAACAATTAAAGGGACACTGCTGTGAAAGAGTCGTTTTTTTTGTGAACATTTGATGGGCTATCAGGTGAAGTGCTTGCTGGTACCGGCAAAATAGCCAATTGTGTTGGATTTGGAGTCCTGATTTAGAGCTTGATGGATGTAATACTCTATCACAAATGTGACAGAATTCTGTCCGCCATATTACAGTTCCCATAGGATAAAATGGGATCGTACTACAGCGGACGGTACATCTGTCACATTTGCGATGAAGTATTCTCCTTCTCCAAGTTCTAAATAAGGTCCTAAGTACTGGGGCAACCAACTATTGGATTGCACATGTGATAGACGTAGGGCAGCAACTCCAATTGATTTACCCCATTGGGTTGAAGGTACAGACCATATTTCTTGATCTTTGATGGCGAGTATCAGAAACTCACTCTGTCACTATCCCACTAGATTGGTGTTCACTCTCTCACTACACTTAGCCAGAACTTATCACATGATTTAAATAATGGCTTGGACTTTTGGGTATCCCGGCTAACAGGCATTACCAATATTTATTTGACTAAGTTATGATAGAACTGCAACACTCACAGTATAAAATTGTAGTCTACTGCAGTTCTATTTGTCAGGAGGAGGATTGTATAAATAGTGGTTAGTGACACAGTTAATGAATGTTTACATTAACAGTTTTGCCAAAAACACATCCATCCTTTCAGCAAATATCAAGGATGGATTTGCTAAATCACATACGAAATGCACCTTATAATGCTGCAACATTTACACCTTGGACCTATACAGCCTGTCTATGGGCTGTGCAGCATCTATTTGACATATCACATGGCACACACAGCATGCTAGCATCTTAATTTGATATCATCAGAAATAATAATTCAAGTATATGAGTATTGTAATATGCAAGATGCAATAAAGATCCTCACACATACAGCTGATTTTGCCTTCATTACATGATATGGACTTATGGCAACAAGCAGTATGGCTACAGGCATGATGTAGCCATATTAGGAATTCTCATTGGAGATTGCGTACTGTTGACATATAGGGGGTCATTCCTACCCTGCCGGTCCGAGACCGCCAGGGTAGGGGACGGAGGAAGCACCGCCAACAGGCTGGCGGTGCTTCTGGGGCTATTCTGACCACGGCGGTAAAGCCGCGGTCAGAAAAGGGAAGCCGGCGGTTACCCGCCGGTTTCCCGCTGCCCCTGTGAATCCTCCACGGCGGCGCTGCAAGCAGCGCCTCCATGGGGATTCCGACCCCCTTCCCGCCAGCCTGGTTCTGGAGGTTTTCACCGCCAGAACCAGGCTGGCGGGAACGGGTGTCGTGGGGCCCCTGAGGGCCCCTGCAGTGCCCATGCCAATGGCATGGGCATTGCAGGGGCCCCCTAACAGGGCCCCACATTGATTTTCAGTGTCTGCTTGGCAGACACTGAAAATCGTGACGGGTGCAACTGCACCCGTCGCACACCAGCAACTCCGCCGGCTCCATTCGGAGCCGGCTTCCTCGTTGCTGGTGCTTTCCCGCTGGTCGGGCGGGCGGCCTTTTGGCGTCGCCCGCCAGCCCAGCGGGAAAGTCAGAATGACCGCCGTGGTCAATTGACCGCAGTACGGTCTTCTGGCGGTTCCCGCTTGGCGGGCGGCGACCGCCGCCCGCCAAAGTAGGAATGAGGGCCATAGTTGTCTGGAATTTGGTGTATAATGAAGCCACAACTGGCAAGGGTGACTATCTGATGACTGTACAGAACAGTGTACATACATTGTAGTATGCAAGCACGAGGAAGGAAAACCATTTATGTAGTATGTCATACACAGATACACAGAGATCTAATAGCAGTAAAACTGGGCTTTGTATCACTCCTCTTGTGTCCTGACTAACATGAAACGTTTACATATCAGTTATGCTAATGAAACTTCATTGTTCTATTATCTGTTTTTTCACATGCAGCCATCTAATAGGGAAATCCTTATCTGACTAATGAGTGTTTGGTTCGGTGAGATAAAGGGAGCTATAAGCAACATCTATATTTAACTTTCAAAAGACATTTGGGCCCAGATTATCTTCATTTTCCCTTATGGATAACACAATAAGGTAGTACAGATCTTAAAATGCCACAAAAGTGGCCATTTGTAATGTGTTGCATTGCTGTGCAACTAGAAGTAATTCAAAACAGTGGCTTGTGCTGCATTACTGTACATTTTTCTGTGAGGCATTCCATGGATGGAGCATGGTCGTTTCCTGTGCATCTACCCATGGATTTCATACACTCCCAGATTTCATAAGGTGTGTACACCTGATATTGCATTATATTTTTACCCCTTCCAGAGAATGGCCTAAATAAGAGGCATATATAATGTATCATTCTTATAACCTAGTTCTATGCGCAGCATTCAACAGCACACATAGGGCTATTTTATGTTGTGTGCACATATATAAAAAACTCTATTAACAGATTTGATCCATGCTGCATATTCCTTAGATGAACTTTGTTCATATTGCTGCACTATGGTTATGTATGCTATATTTTCAAAGTTACATATACAATGCTGAGTACACAATTTAACCAATGTAGGCCATAGTCTATTTGAACATTTCATATTTGATGTACCTGTAGTCATGTGCCCTTGACTATGTTTATGTGCCTGTGTGTAAATATTTCTTAATAAAATAGGAAGTGGTTCTTATGACACACAGGAAATGTAACATTCTTACAGTGGTGTGTAAGTTATGATTATGATGCACAAATGTGAGGGCGTACTATGTGCAAAGAAATCCTTTGCTTTGTCCTTGTGTCTCCTAAGGAAACAACAGGCGAAATGAAAGACTTCAGTGTTATTTTACATTCCAGGCAAGCCTACTTTCGTGTGCCCTAGAGTGGGTTTGCACATACCTTTCACACACGGCATCATTTGTCTGTGGATTTACGTGACAGTTCAGGCTGGTAAGCATTCCATTGTGGATCAATGACATCTACATGCATGAACACAATTTGTTATACACATTGGCAGATTGAATACATCTACTAACTATATGAATGCATGTAAATAGTGTGGATCTCACACCCAATCATAATCTGCTACATCTTTTGTTCTACAATTTACTTCCTCTGTCAACATGCACTACCGCTTGCAGCACATGTGAAAAGAGGACAAAATAGTTCAGACTCAATTTAAACTATAATTTTATCCCTTTCTGCTAATCAACAGTTTGCAGGCCCTAAAACATACACCCTTCCACAATGTTGCATGGATTTCTGTACTGTTGGTAGACTGCACAAAGTACCTCTGCGCATTGATAGACAGACTGCTCCATATCTATGCTGATATGGTGATTGTGTTCTCTTCCCCTTTGACGTGACACAGCAAAACACAGCAAATGTATGCATTGCATGAGGGATTGGTACGTATGACCCCTCAGTGGTACCCAGTGGCTACCTATTGGACTTTGCCCTTCCTCCATGTTCATTCCAAAGCTTTTCGCCTTCCTCCTCCTATTTTAGTGCTCAATTTTCTAGCCTAATCAGTGGCAAACTACTTGTACTTTCTCCTCTAATCATGGTAACATTGGCTTATACCCATATGTATTTTACTTATAAGTTACTAGTAAAGTGGAACTATATGTGCCCAGGGCCTGTAAATTAAAAGCTATTAGTGGGCCCGGGCACTGATTCCACCCACTTCGGTAGCACTTTAAACATGTCTCAGGCCTGCCATTGCATACCATGTGTGTGCATTTTTAAACTACTATTTTGACCTAGCAAAGTAAACCTTTTGCCAGACTTAAACAGCCTAGAGGGCATGGTGTAATGTATTTAAAAAGTAGAACATGTTTTTTTTTTAAGTTTTACATGTCCTGGTAGTGAAAAACCCTTACATTTGTTTTTCACTATTGCAGGCTCTATCTGTCCCATAGGATAGCATCAGCGTTGCCTTAATACCTTTTATAAGTGTTATTTTCAAATGAAAGACATAGCTAATTCATGTCTGTTGTCTCTGCAATCACAATTTAACATCCTAACTTATGTTGAAGTTTGATTTTAAATTGCAATTCTGAAAATGCCACTTTTAGCAAGTTGGCATTTTCTTGCCTTAGCCATTTAGTGCCAGTAGTCTGTCTCTGGTGACAAGACTGGGTGTAAGTGACAGTTAGACTTTGTGAATTCCTCCCAGACAGTCTCACAATAGAGGGGTTAGATGTGCCTGAATGGGCCATCTGCTGGCAGGATAGGGAGCGGGGCAGAGCACAGCACCACTTGCAACTGAATGGCCTGAGCTCTGCCTTCACTAAGGGGCTAACAACCTTACATTGTTACTGCAGCCAGGTTGGAGTCAGGGAAGGTAGGAATTTTCATGCATTTCAAACATACTGTCTAGAATCTTCTCCCACCTTCCAGAACCAGTGCACCAGTGTATAAAAAAGGGGACCTCGGGTGTCACCTCTCCAGCATACTTCTGGACCTGTGGATACTCTGCCAGGAAGAAGGACTCCTGTGCTGCTAAAAGAACTGCCACTCTGCTAGACTGCTACTCAGAAGGAGCTACATCCTTACTATGCTTAGCTGCTTCCATCTGCCCTTTTATCTGGGGAGGAAGAACTGGACCTGCAACCTATCCTAAACCCAGTACTCTAGAGTGACTCAAAGGGCCAGTCTGCTGGTCTCATTATCTGAGCCCCAGGGACATAGGAGGCTCCCTAACACTCCTGGAACCATCTTCACTGTTTTCCTGACCCCCAAATGGTGCCTCCCAGGTCACGCACCTTTGGTGTGGCTCTCGAGCTCTTGAAATGAAGCTTTGGGCTCTTTGCAACAGCTACTGAAAATCAGAGCATGCTGCCGCCAGCCTGTCTCTTTGCACAGCAAGCATCGATCACCCATGGAGGACCCCCACTGTGAAGCTGCAGCCTGCCCATCAACTACTCCCGGCCTGCTCTTCTCGCCATGCTGACCACGGCTCATGGCATTCTCCTTGCTCTCTGTGACGCTCTCCATCATAAATGGGATTCTTGCAACAAAACTTGAGAAGGTAAAACTTCAGTGGGACTACTCTGGGACTGTATCCAAATGATGCTCCATCATGACCAGCTTGAACTTTTGACTTTGACCTGGTCCCGTGCTACTAGATTGCCGCAGTTGGTACTTTATGCTTTTAGGTGCTATATTGCAGTTTGTTCTTTAAAAATTCATAACACTAGTTCTACTGTTGGATTGTTGTCATTTTGGTGTTGTATTATTTATTAAATTAACCTGGTGTGGTTGCTTTTTATGTGGTGTTTTTAATGTTTTACTGTTTGAGGTGCTGCACAAATACCTCACACATTGCCTCTAAGTTAAGCCTGACTGCCCTGGGCCAAGCTACCAGGAAGATGAGCACATCTTAATTTGGGGTTTGGTTGTGCGTTACCCTGACTAGGATTGTGGTTGATGCTTAACCAGGGCTCAATCCCATTCAACAAGTACCCCAATGTCAAATACTACCTGTTTCGCTCATTTGCACCCAGTATGTGTGGAGCATTTAATTGATGGTATATTTGGTTATTGAGAAAAATATTTCAGAACCACATAGGAATAATAAAATATACAATTTAACATGCCAATCAGTAGACCATTTTCATATTTCATATTCTGGGACCACTCATTTATAAAACTGTGCCTACATTTGTAGGCATCATGGGTACTTCCAGGTTCTGGGCAAGGACAACAGTGAACTCTCCTTTGTGGTCCACAATGGCCTGCACATAAATTGAATTGTTATGTTTCTGATTACAGAAAATATGTGCAGTTGCTGCAGGTGGAGGCAATTGTACATGGGTGCAATCTTTTCCACCCAACACATGAGGAAGTCCTGCAGTGACATTGAAATCTTGCTTGGTGGCTAGTTGTTTTTGGCTGTTTTTGGTGAACAGCAGGTACTGTGGGATCAGCTTGATGACATCATCCAACACAGATGGCAGAAATTCAGAAAATGCACCCTTGTTGTATTTACAAATTACAAGTTACATTTTTCTATTAGCAATTTTACAACTGCAGAGACTCTGCATATACAAATATAGGACTGCTGTGTCTTTTTATGTTTACAGTTCTCCATCTCGACCTTGGAGTTTCAGGAGTCGCAAAATTAAACTTCGTGAATACCAAAGAATTGTCAACTTCCACAAAAGTGTAAGGTAACTTTTGTGAATCAAGCCCTGACTGTCTAAATATGGCCATATCTGGGATGGAAACTGGGTTCATACACTAGAGTGACTATAGGATAAAGCATGATTCTGAGGCTCAGGATTATGTGGTGTAGAGACATGTAAAACACTTGTTTCCAGTCTGCCATCTGACTGTTGACTGTAGAACTATTGAAGGAAAGGGAGAATTTTCAGGACTTTCGTTTCTTTAATCACCTGACAGATGGTCTTTGACCGTCTGGGTGAAGTCATGAGCAGTGCATTAGCCAGAAGTTGTGGTTGAATAGTAAACCCAATATGGCAGTTTTCAGTGGTATGGTCATGGTTAATTGTGGTTTACTCCGCGTTTTATGGTGATAATTAAGATAAATCTGCTGCTTCCTTTTACTAGAAAATGATTATGTTAACAACTATTTTTTTCATATAACGGAGGCATGTTTTATACCAGAAGATATTACATGATGGATCAAGAAAGATGAAATACTACGCCAGCTAGACCATAGAAATTGTACTCGCCTAAATTATAAAGATAAGGAATAATGCTCTGTATCCTAATAAAGGTGGTTTGATGCAATAGGACTCCCACATTCGGGGATAACATTGGTTGCCATCCATTGTATCCACCAAATAATGTCCCAATATGAAATTTCATGTAGCTATGAGTAAGGCCTTCAATGTTGATATACGTTATAAACAATTAACTGTGCCTGATATAAGGACAAATCATAAAACACAAAATTGACTCTTGAGGGATTACTCAATTGACATCATTTTGGACCAATAAAACAGAAGTGGATAATGGATGATTTTGACACATGAGGGTGTATATAATAATAAAACATATTTTGTAACATAAGAGACAATGATTAGATTTCGAATTGTGATTGTTTATGTATGTGTTTGCTTTATTTGAAGGGATGATCCTGATGAGGCCAGAATTAAATAGGCCAAAACGCATCGGCAACAACATAACAGGAGTTCCTATTATTTATTGATATGTGGATAGTGGTGGATTCCACTATCTGTTCTACAGTGAAAATAACAGCATCAGACTCTGGGAATTAGATTTAGCCCAATCGACTACCTGGTTAGACAGACTTGTGTTATTTGAAATAAAGGTGGATTACAGTTATCTAATAAATCACGCATAAGGGCGATGTATTGTATATAATGTTTTTTATAGACTATATGTGATTGTTATTGGTGTTTTTTAGAGTGGCAAGCGGTTAATACTGCAAAGAGTGTACATTGAAATAATAAAAGAAATGATATATATTAGGACAATAATAATTTATGTTTTATTGGTCCAAAATGATGCTGATTGATTAATCCCTCAAGAGTCAATTTTATATTTTATGATTTGTTTGATTGCCCAGACTCTAGGGAGTTATAATTGGGGGCACCCCTGGTTCTGTATATATATGAAATACAGGACAGTCATAATGTATTGAAAAGTCCATTTGTTTTATTTGCCTCAATATGTAATAATGGTTCTGTTCTTATTTTAAAGTGATAAAACCATTTCAAGAAATATATATAGTATGATAAAACTGTTCACAGGTTCCTCAGTTGTTGTTGTTATGTCCATTTAACATAGGGACATACACAATGTTGCAATATGATAAATATAACAGCTATCACACATTGCACATGTGCCTGAGAAAGTGTGCCATCAGTTTTGAAGTCTTTTATGGCTTCAATATTTTTGTGAGACCCTCCCTGTTGTAGCATGACTATTCTTAAAATGCTATGTTTTGTACTTTCTTCTTAATAAAAAACCCTTTTCACCTCAATGCCATTTAGAGATGTTTAATTCTAGTTGTCACTAGTACTGAAGTGTTTCTCACCACACACTTCCAATTTATCGTGTGCTGGAGATGTAGTGAATCTGCATTTGAAATGTTTTTTGCATCTTTAGAACATATGTTGTACTGCTAAAGTTATGTTTCTGAGTAAATATTTACTAGTAAGATGAAGTTTTCTGACCTGATCCACCCATCTTTTCAAAATATTTCAATGTCTCAGTTTTGTCAGATGTTGCCTATAGAATTCTTATTGCTGAGTAATATAGATATGCAGTTCCTTCCTTGGAAGCCAAGCATAGTGTATTGCATCTTATAAAGTTCACCGTTGGCAGACTCTTATGTGAAGGACTGTTTATGGGGGTATCATGAACTCGGATGTCAGAAGCTACACTTCTAACTATCATGCAGCTTTATAATCCAATCAGACACAGGACCACTGTATTAAATGTCAGAGGCCACAAGTGGCAATCAAAACAGGTGGGCAATGAGTGAATATGTAACCCACTGAAAGGCACAAATGAAAACCAGCAGTGCCCTCAGGCTCAAAGTCATAGCTCTCAGCCCTGGTTTGTTTTAAACACTGTTTATAATGGGCCATGCTTGAGATCTCTAGAGTTGAGACTGAAGGCACTGTGAGTTTCCCACAGCGCCTGTCAGTGAGTTAAATTAAATGGAAATAAAGAATTATTTACCTACTCCTCCTCTTCATCTTGGTGGCTCCTCCAGGATAGGCAGCAATCTCCCAGAGCCTCATCCAGCTCCCCTTTGCCAGCCTTGCCACTGCTCTCATGCTGCTCAAGTTGAACCAGGGTGGGCTAGAGCAAGCTGGTGTGATGCTCCATGAAGCACTGGGGACCTGTGTATTCTCTCCACCCAGCGCAGGTTGAAGTGTTTAAAGTGCACATGTCAGACTGGCCATAGCAAGACAACCGGCCAAAATGACAAGCACAGTTTAAACTGAAGTGCACACTATTCCTCCCTGCTGCTGCCCTGCCCTCAGACTTTTCTGTTGCCATCATGAAAAATAAAATGGTAATCCCATTCTGGAAGTGGTCAGACGATTACCCCAGCAGAGACCTGAGGTAACTCCCTTTCTAGGATGGGCAAGGCAATGGATTAACCGAATTCAATGGCAGTTGAGGGGAATTACTTTCTCCACAAATGTTTTAACAATGGAGAAAAAATGTGAGTAAGTTAAGGGAGCTTGATTCTGCCTTTGCTTCAATCTACTGTATGTACATTTTCACACATGAAGACTAGGATCCTGTGGAAAATGGCAAGTAATATTTCCAGTAGTACACCTGGAAACCGGTGGATGATGGAATTGTCCAGGTCTACTAGTGGGAACATTTTCTAAATTCCCAAGAGCAGTAAATCTGCAACCATATGTTGGGGTACACCTATAGATATTTTTGTTAATAAGATTCAATATCTATACCGTTGAAAGCAAGCTTGAATCCAGGCTAGGCCACTTCAGCCTTTTAAGATCATCATGCCAATAAAACGAGAACAATAGAATTGGATAATTGTGAAATCGTTTATCAGTGCTAATATACTTCAAATCTTCATTGAATGCAATTAAATGCACACTGTTATTAAGGCATAATAGTGTGTGTGTGTGTGTGTGTGTGTGTGTGTGGTCAGGACACTGAAGATGGCAGATGTGCATTAAGAGTGCTCCGGACTCAGAGGTCCTGAATCCTGCAATTATTCTTCAGTCACTTGCCATCTACTGGCATCAAGGGACCCTCATCACTGGTGAGAATGGACCCTCTCAGGAGCTGTGCCAGTGAGAACCTGCCTTGCACTACTGGCTTGGGTTCCTAGCACAGGGCCTATGTTATGTGATGTCCTTCCTGAAGGGGCTGAAGAAGCGCTGCTTCTTCCTACTCACACTGTACTGAAACCCACTGCTGTGACCACCCTAGACTGCCAGACTTCAACACTATGTAACAGCACCCTGTGGCTGCCCTTACGTTTTCTTCTGCCTGGCTCCAGCAGGCCCTACATTGGTACCATTCAGCAGTTATCTTTGGCTCACCTTGTTTGATGCTGCTGAGGTGTCCACGCAATTACAGGTATGCTCCTACATGCGGCTAGGACTCTTTTCCCAGCAGCTACTCTCCACCATATCCATAGGGCACTGGTGAAGGCTCTGAGTTTGCTGCTGGGTTCCTTTAGAGAGTGTGATATGGAACTGCTGGCTTGCCAAATGGGAGGTGTCGTGGTAGCCTGCCCCCCAGTATCTCACCCTTACTGGGTCAGAACTTTGAAATCTTCATAGTAGGGGGTGGCACCTTCAAAGGAGACACTGTTGGTTGCTCATGGTACATCTTATCTCTTTTTAGATCCCAGGTCCTTATGTGGATATTGTGGCCAAGGTTCTATCCCCCTGAACTGGGTGAGGCGCTAGGAGTCACAGCTGCTTGGCTTCGTCCAGCCGCTCCTCCTTGCTCCTTGCTGCAGCTAATGACTTCTTGTCAGCATAGGGCTCGCTCCCTGCCTGATTGAAAAAGAAAGGTGTCTCTCCAACAACACCATTTCCCTACATATGTAAAACAATAGGTAACTTAATTTCACTTCACAGAACAATCCAATAAAGCTAACAAAGCCTCAATTGGTACTACATTAAGGAAAATCGTTCCAAATCACATCCATGAAAAGTAGACTTTGTGAAGAACCCAGAGACATTTGACTAACTATCTGTGATTTTGAAAGTAGCCATATTCACAGATTGTGTTTTAAGGGGATAAAATCGAAGTTTCAAATAAATTATGTGCAATAATCATTGTTCACCCACTATTGTAAAAAAGAATAAATTATGTGAATAGCGATATTAGGTAACCTTAGCTGAAATGTACTGTTCCCCTCCTGTTTCTTCAAATAGCTTGTTAATATGCAATCACCTAGTACAACTGCTTAGTTTTTAAAGGTCGCTGATGTTTTATTCATGGCCGGTGCCTTTCTGAAGAAAAAAGGTTACGGTGTCAGGTAATACTGTATTCTGATAGAGGCGCTGTCTAAAAAAGCACTTTCTAATAGTCAGGGAGAGCATGGTTTGTTTTGTGGTATTCGATTCACCAACAGGCCTTTTAGGAGTACAACGGCGTCGTTTATAAATGGACCTCTTCAATGTTTTTATTTAGGACCCAGACATCTCATTCTTTGCAAGGCTTGTTCGTAGGAGGACAATGCTTTAGTGCCAGGAGATGTGTCCTTTCGCCTTCATGACTCTGCTGTGCAGGCATCTCTAACAGATGTAAACTGCACGACATATGATGCCCCAATGGAAAGCAAGTAACATGAAACAACAGAGTATGAAGCAAAAGGTAGTCAAGCAAATAGAAAAAATGAAGGTAATGAGGGATTAGATGGAGATTTGTTCTGGTAAACGCGGCATGGGAGATAAGAAGAGTTTGCAAAGAGAACGGACATAAAAGTAAAAACAGAAGGAAAAATGTATCACATTGGCTAATCAGAGAGGAAGTTTCTGGATGGCGTCTGCTGAAGATGTGGAAGTGGAAAGTAAAAGGAAAGAGAAGGCAAGAGAATAGGTCACATGGGGAAATAAAATGAGAGGACTGAAGAAGCATGGGGCTAAAAAGTGTCCTTGTTAAGGGGCTTCTGTAGAATGGGTGCTGAGGGGAAGCTAAAACGGTAACAGGATAATGTTTTTAGGTTACAGAATGCCAGGTTTTTGCTGGTGTAGTCACAAACCATTTGGAGACATCAAAGTCATGAAATATTCGATAAAGTTTGGGCGAACACTGGGTGGCAAAACATCTTTAGGTGGCTGTTCGACATCTCAACTGGAAGCTCTGTAGTGCTGATTTACTGACAATTTGCGCTAGGATGCGTGACAAACCTAACGCAAATCAGCAAAACTCTTATTTTGGGATATACTTTCTAGCACAAACCTTTATTTCAATTGGAAAGTACCCCTTTAGGAATGAAAGTAGCACGAGCGCTGCTTTGCCTTTCCCATTAAGGAGGCATTACATGGATAAAATATTTGGATTTCCATGCAACAACCCATGGATTTGATACAAACCCATATCTACTAACAATGGTAAACCGGGCTTTGCACCAAATAATGTCTCTTTGAAGCAAACGTGAAAAAGAAAAATGTTTTCATTTCTCCTAAGTTTTACAACATTGCATATATATCCAATATGGGTAAAGAGTTAAACTGTGTCTAAACATAATATATTGAATTGTAAGAGTACACTTCCAGTACAAAAATTATGCTTGACCTCACACATTCACCCTGCACAATAGTGCAAGGGTGTGTGTCTTGGTGCATGGTAGCCTCAAGTGCAGCAGCGCAGGTAGTCTGTCAGTTTTGGTTGCTGTGCTGCTTTGCATGAAAAATGTTAAAAAATCTGTCCCTAAATGTTTCCCACATCTATTCCAGGGAATTTAAAAATGACAATGTTACTGCTATCTATTCCAGGAATGTTAACAGGCGAAAAAACATTTCGTATTAACAAATCAGATTCAAGTTGTATTATAATGTAATGATTAGTTTCCAGTTGAGAAAGCTTCTTTATTTAAACAATGTGTAGCAGTAGGCTCAGACCCAGGCAATTTTATAATACAACTCAGAAAGATTAGCTCTGGATTTGTGTTATACCTGCTCCAAAATGCTTTTGATGGTAGGACACCATATGTTAACCAAAGGTCATGAGGCTGTGCTTTTCTACAAGAAGTATAACAAGAACAGCATGTTTGGCTTCCTTAATGTATTTGAAACCTTCAATATTGACATCCTACTACAATCATTTTTGGCTAAGCAAAACTGAGAGATGTAACCATAAGACTTAGCACTCGTTTAAAGTGAAGTGGTAGCAAGAAACCTACTGAAAATCAGTATTGTTAGAAATTGGGTCTTTGTTTGACAGTCAGGTTACCCCCTGTTCAAGAAAGGACCCTCACTCTAGTCAGGGTAAAAGAGAATCACCCTCAGCTAACCCCTGCTTACCCCCTTGGTAGCTTGGCAGAGCAGTAGGCTTAACTTCAGAGTGCTAGGTGTAAAGTATTTGTACCAACACACACGGTAACTTAATGAAAACACTACAAAATGACACAACACCAGTTTAGACAAATAGGAAATACTTATCTAAACAAAACAAGACCAAAACAACAACAATCCGACATACACAAGTCAAGTTATGCATTTTTAAACATTAAACTCAAAAATAGCGCTTAGAAACAAAAAATGCTTCGATGAGGTGTTAACACGACGTCGTGACGGAGTAGTTCCCAACAAGCCGACACCAGCTGCGCCGGAAACGGAGTCGCGTAGACCCCCAAGTACAGTACCTTTGGTGAAGAGTGAAAACAAGCCGATGCGCAAAGTCGGGGATCGCGACGTCTGTGCGAAATGTTGAATCCACGCACTTCGAGCGGCATCGGTCACGACGTGGTGCGGCAACTTCCACAGAGTCGCGGACTTTAGCGGGGCTGCAGCAGCTTCGGGCCTGCGAAGGTCGCCGCGTTTCAGCGAAGATCACGGAGTCGGTTGCAGGCGGCGTCACCGGATTCAGCAGCGGCGTCGGTCCGTAGTAGTCTAAAGTCGATTTTCTTGGATTTCCACCAGCTTTCCTTTCAAGGCCCCAGGGACTGGATAGGGCACCACTTGTCAGAGCAGGAGTCTCTCCAGAGACTCCAGGTGCTGGCAGAAAGAAGTCTTTGCTGTCCCTGAGACTTCAAACAACAGGAGGCAAGCTCTAAATCAAGCCCTTGGAGATTTCTTCACAAGATGGAAGGCACACAAATTCCAGTCTTTGCCCTCTTACTCTGGCAGAAGCAGCAACTGCAGGATAGCTCCACAAAGCACAGTTACAGGCAGGGCAGCACTTCTCAGCTCTTCAGCTCTTCTACAGGCAGAGGTTCCTCTTGATGTCCAGAAGTGATCTAAAGTCTGTGGCTTTGGGTGCCCTTCTTATACCCAATTTCTCTTTTGAAGTAGGCTTGATTTTCAAACACACAATCTCAAAATCAACTTTACTAAAAGATGTTTTTTTAAATTGTGACCTTAGAGACCCCAAACTCCACATGTCCATCCGCTCCCAAAGGGAATCTACACTTTAATCAGATTTAAAGGTAGCCCCCATGTTAACCTATGAGAGGGACGGCCTTGCAACAGTGAAAAACGAATTTAACAATATTTCGCTGTCAGGACATATAAACCACATTACTATATGTCCCACCTTAACCATACACTGCACGCTGCCCTTGGGGCTACCTAGGGCCTACCCCAGGGGTGTCTGACATGTAAGAACAGGGAAGGTTTAGGCCTGGCAAGTGGGTACACTTGCCAAGTCGAATTTACAGTTAAAACTGCACACACAGACACTGCAGTGGCAGGTCTGAGACATGATTAAAGCGCTACTTAAGTGGGTGGCACAACCAGTGCTGCAAGCCCACTAGTAGCATTTGATTTACAGGCCCTGGCACCTCTAGTGCACTTTACTAGGGGCTCACTAGTAAATCAAATATGCCAATCATAGATAAACCAATCAACAATACAATTTACACAGATAGCATATGCACTTTAGCACTGGTTAGCAGCGGTAAAGTGCTCAGAGTTAAAAAACCAACCAGTCAGAAAAAATAGGAGGCAGGAAGCAAAAAGATTGGGGATGACCCTGCATAAGCAAAAAAGTCCAACAAGTATGATTCCCGACCACCCAACTCACAGTTCCACCACCTCATATAGGCATGGGGAAATGCTGAGTTACCAGCAGTGGAGCTTCTTATACCTGTTGTTTTGCAAACATTCGGACAGCAGCCATAGGACTGTCATAGTTATGCCTTGGGGAGGTATTTAATGTATGACTTCCAATGCTGATGTTTTTTGTTTGCAACCACCAGGCCAAGCAGGAAAGTTTTGAACATGAAAAAAAAGGTAAAATTACCTCCACAGCTCACAGGAATATTTATTTGTTATTAGAAATAAACCAACATTTTGGAGTTATATTTCCGCACTTCAGAAATTTTTTGCTGAACTGGAACCCATCACCTGTGACACAGATCGGACAGAGCCACTGTCAAGAGATCGTCTTGAAAAGGAAAAAGTGACCTTGAAACAAAGGTCTATAAAAGAACACTGCATGCTCTGAGGTAATCATCTCAGTAAGAAGCTGTAATTCCTTTAGATGCTAAATCCATTTTCAAGACCACCTAAGAACAGAATGGTAATGGAAGTAAGTGTATTTTCACCTTGCTAAGACCACATGAAATACCACAGCATAAATCACTGATGCTCTGAATGATGATGTACTGTTCATAAGAGTGTATCAAGGAGAAATAACTTCACAAAATGGGTTGTTTGTAATGAAAATAATAAATGTTTGCTCAGACATCACAAGCTAACTCTCAAAGTATTATGTTGGGGATCAACTCAAAGAATGAGTGCTTTGGTACCCACGAAATAGAATTTGGCCTCTCAAAAAAGCAACTTCAATTATACTAACACATTTGTGCTGCATATAGAGATAAATTGTTTATGTTACATAGTTGCCTTTTCATAAAATTGAACATTTTCCATTGATAAGCAATACAAATTAAGTTTTCTGATAATATGAAATGACGCAATACAGGAGGATAAGAGAGCATGGCATCATTAGAATATGAATTAGCACTGCTGAATGGGAATGCCTGATATACTCATAGGTTTGACAAGCTGACCAGTGTCATCTTAAGTAGTTTCGGGGCTGCAGACCAGACATGTTTTCAGGCACCTTCTTTGGAACAACTTTGAAATGTATTGCCTATTCTCAACTATTTCAAGCCTGCATAATTGCAAACAATAAAGAATGAAATATATATATATAGGGGTTCCAAAAATCCTTAAAATCACACTGGGTAGAAGAAGGCAAAGTCAGAGATACAGGTAGGCAGGGAGACATTCTGAGGGAAAATAGAAAAATCAACAAAGATTGATCCATTTTAACATGGGGTGCCTGGGAAAGTGGGGGCCCAGGCCATTGCCCACTTTGACCATGCTTTAAAAATTTCTTATCGTTTTCCCACAATCAATGGTCAACTTGTAGAGTAAAATAAGCTCTTAGAGACATCTAATTTTCATGACACTTAAGAACCTTACCAAACTGAAGTCGGATCATAATCTGAAAGAATTGCTAAAACAAACTAATACATGAAAAGTCACTTGCAAGCTAACACACTTGTTATATCCACACCGTGTGGCATGAACTCACTTTTCTAAATATGCATTCATACCAGTAACAATGGTTTGAATAAAATTGATCTGCCTCCCCTTGAGGTTAGAGATCAATATAATCCTAGATTGATAAATGTAATGGATCTGTATCACAAATCCATAACAAGCTTCTCCCTAAATAGAAGCTCTCCTTGTAAGATGTTATAAGATGTTTTACAATTCCGTGTATTCTAGGCGATGATTGGTCTTATTTCTAACCAGGACTAAAATACTGATAACAAGTAGCTGCAGTTCGAAAAAATATAACCAAATGCTTAAATTAAATATCAAGTATTTATACTAATACCCAAACTGTTACTGTCTGTTTCACTTTTGTATTGTATTTGTGGTTTTACAAAATTCACAGTATGTTGCAGTTTTGAATTTTTGTACTTTAATGCTATGTTGAGCAAATAATAAACTGATAAAATATTTGGAAATAAAATTCTAGTAACTACTAGAAACACCATAATACCATAGCTTGGATTTATGCTTGGTAGTCCCAGCTCTCCTAGTGCTGCTTCATCCCTCTTGCTCCTGTCTTCCCCTTGCTTTTTCCCTGTTTTTTGACTGTCTTCTCCTTGCTTTCTCCTCATTCTAACTGCTTTCTCCTTGTTTTTGCACCACTTTTGTGCATCCTGTCCTTGCTTTTCCCTTTTTTCACTGCTTTCTCCTTGCTGTTTCTCTGTTTTTTTGTGTGCTTCTCCTTGCTTTTCCCTCATTCTCACTGCTCTCTCCATACTTTCTCCCTTTTTTGAGTGCCTTCTTCTTGCTTTTCCCTCATTTTCACTGCTTTCTCTTTGCTTTTTTTCTCAGTTTTTTGAGCGTCTTCGCCTTGCTTTTTTCTCATTCCCACTGCTTTTGCCTTGCCTTTTCCACATTTTTGTGAGCCTTCTTGCTTTTCCCTAGTTTCCCTGCGTTCTCCTAGTATTCCCTGATTTTTAGTGTGCCTTCTCCTTGCTTTACCTTAGTTTTCACTGCTTTCTCCTTGCTTTCTCATCTGTTTAGCGTGTACCTTCTCCTTGCTTTCCCCACATTCTCACTGCTTTCTCTGTGACCTGCAAGCACCTGGATACACTTTCCGGTGATTAGCCTCGCTTTAGAAATCCTGATTGATTGATTGGTCATCTACCCTAAAATAATGGCAAACTTAGGGAAATAAGGGCCCGATTTGGATTTTGGTGGATAGTACACTTTGTCATAAACATGACAGATATCTCATCCACCATATTGCAAGTGCCTTAGGATATAATGGACTTGTAATATGATGGACAGGATATCCATCATGTTTGTGACAGATTATCCCATCCACCAAACACTAAACCAGGCCCTTTCTCTCTTTTTAACGATCAGTTTGTATAAATGTTGAGAGAAGAACTACCATGAATTATGAATTGATTGAAACATTTGAATAATGACTTTGACACCCTGTGCAGGAAACTGCAAGGTATGCAAAAGATGGCTCAATTGGGCAGATGTATGTCTGTCTGGTTGCAAAATAGTGTTCGCAAATTGCAACCATTATTTTTCCGCCTGGTAAAGATTTTTAAAAAACAGAATTTGAAGTATTAGGTGAGTTCTTAAAAAATCTGAATCTTATTATGTCAGAACCAGATCTACCTCAGGAATATTAATGAGGTAGGTTGAAAATTGTGATCCCTAATGATTGGATGGCATCACAGGAATAGTGACCTGCTGTGGTCAGTAGGACTACCATGTCTGTGATCACATACTGTAACCATCCTTCCCTTCAACATTACATTTCGGATGGCACTAACCATGAGGGAATTGGCATATGTTAAGCAGAAACTCTATTTACCTAGCGAGGCCTTACAAAACCCAGCTTTAAAGTGGCACCATGCCAGTAAACTAGCTGGCCATCATGGAGAGACAAAAACTCTGGAAATTCTCAAACGTAATTATTGGTGGCCATCCGTAATCAAAGATCAAAAGGAGTATCTGATTGCGCTGTTTGTGCCCAAGGAAAGAGTTCACTTCAGGTCTCCGCAGGTTTTCTTCAACCCCTGCCATCACCACCCACAACCTGGCACACAGTATCATTGGATATGTGGTAGATTTACCAAATTCTCAATTTTGCTTCATAATGTTCTGGTAACAGTGGACCACCTAACTGGCTTCATCCCGGTAAAAGCTTTACCCACAGCATTCCAAGTAGCCCATATTTTCCTATAATCAGTGGTTCACCTTCATGGACTCCCATCCATTCTAATATTCTATCAGGGAACAAAATTTGTATCCGAATTCTGGAGATTTCTTTGTAACAAATTGTATATGGATGTTCACCTTTCCTGCAGTCACCATCCACAAACAGATGGGCAGACTAAATGAGTGAATCAGTGTATGGAGAATACCTCAGTTGCTACCTGTTAGGTTTTGAAGTGGATTGGGCAGAGTGTTTGTGGGCTGCAGAATTTGCATATAACAATGCCGTAATCTCATCCACACACTATTCCCTCTTTTTCTGTACTTATGGGTTTCATCCACGTATGTTGCAAGTAGACTTAGGGCCTGATTACAACATTGGCGGAGGGGGTTAATCCATCCCAAATGTGACAGATATCCCGCTCACCGTATTACGAGCGCCATAGGATATACTGGACTCGTAATACGGCGGGCGGGATATCCGTCACATACCTGCACCAAAAAGACGCAACAAAAATCAATGAAGGCAAAGGAAACCTACCAAGTGTATGCCAGCCAAAAAAGGCACCCAGGGCCAGATTATCTAGTTGGCCAAAGGGTTTGCTTATCATCACAATAGTCTGAAAGGAATGCAAAAGTTTCACCCTAGATATCTTGGATCCTTCACAATCAATAAAAAGGTAAATGAGGTGGCCGCGCAACTGAATCTACCCCCACCTTACCAATACATCCTGATTTCCACATCTCACTAATAAAACCAGTGTCCAACACCATGCTCCCATCCAAAAGTGCCTCCCCTGATACTGGTAGTCAATTAACCTGAATACGAAGTAAAGGCAGTACTGGACTTCAAAAGAATTTAGAACAAACTATTTTATTTGTTAGAAAACCACAAAATCGTTCATGGGAGCCGGCAGGTCTTTTCCACACTCCACATTTGGTCCATCTAGTTCACCAATGACACCCTGAAAAACCCAAACCCCTGGGAGACGCCTTCGGAGGGGTGTACTTTTGAGCCATCAGGCCTGCAAAGGCTTGACCTCATGATTTTCCGACTTCATGCCTACTCTCACCGTACTCTGTTTCATGGGAACCCTTACAATTCCCAATGTTTGTTTGTAAAGGAAGGTATTTACATGTGCTGTACAATGATCGTTTATTGTGAGGATAGTTATTGCATTTTACAATGCTTTTTAAAGAGATTTGTTGCATGACTTGTGTCTGATGTGGTTTGAAGATCAGCTGCTATAACATGGTGCACGGGCTACCTGATTGTGGAAGAACATGGGGACAAACACAAACAAACTGCTCTTTCCAATGCAGAAGGTCCGACCTGATGATATTTAAACCTCACCTGACCTGAATCTACGCCTGCTGTAAAAGAAATTAATCTGGTGCAGCATTGCATCAATCAATCAATCAAATCAATCAAAAAACATTTATAAAGCGCGCTACTCACCCGTGAGGGTCTCAAGGCGCTAGGGGGAGGGGGTTACTGCTGCTCGAAGAGCCAGGTCTTGAGTTGCCTCCGGAATGCGAGGTGGTCCTGGGTGGTCCTGAGGTTGGTGGGGAGGGAATTCCATATCTTGGCCGCCAGGTAGGAGAATGATTTCCCACCTGCCGTGGTGCGGCGGATGCGAGGGACGGCGGCGAGTGCGAGGTTGGCGGAGCGACTTTGACGGGTGGGCGTGTAGAAGCTGAGGCGACGGTTGAGGTATTCAGGTCCCTTGTTGTGGAGGGCTTTGTGTGCGTGGGTGAGGAGCCGGAAGGTGATCCTTTTGTTGACAGGAAGCCAGTGCAGGTGTCTCAGGTGGGTGGAGATGTGGCTGCTGCGGGGTATGTCGAGGACGAGGCGGGCGGAGGCGTTTTGTATTCGCTGCAGACGTTTCTGGAGTTTAGCGGTGGATCCTGCGTATAGGGTGTTACCGTAGTCCAGGCGGCTCGTGACGAGGGCGTGGGTCACAGTCTTTCTGGTGTTGGCGGGGATCCAACGGAAGATCTTTTGGAGCATGCTGAGGGTGAGGAAGCAGGAGGATGATACGGCGTTGACTTGTTTGGTCATGGTGAGAAGAGGGTCCAGGATGAATCCGAGGTTGCGTACGTGGTCTGAGGGGGTTGGTGCGGTCCCAAGGGCCGTGGGCCACCAGGAGTCATCCCAGGCGGACGGGGTGTTTCCGAGGATGAGGACTTCCGTTTTGTCTGAGTTCAGTTTCAGACGGCTGAGTTTCTTCCATTCTGCGACGTCTTTCATTCCATCTTGCAGGTTGGTCTTGGCGCTGGTGGGGTCCTTGGTGAGGGAAAGTATCAGCTGAGTGTCGTCGGCGTAGGAGGTGATGTTGATGTTGTGTTTGCGTACGATGTCGGCGAGGGGGCTCATGTAGACATTGAAGAGAGTCGGGCTGAGTGAGGAGCCTTGAGGGACGCCGCAGATGATCTCGGTGGGGTCTGAGCGGAACGGTGGGAGGTAGACTCTTTGGGGGCGGTTGGAGAGGAAGGAGGAGATCCAGTCCAGGGCCTGTCCTTGGATACCGGTGGAGCGGAGGCGGGATATTAGGGTTCGGTGGCAGACGGTGTCGAAGGCAGCCGAGAGGTCGAGGAGGATGAGGGTGACTGTTTCTCCATTGTCCATCAGAGTTCTGATGTCGTCTGTGACTGAGATGAGGGCGGTTTCTGTGCTGTGATTGGCTCGGAATCTGGGCTGAGAGGGGTCGAGTAGGTTGTTGTCTTCAAGGAAGTTGGTAAGTTGCTTGTTGACGGTCTTCTCTATGACTTTGGCAGGGAAGGGGAGGAGCGAGATGGGGCGGAAGTTCTTCAGGTCGCTGGGGTCTGCCGTAGGTTTCTTCAGTAGGGCGTTGACTTCTGCGTGTTTCCAGCTCTCGGGGAAGGTGGCAGAAGCAAACAAGATGTTGATGATGGTCTGGAGATGCGGGGCGATGATGTCGTCGGCTTTGTTGAAGATGAAGTGTGGGCAGGGGTCCAAGGGGGCACCGGAGTGGATGGAGTTCATGGTAGCTTTGGTCTCTTCTGTGCTGATGTGAGTCCAGGCGTTGAGGGTGATGGCTGGGGTTGTAGGTTCTGTGGTGGTTGGCTGGGTCTGGTGTCCGAAGCTGTTGTGTAGGTCGGTGATCTTACGATGGAAGAAGGTGGCAAGGGAATTGCAGAGGTCTTGTGAGGGCGTGAGGGCGTGATGGCGTTGGCGTTGGGATTGGAGAGCTCTTTGACAATGTTGTTGAGCTGTTGTGAGTGTTCTTGTCCAGTCTGTCTGTGAAGGAAGTTCTTTTGGTGGCGCCGATCAGATGGTGGTGGTGTTTGCGGGTGGCGTTTTTGAGGGCAGACATGTTTTCTGCGGTGTGGTCATTGCGCCAGGCTTTCTCGAGGGTGCAGCAGTTTTTTTTAGATTCTTTGAGGGTGTCTGTGAACCAAAGAGGTTTCCTGGTGTTGGTCTGTCTTGGGAGGCGTGCGAGGTTGTCTGCGCAGTTGGTGATCCAATGCGTGAGGCGGAAGGCTGCGTCGTTTGGTCGGTGGAGAAGGTGGGTTGGTTGTCGCTGAGAGTGGAGAGAAGCTGTTCCGCAGGGATTATGTTCCAATGTCTGCGTGGGATGGATTGTGTGCGGAGGTGGCGAGTCTCGCGTCAGAAGGTGAAGTGGATACATCTGTGATCGGTCCAGTGTATTACGGAGGAGTGGCTGAAGGATACGTGGTTGCTGGCGGAGAAGATGGGGTCGAGCGTGTGTCTGGCGATCTGGGTGGGGGTGTTCACCAGTTGCTTGAGACCGAGGTTGGCGAGCAGGGCGGTGGTGTTGGGGTCGTTGTTCTGTTCCAGGTGGAAGTTGAGGTCACCGAGGAGGATTTAGTCCGGCGAGGCAGGGGCGTGCGGGGAGATTAAGTCAGTGATAGAGTCGCTGAAGAGGGTGCGTGGTCTAGGGGGTCTGTAGATGAGAGTTCCTCTGAGGGTGGTCCTGGGGTCGGTGTGGATCTGGAAGTGCAGGTGTTCGGCGGCGAGGGGGGTGTCTTCGGTGGAGGTGGTGACGTTGATGGAGTCCTTGAAGACGATGGCGATTCCTCCACCGATATGGTTGGTGCGGTCTCTCCTGGAGATCTTGTAGCCGTCGGGGATGGCTAGGGCGATGTCCGGGGCCGAAGAGGCGTTCATCCAGGTCTCAGTGATGAAGGCGACGTCCGGTGCGGTGTAGTCCAGGAGGTCCCATAGTTCAATGGCGTGCTTGTGGACGGATCGTGCGTTGACCAGGATGCATTTGAGGTGGTTGTTGGCGCGTGGGCTGGCGGGAGGGGTGGTTATGCGGTGGAAGGTGAGTTTGCAGGAGAGGCATGCGAAGGGTCCATGGGTGCGTTTAGGGTTGGCTTGGAAGCAGGTGCGGGAGCGCCCCGGGTTGAGGGCGTGGAGGGTGTTGGGGTCGTAGCGGTGCTGAGGGGTTTGGGAGTGCTGGGGGCCAGGGGTCGTGGTGCTGGGCGCGGACCAGGCGCGGACGGGCGCAGACGGGCTTGACATTGGCGCGCCAGCGGCGCGGCTGCGCAGCGGCCGCCATAAGAGGGAGGAAGGGTCAGCTGGGGGCGGGGCCGGGAGGGGTGCGACGAATGGGAGCAGGGGGGGTGGGGCCGAGCAGGAGGTGGCGGCGGGAAAGCGGCGGGTGGGGGGGTCAGGTAGAGGGGACGGGAGAAAAGATAGGGGAGGGGGGATTGCAAAGGGGGAGGGGAGTCAGGAAGAACAGAAGAGAGAAGAGTCAAGAAGAAGAGTAAAGAAGAAGAGGAGAGAAGAGTCAAGAGAGAAGAGAGAAGAGTCAAGAAGAAGAGGAGAAGAGTCAAGAAGAAGAGGAGAAGAGTCAAGAAGAAGAAGAGTAAAGAAGAAGAGGAGAGAAGAGTCAAGAGAGAAGAGTCAAGAAGAAGAGTCAGGCAGAAGAGGAGAGACCTGAGAAGTAGAGGGGAAGCGTCCAGAAGATGAGGAGAGGCCACAGAGGAAGAAAAGGAACACGCAGAGAAAAATACAGAAGAGGAGAAGAACACGCAGGTCGGGGTGCAGAGGAGAAAGAAGAACACAGATGAAGAACACAGATGAAGAAAGAAGAAAGAACACGCAGGTCGGGGTGCAGAGGAGAAAGAAGAACACAGATGAAGAACACAGATGAAGAAAGAAGAGAGAACACGCATCAAGTGGGCTGCAGAAGGGGAGCAGAGAGGGAAGGGAAATGGACAGCAGAGGTGCGGAGAGAGGTTGGAGGAGAGAGCGGAAGGCAGAAGACAGAAGTACAGGAAAAGGAGAGGTGAGTAGCGCGGGGCTGGGCGAGGGGCTGGGCGGGGGGAGTACTTACTGTTTTAGCAGGTCTTGCTGGGAGGTGTCAGGAGCCTGGGCTGGTGGAGCTGCAGCGGCAGGGGGAGCGACCTACCATCACAATACATTCCTGTAAAAAGAAAAAGACAACACAAGACTTCATTAAAAGCAGTAATTCGCAGCATATGCATGCTTTTAACGCGTGTTCTTACCTGGATGAAAATCTTCGTAGCATTTGTTCCTCGTTCTTTGAGAACACCATTTGTGACTAAATATCACTCAACCCGCATAATTCCCTGATCTGTATTTTTCTTATGCATGTTAATTTGCAGAGGTGGTCAAGCACATTATTCACTAAGTGATATAAGAGGGAGTGATTCTAGAGGCTCATGGCTAATCATTGAGTGGCTCTGTTATGCTACTAAGTACAAAATGTAAAAGCTGTTAACAAAAAAAAAGTTTTACTGTTTGGCTAAACAAAAGACACACATGAAAGTTAAAAAAAACCTAATCTTACAGTGATGCTAATATGCAACAATACTAAAACAGTACTAACCAAGACAAAGGAATCAGTGTTTAAGCAATATGGTGTGCTGTTAACACCTAGGCATTGTCAATTGTCTCTGTGTTTAATTCTGTGATAGTATATGTTTGTTGCATGAGTTGTAGTTCAACCTACTAATCAAGCACGTCAGTTGAAGTTATTGGAAGGTCATCTCAACCAAGGCTTAGGTAGGTGATGGGGGAATGTTCTTACATATTTTGTGAACATAGTTGAGTGACACTATCCTCTTTTGCAGGATTATTCAACTGTCTTCTAGAAGCTATTGGGAGGGAGAGATCATCACAACTGGGAAAGGGGACCTACACAGGATAATATGTTCTTACATTTTGACTAATGAGTGACTGCCATAGACTGCATAGTTACAGTAGACACTAAGTAGACACAATTTATTACAGGAAGTTTGAAGGATCATGAGAGCTGGACCAGATCTTCAACGAGTGCCATCCCACAACCAGCGTCAAGTCTACTTCTCTCTCTCTCACTCTCTCCCAATCCCCTTTCCCTCAGTTTGTCTCTGTACTGGTCGCATGAGCTCATGGCCAAGGCTCAGATGGCTAGGTGGATTTGGGAATCAGCAACCTGAGCCAACGTTGTGTCTCCATGGGGCAAACTAGCTAGAGCTTGACAGTGCTAGAAAGCAGTAGCAAAGAGATTAGAGAAACCCAACTGATGTTTGTACAATTTATGATCATGGCAGCCACTGGATGCCACAAAAATGCACAAGGCTAAACAATACACCCAGTCAAATTACTAGAGATGCCAAATTGAAGGGGTTGGTTTTGTGTTAAGTCTTAGGGAATGGCCAATAAGAGTAGATAAAAATCTTGTAAATACGTTGTAGAAATATGTATATATGACTTTCAAAGGAATCAGAAGCTTTAGGGCTTATATGCAGAATTAATGTCACTGCTTTCATTGTGGCAGTTATTACCTTTAATTACAAAGATATGTCTGTAATTTAAACAAGACTGATCTATATGTACATATGTGGTATTTATATACATAAAAGAAAGCAGAGACTTGTAAAAGCTTCCAAAGGAAAGAGAGAATCAACATATGATTATAGTGGTTTCTATAAGCCGAATCACACTATTACAGCATTCTGATGTAATGTTCTTTAAAAACAGGTGTGTATGTAGCTGTCTCTATATTGAAGATGTATTGGTACAGTTCTGATGAATATGTGATTTTCTTTTAGATTTAAGATGTATGGATGAAGAAGTTCTACTGACTTTTTTGGCTCCTCTTCATCTGCAGTCAGATGTAACCTGGCTGCTGGAATAAAGAGAGCCACCAGAGATGTTGAGCTTTTCAGACAGATAGGCAGGGGGTATTTGTGATGACTGTGTAGATGATGCAGCTGGTCTTGATGATGGTTTGGCTGGTAGGATTAGTCAGTGGTTTTCCAAGAGGGTGAAGGGTGAAGGTGATGTGTTCATGTTTCTTCAGACCCACAATGAGTTATAACACTGTATGTACAATGCCCTTATGGAAGGACACAGTGGAGTCTCGTAGGCTGTGGAGCAGAACAGTGTAGCTATTCAGAGTACAAGTGTCTGAACAGGAAATCTGAAGTCAGTTTCTAGGAGGAATTGAATCACTTCCCCATACCATTTAGTAGATGGTACCATGTCATTTTAGTTTTCTTGGTAATGTGTTTCTCGAAGGCAAGATTGTCCACCCTTTATACAAGAGACTTGGCATTCGGTGAAAGTTGTGGTTTCAATCTATCCAGGTTCATGTCATTAAGCTAACAGTGATTGCTTGTTGTTCTTGACCAACAGCAGGAATTCTGTTTTGCTTGGGTTAAATTCAAGTAGGGTCTGAACATACAGGTCTGGATGAGTGCAAGCAGCATTAGAGGCTTGGGTTGTCTGGAGCACAGGAGACCTTCAATTACATTTGTGGATCACCATTGTTTTGATGAATGTTAATGCTGTTCTCTGTCAGCAGAGCCCCAAGGGCTCCATTTAGAGGTTGAACATGGTAAGAAACAATGTGAAGCAATAGGGAAATCCCCAAAATGATTACAATCTGGAAGTGCCTATGTGAATAAACAAAGGTACTGTGATCAGAGTAATTGGGTAGTAACAACAAAAATAAGCATACACAAATGGATCATATAATTGTGAAAGTTTGTTCCTTGTATGTGGAGAATATGATGAGAGTGGAAACAGCATATCAGGGTGGCTAGTGAAAAGTGGAACCATGACAATTTTGCATGCTGAAGAACGGAGTGTGAAATATGTAGTTTGCACAATGTAGCATCTTCCCCAGGCTCAGTAAATGATTATGCCACAGACGGAGCTTGGTATTACACGTCTTTATTCCTGAGCATGTAACCATGAACCCAACATTCTAAATTACATATTCTATTGACCACACCCGAACACTTACATCACAGTTCTACAGAGTCCAACAGGAACTAAAAAGGTCCAGTCATTGATAACTCACAAGACACTATGGGCCTCATTACGACTCTGGCAGCCAGCGGTAAACTGACGGTAACACCGCCAACAGGCTGGCAGTGTTCCGTCAGCTATTATGACCGTGGTGCATTAGCCACTGCCATACCCGGCCCCTCCAAAATACCACCAGGCTTCGGCCTGGTGGTCATAATCCCCAACCGCCAGCCTTTCCACAGTGGTAAACACCGCCATGGAGAGGCTGGTGGTAAGGGGGACTCCTGCACTGCCCATGCACTTGGTATGGGCAGTGCAGGGGCCCCAAGGCACAGCCCCATCGCGCATTTCACTGCACCCGCTGCACATCAACATTGCCGCCAGCTCTATTACGAGCCAGCTGCAATGTTGATGTGACTTTTCCGCTGGCCCAGCAGAAAAGTCATAATAGGGAGGCAAATATACCACCAGCACTGGCGGTATAGTGGCACCCGCTACTACTGCGGTCTTTTCAAAAGACCGCCGAAGTTGTAATGAGGGCCTATATCTCCCTCCTTGTTAATAAAACAGTACAAATATGACATATATACATCACAACTCTTCAATAAGTTGTCATTGAGCTTGAATCAGTCACCCAGAACGTGACCGATGAGGCTGTGAAGAAATAGGAACGGTGTCAATGACTGGCACTGGTGATACAGAGACTCTCAGAAGTCTCAGTCGAAACAGGTTCATGTCTGACATCTGATTAGGTGGATGCTTGAAATGCAAACAATCTTGCGTAATTGATTTTACAAGATGGTGAGCGATCATCATGTGTCCTTAACTAGCTCCAACTTTAAAGGGTTCAGCATCAAATGGTGCATCAGACACCATTTGATGTGTTTTCTACTTTGTTTTACTAAGACCTGATCTCCTTCTGTAAGCACAATGTTCTTAGTACATTGTCACTTGTCAGCATACATTTTCATCTTGTGCTGGCGGCACAAATCTGTGTGACAAAGTTTACCATTATTTGATGATCTTTCATTTGTCAATTATGGCAAATTGGTGTCATAGCTCTCATAAACATGAAGGAAGGGTGGCAGGACTTTCACCTGCCCTTGAATGTGGAGTCGACCAATAGGCACTAAGAGTATAATGAACAGCTGATTTTAGATCAGGCTTCTCCGGTGCAGCACGCTGAACAGTTTTCTTGAGTGTGCTCGTAAAATGCTTGCAGATGCCATGTGCTTGTGGGCAAGGAGGTGTGCTTTTCAGGTGCTTACCATTGAGATGTTTAAGTCTCTCAATTTTCGGCTATTAAAAGAGGGAGCATTGTCAGACTTTAGAATTGAAGGAACACCTGATGTTGCAAAAATGCCATATAACCTAATAATAACCATTTCCCGAGTGATAAATGAGAGGTCTTCTGCCAAAGGAAAGCAAGAGTACTCAACAATGACCACCATCAGTTAATGTCCATTGTCAAGGGGTCCAAAAAAGTCAACAGCGACTTTCTCCCACACATGCTTTGGAAGATTAGACATGTTCAATGAATGCAGGGTTGCTTTTGGGAGATAAGCATTTTCCCAAAAGACAGGCCTTTCATTCCCTTTTATCTCTTTCATCAAGTTGAGGAAACTGGACTCAATCTTCAAGAGGTAGTTTAGTGGCAACAATTCCACGATGTCCTTTATGTGCCACTTCAATAACCTGTTGTCACAGACTCTCTGGTGTGATACAATACATTCCTGAGTAATGGACAGTTCATCTTTCATATTTTAAAATTTTGGATATATATTGCCATTTATAAGAGGTTGAGTGTGCAAAAATGTCTTTAAGAATCAACATTTCACTATTTGTGCTTGTGGCTGTAAAGATTTGTTCCAATTAAATAGCGGCAGCCATACTGGACTTTACAATGGAGTTAATGTATGCCTCAGGCACTTTGGAAGTAGTACTAGGACACTGTACTGACACTTATGAAAAGTAGTGAGCATGGTTTTGTTTTTTCCCTGGTCTGTGCACAACAGTGTAATATTCCTGTAATCGTAAACCCCAAAGTTCAATACGAGAAGGCATCTTGGCTTTAGGATTGCCAAAGTTGGTAAGCAATACTTGATGATGTGAAGAGTGGACGGCTTTCCATAATAAAACACCTGGAAATGTTCACAAACCCACACCTCTGCTTAACTTTCTTTTTGAGGTTGTGAATAAGCATGTTCAGTTAGTGAGAAACTTCTACTAGCAGATGCCACAATATGCCTTTGAGCATTTAGGTGTCCACTGTGTTGGGCATAAAATCACACCAAACCTGACCTGGCTTCCATCAATAACAACCTCTGTATGGAGCTTCAGTTCAAAATAGGCCATTTTTTGAGCATACTAAATTTCATGTTTGATTTTCTTGAAGCTTTGTTCACACTGATGTGATCAGTGAAATGAAACATTTTCCTTTGTTAATTCTCTTAAGGGAGCACTTGCTATAGAAAAGTCACATATGTACCTAGAACAGTAACTGTCCATGCCAAGAAAATATTGTAACATGGTAACATCCTGTGGAGGACAGATGGTGACAAAGCATGTACTTTAGTTGGATCTGGAGACATTTCCCCAACAGTGAAAATATTGCCAAAGAGTTGTTTTTTGGAACTCACATTTCTCTGTCTTCAGGGTCAGACCTGCATTAGCAAGTAATCAACAAACTTGTGTAAGAGCTTTATCCTATTCTTTTCATGTGACCCAAAAGACCAATATGTCATTACTGTAATTGCTAGCATTTGTGACAGGCTGAGTTATACGTTGAATGGCATCTTGAAAACGTTCTGCAAATGATGACACACTGAAACGTAATCTTATGTATTTGAACAAATCAATTTGGGTAAAAAAAGGTGGTAATGTACCTACAATTTTCTTCAAGTTCCTTGGTACCATTTAGCTTTGTGATCATGTCAGCAATGTGTGGACCTGGATGTTATTCTCTTTCAAATGCCTTTTAGCATGGCACATATCAATGCAGATGCGTACAGCTCCTTCACAGTCCTTTTTGGGCACTACCACTATGGGTAGAACGTATGGTGTTGAACCAGTAAACCACTGAATTATATAATGCTTTAGTGAGGTCTCAAGTTCTTTTTCAGTAGCTTCCTGTGAGTGAAATATAATTTAACTGTCTTTGAGCAACAGGATGAATGTCCTCATTAATATGCAGTTGTACTTTCATGGTCTTAAGTTTTCCTAATCCATGAAACAAGGATGAAAATTGATTTACTATTTTGTGATGAGCATTTATACTATAGTTTACAGATATCTGCCCCATATCAGCAGCAGTACTAAAGCTGAATAAACAGGCACATGACACAGTACCTTGAAGCTTGTGATTGGGTTTTTGAACCTTTGTTTTGTTGTGGTTCCTGGTTGGTAAGAATGAACCTTGACCTTTAATTGGCATTAATGCAGCCCATGTGTACACCTTAGCCTTTGATGGTGTGAGACGAGGCATTGGAGACAGCTCTTGGTGCTTCTCCTGAGGCATAATATTATCGATGCACCACTGTCTATATTAAAATGTATGGACCAACCGCTCATCGTTAGTGTAATTTTAGGACTATGTGTGAATGACTTGTAAGATTTGAATTGTGAACTTCCCTTTAACTTCTTTTCTTCCTTGCATGCGACTAGTCCACATGCCCATTTCTCTGAGCTGAACATTGATATCTCACATCCATCTTCTTCAGTGTTGCTTGACAAAGATGCTGAAAAACCCTCGGATGAAGATTTAGATGATGATCTACTTTGTTTATTATTGATTTGCCTCAGCTGATGTTCTGGAGCGTTCGAGTGTCCATTTTGTTTTCTCCGCATGACACACATAGTTTTTCCTTTACCTTGCAAACCTTTACAAAATAGTTCTCTTTTCACACCACCCTTATATACTTGTCCAACAGCAGGACAGTTACATTCATGTGGAAACAAAAGTCCACATGTGAAGCACAGTTTATTTCTCTTTGGAGACATCACTTTGTGTCTTTCAGCATTGTGTTTCTGCTTACTCTTCATGTTCATATCTTACTCAGTTTGGGCACCTCTGGCATCCATGTCAGCAGCTTGTTGATCTACATGTTCTGACAAACAGCCATCTATAACTCTGAGACGTATGGCTTTTTCATCATTGAATTCATTAAACTTATAATGTTTGATAGGCGTATCAAGTCCTTCAACAAATATGGCGATTGTTTCTCCAGCTCTCTCTGTTTCCCAATTGAAAATATATCTTTTGTAATCAACATATGGCATTAGGTTGAATTAGATATTTAGAGCTTCTTTGATTTCATCAACATGTATCATTTTCAGTATTATTTCTTTTACTCCTTCACCTACAAGATTCTTAAGATATTTGATAATGTTTTTGTCTTCTGCTCCTTCCACTGTATTGATGAAATCATCAAAAGTTTCTATCAAGGCAGTCCATCTGGCGCCAATATTCTTCTTTTTGGGGGTATCAAATGGAAGCAGTATCAAATGTAAGCAGTGATTTCAAGAAGGTTGCGGGTGTGTATTTCATGCCTCCTTCTATAGTCGGTTGAAGTATGTCAAATTCAGACAGAGCTTGATGTGCTTGATATACACCTGACTCAACAACTTTTGAAGGTACTGTCTTGGTATTTGTACTCAGGTTGTTGGGCCCACACAACAGATGTGCTGTTATTTTCCTTTTTTACAGCAAGTACTTGGTTTGTATCATGCACCTGCTCTTCACAATTCTCACGCTTCCACATTGTACCTGGTTTTCACTGCCTTTAGCATTTCTCCATATTGGGCTATTACTGCTTTTAGCACTTCTTTGCACTCAGCTGTCACTGCCACTAATCCTTCTCTGTACCCAGCTATCGATGCCTTAAGCGCTTTTCTGTACTTGGTTGTAACTGCCTTTAGCATTATCATCTGTATCTCTTAAAGCTCTGTGTTGCGTTGCGGCACAGTACCTCTTTCATGGCCTAACCAGCAGCTTGCTGGCCAATAAAACACACATTTCTCTGTAAGGCTTTTTTTCTTCAAAAGCTTGACACTGGACGGAGTGGCGCTTTGAATGCCCATATGCCAAATGTCAATCTTCCTTCAACTGAGGTGCATCTAGTATGCACAAGCTGTTTCTTGGACCAGGTCAAACCCTCTGGGAAAGCACTATCAGTTCTTCGGGTTACATATCCTCTATCTCATCACCAGTTGTAGCGTCCCTCCCCAGTGTCAGCACTTGTAAATGATTATGCCGCACACAGAGCTTGGTCTTGCACATCTTCATTACTCAGCATTTAACTATAAACTCAGCATTCAAAATCATGAATTCTATTCACCATATCTGAACAGTTATGTCACAGTTCTACAGAGTCTATCAGGAATCAAAAGTGTCCCATCATCTCTAACTTGCAAGACACTACACAGAATTTTAACTACCATTGATTTACACAAATGGGATGATGTGGTGACCTATGACCTAGTAATTACAATTCACCAGTGTTCCTCCTATGTATTTTTCCCATGATCAGATAACACTTCCTTCTCAAAATGTAAAATTGTGATTCACACACTGTGGATGTTCTTAAAGAGCAGCACTTCACTTTTTAAATTATTGATTCTACATCAGGAAGAAGTAGCAAATCAAAGAACACAGTATCTTCTGGTTCTAGGTACAGTAATCATATGATAAAATACAGTTGAGAGAAAATCAACCACAAATATTTTCCCTGTTGATCGCAGGAGTTGATCACAGGGCACATTCAGTGAGAAGCTGTGTTGTGTATCAGACCCTGCCAAAATATTGGCCTAATTCCGAAAATTCGTAGGGGAGAAATTCTCATCCGATGTTGCAGTGTGGGAAAGGCAGAAGCAGCCTCGAAATGCTGTGTTTATTTTCCACATTCTTTTCACATTTTATCACAGACTTCTTTACTCTCAACCTCTACTTCTATTGGCCACTGAGCCTGAGTTTTATTGCAAAGCATAAAAGAAGAAAAATGCTTTTACAGTTTATAGGATTTCCAACTTTGGCTTTGTGAGCAGGGGCTTAAAAGGATAACTCCAAGCGAAAAAAACACACCTTTCTTGTCAGAATTACTAATGAATGCACAAATCTAGACTTCCTGTACCCAAACGTGTTTCTGGCATAAATTTGACTTTCCTTTTCTATGTTACTTTCATGATTAAAATGAAATATGATTATTTCATTTGCCTAAAGATTGTTTACTGCATTTGCAGAGCCCTTATTCACAAACATAATTGTAAATCTGAACATGTTGGTGTATGACCTCTTTTTCTCTTCACTGGGGGAATATGCGGCAACCCTTTCAGTCTAAACTCTCACCAATTTTGGAGTGTGTTCTGCTCACCTTCCCACTCTGGAAGAGGATTTAGGGCTAATTACGAGGCTGGTGGGCCGACCGTTCGCCAGCCCCATGAGGAGTAGACCGCTGTGGAGCTGGTGGTCTCCCCTCAGGCTCAGTTACAATTTTTCCACTGGGTTGACTGGTGGAAACCTCCATATTAGGAGGTTTCTGCTTGTCAGCCCACCTGTAACAGTGCAGTGGCCTCTGCTCCTCAGTGAGCCGAGGCCAATGCTGTCTCACAGAGGGGACCCCCAGCACCCTCGGAATGTGCACTGTCTGCTTTGTCAGACAGTGCACATTCTGGGGGTGCTGGGTAGGAGGGCCCCTGCACTGGCCTTGATATGGTTGTTGGCCATGCAGGGGCCCTCCTGGGGTCCCCAGCATTGCCTTTCCACCAGCCTTTTCATGGACCCCATCATGAAAAGGCTGGTGGAAGGGGACTTGTGATCAGCATAGTGGTGCTGAACTCAGCACCACCATAGCTGACCACAACAACGACCAGGGTCATAATCTGGCAGTTGGACCTCCAGGAGTGCGGTGGTCTGACCACAACCATGGCGTTGGCTGTCCTCGGACAACCAAAGTCATAATGAGAGCCTTCATCTTTTCGAAAGTAAATCTCTGCCCATTTTCAGGGTCGGTCTAGATTAAGGAAAGTTTTCGAATATCCTAAAACTCTCTTGAGTTTCTGGGTATTCCCAACTTTCAAAAGCCCACTAGCTCCTCAGTGAAATTTACTTGCACACTGTATTATTCCATTGAGGGGAAATAAAGGGCATGACTAAAAGGGTTCACTAGTGCATGGTCACATTTTTCGAAATAGGTTACACACATAAATGAAGCAGATTGTGCTTGTAAGTCTGACTTCATGCACTAATTTGCTTGTTAACTGAAGTGCATCTAAAGCATAGATGATACTTTCCTGCAGAGCAGAGTCAAATTTCTTGTAGCTTACTTGTAGAACAGCAGTCTGAGTGTATAAATTATTTCTAGTACTGGGATCAGCCAGCCAGAGGGAAGAATGCCTGCTGAACAGTTCACAAAGTATAATTGTGTGAATTACATCAATATTAATTCATGTTGCTTTTCAACACCTTGACAGATCTGGCACACTGACCAGTCTTGCTGGAAAGTATAGTGTGAAAGCACATTAAACAAACAGAAAAAAGGAATCTCCCTATTACTCTCAAATTAGTTGCAAGATGCTGATATATTGTTGCATTAATTAAGTCGCCGCCCAGCTTCAACGTGTCTATTACCCTAATCATTTTCCTTGGATACTTTTTTAAGGAGGTATTGCTTTTTCCGGTGGACGTATTTTCGTTTTCGAAAGCAGATGGCATGTGCCCTCTCCATGAGTCTGTTTCTGCATTAGGTTTGAGCAAGTGTCTCTATCGGACAACTTAGGACATGAATTGAGCCCTGGTTAGACAAAAGCTACAAACTGTGCAGCACCTCAAAGCAGGAGAGGTACAACTGGTACAGCTGGCTGGAGCATTTCTGGAACAGAGAAAAGCTGTACTCCGAATTAACCTCCAAGCCTAAAGTGACCATGCAATTTAATCCCAGTTTCAATCAAGCATATTCGGCACCTGTACCATTTTAAAGTGGGTGAGAGTGAGTCTGCAAGTGAAAGTCAGTTCTCTTTCACCCTAAAATGTCAGATTTTAAAGTCTGCCATAAACAAGGGCTCAAGTGCTGAAAGTACAAATAAAGCATAATGCCACTAAAGTGAATGGGACATTACCAGTGCATGGCAAGGACATATTTCATCTTACAGAAACTAGAAAAATAAGTACAGGCTAAAAAGCAATAATAGTGTTCATGTAAAATGTAATTGAATATTTATTTGTGTAAATACCAAGTGTTTAAAAAGGCATTTTCGAAAAGTCATGTTCAGCTTCGCAAATAATTGGGTAAGTGCTTCCAGTTATGTATTCATCTCAAACAATCTGCACCTACATCGAGCAGGAGTGAGACTGTATTTTTAAACCCAATCCATTTTTATAAATATGGCTGAAGGATATGTTTGTCTTTCTTGTTTATTCCCTCTCTGTAGGGGATCCACTAGGCTGTTCTTTGCCTGGAAATCTGTAGGCAGCCGGTAGGCACTATTCGTAGTGACCCTGTCTGTGACAGGCCACTCCAATGAAAATCAAGAGGAGGTAGAAGATTCACATCACAAAGTCTTCATAGCAGATCTGTCCTTTTTCTGTGTCACAGATTTCAAGTTAGACAGGCATGGAGAATAACCAGGCTGCATTCCACGAGTCCCACGCATGCAGTCAGAAAACTGAAGACATTCAGTTTACGTTTCCAGCCACCTAGGCACTTACAGCTGATATAGAGCAAGCAGTATTAATAAAAAACGAATCACTAAAATGCAATGCAAAATAACGTATTTAAACGCAAAATAAATGTGCAGCTTCAAAAAGTGAGTGACATGGTGTCCACCACACCGTCTTTTATATGACATAATAATGTCTAGTAAAAATGTATTTTTTAATCATAACTAAATGTACTGACAAAACATGAATAATGTTATTGCACTACAGAACTAATGCTTTGAAATTACTAGAAAGGTTTTATTCTTTGTGTTTAGTATTAGTTAAACGGCCCATATTTCAGCATTTTCTAGAAGCACAATGTTTAAATGTTACTTCACTGAAATGTTTTGCAAGCAGTTTTTTAAACATCCTGTGTGACTTGCACAGTGAAAAAAATATGTTCTGTTCCTGTTTCACTTGTCTCCAGATAATAATTGTAAGTTTTAACACTGGGCTTCATTGCTCAATGTCATGTTCCATGCTGCTTTTAATTTTATAATATTTTACAGAAGCTGTTGACCAGAGAGGAGCATAAGAAGAATAAAAAGAGATTCATCTGAAGCACAGATGAACGTTTATTGGCTGCGCACTAAACAACTTCATAGCATTGTCCAATAGAAGCTTAGATAGTAACCTTTGGGACTTTAATAAGTCTTAGGTGATGCAGTTCAGTTCCTGTTCTAGTTCTGTGCTGAGTTAGATGTGTTTCTGTTATTCAGTTTTTACTAATGATTCTAACAGTTCCCTTACTTTAGGCCTTTTCTGAACTGTTTTCCCTTTCATGTTGCCTGATACTTCTCTCTGAAGACCTGCAATTTCTGCACCCTGCTGAAGAATAATCTGCAAATTGCTGTCTCATTTAGAAGTATAACCAATGTGCATTTATTTTTCCTTTGCAAGTGTTCTCCCTTTAGAAAATTCAACTGCATGTTTTTGGTTAGCGCCATATAGTTAGATGGTTTGTAAATCAATTTTTGTATTGTTTTTATTTTTGCATGAAGCATACACATGCTTTTCAAATTGGAGTAATGGCAATGGATGCCTGACCTAATATTTGATTTTTAAATGTATATTAATATATTGTGATTAATTCAACTGCACAAACTAAATGTATGTTGTTTCTATTTTTCACTTAATTCTGCTGTTATTCTCTATTATACTCTTAGAGTGTCTAATGTTAAATGCGTTAACAAGATTGAGATTCTTTAGACATTTTGGCAACCTGTGTTGTTTTTGTATTTCTATCATTTGGTTTTCCGCATCATTTATTTGACCTTAACATTGTTGATTTAAGGACAATAAATGTTTCAACTTTCCTACCGTGGTGATTTGTGGCCACATAGGTGTTTTTAAATTACTGACTCATTATTGCATATTTTGTTATTGTCTGATGGCTATTGGTTCTCATTGTTTTATTGGATGATTTCTTACTCCTGTCTGAGTCCACAGATTTGTGTCGACCTCTGAGGTTGGTAGATGTCACTGCCCTTTTATGTGTCACCTTACCATAATTATACTGGATGGAAGGTAGTGCATTGGGAAGCCTGCAGTGCAATCCTGAGAAGGCAGGCTACTCATGCATCACCATCATCTTTTGTGTGTTTGATGTAATGCCCTAAGAGATCTGCCTTCTTGATAAGCTTAGTAAATGTCTCTTCTGCAAACGATGTCACCGTCAGAGTCTGATTCCTGTTTCCCTCTGTGACTTTTATTTCACTCAGTTAATCAGACCAAACACCAACTTTAGAAGACGATATATTATTCAATAGTTGCTTGCTTAAAGGGTGTCTCGTTATTGTGTGCTTTGCGGAAGCATAAGTTTGATATCTTTGATTTCACCACAACACACCATTCAGACTTTATTTTCTCACCAAAACATGGGTTAACTACTCTTTTGTGCCACACAGAGGCACAATCATTCCCAATGGTTTTTCTAGGATTCAATTAAATCCGCCACTTAATCTAGGCGGTTTAGTGTTTCACTCTCTCGATGTACCTGTTCTTTTTTAAATACCCTAGTTTTGCCAAAGGTAGAAGCTATGTCCAGGTCCTGCTGGTCAATTAATGAATGTCTTAACAGATGCACTTACTCCTTGTATTTTAAAATATTTCAATGTCACCTAAATATGTGATTTTTTTCTGCACACCAATAGCTGGGATTATGCTTACGTAACATTTCTAGTTGAAAACATACCAGCAATTAACCTGGAATAATCAATGTCTGCCTCTAATAACAAGACTGCACAGATGTTAGATTTGATTTTTTCTAACATATACTAGAGCTTCAATCAGACCAGCTAACCCTTTGCATAGTGGTCTAACCAGATCAAATTCATCCATGTAATGCTCTAAAAAACTCACCTCCATTACAGCCAGTCAGAAAAAAACAGTCAAGATTCTGGTCTAACTTTACAGAAATTAAACTTATTCCAGCCCTATCCTTCTTGCCCCTATACTCTCTGGTCAGCTATCCAAGTTGTTTCCGCCTTCAACACTTGATCATCAGTGGGTGGCTTTATTGTCTCACCTGAATGGATTTTTTTCCATACCAAGCATTCTGCTCATTGATACACAGACACACTTGGAGAAACAAAGTAACACTGCAGAAGGTTGGAACATAAATGAAGGGCTAATTTTGATCATTATTCCAAAATTAAATAGATGTTGCAATCAAAACCTACTAAAAATTCCTCAAAGAAGCACCAGAAAATTAGGTTGCTTCCAACAAATCACTCAGAAATCGTCATGCTCATGAATTCTGCTCTTCACCCATCAGCTTATTATCAAATCATTCCTCCATCACGAGCGTTACATGAGATCCTGTCCTTATTTTTTCATAATAAAATCTCCACTATCTATGTTCTTTCTACACAAAGTCCACTACATATTACACTCTTGTGTGCCAATTTCTCATCTTTATCAGTTTAACAATTGCAGCACAGTTACTATGGGATACATTCAGTCAGTCTTAATAAATAGTAAATTATATCCCCTTTGGAGCCATGCCCCTCTTCCATTTAGACAAAGAGCTCATCAGCCCCATCTCTGTGAATGTTTTAACACCTCCCTTAACTCTGATATTGTTCCAACCAGCCTACTTAAAACCACCGCTCAAAAGGCAAAGTGCAGACCCCTCAGACTAGTCTAATTTCTGATCCATTTCTGTCTTACTTCTTGCTCCAAAAGTGCAGGAAAAATCAGGTAATCATCAAATATCAACATATCTGGAAAATAACTCACTAATGGATGACTCTCAGTCAGGTTTTTTAAGTACATCCGCCTAACATTGACCGTGGAGTCTCAGCAGCTTTGATCCTCATGTATCTCTCCACAGCCTTTGATATGAACTTTCACCAAATATGTCCAGAAGCTTGAAGGATCTGTCTTTAGATGGCTAGCTTACTTCCTATCAGATCATCATCAGATAGTAATGCTTGATTCTTTTCCCTACTCTTCAGGACCACTACAATATGAAGTCCCTCAGGTTTCTGCGTTGAGCCCCACACTGCTAAACTGTACATTATGAATGTAGCGAAGATAGTCCAACCTTTTGCTTCAAAATAATATGGAGATGACACACAACCAGCTCTCTCCATTGTAGAAAACTTCAAATCTTCTCAAGAAACATTTAAGAACTGCCTAGTAGAAGCCGCATGTTGGATGCAGAAATGTACTGTATGGCATAACTACTTCTAGACTGGACCATGGGAACTCTCTATACCTGAAACTCCCCAAATACTTAGTTCAACAACTATGAATGGTGCAGAATACTGCAGCCAGGCTTATCTTGAACATAGCTAGAGATCAATCTATTGCTTCACAGCTCAGATATCTTCATTGGCTGCCCAATCCACAAAACAATCATTTTTAAGACTTCAGTGCGAGCCTTCTGCACCCTATCAAAAACGGTCCAAAATATGTACATGATATTATTAGTCAATACACTCTCATAACATCACATATGCTTTCTAATGGCAGAGAATTGGTCAACCCCCTGTTCAGACAGGACTCTCTCTTTTCCTTCTTTAGCTGCAAAAGACTGTAATGCCCTCCTTTGCTCAAACCATCCAGTGTCCTCAGAAACATATTTTTTTTTAAACAGCTTAAAACTTGGCTTTTCCAAATAAATGAATTCTGTTTCTCAGTAGTTGGACTCCTCGCTTGAGCAATTGTTTTACCATAGAAATCCTTATGAATTATTTCATTCATTCAAGTGGCCAGTGGTATGTCCAGACGAGGATCCGGTGCTCATAGTGTTACTGGACAAAGCTGCAACCAACTGAAGAGGCCCAACTTGATCTTGGGGTGCTGTGTTCTGATTCTGAGAGGACCTGGCTTTGCAGTTCGGGCTGGACTGTTCATATTTAAACAGGACTAATGCTTATTTGCATATGGCTCTGTCGAATCAGAGGTGACACAGTAGGCAAAAAAAGCGGGGTGGTATGCTCCCAGAGCTATTGGATTTGGTTAGACTATCTGCAAACATTCTTCTCCTCAATTTTTGGGGTTGATGTTCTTGATGCACCGAGGGATGGCCAGGCCAGCCATCAGCTTCATTTTGGGACAAACAACAAAGAAGATCCAAATGGCAAGACTTGACATGTATTAAAGATGGTTCAATAGTTCTGAACATGTAAACAACTAATTTAAATGATAAACTAGCATGTGCTTTATCTGATGGAAATGAGATTAACTCCTGATTCCTATTTCAAATGCATTTACCTCCAGGTGGAAATGAATTCAGTGCTCTAACAGAGGCAGTGTATGGCATCTTTCTTCAGTGGCATACCTTAGAGGCAGGAAACCCCAACAGGGTGGAATTGTGTCTAGCCCTCAAAGGATCATGGCCATGGTGCAGAGTGTGCCCAGGGAAATAACTATATCTGTGATATAACTACCACACAGTAGCGGCTCGCGGGCAGCGGAAGGGGGCGGGGTGGGGAGGCACGGGAGGGGGGAAGGGAGGGAATAAACATTTAATTATTATTTTTTTTAAATCACTCACCTCCTCTGCCATTCCTCTGTCCCTCGACGCACCTTGCTGCAGGATCAGGCTCCCAGGATTGGCTGGGAGCACCCATCCAGGGTGCTCCCAGGCAAACTGGGAGCCTGTCCAGACTCTCTCCAGCCCAGCAACTGTATTGCTGGGCTCGAGAGATCCTACAGCGGATGTGTGTTTGGTCGTCCCAAAACGGCCAGCCAAACACACATGCGCTGTGAAGGGGGAGTGCACGTCACCCACGTGGCCCGCCTCTGTCAAAGAAACAATAATACACATAGTTTAATACTGTTTTCTTTAAAAGATTTTGCAGCTGCCGCTGCTGGTGGGTTTTCGACGCTCCTCTGCCTAAAACGGAGGAGCTGCCACTGATACCACAAGTTATTCTTTATAATGTTCAACCAACATGACTGCTGAAGGTAGTATGGAAGACTTTAACGTATATTTTGAACTTATATTTCATCAGCGTTCACAGAAGTGAAACAAGAAGAAGAAGAATGTTAGAAGAAACAATTTTAAAAAATACGACGTGCTGTTAACCACGCTTGTCTACTCTCACTGGATAGAGTTTATACGTTATACTTCAAAGTACTTGAAATAGAGCTCTGTTGAATCCAGCCTTTCACGAGTCCTCTTGCTGTTTCCAGCTATCAGCATACAGTACGTCTTGACAGATCAACAGTTTGTTCTTTGACAAGAAGCTCGACCGCAAGTACAGCTTTTTACACTCTTCTATAACTCATTGCATGCTACAGAACCAAAACCACGACATAGACAGTAACAGCCTGTCCAGAACAGACACTTTGCAGAAAGTAGTTGCTGCTCCTGGTCATAATTTGTTCAAGATGCCTCATCCTAGGAAACGATGCATGCCCAAATCTCTTGATTCCGCAAGCCATGGATTTAATCAGGTACCAGATATCCTCTCTCGTGTTCCATACACCCTCGCAATTAAAGAAGCAACCCTAGGCTTAAAGCATTGTGTTTCCAATGAACCTCTCTTGTCCGGGCTTCCTGTTTGTCTCTTCCTGTCGGAGCAGCCAAATCCTGTGCAGTGTAATATGGTTGGCAAGAGATGAAAAATAAAAGGGAATGATCCGGGAGAATGCTTACATCAGCTATATTTTCTTTCCTAAAACTAATTATTTCTGGCTTGGCAGAAACTTTGCATCTGTTGGGGTTCAGAGATTTGCTCGACTCTGAACTGCAGATGAATGAAGCGGCGCGAAGCACATTCCCATCACTTCGATACATAAACTTTCGAATCATGGTTTCCATTGATGGGAAAGTCAGACAGGATATAGCCGCATCCCATTCAGATGGTTTTATTATTTTTGGTCTCAGCGTCGACAGAATAGTAGAATACTAACGATTACAATACGTGGTGTTCACTGTGAATCAAGGCCAGATGTTCTCTTGTGGACTGCAAAGTGACACATGCAATCACTTTCAATCAGATCACATTAGATTTGACTAAAATAGTGACTTTTGCTTTCACATTGGCTTTCAATTTGTATAGCAAGTTATATAGCTGATTGTTTTATAAATATAACATATTGAGTTGTCATGGTTGTGAGATATTATGTATATGCACTCAGGATATGTATATGCCCTCTGCCTAATAAAGAAGTGTTTATAATAAGATATTTATATTTCGAAGTCAAAACAGATTTAAGATGTGTATGAAGTGGTACATGCAACTAGTTTTTACTGTGTTCAATTTATTTTTTAGGGGCATGATGGTGGAGCACATAATGAAACCATATGAAATGAATTTCATTTATCCTATGTAGATTCTATATGGACTTGTTAAAATGCAATATATGGAGTTGTGTTACCAGTGCATTATTTGTAAAAGAATGAGTGCTGGTGTCCGAAACTATTCTCAGAAGCCCGTGGCTGTGCGATTAAATGTCGGCAGGTCGAAACCAAGCTTAGGTAGCTTTCAATCCACCTCGTGTCTCTTTAATCCACTACCCGACACTCCATATCCCTTTATCTCTTTCTTGCAGGTTCGGTTCTCCTTTCTCCATCTGTGACGTTTTCTCGTCTTTCTCTTCCTCTGTCTTTTCCTTTCGTGTGTTTTCACTCTCTGAAAGTGTCTGACACGGAAAAATAAGTGCCAGTCCCCAAAAATACGTGCTGTTGGCCCCACTAGCAATCGTCCGCTCAAATTGTGCACTGCTTCAGAGTTTAAAGGAGATGACTGGGAGAACCGTGAAAGTGAGAAACAGGTGTCTTAGACATTAGGTGTAATGTGTAGAATTTCCGACGCTAAAGATCTCTGTATGTCCACTACTTACTGTACACCTACTTCTTCCTTAAATGATAATTTCTCTACATCTATGTTTCACCTAGTAAATCACTATAAATTGATCGAACCATGTCTAGTTCTATTTATATTGTCTTGTATTAGATTCAGGTGCCACCTGCTGGCTCCCAAAATATTTTTGCTTTCTGTGCCTCATTTATCAGCTTGTGGCCATTGTAATTTTTGTCGGAGCCTTGGATGTTTCGAGAAAATTATAGGCCTTGGTGAAATGTAGATTAAGCAATTGTATTCTTACATAAATCTGGATGAATGGATTGAATCTTTTTTAAAAACTCTTGAAAATTATTGTTTTCTCCTGCTTACACTTTTCTGCATGATGTTCACCCTGCAAGAAGCTGTATAAAGCGGAAAACATCTCAGGGGATCTCTTATAATGAATGTGTGCATCCACACCAAGTACAGTGAGAGCAAAGTAAGTGTTACTTTAAAACCTGAAACCCAACGTCATTGTAGATACCTTGCTCCAAATGTGCGAGTCAGGACATACCTCATGTACAGTTTTCATGTGAAATAACAGCCAAATAATTTGTGAAATATGAGTGTATTTTGTAAAAATTACGGATATTTTTGCCTGGAAAAAAATCATGGGATAGGACCTGTAGGAAATGGCCTTTCTGCTGGGTCACCCCCAAACCTTTTGCCATCCTCCTTCTCTTTTTCTGAACACATTTTTGCTGGCTTTAGGACTCTGCACACTTTACCACTGCTAATCAGTGCTAAAGCGCATATGCTCTCTCCTTAAAACTTCGTGACATTGGCTCATACCCAATTGGCTTATTTAATTTACATGTAAGTACCTAGTCAAGTACACTACATGTGCCCAGGGCCTGTAAATTAAATGCTACTAGTGGGCTGCAGCACTAGTTGTGCCATCCACATAAGTAGCCCCCTAACCATGTCTCAGGCCTGCCTCTGCAGTGCCTGTGTGCAGTTTCACTGCCACTTCGACTTGGTATTTAAAAGTACTTGCCAAGTCTTTAAAGTCCCCTTTTTCTACATATAGGTCACCCCTAAGGTAGGCCCTAGGTAGCCCATAGGGCAGGGTGCTATGTAGGTAAAAGGCAGGACATGAACCTATGTGTTCAATATGTCCTGGTAGTGTAAAACTCCTAAATTCGTTTCACACTGCTTTGAGGCCTGCTCCTTTCACAGGATAGCATAAGGGCTACCCCCATATACTGTTTGAGTGGTAGATCCTGATCTGAAAGGAGTAGCCAGGTCATATTTAGTATGGGAAGAATGGTGATACAAAATCCTGCTTCATGGTGAAGTTGGATTTTATATTACTATTTTATAAATTCTCCTTTTAGAAAGTGAGTATTTCTCTTCACTTAAATCCTTCTGTGCCTTCCAATCCATGTCTGGCTTTGTTTAGTTGACAGCTCCCTGGTGCATTCACTCAGACAACCCAAACACAGGATGCTCAATCACACTTGCATACATCTGCATATTGAATGGGTCTTCCTGGGCTGGGAGGGTGAAGGCCCTGCCACTTACATTTTAAAGGACAGTAGCCTGCCCTCACACAAAGGACTGCCACACCCCTTACTGGGACCCTAGCAGACAGGATGGAATTGAAAGGGGACCTTGTGCACTTCTAAGCCACTCTTTGAAGTCTCCCCCACTTCAAAGGCACATTTGGGTATTTAAACAGGATCTGTGACCCTACCAACTTAGACACTTCTTGACAAGACACTCTTGTCACAGACACCTCCTGGAGAAGAGAAACTGAACCAGAACCTGCAACCTGCCAAGAAGAACTGCCTGGCTGCCCAACTGACTCACCTGTCTGCTTTCTGTGAAGGACTGCTGCCTTGCTGTTGCCCTGCTGCCTTGCTGCTCTCTGGTCATGCTGGGAAGTGCTCTCCAAAAGCTTGGATAGACCTTGACTCCTGTTCCCTGAAGACTCAGGACCAAAAAGACTTCATCTCTACAAGAAGAACTCCCTGTGCAGCGAAAATCGATGCACAGCCCACCAGAAATGATGCACAGCCTGCATTGCGGTGAAAAATTCACCGCACACCGAATAGGAATGATGCAGCCCGACTTCACAACGAGAAGATCGATGCAGCACCAGCTCAGCAACCGTAAATTCGGCCCACGGCCCACTGGATCGACGCACAGCCAAGCCGGAAGGACACTGCCTGATTTCCTGAGAGGAATCAGCACAGCGCCTGCCATTTGGTAGAAATTTCCACGCAACGCCCATCGGATCGACGCAGACCCTGTGACTTCGTACTGTCAGTGCCGGATTTCAATGCATCATCCCTGGGGCGTCTGAAAACTCCGCAACCAGAAGAGGATCCAAGACCGAGCGCCAGAAATTGACGCAAAGCCTTCCCTGCGTGAAAAATAAACAACGCATCTTCGTGTGCGGCCCGAGAAATCAATGCACACCTCCCTGTTTTCCACGCATCTCCTCCTCTGCGGTTCTTTGCAGAGATTGTGAACGCAAACCAGGTACTTTGTGCTTGCAAGAGACATTTATTGTTTTTAAGAGACTAAAGACACTTTATATAATTTTACAGTGATATCCTAAAATATACCTATTGCATTTTAATCCTTTTGACCTGCATCTTATCAGATAAATACTATATATTTTTCTAAACACTGTGTGGTGTATTGTTGTGGTGTTCTACTGCGTTATTGCATGATTTATTGCACAAATACTTTACACATTGCCTTCTAAGTTAAGCCTGACTGCTCAGTGCCAAGCTGCTAGAGGGTGGGCACAGGATAATTTGTATTGTGTGTGACTTACCCTGACTAGAGTGAGGGTCTTTGCTTGGACAGGGGGTAACCTAACTGCCAACCAAAGACCCCATTTCTAACAGGACCTCGCTCTCTTACCAGAAACCATTGATTTCTCTTACCAGAAAATTAAGGATTTCTCTGCAAATTCATTGCTATACTATACATTCATATCTAGGAAATGTTGTTAGGTGGACACATGATTTCTTTCTAGCAGCAAAGTTAGTACCATCCTAATGCCTAAAGTTAGATACTCAAAGTTTTTTTCAAATTACCATTTTTAATTGGTTAGTTGCATTCTAGCTGTTCGTTTTTTCTTCTATGACAATGCCCACTCTTACGTGTGCTCATTATTTAGGCCAGTTTTACTTATGTGTTTTACAGTGCACCTTGAGTATGTTTTTGATCTTGAACATCTTAACTGTTGCGTTTTATTCCCAGGAACCAAATTGCAATTCTCTTGTGCTGTTTTCCAAAATAGCTCCTCACCGTGGATATTATAAATTGTAATTTAAGCTTTATTTATGTTTTTTTAAAATACTTCATTTGACTCCTTCAAATCAATCATTTTGGGTGGGTCTTTTGTCAGTACATTTAATTTATGTGTTAATATCTACACCACACACACACTAAACTCGATTTCAGCATCATTTCAACTTTGTTTTCTTCCAATCTTTTCTTCCAATGTTCCAATGTTTTCTTCAATGTTTTCTTCCACTAGATACCTCCCTCAACAATGTAAATACCCAAGCACATGTAGCCTTCATAATGAATATATGACTATTTGCACACATGCAAGATGTTTTGTGAGTTGCTACATATAAGAAAAAGGATTATGAGTTGGGGAAGATGTGAGTCTTACCCACGTAGTAAGTCTCAAAGTCCTTTAAGGTCAAAAACACAACTTGAATAATTTAAACCTGTGCTCAACCCTAGGTTGCTATAGAACAAAGCAGACTGGCTTTACTTAGAAAAATGTACAAATTACTTAGGGACACTAAAACAGTCACAAATTCAGGACCAACATAATAAAAATCCCACAGCCAATATGTAAATATTAGGAAAAATGTAACAAAGAAAATGGCACCAAAAAACATAATCCAACAAGGAAGGCTAGAGGTATGAATATTTAAGATGTAAGAGTGCCAACCAAAACCCCCTGTTATTTGTTCACCAGCACCAGAAGCAATTTCAGGCTGTCTGTCAAGGAGCACGCATCAGACACACCAAGCAGGTCATCCTGAGCAATGATTTTGCCTTCTGACTGAATCTTTTTTTTTTTAATGGAACTCAATCTTTTCCAGCAAGACAAGATGGACCGCTCTATCCCTTTGATTCTTGATAGCTGTTGGATGAGGTCTTACTGAAGGCATTGATTTTAGGCAGAAAATTATTGATCATGAAAATTCAGGTTTTCCAGTCCCCAAAGTCCCCTTGTAAAGCAGAGACTTTTCACATCTTGGCTATGTCAAGATTTCTCTCTATGTTGGATTATATTCCCTCTCCTCAGCCACAAGCCATCATGCCAGCCCAAGCCATTGTCTCTGCTCTGAGAGCCACATTTCCACATCCTTAAAGCACCACTGGCAGGTTAGCTGCACGCAAGCCAATACTAACTATCCATCAGGGGCTTCAGACAAGGAAAGTAACTTTTTAAATGCTTTTTCCTGTAGTTTTATCAAAATTCCAACTTCCCCATTCAATTGGATATTTTATAAATATTAAAAGAAGTGGTTGAGCCCGTCTCTGTAGCTTATTCTAAACCAATTATACAGAATAAACATTGTACCTGTACTTTCACTTTTTCTTCAAAGAAGCAACTATAACCCTAACAATAAAAATGGTATTTGTGTTCTAGTCACTGTAGGAACAGGCAAACATTAAATTCTTACTATTTTCACTTCTCAACACCAGACACCTTATCTTGTGGGGTAAAAGGCCTACTTAGGGGCCACTTAATCAGTTTTTAAAAGTTGGGGTTCTGTCCTCTCAAAGGTATGTTTTGGCATGCCTTCCTGCTAGTGTAAAAGCTACAGGAGTTGGTCCACATATGTAGCCCTAAGCTTCAGGGGTCAGTCTTTAATATGTAGATCTAAAGCCATGCTTTTCTTGCCTTCCTAGTAAATGGCACAACTAGAGCTGCAGTCCACAGGTAACGATAACTTTGTGATGCCATTCATATACCTTATTACCCCATACACTGTGGCCTTACTAGAAAGTTAAGTATGTCAGTTGGGATTAACAGATTTGGCCATGTTTTAGGGATCAGAGCACATGCACTGGGAAAAGGCACTTCCTCGTACTATAAATCACCATTCACATGTCCTGCCTCTTCTGATTCTTATACCCGATATTGGAACACTAGGCTCTTTCACAGTAGTCTATCTACTAATTTGTACTGCCATACACAACTTGAAATTATATTATAGTTGACACCTATTGGTGAATCGGTGATAATTTCCATCTATTGTTTAAAAAAGCATGACATTAATCCAAACAATGAATCTTGTTGGAGCCACTGTATCTCCAAATTTCACCCACTATATTTTTTGCTGAAGCAGATATTTATATTATATTACCCAAGGCTTATTATTGCGTCATTGCTTCTGATTCTCCGAGGTTTAGCTAGCTTATATGATGTTTGGCTTCTCTGAAATGCTTCCCTCCAATTGATTTTTCATTCATCAACCATATGTTACTTTTATGCTGGGTGGTATTGAGTTGATCAATCTGATTGGTTTTTACTACACTCAAAAGAGGTTCATTGTCACTTGATGAAATATATACACATGTTCATGTCACAAGTTGTGTACTGATTGTTTCAGTTTTTAACTGTGTATGGGTGATATTTATATTCATAAATGAATACATGAATCTGGTGCATGTAATGCAAATTAAGGTGTGACCTCACCTTTGTTATCTACTACTGTTTCGCTTCCTTCTTTCTTTTCATGCCCATAGCAAATTACATAATACTCTAGGTGCAAACCAACCTGTAGTAGTTCACAATATTTAATAGAATATTTTTCATTTCCCCCCTGTATACTGAGAATTTAGATACATGTGATAGCATTTTTGGGTTTTAATGTCTTCCACAATTTTTCAGCAATATGAATCGTAATTATTTTTTTCAGCTGGTCTACCAATGTTTCCATAAATTTCTGTCATATGGTTTCCTATTGTTTCACATATGCTTCAGGTATGAGATGATTCTCTTAACCTTCATGAGTTAAAAATACTAAAGAGGAATCTTTGATGGATGCGCATGAAAATTGCTATACTTATTGAATTATTATTCCTGCATATAGTTTTTTATTACTCCATCTCATCTCATTGATCACATCTTGATAATGTATCATATTGTATGGGTAAAGTTATTCTAATTATAGATTGCATTCCAGGTTTCAGTTTTCTCTAGTATTTATCATTCCATATCAGAAATATATTGTTTATAAACTTGACTCACATAATTAGATTTTGTTCTTCTATATTGCTTGTCTGAGTACATGTTCTTGTTTAAATATACATTTAAAAATATTAGTATACAATTGTGATGTGCTAGAGCCCATTCATATTCTAGTGCAGTGCAGCTAGTAGCCATCAATCTAGTGACAGTAGTTTGAAAATAGGTATAATGAAGAAAAATGGCATTCAATTGGATGATTAATGTTTCATTTACTTCTGTCTGTTATTTTAAAATCAGCTGCTCTAAGCTTTTGAACCCTTGCTTATGTAAGAGGCAGTGCTCAGATGTATATCTTAATTTGATTCAAATTCAATATTTAACTATTTGTTTTGGAAATCAATGTATGTGATCATCCTTTTCATGAATGGTTTAAATATGGCATCAATGTTGTTAGAGGTTGGAGGTTGAAGTATGAAATCTTAAAGCAGTTGATTGACAGGGTGGGTCAAGTGTGCTATTGTGGAATTTTGGTGTCATATGAATGTGAGTTAAATGCATGCTTAAAAAATAATTTCTTATTTTTGTATCTCCAATATTTTCTATCTGTGTAATTTGAAACATTTGCTACTTTTCCATGATAATCTGCTGTTCTGTCACTCTAAAGTTTAATATGAATAATGGAATCCTTCAGAAGCTTTTCATCTTTATTGATGTACGTTTGGCTGTAAATAGTGTTAATGCCATCAGTATGCAAAACACATATTGATTACACCAATTAGATCTGCTGAGCTAAAAATTGAAATTATTTATGAATTGAAAATGAATTAGCAAAATATTTCAAGGCGAAATTGAGCATAAGGGTTTTACAAACATGACAAGACATGCTTGATTATTACAAAAAGGACACAGAATACAAAAAGACTATAATAATAAGATAGTTATGGGTATTATACAGTACAGGATATTTATACAATTGGCAGTAAATTTATGCATTACAAAGGGCAAAGGGTTAAATGGTAAAGGAGAAAGAGTCTAGGTGCTGCCCATTACTGGACATTTCCAGTTCTACTTCCTCAGTCCTTTCCGGAAAAAAAGTAATGCTACATGTTCATAGGCACCATCCTCATTATCACAGACACCATCTAAATACATCAAAGTTCAGCAAACTTTTTTTAGAAAACATTGCAATCCAGGTGGAACCCAGCAGTGGCAAACAAGGGGAAAGAATGCGGATGAATGATGATAAAAGAAGTAGTGTTATTATTTTATCAAACATTTTATCCAATAGTCTATCGGAAACTCTTCATAAAGGTCTATAATATACTTTAACTGAGGACACTATTTTTAAAGTGTATAAAGCTTTGTATATGTTTCAGGCAAATACATGGAAAACTATCTTTTCAGAACATAAACTCCTACAGAAAAAGAAGAAAACATGCAAAGCATGTTGAAACCTCACATGAATGATCAGAATGTTGAAATTAGGCTGCTATATTGATTGATGTAAAAGGAATTTCATTCACACCTAAGTTAAAGGTAGAAATCTATAGAAAGGTGAATGCACAGCATTTGATATGTTATGGAATGACTATTGTTTAATACTATACCCTGCAGATGAAGATGGTTCAATTGTAATCATGGGCATCCAATAATATAATATACCAGTTCAAATTTACTATGAAAAGGTGGTCACATTTGTTTAGTGGAAAATCTATTTTTTAAACACAGCAGGGAATTTAGATATTTGCATCCCAAGCTCTATACTCAGGTGATTTGGATGCTGACACTACTTTATATCTACAACTAGAAAGTCATTAAATACCAATTTCGTATGCATGCCCAAAGATACAGAAAATGTTGCGAACCTACTTCTAAGAAATATACCTTCTTGTAAACTTTTGTTCCAGTCACCCAGTTTCTCAACTATTTTGTTTAGAAATTGGTATGAAATCCTCCTATTAAATGACATAACTGATATCACACTGAAACTATTGGAGAAGGAACTGTTAAAAGTGGATGATATACTTTTCAATTGTGATTTCATTTATTTGTATGGAGACATGTCCCATATTGAGTAGTTAGCAGCCCTTGACTTTTCTTACTTAACCAACAACTTAAAGAGCTGAATTGTGAACTGTTGCTGAAATTATTAAGTATGTTGTTGTTCTATAATTACTTTTGAGTTGATAATGATTTCTTCTTCCCAACTATCAGAGAAGCTGTGGGCACTAATGATGCCCCCCTCATTCTAGAACACATATTTGTAATCTGGTAAAGAAGTTACATCTTGGAGATTCCCAATGACAACCATACACAGACTGGATGAGTCGTAGATGATCTGTTGGAGATATAAGGTGGACCAAAAAGTAAATTCAAAGATTTAAAAAAAAACTTGATTGAATGGCACTATGGTGGTCATTACAACCTCCTAGGGACCGCCGTGCTGAAGACCGCCAGTGCAGGCGGTTTTCCGCTCGGCGCATTATGACCGCTGGCAGCCCTCCGTCCTTTTCCGGATGGAGAGCCGCCAGCAGCCATACTGGCGGACGGCAGGGAAGTGGAGGTAGCTCCACCGCCCCATCAACAGAACACCGCCCACCGAATCACATCCTGTGATTCGGCGTGGCGGTGTTCTGTTGACGGGGTGCTGGCGGCGGAGCTGCCCCCATGGATCCCGTCCCCTCCCGGAGGATCAACGGACCAGGTAAGTCGATTGACTGTTAGGGTGGGGGGGGGTGAGGGGGTGTTGTGTGATGTGTGGGTGCATGGGGGTGTGCGTGTGTGTATGTAGAGAGGGTGTGTGAGTGCGTGTATGCATGCGGGGTGTTGTGCGTTTGGAAATGAGTGCGTGTCTGAATGTATGTATGTCTGTATGGATGTGTGCGTGTATGTCTGAATGTGGATGTGTGCGTATGACTGTGTGTGTGGCTGTTGGCATGTCTGTTGGTGTGTGTGCGGGTATGTGTGTTGGTGGTGCCTGCGTGCATGTCGGGTGTGAATGTGCAATGTAATGTTGGGGGTAGGGGTGGGGAGGGGGGTCCTGCCACCTTTGGGGGTGGCAGGGGTGGTGGGGGGTGTAGGGGAAGGACTCAGGGTGGGGGTGGGGGGTTGGAGACCCCTATTAGTGCCAGGGAAGGAATTCGCTGGCACTGATAGTGCTCACCGCCATGGATTTCATGGCGGTTCCTAACCCCACGAAATCCATGGCGGTCAGCCGGGTCATGATACCGCCGGCGGTATTGTGACGACCGCCGGGCTGGAGACCCTGGTCTCCAGCCCGGCGGTCGTCTCCGCCCTGGCGGTCGGATCAGAGAAGTGGCGGATGACCATGGCGGTAATCGACATGGTCTTCATTAAAAAAAAATTACCGCCAGCCTGTTGGCGGTAAGACTGCCGCTTCTCCGCCAACCGCCAGGGTTGTAATGAGGGCCAATGTCTTTAAGCTTGCATCAACAGAAGGGCAAACAGGTATTAACTGTTTGAACATTGTGATCATTCCCACAGAACATACTGTTTTTACAGACATTAAAAAAAAAGAAAATGACCAGAACAGCTTACTTTTCGAGACACATTTTGATCTACCAGAATTCTCTAAATTAGGTGGATGAAAAATAAGATTAATGATGATTGATTCAAATGAAGAGATAGTTAAAAAAAGAAAAAGAGAAATGATGGAACATTTACAAAAATGAGACTATCTACAAGTAAGTTTGTAGAAACAGTGGTGAAGATTCAAAGACGAACACAAAAAGAAGCAAACAATGAAAAGATTAAAATTATATACAATTTCCATACAATCATCAGAGTGGTAAAATCAATAGAGTGGAAAGTAACCAGTCAAAATTACAAAATGAAACATTTAAACTTTGAAAAAACACTGATAGCATATATGCATGAATATAATATTTGGATGTTTTTTAATGCGTACTGATGCTGTTCCTCCAAAAAGGGTACAATCAACATTTAACCCCTATGTGGGCACATTCCTTGTTTAAATGTGCAATGGTATCTAACAGAGGCCATCGTTGTTAATCTGAAAAGGAATCTGCATTAAACATTATGCTACCAGTGTGAAAAGGTTGTAATTCATTTGTTAAAATTTGCATTTGTAAAGAACTTTATGGGACAAAGTTACATCTTAAATATAAGAGTAAAATAAAAAATCATGCATTTTTATCAAAGATAAAACTTCAAGTTTGCTAAGACATTTTATGGATGCTGGACATAATCTGACACAGTTATACATACAGGTTTATGAAGTGGCAAAACATAACTGAGGTGAAGAGTATCAATGTAAACTCTTATATAGAGAAATTTGATTAATCAAAAACAATTCGGACTGATAATACTCTTGCAATGAACAAGTGTGTTACTTGAAGTGGCAGTGATTGATTTCTATAAGATCATACCTATTTACAGACATGAGAAATATTACATACTTTTGGATATTGTGCAAGGCTAACAAACATCTTTTGATTCTTTGTAATAGATAATTTAATGCCACTTTGTAAATACAGCCCCTTCACACACAGCCCTTTGCGAGGAAGCGGAGTAAAATGGGTGTTGCTGTGGGCGTGCCACAGCAACACCCATTGCATTTTGATGCTGCCTCAGGTTTATGAGTTTTCAGAAATCTGAGGCAGAGCTAAATTCTAACACCACCACAGGGGTGGCATTAGCAAGGCGCACAAGGTGCAACGAGGAGGAATACTTTAATTCCTCCTCAGTTTTTGCTTTTTTTATGTGTGCTGCATTCTGCAGCATGCATAGAAAGAGCTAAGTGGCAGAAATTATTGTTTATGTGTGGGAAAGAGTCCCTTCCTGCACATAAACAATAATTTCAAAATTACACTTTGGCACAGAAGTGCCAAATCGCCATTAGTGATTGTTTATGTGTAGGAAGGGACGCCTTCCCACACATAAACAACCACACCCCACAGCACAGACCTCTGTGCCCAATGGTGCAAGGATGCCTGCATTGGCGCTAGGCAGCTCAATTTAGCACCAGTGCAGGGCGAAACGCAGGGGTGCACCGTATCCGAGTAAATACGGTGCATCCCTGCATTTCTAAAGTGAAGCATCACGGTGCTGCCAATTTTAGCACAGCACAGCGCTGCACCACTTATTAGTAAATCTGACTAATTCTTTTCTCCCATAACACATTCATGGCCATGCAAGGCGTTACTTCCTGACACATAGACAGAAAAATTATGCATTTACTTCTGTTTTTATGTTTCTTCATCTAATTTATGTTGCCCTACCCCAAAACAATTGACTTTGCCTACCCAGCCGAAACAATTGACATTGCCTACTCAGCCAAACCCGACCTGAGACTCAGGTTTATAAACCAGGTAGTCTTCATCGCAATGCTTATGTTTAGGAAACATTTTCCATTTCCCGTGTCCTTGGATCCCACACTAATTTCCTATAATATTTTTAAAACATTGTTCTGGAATATTTTGGGCAATTTACCTGCTCATATTATTACTTAACTTGAACATTTTGTTGGATTTCTATTCATTTTTCACTGAGGTAAATGAATTTAGTAAAGTACAGTGAGTCATTTTCTTATTTTGTGTTTTAAGGTCTTCGATAGTTCTCTGTCTGCAAAATAACCATACAAAAACCTGTATAGAGTAATTTGTGTGAATAAATAGTTATGAGTAGCATCTGTAGGAGTAGACCTCTTAATAATTTGCACCAACTTCAAATCATTCTACTATATATCTTTTAGGGGAAATCTTTTTAAATCAGGCACAAAAATGTTCTCTTTAAAGCACTCCACTGGCCTTGCAGCTATGTCCCTGCTATGGAAATACGGGGCATACTTACAAGCTCATAGCGCCACCTTGCTCCACCCTAGCATTATTTTTTTATTCTAAGGCAGCATTAAGGAGGCCTTTCTCCGGTGCCATATTTACAAAGTGTCGCAATGCTTGCATTGTGCCACTTTGTAGATCCTTGGGCCTCATTATGCCTTTGCCAGGCATAATGTATGCACAGGGGGGTGTTCCGACGCAGGAAGGCCTGAAAAAATGGCACAGTGAAATTTACAACTTTTCTCTGCACCATTTTCTCTGCCATTTTTAATGCCTGCTCAGAGCTGGCATTAAAATGAAGCACCAGTTTAATCAATGGTCCTCCATGTTCTTTGCTGCACTAGCGTGAACATTTCTGATGCTAGTGCAGCAAAGCGCCACAATAGCGTCAACAATGTTGACACCATTGTCCTAACGACCACCATGGTGCACTGTACTGTCAATATGGTGCAACCATGGTGTTGTTAGGTGGGGCAGGGGCAAAACAAGAAAAGTGCCACATCTGGACCGATGCACCACTTTCTTGTAAATATGCACCTACTTACCATAACTAATTTAAAATAGACCTCATGCCACATCTCTTAAAAAACATTTTCTTGCCTAATCATCCACCTCTTTCTATTATTTACCAGCCTGCACCAGCAATCTTACATTGTGATCATATAAAAAGAGTACTTTGGAGTCAGAAGTCCAGAGGGGGAACCCATTGCAATGGTTACCTTAGATCTCTGACCCGCTCCAAAGTAGAGGGTTTTTATGCACCGTATTCTACTCATGTCAGCCCACCAGTCTAAAGAAAAAAGTTCAGGTCGGAGTCCTCACACTGTCCATGATCTTGCACATAGTATCTTGCCTTTGTAATTTTCCTTCATGTGACCTATATTTAACCATGGTGTAGAAGCAGTATCCCATTCAGAAAAATAGCTTTTGAAGAGCTTCCTTTATCTCATAGAATGTCTGACACATAATCTAACAGCCTACCCTCTCACACAGAATATCCTCTTTCTAAGCATTCCATTAAAACCACACATGACTTTCAGCTACATTCTATAAAATCATGAGCACCTGAACTGCTGTTCTTTGCCACTCAATAGAGTAATGAATCATTAACAAGAAAGCCAGTCTTGCAAACTGAAAGGGACATTACAAGCTCATAAACTTGGTGTGAGATCCATAAACATCATGTAAGGTCCCTCAATACAAACTTCTGGTAGCTTGTTGAGGCATCTGACATAGCCAGTGAGAGAGGGGTGGTAAGCGAAGTGTAAGGCAGAAGTTAAAGCCAATGTCGTAATTTAGTTCAAAGATCATGAAAGGCATCAGTTTTCTAGAGAAAAGACTTTATACGGTTCCTTCTATTTGGAAGTTAGTGTATGCACTTGCTAGTCTTTAAGTAACCTTCTTCTGGTAGGGTACCCTCAGGGTGAACCTCAAGTTATACAGTTTGTCAGCTCAGTAGGAAAACTCTTCAGTCCCATGAGACTTTGATGCTACAGAGCTGCTAATATGACAGGTTACGTTCTCAAATAGAGCTCTTTGGTCCTAACTAATGTATGAATGTATTCATATTTATATAGCTCACACTAGCTAGTAAGCAACAGAGAGATCTAAAATGCTTGGGGAAAGGGAGGTGCTCTGCACATCAAGTTGGGATTACAAAAATACAATTTCTTCATTACATTTCATATTTTTAGGCACACTCATTACGGGTGTGGCTCTCTCAAGATTGCCACACTCGCAATGGCGGTCGGACTGCCGCAGATCGAGCGGTCCGACCACCCTATTAGGGCTGTGGGGAGCCACCATGGTCCGACCACAGACACCGCCAGGCTGCACCCAGCCTACAGCCTGGCGGTTCTGGTGTTCCAGGTGGTTCTAATCTGCCAGGGCAGCGCTGAAAGCATCTCTGCCCTGGGGGATTACGGGTCCCCATCCGTGAACCTTTCCAAGGCTGGTGGAATGGGGCATCGGGAGGGCCCCCATGGACAGCCCCGTTGTGCATGCCACTGCCCGAATTACACCACATTAGGAGCCGGGATCAATGTTAAGGCCCTGAGGTGAACACTTAATGGAGCTGGCAGTGTTCAGGCCACACAGGCGGCCTGATGGAGGAACAAGTTTGGCAGCCGGCCTCAGCCACACACCAAACTCATAATTAGGCCCTAAGCGATATTCCCAGAATGATATAATATAGAGTGAAGTTCTGAGATCAGGATTAAAACCTTGGTCCACAGTTTATAAGGTGGTCAGTTCTAGCTGCTAGGCCCCATCTTTTCCCCAAGTAATCTGAATAAAATCTACAGGTTACTTCAGTACTTCCCTAATGATCATATTATGAATATCTATATATGATATGACAACAATGACATTGATCCACCTTTTTCTCTAGAGGATTTAAATTAGAATTGAATTTTATAAACACATTGAGACATACTGAGTAAGCCAAACACCATGCTGCTACACAACGCAGAAGCAGTTACTGATGCCCCCTCTTTTTTAATCATATTTTTAGGAAGCAATGCTTTTGGTGAATGGTGAGTGGAGGCTAGGGAAGGATATAACAGTGTTCATGTGTCTTGCTTATGCCTTTGGCCAGCCATGTGTGCATTGAAGTGTGCCAGAATCAAAACATTAAAAAGGGAAACACAGAAATTCAAGGACCTTTGAAACTAGGAAAGTAAACAATAAACACAATCATTAGATGAGCCACACTGGGACTGAATAATTCACGAACATGGTGGTTCGAAGCCTTGTGTTCTATGGAAGCATGATAGTTTGAAGCAAGAAGGAATGCTGTAAATGAAGCATGTGTTTGAGTCATGGATTCTAAGTAGAGGGAATGTTGGGGTGGTGGTCATGTACGACGCACATAGCAGGAGTCATATCAGAGTGAGTGTATGTTGTGAGCACCAGGAAAAACTTTTCAGGTGTGTGCTACTGCACTGATGCATCACTTGCATGGCTGCATTAAATTTCAAGAAACACGTCCAAACTCAGTGAAGGAAGGTACTAAAGGAGGTCCCCGCCTTGTTTGTGTTGAAGCAGCATACCTCCCAGTTCACCACTGCCTGCCGCCATGCCACGATATGGGAGGGGGGTTAGTGCTGCTTTCCAGAAACATATAATTGATTGGATTGCAAGTAGGATAGCTATTTTGAGAAAGCAGGAGAGGGCATTCTGTTATTTAGAGCGCGGAAAGAGCCCCAGGTCTTAGATCTCCCACTGATGCAAGATGCTGTGTCCAGACAATGAGCCTTATTCATGAACATAAACTTAGAATTTCCATATTCACAGACAGCATTTACGAGTCGTATTTTTGTGTCTCCACTCAGGCCTGATTTTCTACACTTTGGGAGGAGAATCAACACTCTGGGTGGATAATTGTTGTTATACACCAACAGACAATTAATACCACCTGCAAACCTGTACTACAAACCAAATAAGAGCAGTATGCATTCAAGGTTCTGGTCTTTCTTCACCAACACTGCACCCGCCTGCTCTGTGCCTGGAAAATCTGACAATAGCTACCTTTGAGAAGGAAGAAAAATTATACTGAGGAGGAGACCACCATGATACTCAAGTTCATGGTGAGGCACTACAAAAAAGTGCATGGCCTCCCCCTACAGCAGCAGTGAACAGACGTCAGCCTTATAACAGCATTTGGTTATGGCAGTCACTGCACTGGGGAAGGATATCACTACAATCACAGAACTCGTGAAGAAGTGGCAGGATGAGAATAGGCTAGTGAAGGAGAAGTACAGCAGGACAGAAGTGAGTACAGCTCTCTCTGCTGGACCAGCTGGAGGCCGCATCAATCTCACCCCACTTGAGAGGAATGTCCTTAATATCACCCACCCCCACCTGCTCCATAGGCAGTCTATGAGTGATAATCTCAATGTGATGGCAGGTAATATGTGATGAATCTAACAGTAACACTAAATAAAAGTGTCTGCAGCACACTATAGATATGCCTATGAATGTTGACCCACAAATGTGTAAATTGCATTGTGAGTCACACCCTCATGTGTCTCAATTAGTCGACTGCACTACACTATAAGTCCTAGAACCCTATGTTGTGGAAATGGCAACTTCAAATTCCTCAGTCCAAAGTAGTGGCCTGTCACTGCTGGTGTGTTACATTGGTAAATGGCAATAGATAATGTGCCTCATTCACTTACCATTAATTTTGGCAAGTAAATGCAAGTGTTTAAATATATGAAAAGTTGCACATATTCAACATGTTTTGTTATGTCTGGTGACTTTTCCCTTTTATTGCCACATACATCCAGAATACAGCAACCCACTGCAGCAGAGATCCCTGCCCCAGCAGAGAGATAACCTCATGGGGCACATCATCACATACTAGCAGTAAAAACTAGCACATAAATATGGGCGGAGAGGGTCCAAGCTCTTACATTGTGATCACACAACCCATAGATATATTACATAGAATCCATCAACAGTCCCAAACCTTTGAACTGAACTAGATAATGTTGTTGATTACATGTGTTAACTAGAATGTAAACTGAAAACACACATATCATTGTAGGCCCTGTTAGACTTGGCATCTTTGGTGTGGATTCCCCTAACTTTTTGCCTCTGTTTCCCAGGTTGTTGATGTGTGCTGGACTCTGTTTTTGCTGTTTTTGTTACTCTGGGCAGTTTACCACTGCTATCCAGTGCTAAAGTGCAAGTGTGTAAAATGTGTATGTGATTGGCTTTCCATGATTGGCATATTTGATTTACTGGTAAGTCCCTAGTACAGTGCACTAGAGGTGCCCAGGGCCTGTAAATCAAATGCTACTAGTGGGCCTGCAGCACTGGTTGTGCCACCCACATTAGTAGCCCTGTAAACATGTCTCAGACCTACCACTGCAGTGTCTGTGTGCACAAATTTTAATTGCCAATTCGACTTGGCAAGTGTACCCACTTGCCGGGCCTAAACCTTCCCTTTTCTTACATGTAAAACACCCCTAAGGTAGGCCCTAGGTAGCCCAATGGGCATGGTGCAGTGCATGTTTAAGGTAGGACATATACTAATGTTTTTTATGTCCTGACAGTGAAATACTGTCAAATTCGGTTTTCACTGTTGCAAGGCCTGTCTCTCTCATAGAAGCCAACCCGCCAATGTACCACTCCAAACCTCCATGGCAGTAGCAGCTGCCAGGCTGGAGATAACCATCTCCAGCCCGGCGGCCGCCATTGTGCCACCTCCGGGATTATGATCCTGGCTACCACCATGGTTTTCGTGGCAAAACCATGCCAGTACACCCATCAGTGACAGGGAATTCCTTCCCTGTCACTGATAGGGGTCCTCCACCCCCTACCTCTCTGAACACCCCCCACCCCTCCCTCTACCTCTTCAAGCCCCCCCACCCTCCCCTACATCCACGCCCCCTTACACACACACACACACACACATACACACACTCATTCACACATACATACACGCATGCATACATCCAATCACACCTACATCCACACACACTTCTAAACATACAGCCAGACACACATTACGATTTCCGACATACACGCACTAACACTTCCATACATGCACACACACAATCAAGACTCAACACACACCTGCATTCACGCACACACATACATGCACACACCCCCACACACACATGCAACACCCGCAACACCCTCCCCTGTCGGAGACCCGACTTACCTGGATCCAGGGGGTCTTCCGGCAAGAGACAGGACCGGGTTCTGCTACAGCCGGCAGTGCCCGCCAGCAGAACACCACCAGGCCATATTATTTCTTAGAATCTCTCTTGTAGTAGCAACGCCACCGTACTGTCATCTGCCAGGATGGCCACAGCCGGATTTGCACCCTTCTTGTGGCAGATATCCGGCTGTGGTCATAATACGACAGATGACTGATAGCCTTGGCGACGGTCTTTTGGCGGCTGTCGCCGTGGCATTAGGCGGTTTTTACAGCCAATCTTATAATGAGGGCCAGTGTGTTTGAAAATGCCACTTTTAGAAAGTGGGCATTTTCGTGCTTAAACCATTTTGTGATTCTGCCTGTTTGTGGATTCCCTATCTAGGTCAGTTTGACAGTTGGGCTGTTTGCACCTCTCTCTAGACAGTGACACAAAGGGAGCTCAGGTGTAACCTGCATATCCTGATGATCCATCTGTGCTTCGAGGGAGGGGAGGTGTGGTCACTTACACCTGAAAGGGCTGTTCCTGCCCTCACATAATGCAGTCTCCAACCCCCAGTGTGTGTCTGGGGCCTGGCCTGGGCAAAGCCGGATTTCACAAACAAGAGAGGCTTTCCTTTGAAGTAAGTCTACTTCAAAGGCCAAAATGGGTATAAGAAGGGCACCCAAAATCACAGACCTTAGATTACTTCTGGACATCAAGAGGAACCTCTGCCTGGAGAAGAGTTGAAGAGCTGAGGAGACGTGCTGCTCTCCAAGGGCTTGTCCTGAGCTTGCCTCCTGTTGTGGAAGTCTCAGGGCCATCAAAGACTTCTCCTGCCAGCACCTGGACTCTCTGCTAAGACTCCTGCCCTGCCCAGTGGTGCCCTATCCACTTCCTGGGGCCTTGACAGGTGAAGCTGGCAGACCAAGACTGAAAATCCATGCGCAGACTACTGTGCGGGGAAAATATCAACGCACCTTCCGAGACGTGGCTGAAAAACAATGCGCCTCCGGCTTTGTGGCAGAAATCGACGCTCCACCGGCATCATGGCTGGAAGATCAATGCATGCAGCTGGAGAAACAATGCACAACACCCACTGACGGAGGCTGATAATGTCTCAACCCACATAGTGCGGTTTTGTGACATCGTGCAGCAGGATTTTCGACGCAAACCTTGCTGGGCGTGGAAAAATGACACAACGCCTGCCCAGACCTGAGTGCTTGCCCTGATCGATGCATCACTAACCTGTGGAGAGGAAAAACAACGCATGCCGACCCGACTGGAGAAGGAGAAACGACTCACGGTCTCACTTGCGGGTGAGAAATAGACACATTGCGAACCTTTTTTGACGCACACACTGAGGATCCTTGCTTGGACAGGGGGTAACCTGACTGCCAACCAAAGACCCCATTTCTAACAGGCCCTATGACGTTGTCCAGAAAACTACTACCCACAGAATTTTTGCTACACCTATGGATGTGACATCTGGTCAGGCACCACACATTGGGTGGATGCGAGACCTTAGTAAGTATACCTAATAATGACTTTACCAAATGGTCATGCTCCTAAAAAGTGACCTAACTGTCCTCTGTATGTGATATATGGCTAGAACACTGTTGTCTCACATCTCCACATACTCACATATGAATAGTAACAGTATACCACTTCATAACATGTTGCCTGATGAAAGGATGACTCAAAATATATGGTGAGTATAGTTCTTAACTATTTCTTCATATTGTCTCTTATGAAGAGGAGTAGAACGAACTGATTTGTAGGACTGTTACATTTATATTTTAGAACAAAATCCAAGGGCCCACAATGTATGGTAATTGATGTGTATGAGGGACACACTGATGCCAGCACAGTTGTGTTTGGAGTGAATTATACCTATCCAGTTTGTTCTGCAAAGCATTCACAAGATCTGATGTGCAAAGGTGAAACAGTTCTACATGTTGAGGTAAATTGTAAGAGACCACATCGTATTTATGATGCATGATGCTCCTTAAAATGAAAGGGTATCCTAGGGTAGGTGGTGAAGGACACCCTAGTAACTTCCTCCCTTTAACTATCTGTAACCTTCAAATACATGTTTGCCTGTTAATAATGTGAAATCTGGTTGATGTCAGTGTTGTGCTGAGTCAGTAGTTGCCCAGTACTGCTGTTGACAGGGGGCTGAATGTAAAGGTCAGAAGGGCCACAAATAGCCCCCACCCATAAATTGCAGATCTGTTCTACACCTATGACAGATACATGTAAAATAATTACCATCATCCCTTTCACTTAAATATTGACTTGTATGTCAAATTACAGATGCTGTCAGGACATCCTCAATGTTCCAGAAGACACCATCCAAAGGTTTGGGAGACATCCTGGCTGCAGCAGTGAAACTCACTACCATCCATCCATCAGGTAAGCATGCCATATAGTTTTGTAAACTATTGAATGCCAATTCATTCACAATAACCAAATCCTTGTGGAAGAACATTAGCAGATATGGACACTTTTGCATAGCATCTGAAGTTGGTATATAAAATGCTCCTAACAAAATAAGTGATGTGTGTGTCAAGTGTGCATGTTAGCTTATAATAACATATAACATATAACTCAGCAGAACATTAAGATGGTGTCACTTCCTTCTCAAGCTGCTGGATTGAGGACCACATCTTCTGCTACACACTTGAGACGCCAGGTTTAGCAGATGACATCAAGGGGGATCTCAATACTGCACAGAGCTGTGGTTGGAGCAGGTGAGTTTGCTTTTGCATTGCACATCTGCATTGAACACCTCAGTGCTATGGTGTAAGCTGTCACTTGTAGGTGTACACAAACCAGATCACATGTGGAATATCCATTGATGCACAGATCATTTTACTCAACCCTTGTGTTGCACCACATATTATTCTAAGGCAAATACTTATCCAATTGCAGCCTCTGTTTTTCAGGTGCTGAGGAAAATGAGTTGCTTCTGTAAGAAGGACCATCCACCAGTGGTGGGAGACAGGCAATCCAAGGGGAGAACCCACTCCTCTTCAAAGCACCCTTGTCAGCAGGCCAGTTTTTCACAGCAGGATGAGGAAGTAAAGGAGGAGGACGAGGAAGTAGAGGAGGAGGAAGAAGATCTGGTGCTGTTTGCAGAGGATGACTGAGCTGCTCACCTGAATACCATTATTGTGCTAATGGGCAAAAGATCTAATCCCACACCTACTCTGGCCAGCATAATGCCTACCACTCCAACCCGAGGATTGTCCATTCCCATTCCCAGCAGTCAGCTAACCAGCCACAGCATTCATATACCCTAACACAACCATCACTCCCTCACCTCCCTCACGTCAAGGTCAGACATGTTGGTTTGTTGGTTCCTATACACACTCCTCCCATGACAGTGCACCCCAGGCCTTCTCTCCACCATCTGCAGGACCTACCACCCATGGTAGTAGTCTCTGGCCCACAGCCTCCTATCTGCCAACACCCCGCTGCTGGACCTGATGGTGATATCCAAGTTCCATGTGGAGGGGGGCTGGTGGATGGTCATGGTGGCCTGTGGGAGGAGGACTTTTCCTAACAGCAGGCTGATGTGAGACAGGACGTTTGTGCCACAGGGGCTACTCTGTCATTTCAGACTCACTACAGGGCTTGCACCAATTCCCTCAGATGGGCAACAGACTGACCTGGGTCTTGGACAGGATCGATAAATCTCGGCAAGACATGTCAAAGGAGATCAATTTCATCATGGCCATCTATATGAAAGAGAGTCAAAGACACCGTGCTTTGGCCATGAAAAAGATGGAGGGCATGCTGAAACCTATCCAAAGTATGACTTCATGGTCAACACATGGAGGGGACCCAACACCTCTAGCGGTACCACATCACACCCAGCCACTGGTACCACAACCTGCACAGGCACCCCCATCCTTCTCAGGCACCACCCCCCTTGAACATTCCACCCCACTGCACAGTCACACATCCCTCCTGCACAGTCAAATCCCCCACCTGTACAGCCACCATCCCCCCTGTCCATTCACATCCATCACTTAGACATCCACCCTCACCCCCTGTACAGGTAAAGGCACCACACCCACCCGCACATCAGCACCAACACTCGCAACTCACCAGAGATCCTCACCACCACAATTGCAAAGTCACAAGAGAGAGATCCCCCATATATGTGTTCACTACACTTTGAAAATAAAAGATATCTTCCACATTTCAAATGAGTTGAGTAATAGTTCATGATGGTAAATTGGTTAATCTGGTTGTAGGCCATGAAAGCATAGCTAAACATCTAACTCTGTAACTTCAATAGTTGGAATAAACTTTAATCAAAAATATTACTTTAAATAAATAGAAAACGACTGTCCAGTGGAAAAGGAGAAAGGAGAAAGGAAATCAAATGGAATCTTAAACCAGATTGGGCAAGGGGACTTGGAGGGGTGGTGGGCAAAATAAATATAACATGTCAGGAAGCATCTGTGGTACCAATCTATGTACAAGGGGATAAACAAAAAAAAACAGTCCACTATCCAAAACATTTTATAAAATTGTTGGGGTGTAATTACAGGGGACAAATGGCGCTCAGGATACAAGCTGGCCGAGTGTATAATGTCGGGGTGCCTACACAAGGGAAAACACCCATCCCTTGAAGGTTAATGATAAACCAAACAATTGGTATGGACAGTGTGAGGCCCCCCGTCCTACTGTTAACCACTTCACAAGTTGAGATATATTATCACTCTAGTGAGAAATCTTCAAGGAAACAAATCATATGAATTGACATCAATTGTATAAAATGTCCAATCTAATTCCAAGTTTTATTGAATCACGTCTTCACAATGTACAGCAATCGTCCATAAAGATACACTTCAAGCCTTCGAGCCAACACGTGTTTCGTCCTGGGAAATATTTAACTCCCAACCGACTTCTTCAGGGCTCTAAATCATAAGCAAATTATGTAAATTAAAAATCTAAATGCTCAAACCACATAATAAAATAATGAAATAAATATATATATATAAATATCCAAAGGTGTGCCCCAATTTTGTTCAAATGGATCAGACCCCAAGTTAAAGTGAGAGGAAAGAAAAGCCCGTGCGTTAGCAAGCATATTTCATGTGTCTGTAACTATGGTAAATAAGCATGCCCGTATCACCAAGTGAAAGTCAAAAAATGTGCTCCAAATTATCAAGTGAGTCACCTAACCACGTACGAATCCAAATTCATGCGTACAAATCCAAATTCATGCGTACAAATCCAAATTCATGCGTACGAATCCAAATTCATGCGACAGTAAAGTCAAATCATTACTTCACCAATACACATTCTTAGTGTCCAGTTCCAAACCACCAAATTGTATTTTCCACGTGCTGTATTTAATATGAAATATACAACTATTACACAACTATCCATCAAATTCAATCTCTTCCTCACCTTTAAGTCGTACCTCATATGATTTCAAATCAAATCCAAAATTGAATACTTTCCAATTCTAGCTACTGTTCCCCCTATGTCTGTTAGTGCACAGATTCCACACCTGTTCAGACGCAAAAAGGCCCAACAATTCCATTAGATTGGATATCGACTACACCGAAGTCTCTTTGTGATTTAATCCATTTATAGTCACCCATATGTGGCAAAATAACACCCATGAAGTACCTGTCTTAGAAATCCTCACTCGCTGTGTGTACGAGGAGCCAAGGGAGAAGCCGCTTCCATTCATGCGCTAAATTGAAAAAATAAATACATATGCACACAACGTCCTTAATATGCATCCTTTATAACCTTGAAAATTATAATCAGGAGCCTCACCAGTCCAGAGATGCCTTTCAATACCACTTACCGAAAACCGAGCCAGAAACAACCCGGCGTTCTGCTGCTAAAGAACGCCATGAAGCGAGTACGCGTGTATCGCGTTCCCGAAGCCGAAGTTAAATCGACTTCCGGGAGCGCGAGTCAACCAAAATAGAAAACGGACTATAGTCCGTTTCTATAACCGACGGTGTTATAGATCACCAGTACGATCTACAAGGAACAGTTTCTGAAGCTGAAAAAACCTTCACTTAGTACGACTACACCATTAGACAGTCTTATGATACGAGGTGGGTAATAATCACCCTCGTCATGCACAGAACAGCATACTTCGACCCCGAACGAATAATACTATTACATGATCTTTAATATTTATTGGACTTAATCTTAGGTAAATTAAATATCCAAAATAACTCAACACCACATTCTGACCTGTGTTTTGATGACTCACTAACTCATAAATAATATCTATTACCAATATAGTGTTATGACTCAACTCACACTTGACCACTGTTGGAGCCTAACAGTTCTCATATAAGCAAAAAGGGGGGAGAAGGAGAAAGGAAAATAAATACAAAAAAGAAAATAAATATAAAGAAGAAGAAGAAAAGAAAGGGGGGGGGTTTCTAATGATCCAAAATTTGGACTTTTAAAATTGATAATGCTAACATTAGGTGACTCACTTGATAATTTGGAGCACATTTTTTGACTTTCACTTGGTGATACGGGCATGCTTATTTACCATAGTTACAGACACATGAAATATGCTTGCTAACGCACAGGCTTTTCTTTCCTCTCACTTTAACTTGGGGTCTGATCCATTTGAACAAAATTGGGGCACACCTTTGGATATATATATATATATATTTATTTCATTATTTTATTATGTGGTTTGAGCATTTAGATTTTTAATTTACATAATTTGCTTATGATTTAGAGCCCTGAAGAAGTCGGTTGGGAGTTAAATATTTCCCAGGACGAAACACGTGTTGGCTCGAAGGCTTGAAGTGTATCTTTATGGACGAGTGCTGTACATTGTGAAGACGTGATTGAATAAAACTTGGAATTAGATTGGACATTTTATACAATTGATGTCAATTCATATGATTTGTTTCCTTGAAGATTACTCACTAGAGTGATAATATATCTCAACTTGTGAAGTGGTTAACAGTAGGATGGGGGGGCCTCACACTGTCCATACCACTATCCAAACAATGTCCATTCACTGGCTATCCTCACTGTCATCCTTTAAAATAATGTCCAAATCCTCTGCGCCCGTGGACTCTTCTTTGATGTCTGGTGCAGGACCAGACGCCCCATGGAGCAGCAACATGAGAGATAGAAGGGGCAGCAGGGGAAACAGAGAAGGAAGACACATTGGGATCAATGCAACAGTGGTGAGGAGGGGGTGCTGGGCCAATGCAGAGAGAAGGGTTGCCCCAGAAAAGTGTTGGAGGCAGTGAGGTGAGCAGTATCTCTGGACTGTTCCGCTCAGAAATTACAGAGTTCATCTCTGATCTCCAGTAAGATCCAAGATGACACATTACCCTCGACTTCAGAATCTAGAACCAGTTCCTGTGAGGCAGCCCAAGGAATCACAGGGCATGGAGGGTTCTTGGTCAAACAAGAGGGGTGTGGGGGATCACAGCAGATGCATCCCTCAGCTTTTCTGGGCGGGCACATGGAGGAGGAGTACTGGCAGGGGGTGCAGCTGGAGGCCTGATAGAATGGGGCCTCAGAATTTAGGGAGGGGTCGGTGGCAGGTTCAGATGCCAATGGGGCCTGCCCTGGAGACGCCACATCATAATCTTGGTCTTGTGGGCCAGGGTGAGACCCACATTCCCTCCCACCTCCCCAGCGGATGATGTCTTTCAGCACCCCCCACTTTAATGTCCACAGTCTTCACCCGGGTTGATGGTGTTGTTTTTGTATCATTCGTATGGGTGGGTGCACTTCCACTGCTTTGGTATTCTTCTCCTTCCTCCTTGTTGGTAGTACTGAGAAGTCTTACCCACCTACGAACCAAGTTTCTACTGTCATGCTCCTGCGTGGATGCCCCTTGGCCAGCCAGGTCCACTGAAATAGAAGGCACACAATTATACTGTTGGTGTACAAATCATAAAGAAGCTTACGACAACATTAAGCAAAAGGCTGACTTTGTAATCCTTTGATCTCACTAGGCAATTTAATATTTTGGGAAGCCAAAAGTATGTGTATTTTCACTGTTATGTCCTAATATTTGACACACAATAACACCTGTCTCAAGTTTGCTCTATAACCTCTTCAGTATTAACTAACTCTCACTTTCAGCATTTGTGTGATGTGAGTTTCTGGACATTGAAAAAAAGTTATTTTCTGATGTAATAGTTCACAAGTGGAGAGAGGACACAGTCAGGATGGATTTATCCACACCTAAAAGTGGATCCAGGATTATCCTGTAATGTGAAGTTTCAACAGTCATACACTTACTATTAAATGTGATCTGTTGTGTAGCATGCAAAAGCATGTGAATACCTGCAAAATGCAAATACCTGCAAAATAGGCTGTACAGATACAAAAAAGGACTTGGCTATGACCTTGTCAAAGATGTGAATCAAAATATTGGAATATCCCTACAGAACATTGAACAGTGTACATGGCAAGTGCCCCATTTAGCATGTCAAGTCAGTTTAGTCTGTGGTATATACTGGTAAGCAAATGTTCATAGTTAGAACTTTGGCCTTGAAATTAGAAATTACATATGTGTCACTACATTGAAGATGCGTGTGTGTCCTATTTTATATCTTTGTATAATTTTGCTGAAGACAAGTCTCACAAAGTCATTCTTTACCTCATTAACACAAAACATTTTATTATATGTGTAAACAAATAAACACAAAAAGTACCCAAAACCCTACCATGTCAACACTAAACATTGTGCAAGCCTTTCCGTCCACATTGGATACAGCAGTTATGCAGTCTTTTGGAGACTAGTTCTGTATTTGTAAGTGAACTTGTTCTCTAAAATGTAAGTGATTTTTTTCCCTAGCTGTGTTTACTACTCTAGAAGTCCCACAATGCCCTCATGAAGCAGACATCAAATTGCTCTAAGGAGACATTGACCTCATAAATACTGAAACCATTACACACATTGGTTGAAAGCTGACAAATAGACATGAAGTAACATCTCTCTCTCCACTCACATCATACTACCTGACACATAAAATAGTTCATATGCTTAACAGGCCTCTGCTGCTCATGCTCCTCCAAATGAGCACAAAAGTTCAGCCACGATATTCTCAGTGTACAGTGGGGTCAGGCAGGGCCTATATACATATGGCTGGAAGGACAGGCCTAATGTCCTCTTACACATTTCGACCTGCCAATGGCATACACCCACTGCACTGCAGCGCACTTTGATGACTTCTCAGAAACGGGTGTGCGCTGCAATACTCATCTGTTGTTTGGGGTCCCAGTAAAGCTGAGGTATTCATCAAGCACCCACTAAGCTAAGATGTTTAATTCAGACTCTCTGAAAGGGGGTGTCTTGACATCTAGGGCCATATTTATACTCCGTTTGCGCCGAAATTGCGTCGTTTTTTTTGACGCAATTTCGACGCAAAACTAACGCCAACTAACGCCATATTTATACTATGGCGTTAGAGGCGAATAGCGCCAAAGTTCCCGGAATGTGCGTCATTTTTTAGCGTGAACCCCTTCCTTGCGTTAATGATATGCAAGGGAGGCGTTCCCGTCTAAAAAATGACTCCCAGGCCTTTACGTGGTATTTATACTCCCGGGCAAAAGAGACGCCCGGGAGTTGGCGTGGCTAAAAACGGCGCATTTGCGCCACTTTTTAACGCCTGCTCAGGGCAGGCGTTAAGGGGCCTGTGGGCTCAAAATGAGCCCACAGGTGCCCTCCCATGCCCCCAGGGACCCCCCCTGCCACCCTTGCCCACCCCAGGAGGACCCCCAAGGATGGAGGGACCCACCCCAGGGACATTCAGGTAAGTTCAGGTAAGTATAATTTTTTTTTTTTTATATATTTTTTTGGTGGCATAGGGGGGCCTGATTTGTGCCCCCCTACATGCCACTATGCCCAATGACCATGCCCAGGGGACAGAAGTCCCCTGGGCATGGCCATTGGGCAAGGGGGCATGACTCCTATCTTTACAATGATAGGAGTCATGTTGATGGGGGATGGGCGTCGAAAATAAATGGCGCAAGTCGGGTTAAGACGATTTTTTCGACGTAACCTGACTTGCCCCATTTTAAGACGCCCATGCGCCATTTTCCCCCTACGCCGGCGCTGTCTGGTCTACGTGGTTTTTTCCCACGCAAACCAGGCAGCGCCGGTCTGATTGCGCCGTCTAACGCCATTCCATAAATACGGCGCCCGCATGGCGCTTCAGAATGGCGTTAGACGGCGCAAAACTTTTTGACGCTAAACTGCGTTAGCGCAGTTTAGCGTCAAAAAGTATAAATATGGGCCCAAGTCCCTCAGCCATGTTGGGGACAGGCTAGGTACACAGAGCAGCAGAATGGCAGAGGATCTTGTTTGAAGGTGAGGATGGTTCAGTATGACTGTAAAATGGAGCTTCCTGTTATGAACTTCCTGCTGTTTCTATATTATGCATATGTATGATTGCATTGCATCACATGAGCACCAGGCAAAGTAGTACATGCATGATGCAAAGCTCAATGTCAGATATGGCTTAGGGTCGACTCATAAATCAGAAGTAAAAGTAAGCTGCACATGTAGCTGCATTACAGTACTGTGTCCTGGGTTGCAGTGGTTATTTCCATGCAACACGCATGGATTTGGTTACATCGCAAATTTAGAAGTCTGTGTAACCTTGGAGAAGTGTAATACCCATAATCCGCCCCAGGTGAGGCACAAAGAGAATCAAATTCCTTGTTTCTCCCATGCAGCACACAAAGAAAGAGGCAAAAGCTTCCCAGGTTTGCATATGTGCAGGAAGATGCATCTTCATGCACAAGTACAATCATGCATACAACACCCTGGTGCAAGGGTGCCTGCATTGGCACTAGGCACCCCATTTTGCACCAGCTTAAAGGCAGAGGACAGGAATGCACCATGTGCCTCATAAATGGCCTTTCCTTGACATTTCCAAATAACACAGTGCAGCACAGCAAGGTGACTTGCTGCTCAGAATTGCACCATTTTTTAGTAAGTATGCCCCAAGCTCATAACACTGTGTGACAACCCATGTCATGCATGTGTGTATTAGGACCATTCCCCACAGTACAGTCTGACACACAGCCAACCTCCTCAACAATGGGGAGGTGTGCTTGCTTTAAGTGTAAATATTTCAAAAACTCTAAGGTTGACATTTACTTGTACAATTTTCAGTTTAAAATCTAACTTTTCCTTCTTGTATACATCGTTCATTGTGACAATTGGGTGCATGTTTTGGGGTTTGGCATAGGTCGGTGCAGCAAGTCAGCTTGCAGCTCTGGCTTGCATCATGGTAAATTTGCAGAAATGCACTGTATCTATAGCATACAGCAAATTCTATAACAATTGGCTGCCTAGGGCCAATCCATGCACCATGGTGCAAAGGTGGTTGCATTACATTCAGATTTGTTTTTGTGTAGTAAGAGGCACCTTCCTGCACAAAAGCATTCCTGTAAGGCTTTTTCCTCTTTCTATGTGTGCTGCAGAAAGCAGCACAATTAGAATGAGGAAAAAAAGGAGTAGAAGAAAATGATATTTCTCCTTGTTGCACCTCCCCTGGGGAGGCATAGGTTTTCGGTGCATCCCCATGTATACAAGGTCTTGTAAATCTAGTTATGCATCAAAATCTTTGGGTTTTGGGTGGGAACATAGAACATCTCCCTTGCTCAGAGTAAGGCAATGCAGCAATTTGTGCTCTCATGTCTTACTCCATATCTATGAGTCATTCAATACCATGCAAAATGATATGGTTGCAAGGTATGCACCATCATTCTGTCACAAAATGTGATGCTACAGTGGCACAAGTGGTTCATGAATATGGTCCTTGGTGTGAATAAAGTGTAAGATGTCCATTGTCCAGGAAGATCACACAAATACATTGACATTTACTCCCCTTCCGCAATGGAGTAATTTGCAAATTTGTCAACACTTTGCATTGACATGGGCACAAAATTTGTTGGAGGTACTTTTGACTCTTGCAAACATGCGTTGTTGACAAACTATGACTAAAGCTTACAGAGAAGTCTCAGGATGAAATTTATGGACATAGCCCCTCATTACAACCCTGGCGGTAAATCCCAAGATACCGTGCCTGCAGTGGTAATCCGCCACGGATATTATGACCCACACATAGAATACCGCCACAATACAGACACCCACACAAGTCCGCCAGACCAAAGGTCAGTGATAAACTGGCGATAGCAAAACCACACCGTCATGCCAACAGGAATACACCCACAGTATAACGACCCACGAATCAATGTGGCGGTCTTTCAACCGCGGTAAACCATTGGCGGTACACACCACCGTGCTCAAAATACACACACACTTACAAAACAACACCACATTGGACAATTCAAAATACACACACCTGACACACATACACACACCACACACTCACACCACTATAAAACACACACCCACGCTACCCACAACCCCTTACAATGAAAAAAAGAGACCAAGCACAGGGAGACAAGCAAAGAGCACACACTCAATCAGAGGCACAGAACACCATCACTCACACACCATCCACACACATCACAGTGTACACCCCAACACATCGCCCCACACATCACCTCACACATATCACTCACACCACATCCTTGGCACCCCAAAGACACCCCAAGTTTTCAGAGGAGGTGCTAAGGGTCATGGTGGAGGAAATCATCTGGGTAGAGCCACAGCTATTCGGATCACAGGTGCAGCAGACGTCCATTGCTAGGAAGATGGAGCTATGGCAGAGAATCGTCGACAGGGTCAACGCCGTGGGACACCATCCAAGAACCAGGTATGACATCAGGAAGAGGTGGAATGACATACGGGGGAAGGTGCGTTCCCTAGTTTCAAGACACCAGATTGCTGTACAGAGGACTGGCAGTGGACCCCAACCTCCTCCCCCACAACTAACAACATGGGAGGAGCAAGTCTTGGTGATCATGCATCCTGAGGGCCTCGCAGGAGTAGCAGGAGGACTGGACTCTGGTAAGTCAAATCTTTACCATTATATCCCCCAACCTACTTGCATGCCATCACATAACCTCACTCCTATGACTCCATCACCTCACATATACCCCACCATCACAACCCACATATCCCAATACCAAGCCCTGCATGCAACAACAATGCATGGAAACCCATCACAGTCCTGCATGGACACCCATCACCACACCATGCCTAATAGAGAGACTCACCCAGCCCACACAGTCAGCAATACACAAGGCCAAGGTGACAGGGAAAGCACAATTATACAGGGAAACACACCCATTGCACAAGATGGCACACACAGATACAATAACAATGCATTTGCATCCCAACAGGATCACGTCACCAGAGAGGAGGTGCCACCAACATCCAGTCCCCCCACAGAAGAGGCCCACAGTGATGTCAGCAGCTCTGCACGCCTGGATCACGATGACCAACCTGGCCCATCAGGGACCTCTGGACAGTCGGTTCCCCTGTCACAGTCCCAACCTACCACAGAGCCTCCCCCCTCAGGAAGCACCAACACAGCACCCACCCAGGGGGCCCATACCTCTGTCCCCAGGACACGTCAATCAGCAGTGTGTCCACCACTACAGGGAACCCAGGCGACGCCACTAACACAGGACGATCAGGGACCTGAGGTCAGTGGCAGTGGGCACACAGTTCAGGGAACAGAGGCACAGGACAACAGGGAAGCTGGGAGGACTGCTGTGTGACAGGGGGAGGACAGGCCCAGGGAACCGACCCTCTACGAGGCACTCTCAAACATCATGGGAGCATACCACCATTCCCAGGAGACCATGGGCACTATACTGGCCAAGTTACAGGAGACCCAGTGGCTGTAGGAGGGACAGTACCTGGGGATCAGGGAGGGCCTCACAAAAATCTACACCATCCTGGTCACCATTGAAGGGGTGCTGGCTGACATGGGCAAGACCATGAGGGAGGCAGTGGCACAACAAAGGGCCCCTGACACTAGCCAAACCGAGGAACAGCCTTCCACCTCCGCCGGCGCTAGTGGACAGGAGGCCCCGCCACAGGACCAACAGGCCACCAGCACCCCACCCCCTGCAGAAGGAGAACCTGCGATCCAGGCAGAAGACAGAGAACATTGCCAAGATCCCCGCCAGGAAATAAGACTCTCCTGAATGTCACCCATCTGTCTCACTCTGTCACCCTGTCCACCTTGAACTGCCATTACTACGCTTCCTATGCCACATTGGACCTGTGATACCAACAGACTGGACTCTACCATTGACCTTCCTCCACCATCACCCCAGCCTCTTGCATGTACCCCCATACTATTTAGCACAAAAAATATTGAAATATAAACCATACTGGAGTCAGTGTAATGATTGGAAAGATGTATTCTTACAACATTCTCAAAGCATTACAACTTCTATGTTCATTGAATTATACCAATGTATGACAGTTGGTGGGGAGCAGTACACTTAGCAGGAGCCAGAATGGGGTACACAGATCTGAAAAAAGGGTATCTAAAGGGAACAGTCAGTGGCCATAGACAGAAAGTAAGAGGCTGCCATATACAATGTCCAAAAGTATACTGAAATGTGAAGAGGAGTTACAGACTCTTACCTGTGTGTCACTGGAAGTACTGCTGTATAATGTTTGTTCTGTTGTCCACATCTTCTTCATCTGCCTCCTCTTCCTCACTGTCCACAGGCTCCACCGCTGCCACAAGACCATCACCAGGCTCATCCTCCAGCCGAAAAGGCACCTGGCGTCTCAAGGCCAGGTTGTGCAACATACAGCATGCCACAATGATCTGGCACACCTTCTTGGGTGAGTAGTACAGGGATTCACCTTTAAGATGGTGGCACCGGAACCTGGCCTTCAGGAGGCCGAAGGTCCTCTCAGTAATCCTCCTTGTTTGCCCATGTGCCTCATTGTAACGTTCCTCTGCCCTTGTCCTGGGATTCCTCACTGGAGTCAGTAGCCATGAGAGGTTGGGGTAACCAGAGTCACCTGTAAATATTGAGGGACAACTGTTAGACACACTAACCCTTATGGACAACCCCATACCCAGACACCTACTTATACTGTGTGGGGACCTTGGGCTCACCTATGAGCCACACCCGGTGCCTCTGGAGTTGGCCCATCAAATAAGGGTTGCTGCTATTCCTCAAGATATAGGCGTCATGCACTGAGCCAGGATATTTGGCATTCACATGGGAGATGTACTGGTCCGCCAAACACACCATTTGTACATTCATCGAATGATAGCTTTTTCTATTAGTGTACACCTGTTCATTTCTGAGGGGAGGACAAATGCCACAAGTGTACCATCAGTGGCACCAATGATGTTGGGGATATGTCCCAGGGCATAGAAGTCAGCTTTCACTGTGGCCAAATCCTCCACCTGGGGCAAGACGATGTAGCTGCGCATGTGTTTCAGCTGGGCAGACAACACTCTGGTCAACACATTGAAGAACATTGGCTGAGACATCCCTAATGCCATAGCCACTGTTGTTTGAAAGGAGCCACTTGCCAGGAAATGGAGCACTGACAGAACCTGCACTAGAAGGGGTATTCCTGTGGGCTGGCGGATAGCTGACATCAGGTCTGGCTCCAATTGGGCACACAGTTCTTGGATTGTGGCATGATCAAGTCTGTATGTGATGATAATGTGTCTGTCCTCCATTGTCGACGGGTCCACCAGGAGTCTGTACACCGGAGGATGCTGCCATCTCATCATATGCCTCAGCTGTTGTAGCCTATGGAGGAGAACGGTGAGCAGAAGGTCATTTACCACATAGATAGCACAACTTTGTTTGAATTAATGTCACAGAAGCAGTGTGTGAATTTGAGAGTCAGTATATGTGCCAATATGTGCTGTGACGCAGTTAGGTGTCATGCCATGCCCCCCTGAAATGGTGCCTGCCTGACCTGTGAGGAGGGACAAGAGGAAATGAGATAACTGCGCTGGCATTGTGCTGCGTCGCGGTAGGCGGTCAATGACCGCTGCGCACCTCCGCATTAGTTATCATTGGGGCCTATGGGTCCCAGGAGGCAATGGCGATGTACGCCGGCGGTGACGGTACGCACTGCCGCGGACATCACCGTCATTTTCAACCTATTCAGTCACTTGCTACCTGACCATCAACAGGAGAGGACCTACACTACAAGTGCTGCTGTGACCTGAGTCTGTGCCTGTTTGGAGTGGTGTAGATATAAGCTACAGGTTGTGGGGTGCTAAGGCGTCCTGGCCTTGCATGAGAGGTGGTCACTGTATGTGCATCAGGGCATAGGTGGGAACTGGTGGGCAATGAGTATGATGGTCCAGACGGGTGGATAATTATATTTTCTGCTGCCTTTTCCATCTAGGTCAGCACCCACCAGAAAAAGGGTATTTGGTGTGCCATCGCCAAGGAGGTGCGGACCCTGGGGATCTATCAGAGGCAGAGCACCCACTGCCGCAAGAGATGGCAAGACGTGTGCCGCTGGACCAAGAAGACGGCGGAGGCCCAGCTGGGGCTGGCCTCCCAATGTGGAAGGGGTGCCCGTCGCACCATGACCCCCCTGATGTTCTGCATCCTGGCGGTGGCCTATCCGGAGATGGATGGGCGCTTGAGTGCATCACAGCAGCCACAAGGGGGTGAGTATACTTTCAGAAATCTGACTTTGCGCGCTTTCGGAACTAGCTGGGTGGGGGATGTGGGCTGTTGGTGCCCCTAGGCCAGGGCGAACATGGCAGGGTAGGTCCCTTGTTTGCAGGCTCTGAAGCACCCCTACCACAATGGTACAAGTGGCCAACTACTACTGGGCATGGTCCTGTGGGTGTCATGTGTGCAGATGCTGGCGTTAGGCATTGTACCCCATGGGCTGGTGACTACCTTAGTGAGTGGTTGGGCATTGCCTAGTGCATAGGGCAGCTCAGTGTTTTGTGTATGCCAACAGTAGTGGTGTTGCTGGCATTGACTATGTCTATCCTCTGTCTATCCCCCCTTCTTGTTTTGTCACCCTGTCCTTGTGTGCATTAGCATAATCTGGCAGAGGAGCAGAGGCACCAGTGATGGAGGGAACTGAATCCCACATGGCCCAGGAGGACGAATCCACTGAGGGTGAAGGCACCAGTGGGACGGAGGGTGAGGGGAGCACCACAAAGGGGACAGGAAGGGATACCAGTGACAGCGACTCATCCTCCGATGGAAGCTCCCTGGCGGTGGCGGACACCTCTGTGCCCACCCCAACAACAGGTACAGCCGCCAACTCCCCTACCAGCACCGCCCACCCAGCAGCCCCTCAGCATGTTTCCTGTGTCCGCTCACTCAGGAGGGTGGGCATCTCCTTCGCCCCAGGCATCTCAGGCCCTGCCCCAGTCAGCCCTGCTGCCCTCAGTGAGGAGTCTATTGACCTCCTGAGATCCTTCACTGTTGGGCAGTCAACCATTCTGAATGCCATCCAAGGTGTCTAGAGGCATTTGCAATAAACACATGCATACCTGGAGGGCATTCATTCTGGCGTGGCGACCCAGCAGAGAGCATTTTAGGCTCTGGCCTCAGCACTGATGGCAGCCATTGGCCCTGTGACCAGCCTCCCCCCTCAAACTTCCACTACCCAGACCCAATCCCCTCTACCTCACCCTATCCCAAGCACACCTTCAGACCAGCATGCACACACATCAATACACAAAAGTGGCTCAGGAAAACATAAGCACCACACATCATCACACAGGCACTCACACAAGCACCATACCCATGCACACATTCCAACATCTACTTCCTCCACTGTGTCCCCCTCCTCCTCTTCATCCACCTCCCTCCCAGTAGCGTCTCCACTCACACCTGCATGCACTACATCATCAGCCACTGCCTCCATCACCAGCACGCACATCACAACACACCCCTCATGAGCAATCACCACCCCACAACCATGCACACGTCCCCTGTGTCCTCTCCCAGTGTGTATGTGAGCCCTCCTCCCAAAGTATACAAACGCAGGCACACACCCACTCAACAGCCATCCACCTCACAACAGCCTCCAGCCAATGCACCTTCACCCAAACTCAGCAGATATACACCTCCTACAACCACTACCACTTCCTCCACTCCCACACCCCCTCCATCTTCCCGTCCCAGTGTGTCAAAAAAACATTTCCCAGCTAATGTTGACCTCTTCCCTATGCCTCCCCCCATCCTTCCGTAGGGCCAGGATGTCTATATCCCAGGCCAGCACCTCAGCCACCAAGTCGGCGTCCACTGTGGTCCCTGCAAGTCCGAGAGGATCGAACAATGCTAAAGACCACCAGATTCCACCACCTGCCAAGGTTAAGAAGGGGCCGGCATGCAGCACGGACAAGATGCACCACCCACCCAGCAAGGCCTCATCCAAAACAAAAGAGGACAGTGCCAAGGTCCCAGCTGTGTCTACCAAGGTGGGGAAGGGACACAAAAGCAGGGCAAGTCACTTCAGGGCTCGGAGCCGCCTGGTGAGGGACTGGTGACCACAATTTGTCCTGACAGGCCAGCAACCTGTACCACGGTAAGCACTGCCGCAATGACCGCCACCTGCCCTGCCATCTACACTGCCCCCTGCACCGCCGCTGGCACAATGACAGTCACCAGCATCATCCCCAGTGGGAGTCCGTCCGAGGCTGTTGGAAATGGCCTGGTGTCTCCCTCCACTACTACAAGCACCTGCACCACAGGCAGCACAGACAGCTTCTCCGCCGCAGGCACCGCACCTGCACCACCATATGCACTGCCACATGCTCAGCTGGTGCCACTACATCGGACATCAGCAGCATCCCCAGTGGGCAGCTATCTGAGGCTGCAGGAGACGTCCTAGACCTTGCACACACCACTTGAGGCACCACCACCAGCACTGGCACTACCACCAATTTGCAGCCTAGGTCACCACAGGATGGAGTGTGGCTCTGCCTCCATGGAGTATCATGATACCTGTTTCCTGCACATCTCGTGCCTCAGACACCCAGGTGAGGGAATGGGAACTGCCACACACCAGGTGCAGCATCACTGGGCACAATGCCCCCTCCAGACCCAGTGGAGAAATGCATCCACTCACCCAATCCTTGGCAGGATGAAGCAGACTGGCCACAAGGCCCCCTCCAGAGCCAGTGGAGAGATACATCCACTCACCCAATCCTTGGCAGGATGAAGCAGACTGGGCACAAGTCCCCCTCCAGACCTAGTGGAGAGATGCATCCACTCACCCAATCCTTGGCAGGATAAAGCAAACTGGGCACAAGGCCCCCTGCAGAACCAGTGGAGAGATGCATCCACTATCACTTTCCTTGGCCGGATGAGTCACTCTGGGCACTAAGCCCCCTCCAGAACCAGTGGAACATGTCACCCACTAGAGAGACTGTGGCTTTGCACTCCCCAGGACCAAGCAGTGGGCAAACCACCCACTTGAGAGACTTGAGAGACTGTGGCTTTGCAGTCCCCAGGAGCAACCCGTGGGCAAACCACCCACTTGAGAGTCTGTGGCTTTGCACTCCCCAGGACCAATCAGTCAGCAAACCACCCACTTGAGAGACTTGAGAGACTGTGGCTTTGCACTCCCCAGGAGCAAGCAGTGGGCAAAGCACCCACTTGAGAGACTGTGGCTTTGCACTCCCAAGGACCAAGCAGTGGGCAAACCACCCACTTGAGAGACTTGAGGGACTGTGGTTTTGCACTCCCCAGGAGCAAGCAATGGGCAAAACACCCACTTGAGAGACTGTGGCTTTGCACTCCCCAGGTCCAAGGAGTGGGCAAACCACCCACTTGAGAGACTGTGGCTTTGCACTCCCCAGGACCAAGCAGTGGGCACACCACCGACGTGAGATACTGTGGTTTTGCACTCCCCAGGAGCAAGCAGTAGGCAAACCACCCACTTGAGAGACTGTGGCTTTGCACGCCCCAGGACAAAGCAGTGGGCAAACCACCCACTTGAGAGACTTTAGAGACTGTGGTTTTGCACTCCCCAGGAGCAAGCAGTGGGCAAAGCACCCCCTTGAGAGACTGTGGCTTTGCACTCCCCAGGACCAAGCAGTCTGCAAACCACCCACTTGAGAGAATGTGGCTTTGCACTCCCCAGGAGCAAGAAGTGGGCAAAGCACCCACTTTAGAGACTGTGGCTTTGCACTCCCCAGGACCAAGCAGTGGGCAAACCACCCACTTGAGAGACTGTGGCTTTGCACTTCCCAGGACCAAGCAGTGGGCAAACCACCCACTTGAGAGAACGGAGAGACTGGGGCTTTGCACTCCCAAGGACGTCAATGTGGGCAGGTTGCCCCCTCAGGGAGCAGTGGCGTAGTACCATGTTCCGGCTGAGGTGCCCCCCCTCCTTTCCCCCTGAGGTGCCTGTGTTCTTTCAACCTGATGCCCCTGCAGTGTTTTCTCCGTTTTGAGGCAGGAGTCAAGTGTGGGCTTCGCCCATGATTTTATGGGCCACTGGTCCACGGACATTTACAAACAACAGTGTACGGCCTTCTGTACATATTGTAAATATTTGCATATACTATTTTTTTATATTCGTTAGCTATAGCTGCATGTTCCAAAATATCAATGATTGAACTCAATTCCTTTTGTCCTTGTGTTTTTCCAGGGGGCAACAGGGTGTATCTGTAATGTTGGATGTGTTAGTGTGTATGGTGTTGTGGGTGAGGGTGGGGGTGTTGCGTGTTGCGTGTTTGTGTCACTCTCTTTTTCCTCCCCATCCCCTGTGTGCTAGGTGCAGTACTCACCGTCATCATCGCCGCCCCCTTCTTTTAAATTCCTGGTGCATTAGTAGATACACCAGCATGTGGAGGACCCCCAGTTCGGGCTCCATGGCGTCCTGGTTCTTCGTTGAGTGACGAAAAGTGAGTGGTTCCCCTTCAGTGTACTGTTTCTGCCATGCTTTTGATGTTGGTACTGCCCCAGAAAAGTTGGCGGATTGGCCTCTCATAATACAGTGGGTGGTACATTGTCTTCCGCCTGTCTGTTGGTGGTGACCGCCGCGGTGTTTGATGCTAACGCCCTGGCAGTCTGAATGTTAAAGTGGCTGTCTATGATGGCGGTTTCCGCCGTGGTCATGATCCCATTATTTTTTCCGCCAGCCTGTTAGCGATATTACCGCCGCTTTATCTCCAACCGCCAGGGTTGTAATGAGGGCCATAGTGTTAAATGTCCACCATTCATTAACAGCAGACCGTGCAATCACCTAAAGTCTGTAACACAACTAGTGGCACAAGAGAAAAAGAGTCAACCAGCTGTGACAATCAATCAATCATTCATTTTGTAGAGCGTGCTACTCACCCGCGAGGGTCTCAAGGCGCTGAGGGGGGGGAGGCGTGGAGGTGCTACTGCTCAAACAGCCAAGTCTTGAGGCATTTCCTGAAAGTCAGCAGGTCCTGGGTCTGTCGTAGGTGGACGGGGAGGGTGTTCCAGGTCTTGACGGTGAGGTGGGAGAACGATCTGCCACTGGCTGTAGTTCAGTGGATGCGAGGAACGGCGGCGAGGACGATATTGGTGCAGCAGAGTTGATGGTTGGGATTGTAGAAGGTGAGTCGTTCATTGAGGTAAGCAGGGCCGGCGTTGTGGAGTGCTTTGTGGGTATGGGTGATGAGCTTGAAGGTGATCCTCTTGTTGACGGGGAGCCAGTATAGGTCTCTCAGGTGGGCTGAGATGTGGTCGCGACATGGGATGTCGAGGATGAGGTGTGCGGAGGCGTTCTGTGTATGTTGAAGTCTTTTCTGGAGCTTGGCTGTGGTTCCAGCGTAGAGAGCATTGCTGTAGTCCAGTCTGCTGCTGATGAGGGCCTGGGTGACCATCCTTCTGGTTTCAGTTGGGATCCACCTGAAGATCTTGTGGAGCATGCAGAGGGTGTTGTAGCAGGAAGATGAGACAGCGTTGACTTGCTGGGTCATGGTGAGCGATGAGTCCAGGATGAGTCCTAGGTTGCGTGCGTGGTTGGTGGGCGACTGTGCAGTTCCTAGAGTAGCCGGCCACCAGGAGTCCTCCCAGGCAGAGGGGTTGGAGCTGAGGATGAGGATCTCTGTTTTGTCTGAGTTCAGTTTCAGGACGCTGCTCTTCATCCAGTCGGTGATGGCCTTCATTCCGTCGTGGAGGTTGGATTTGGCGGTGGCGGCGTCCTTGGTGAGTGAGAGGATCAGCTGGGTGTCTTCAGCATAGGAGACGATGTTGAGGTTGTGTGATCGGACAATGTTGGCGAGCGGTGCCATGTAGACGTTGAAAAGGGTTGAGCTGAGGGAGGATCCTTGGGGAACGTCACAGATGGTCTTGGTGGCTTCAGATAGGAAGGGAGGGATGCGGACTCTCTGGGTTCTGCCGGAGAGGAAGGAAGTAATCCAGTCCAGGGCTTTGTGGTGGATCCCTGCGTCGTGGAGGCGTGTGCATAGGGTGTGGTGGCAAACGGTGTTGAAGGCAGCCGAGAGGTCTAGGAGGATGATGGCCTCAGTTTCGACTCTGTCTAGCATGGTCCTCATGTCGGTGGTGGTGGCGATGAGGGCGGTCTCGGTGCTGTGGTTGCTACGGAAACCAGATTGAGACGTGTCCAGAGTATTGTTGTCTTCAAGGAAGCAGGTTAATTGACCATTTACGATCTTCTCTATGTCCTTCACTGGGAAGGGGAGGAGGGAGATGGGCTGGTAGTTCTTGAGGTCTCTTGGGTCTGCTTTGGGTTTCTTTAGCAGGGCATTGACTTTGGCGTGCTTCCAGCTTTCTGGGACGGTGGCGGTCTCAAATGAGCTGTTGACACACCTGCATTCTCCACCCTTTGTTACGTACAATGGCCTTCTTCCCGGGATGCAGACCTAGAGGAGGGTTCAGAGGTATGTGTAAGACGTGACATACTGCAATGTTTTGTAAGACACAACAGGCTACTATAATCTTGCACACAACACAACTTCAGGGGAGTACAGCAGCACTCCCCCTGTATAATCAAGGTATCTGAAATGCAACTTTAGGAGTCCAAAAGTACACTAAATTATGTCTCATGTTCGTATGTGTGTCCTCTTGTACCTCTGCAGAGGTACAGTGATTGCATATTTGTATGGTGAGAGGAGATAAGGAAAGAGTGCATGTACAGCATATGGTGCATGTCCCTGTTGCATTTATTATGTTACAAGACGAGAATTGGTACATGCAGTGTTTGTTGGCGTAATGTAAGTGTAGCAAAAAATATTTACATTGTGAAGAATATGTATGAAAACAATATTACATGTATGCAAACTTGTTTGTAGTCTGTGCACTTACCCTGAAGCGCCTTATTGCCTAAAATGTCCTGCTGCCTCCCACTAGGCCAAAGGAGACCTGCAAAATATGTAGCTTTCATTTGTAAAGCAGTCACTGGCATCACACACACCCTGCATATTAATGGAGTGCCCACAGTGTCTGTTGAGGAAGTTGTGGGCATTGTGGCAAGGTGGCTGAAGTGCTGCATGACTACAATGAATTGCACCAACCACAAGTGGGAAGAGGGATAAGGTGTAAAATTCCCTGGCAACCCTTTGCCTTCCTGCCAGTGTATGAGGCACACATATGTACTAATGCACTCTCTTATTTATGCAGCGCATAACCTGACGCAAGCATCAGAACTGGCTTTCATGTGATATGGCCACAGTATAACTAGACACCCTCTGGAATGAGCCAGTGGCAAAGAAATGGAGAGCTGCTAGGATGTTAACATAGGCTGGGATGGCGTAGGAACGGTAGGTCACAGAATCAAGATCCTGCTCCCACTCAGAAACTGACAAAATGACATAAAGGGGAGAATGGAATCTGGACCTGACATCTTGGCTGGACATCCCAAAGGGGTTAATCCTTTGCCTGAAGATCCTGTCTGCTCTCCTGCTCCTCCTGCTCCTCCTCCTCACATCATTCTGTTGCATGGCAAGGGGCAACACAACAAATACATTGAGTGACTTGTTGAAAGGTCTGAAAGGTTTTGTGTGTGGCAGCTCAGATTTAATATCTGTAGCCAGGCTATGATTGGCTAATGACTTCCAGCTGGAGCTGGGTGGGGAAATGTTCATCTATATTTGTTTGGGATTCTGATGTTTGTTCATAGATTTAGAGTGATATATTGTCTTCACAATTTAACTGTTTGTGGAAGACTTTACATGACCCATGATTCTGGGTTGCATGTGGCCCCGTAGAGAAAATGTTTAATTGCAATTATGAAGCCTTTCTACTAGGCCTTGGCAGAGTTTGCGTAGCTACGCTACACAGAAATCTGCAAAGTCACAAAAAAAACTCTGCCGCTCTACATGGAGTTCCGCTATCGGGTGGAGTTTCTTGCCGCACCCATTCGCCTGATGTTTAACGTCACTGGTAACGCGAAGTACATCCTACCGTTGGAATTCGTGCTCGAAAGGCACCACACGGTTTACATGAGTACGGCCATCTTGTTTTTTTTGCTTGTTAGGGTGATGGGGCCTACTTTTATATCGATCTACATCTCTCCCAACCCACACTTTCAGAACATATTTTCCCCTAGTTTCTGTTTATTATATTACATTTTCTCTTTGTGTTTTTAAATTTGAATTTTTCTCCAAATTTTGTGTGCTTTTTGCATTTTTTCCCTTCTTTTTTCTCTTCCTTCTTCCGTCTTCCTTATCTCCCACCCCCCAAGATCCCAGCACCATGGCAAAGCAGTGGAGCAGCAGTGCCAGGCCCCGAACCACCACAGTCAGCCAACTTCCTTGCGGGCAGTGGTGACATGAAGGGGTGCAGCCACGTGCCAGTTTTTCTGAGGTTGAGGTTTCTGCCTTGGTGCTTTATGGGCAGCGCCACCTATCCTCCACCTTAGCAGCAGGCCCGGGTCTGGGCATGGCTTCCAGGAGTGCCAGCAGGGCTGGGAGAGGGTGCACCGGGCTGTGCACTGCAGCTCTGGTGTCCGGCACACCCAGCAACAGCTTACGCACCGGTGGGCCAGTATCCTGAACTGTGAAACAGACCTGCATGACCTGCTAGACGCAGAGGTTGCAGGACTCGGTGAGTAATATTAATTATTAGTTGTGTCCTATGCTAGTAGTTTCTTCCCAAATAGCAAGCATGCTGCTCATATACAGGTAAGTTAATATTATGTGACCCTCATCTAGACAGGTGCTCGGCCCTACCTAATTGGTGCTTGCTTGAGCTGATTAAGAAGTAATGCAGAGACTCCTCATCCTGCTTCAACACCCTCTGCATGCTCCACAAGATCTACAGATGTATCCCCACAGATACAAGAACAGTCACCCAAACCCTCGTCAGCAGCAAACTTGACTATGGAAACGCCCTCTACGCAGGTGCCCCGGCCAAACTCCTCAAATGACTGCAACACATACAAAACACCTCCGCACGCCTGATCCTCGATGCCCACCGCCACAGCCACATCACTCCCCTTCTGAAAGACCTACACTGGCTCCCCGTCAACAAAAGGATAACCTTCAAGCTCCTCACCCACGCACACAAGGTGCTCCACAACACAGGCCCAGCCTACCTCAACAGACGACTCACCTTCTACACCCTGTCCCGCCAACTCCGCTCAGCTGACCTTGCCCTAGCCACCATTCCCCGCATCCGAAGAGCGACTACCAGAGGCAGATCCTTCTCCTGCCTCGCCGCCAAGACTTGGAACACCATTCCCTTACCCCTACGACAGACCAAAGACCTGCTGACTTTCAGGAAGCAGCTCAAAACCTGGCTATTTGAGCAGTAGCAGCACCCCCCTCCCCTCAGCGCCTTGAGACCATCACGGGTGGTAGTGAGCTCTACAAAAACATTGATTGATTGATTTGTTAACTCCTCCTGTGCCCTGTCTAAGATAGTCATAGTTACTATTTGTATTAGCAGGTTAGCACGTTCTCTCACTTCTCTGTGCCTTGATTTTATGTAGCTCCTACAGTGCCAACTGCCAAGCAATGTCCCAGTGATGTGTAGTAGTTTTGCATGCATGCATCCAATCTATGCATTGAGAGATTGAGAATGAGATGAGAACTGTAGAAATCATTCATTGCAATTTATTAGTATTTCCAAAATGTAGTTTAGGAAATTTGGAATAGTGTTAGGAATTTGGAATAGGATAGTCCATGATACCAGTATTATTATTATTATAATACAGGCGCTCTGTACCTCTGATGTAGAATTGTTACTGCATTTGCCTTTTCCTCTAAAAACTGTAGTATTCTTGGAGAGATTATTTATTAACAGTACCACTAATCTTTTCTAAAAACAATTCTTACATTATCCAGCATCCAGGGGCAGGAAGAGGGCTGGTGAGGCGGGTGAGGTAGCTGAAATTGGCCACTCTACAAATGACGGGTCAGATAGCTCTGCTCTCCCCAGTAACTCCTCCTGTTGTTGTTAATATTACCATTTATTTCCCTAACTTTTACCGCTCCACATTTAGAATTATTTTCTACCTTTTTAGTGTGCCTGTCTCCTAATTTTTTCCCAAACCCACTTCGATTTATCTGTTTTGTTAATTATTATTTTCCCTATATTATCCTATTTACATATTTTCTATATTTCAAGTTTCTTTAATTCAAACTGTCTGGCTGTATTAGCCTGCCTGTAGCTTCCTTTCTTCTGCTTTGTCAGTAAGCTTTCCCTCTCCCTTTATGGATCTTATCTTGTGGAGTGGTTGTAAGTCTCAGAGAACCCATGCACTGAAGATTGCATGCCCATGTAAGGTGTTCTACACATGTTTTGTGGGAAGGCAATCTTTTTCTTGCTCCAGCTCAATCATTAAAAAAGGAAAAAATATGTTTTTGAACATGATTGTTTGTACCCTCCAGTGTTGTGTTATAGTATACTAGCGGTTGATGACCGCGCACCATGGTTACAAGTAAGAGGAGGATGGCCCCATTGAATTAGCCAGCCAAGACCATATGCTCTTCATTGACCAATTTTCGCACCCTTTTATTTCTCTTGAAAAACTCATGTTCATCAATAGCTTGTTCTGCCCCTCCATTACCAAACTTTTTTTTTTTTTTACTCAACTACCTGGCTTTCAAAAATGTGCCAACCAACAAAATGCCCACCTTATATTTTGATAGAAGAGAAGTCTGTAACCAAAATATATTGATGTATTGCTGTATATTTTGCTCTTACAAGAAAAAAAGGGTGAGGCGCATCTGGCGTCTACATTGTATAATTTATTTTGCTTAGCCGCACCAAGCATGAGTGCCGGGGATAGCAGAAACAGCGCTGATGCAGACGTGGCTGTGGGTGCGGATGAGGGGGGAGTCTCGGTGGCGGCAATAACAGGCAGTGGTAAGTCCTCTTGCTTGCTTATTGATAATTAGCAATATAGTCACTACAAGGTTGTACTAGTGTTGTTGACTCACTTTTCCTACTTTAGCAGATGCAGTGAGAGTTAAATATAAATGGCCTCTTTTGTCTGCAACTCAGCAGGCTAAAGTTCATAAAATGAACTTGAACTATGATGCATTTTGTAAAATTTGAAGAAGGATGGACGGAAAAAGGATGGGTGAAATAAAATATGAGTGAAAGGATATGTGGATGAAAGGGCGCATAATAATCATACAGATGGGTGATGAGGAAGATGATAGGATGCATGGATGGGTGAAGGATGGATGAAAGGGTATATGGGTGAAAGGATGCCAGCCCAGGTGGCTGAAGGGGTATGGTTGAAAGGATTTCATGCCTGGATGGGATAAAGGACTTCTCGGTGGGTTAGATATCTTGGATAAGCGAATGGGTGAAAGGAGGCATGGGTGGGTATTGGATAAATGGATGTTGGTAAAAGGTTAGTAGAGAGCCATGTTTTGGAATTTTGACGGTTTTAAATGGTGAAAGACTGGATGAGAGAATGTAAAGCTGTGGTGTGTATTAAAGCCAAAGGTGAAGCATAAGAGTACTAGAAGAACAAATTTGCAATGATGAATAGATAAATGCTTGGAATGAAGCAACAAGGAAGCTCTTCTGGATAGGGGTATTCTTCTCACCTACTTTATTTGCTTGGAATGTTTTTTTATCAATGGTTTGATTCAAAGGGTTGGATGGTATTTCAGAAAATTCCCTTGACTCACAGTATTTTTCAAGCAAGGCAGGTAATATGTATCCCAGCATCCATTAACTATTAACCCTCCCTCACTATGGAATTTCACCAGTGCCACCCATGATGACCTAACAGCAGCATGGTTCAATTCGGCAGAATCAGCACTGCAATGTTGCCTGTCCAATGTGCATCTTTCTGCTTAAGTTAAGTTAATATGTCAAACACTTTATTTCAATGCATGGCAATGCTAAAACAAGGTGTATTTCCCTTTCCTCCGAGTGGGTCAGTTGCTTCCTAGTATTTTGCTTCTTTAATCTTTCTTAAGTTCGGCCCAAAACTTCTGAATAATTTGAAAAATCCAATCTTTGCTTGTGCCACATTTTTCTAGCCAGGTGATATAAATATAATTCATTATGGCTTCCACAATGGATTTAGTTCTGTTCTAGTTTTTCCCTTTCAACATTTGCCAACCTCAGTGAGTCACACTACTAGACAAACCTTAGGCACATGATGATGATGATGAGGAATTGATTGATCAGTAAAGTGTGTACTCTATCTACCCATCCTCATCCCCTCTAATTTACTTTGCAGTTGAGTAAGTTAGGAAGATTCCTTTCCTTACTGCAAAGTAAATTTATTTTTTGGGAAAAAAGTAGTTTTTACAAAGTGTGGTGGAAGAGAGGCATGAGGACAGTGAGTAAAGTGATACCAATTAAGTGCCTTGATTTTCCTCAATGGGATAGTATGGGATGATGCAAATGCACCAAATACAATCTCTCAATATATATCCAATTCCTTAATCCTTTCCCTGTACTGCAGTGCATCAATTTTCCCACCACCTGCTTATGGCAGACAGGATTTCTGCATGATTGCTCTTATTATAGTGCATGGCCTGTTTCATTCTTAGTATTCATTATCCTTGTTGTCCAGGTACAAACAAGAACAGGGCTATTGGAATAAGAAAATGTTCTCGTACAGCTGCCCCAGCTGTATACAGTAACGAGTGTGATAGAGCACCAGCTGAGCTAGCAATGCCACCATTAATTTAGCACAACAGGAGAGAGAAGAATACCTGTATTCCATAGTGCATAATGGCTGTGACGCTTATCACCTTAAAATTGAATGCCTGAGATGACTACCAAATGTACTGCTACTGTGCCACGACATGATTTTAAACAAGTGTTTTGCTCAGAGCATTGTTTACAATTTCTCTTTTTTCTTTCTTGACATAACTATTCCTGCTAGTCTACCATCACAGCAGGAAATAGCAGCCCAGCAATGGCAGCGGAAGCTGGAGGCCATATGGGCAAAGTACCAGCGACTGGTGGTACTAGAGGAAGAGGATGAGGAGGTGGCAGCAGCAGTCGCTGCCAGTACTCAGGGCCCCAGCCAGGACCCAGCACCTCCAGCCCAACAGCACCAGTGCCAGGGTAGCTCCCACTGCCATATCATCCCTGCTGCCCCTCCCCCCTCGGACACTGTTTTCTAACACCGCATCCTTTGGAGGCTGGTGCTGTTTGAGGCCATTCAGGCACGTGTAGGAGGGACTCCTCCAAAGAATCCTGGTCCACCTCTAGTGCCCTTTTCTGCCCCATTTTTAACCTTTTATTTTGGTGGTTGGGACTTGTTGTGGGTGTTGAGGGTGTGATTGCGTTTTGCAGGACTTTTTTACTTTGTTTTGTGTTATACTGATAACACGGACAATTGGGCACTTTGTTTGGGGATGGGGTGGGTCATTTGTTGGTGGGTATTTATTCTTTTTGTTATGGACAGGGGAAAATAAACATTTATTTACAGTTGTTTATGCCTAAAATCTTTTTTGAGGTGTTTTACATCACACTGCTGACTTTATGCAGTGAGTTTTTTAAAATCTCCTGATACTATATTCCTTTTAGTGCAACGTGTTTTAAAATCCGCTGAGAGTGTATAATAATTATTTATGAGGTTAAGTAACTATGTTTTAGTACTCTCCTAATCTCTGGAGTGAATTCTGCAAAATTTAACCCATAGGAGAGGGGAGGAGAGATTTGCAGTGCCAATTACATTGCCTAAACTAAAAATACAATAATACTCCATAATTCTCATACCTGAATGGATGAAGTGAGGGCTGCATGGTTTCTCAAGGTACCATGGTGGTGTAGTAGTTGCATGCTAGCACACTAACAGTAAAGGCATCAGAAGCAAGGTCCCACTCCACCTGGGTGAACTCAAATGAAGATCCTTCACACTGAGTTGAAGTTGCTTCTATCACATCTGCCCCACAAAGTGTGTGATTAATCAATGATGTACATTATTAAGTAATACCTCAATAAATCACACAGCCTGGGGGAAGAGAGTTAGGGATTTGATGAATGGATGGGTAAAGGATTTGTGTAAAGGTGTGACAAAAAGGAAGGCAAACACTACACAAACACATTATTCATCTGTTAAATGATCAGCAGCCTGTTGTGGGAGGAATAGAAAAAATGAATATGTATGGCACAGATAACTTAACATTCCGTCAGACCCAGTGAGACCGAAGTTGCTATAATATATATCTAAAAATGTTCGGTCACCTACGTTTGCAAAATAGTACATATAATTAATCTTGAGGTGAAGCTAACACACACAGTTCGAATAAATTATGGAAAGAAAAATTATACTAGTCTGTATTGCCAAATTGGGTGGTGCATCTGCAATTTTCTTGGATTGCCCCGTCAATCTTCTTGGGTGCCTGCCTGAAGCAGTCCAATAAGGTAAGCATGAGTGTTATGGTGAAGGAGAAGAGAAGGCCCGCAGATTGTAAAATAGCAATGATTATCATGATATTATTGAATCAAGAAGGATGGAATGGAAGGTCAGCTTTATGAGGAGTATTATACCAAAAAGACTCAGAGGTGGCAGAGCAAGAGCAAAGACCTTTGTGTTCATTCATTTTATGACTGATGTACGATCAATTAAGTGAGAGCAATTACAACAACCAACAATCACAGACAAGTGGCAGCATGTATCAGGATATTGAAACTCACAGCTGTCATGATCATCATACCATTTAACCTAGAACACATGCATAACGTGACATTATCATCCACCACGTCTGTCTCTTCCAGTTTCTCAGAACAGTTCCCCCACCCAACCACATAGTTTCAAATTTGAGCCAGCCAGCGGACACACACAGCAGCAATGCATTTCCCAAATCAAGTGTTCGATGCTCCTCTCACCACCAGTCCACAGATTGGGGAAGGTCTCTTAGACTTATCACCATCCTTGTTAATTTCCATCAAGTTCATAACTTCCTTCTTCTGGCAATTGTTTAAGTTGTCAATTCACGCTCTGATTTCTTCCATCCTCCTCCAGATTCTGATTTAAGATTATTATGTCCAACTCCATACTAACTACTCCAGAGGGTTACAGTTTCCCAACACAATTGAGATAGCGTGACCCATAGCACATAGCAACAAGAGAAACATTGAGAAATTTTTTTTAGTTCTGGACTAGAATTTTGTTTGTTAGCTAAATGGACCGGTCGGTCTTCTCTGACAAATGTGAACTAGAAAACAAAGCACCAGAAAACAAAGCAGCATGAAAAATGCTGGCAAACAAATTTCACTAAGTGTCAAAGGGGAAGGGAAAAAAATCACCTTCAGGACAAAACAAATATCACCCATTATTATCATGCCACCAACATTGTAAATCAATCACAATACAAACACAAGCAAGTGTAATAATACAGTTAAACAATAAACACCCACTGTCACTATTTGCCACCACTAGAGATGAGTCACACGAACCATCTCAACATTGAAACAAGTATCCCTCCTATCAATTGTTAAGGCATATAGCATTACTTAACTGTTTCAATCAAGCATTATGGCACATTGCTGATCCTCTTCGATTCACGAAATGAAACACACATTGGCCAGTAAGTTGTAAATCAAATATCTGGGGCAGTCCTGATAGGGGACAAAAAGGAAAAATAGGCACAGAATGGAGGCAGGCATTGTCTCTGAGTCTCATTGAAGTGATTTTGGGGGGTTTGGAAGCTTCTACAATGCACACTGGTCCAAATCCAGTCCGGTCATGCATGAGCCTAAAACAGTTGCAGTTCATTAGTCATTTAGACAGAAACAAACAATATCAAATAATAAGGTTCCCCGGCTAGCTATATTCTTTTTTTTCTCAAAGCAGTTCATCAATAGTAGAAAATTCTATGGTGCCCCAGGTCTAGTCAAGGAAGTACAGTTTGTCCTCAAACTCAGGTGGTTTGCCCAGAAGTTGATATGCTAACACACTACCATGACCTGAGTCTGACCAATCACTATCATCCACCTCTGGTTGTACCTCAGGCATGCTGTTATTTGGTGGTATAAAGTGCTGATTCATTTTGATCATGCTCAATCTCTTGACGTTTTGGGGCAAGAGACCGGTCCTTTTCACTGTGCCAACCACACCAGCTGCACTGAACCAATGCTACGCATGTACACCGGCTACAAGGCAAGCCAGAAACTTTTTTGCCAGCCTCCTGAGCACTGGCCATTGGAGCCTCTTCCCATACCAATACACCAATGGGCTTTGATCCATATAGACCTCTGTTTGGTCATCAAGGGAGGCCTGGACCACCCTCTCAATAGTTATCGGTGCTCCCATTGGTCAAGCTCTTTTGCCTTCACCTCTGCAGTGGACTTAAGCCCTGTCTCAACACCAGGACAGTGTGCGCTCTACGGGCAACATAATGCAAAATGACAAACCTTATGCAAATGTAATAATTCATGCATTATGTGTTGATATTGCCTATTAACTTTTTGCATTGCAGGTATTTATCTTGAAGTGTCATTAATGCTGTTTGTAATGTATTGTTTATGTTCAAGCCTTTCCTGCAGCCTGGCTGGGTGTGGCATGTGGGCGGGGCTTTGGTCTATTTAAGGAACCCAGCCCAGCTCCACGTGCTCACTATTCAGAGGTCCCGGTGCAGAGCAGCAGCATTTTCCTGGGCTCCTGTTCTGGAGGCCTACTTGGACATTTCCTGGCCCTGTCCTCATTATCTTGCTGATCTTCAAGCAGGGCGGTAAGGTGGAGGTCGGGGTAGGCCCCCGACTCCGTTTCTAGAAATATTTGAGTTTTTGGCTTTGTGATTTACAGTGTGCGCAATTTATTCTTGGCACTTAACCCTTGCAGTTCGGATCGGCAGAGTGCGTGATCATTTTGTGGCATTTGAATCTTGATGGTTGAATCGGCAACAGTGTGTGCGATTCATTCTTGGCAATTAACCCTTGCAGTTCGGATCAGCAGAGTACGCGGCCATTTCGATGCATTTGAATCTTGATGGTTGAATCGGCAACAGTGTGCGCGATTCAATCTTGGCAATTAACCCTTGCAGTTCAGATCGGCAGAGCGTGCGGTCATTCTAGGTACTTGACTCTTGATGCGCAGTCTGGCAATAAGGTGCGCAATAATTTCTGGGCAATTGAATCTTGAAACTTAGATCAGAGTGTGATCTTTCTATACAAAACAAGTTTAGTCGGTTTGCCTATTCTACAGTATCATTCATGAATCCTATAGCAGTTAATTATTTTGGAACGAATGTACTCATTCACTCTTGTTGTGACGTAATTGCTATTCTAAGGATTAACTTGAGAGAGTTCAATGTTCAGAGTATTTGATGATAAAAAGGTCACGTTATTGAAAAGTTCTTCATCTTTCATGTGAGTATAAAGAATTAAAACAAAGTTCATGAAGATTAATGTGAATGACATTGCTATTGTGTTCTTAACTCTTGCCCATCCCCCGCTTGGCCATTCTTTAACTCTGTGCTATGATAGCTAGTAGGGTTTGGAGCTGCCAAGAGGTGGACATATTGGGAACAGGTGCATACCCCGAGGATCTGGCCTCGATGACACCCTGCTTTTAGAAACCAATCAAATGCAGATTTTGGGGCTGCTGCTCCTGTTCCTGTTGTTGTTGCTGGTGTTATTTCTGGCTGCTGTGAGCCAACAGCACTATCCGCAGGCTCTATGGAAGTTGTAGGCTGCACCTCAGAACTTCTGCCCGTGAGTAGGCCTCTAATTTGTAGCCGTTCTTTTTCGAGGTCTCTGGCTTGTTCAGCAATCCACGTCTTGTAGGTTGAAACATCCCTGTCTGAAAAAGGAATGACAGTGGCCAGTAATTGTTTGTACTTTGGGTCAAGAATTGTAGCACAGATGTAATTTTTGGATGACACATCTCTTTGCAGCCTTGTATTAACAGATGAGCGAAGGACTAAGGTCTCCGCCAATTCCAGCGCATCTGTTTTTTCATCCACACTGGCATACATTTCAGACTCCTCCTTTAGTTGTTTCTGCAGCATATGCACCATAGCTTGGCCTATGGTACAGTCCTCCTTGCTGACTTCCTATGTGATTTCAAAAGGAAGCAGAATCTCTGTCAGGCATTTTACCAAGCCCAATTGGTCCATCTCAATGATCATGCCTTTCACAGTAGCATCCCCTCTTTGCATGACATATTCATTGATCGGTCTGTACTGCTCAAACAGATGTTGCAACATGTAATAAGTAGAATTCCAACGCGTTGGCACCTCCTGTATGATAGCTTTAACTGCCATTCTTTTATCACTCTGGATAATCCTAAACAGCTTGCAGGCTTTCAAAGAATGGCTAAAATGAGTGCAGATTCTTCTGCATGTGGACAGTAAGATGCTGACTTGGGGTTCTTTTTTTGATGAAGTCCTGTACAATTAAGTTTATGCTGTGCACCAAACATGGGAACTTGAAATAGCCACCATCTGACATGACCTTAACTGTATTACTGTCATTGCCTGTGACAACAAATCCAATGCTAAGCCCTCTGGGATGCAGCCATTCAAAGACCTTGTTTTTAAAGTCATCCAAGATGTTTGCAGCTGTATGGGATTTCTCCATGGCAAACATAGCTCATGTTCCATGCTACTGAGCACTATTACAAATTTCAGCTGTGTCAACACCTGCAGATATCATTTCTCTAACCCCCATAAAAGAGATCCAGTTTGCAGTGATGCACATGTAATCAGAGGCTTGGCACTGTCATCAAGTGCATTGTGTGGACAGCACTCTGCTGCAAAGCTTGTCCAACCAATTCCAGTGCATCCTGATGTAGCGCTGGAACAGTAACTCTGGTGAAATAGGTCCAGCTAGGAACCTTCCATTTCTGGCAGATAGCCACCACAAAAGAAAAATGGAGGAGGTCCAACACTAACATTTTAGCAACATGCTGTTAGGTGGTTGCGTGCATTCTGCCCCTCCTGCCTAAACATGGCAGCAATAGTAGCCTTGATTTTTTTCTTTGCTGGTGTCACTGATGCAAGCAGCTTAGAAGGTGGTGGTAGGCTCAATGTGCATTTCAGGGGACAGCCACTCTATTCTTGCCATGGTGTTTTGACCTAAATCCAAGTCTTCCTGTGCCATTGCAAGGTTACTGATGTGGCTGACAATACTACTGCACTGCTGGGGACAGGGCTGATTTGTGTAACAAAAAGGTCACCCTCTTCTTCACCTTCACCTTCCACCATGGTCGGATCAGATTCCCTGCTTTCAACACCTTCACTAATGCCACTTGTAGGCTTTTGGATGCTAAGGTGTGCCTCCCAGCAGATTGCGTGGTGTTTTCTCAAATGTGTTGTTTGGCTTCCGGTTCCATAGTTTGTACCAAGCTTAACCTGACTAAAACTTGATTGGCAAATGGAACAAGTATATGGCAATTTTTGGCTCCTTTTCACTAACCGTAAAGAAGTCTCAAACTGGGGACGATAACTTTCTAACACTGGGGCCACTGCCAATGGCTGAAGACATGGAGGTAGGTGGCTGTTGTTTTAATGACATTTGCTTATTTGTAGTGCCTTCTACTGAAATGGCTATGGATGTAGGTTGCACCCAGGGCCCTATAAATATGAAACTTGTGGAGGTGGTGGTATCTGTACCACATCCCTTTGAGCAGTTTTGGGAAGATGAGGTAATGTTTGACTCCACTGGGGCTAGGCTAACATCAATGATGACTGGCTCATTGTCAGACTTGTTATCCTCATCTTCTTCATCCATAACTCTAAGGCTTTCAGGATCCTTCCTTTTCACTCCTTGCCTCTCCTGGCATGTTTCAGACTGAGGTGACATCCAAGTGGAGTCTAGATCATCAGAAGGGGGACTTGAAGAAGAAGATGTCAGAGATCTGGAAGACAGTAGATCTTGTGAAAAATAAGTTTCTTTGGCTTCCTCAGCATGAAGCTCAACATCCTTATGGGCTTCTAATTTGGGAGGAACTGCTAATACTGGCTGTGACTGTTCTTGTCCACTGGCCTGAGTTTCCGGCAGCAATTGGTTACTACTTTGAGAAAGGGATAAGTCTAATTCAAGGTCACTGCTCATCGGTGTTCCTGTGATTAGAGGGCTGCCTCTGTGCCAGACATGAACTTGGGCCTAGTTTAGAATGGGGCGCTAATGTGGGAGTGCTGCTCCCAACCTGCTTCCCAGAGGCTTGTGCGGAAGGCACACGTCTTTGCCCAAAACAGGTCTGGGGTGACATACCAGTGGTGGGAAGCTCCTTCTTATCACTGGACACTTTCTTGGTAGCAGCTTTCTTTGGGGCCATCTTGAAGCTGTCAGTTGGCAGTAGCACTTAGCTTCACAAAATGAAGAGATGTCCATGTGGTCGTGAGTGTGCTCACGTGTCACGTTGTGTGCAGGCCTTCTATCTGGCAGTACTGTGGGTGATGTCTCTTTCTCTTCGTGCACCTAAAGGCAAACATGCAAGTATGATCAGTAAAATGTGGCAATGTTGCAGATGCATTAGTAGTAGGAACAATACCATTTATTGGTTACTTAACTAAACTTATAAATAATTAGGAAATAATAAAGTGTATCCATTCCTAAAACCACAGCAACAGTAACTTTCTTTATCATGTACACTCATGAAGGATAAGGAAGAGCAACTACTACAATATACAGAATGTAACTCATAGCTTTATCTTCATCAAGGTGGCATGTGGCACTGAGGGAGGTGCTGGTGACAAATGTAATAATAATCCTTGAATAATGTAATGTAGTGCAACTGTACACCTATGGCACACATGGGACTAATGGGGAAAATGGGACAAAAAAAAACAAGTAAAACAAAAGAAAATGTAATTCATTTTAAAAACATTCTAAAACCAAGAAAAAAAAAATATATATTGTTATTAAACTGTTATTATAAAATAAAATAAAATCGATTTTGTGAAACGAATCACAAAACACTAAAAAAATATAATTCAATTTCTGATGTACGGACGGGAAGGGGAATAGCATAAAAAACCACAGGGATTTGGAAGACAAGGAGTGGTGGAGGTGAAAAATGCAAAACTTATATAATAAAATATAAACACTGCTCATACAGTACATTTAGTAATAAGCATTGACCTACTAGTCCTGAATAACACACAAAATGACCACCAGCCACACGGTCAAACAACAACCAGAAAGGAGGCATGCACCACAACAAAGAAGAAAACATGCAGGTCTAAAAGCACTCACGCTGCCTACACAAAATAGTTATCACCCACATGGTCAAACAACAACCAGCAAGGAGGCATGGCCACCACACCAAAGAAGAACACATGAAGGCCTAAAAGCACACTGGCTGCCTACACAAAATGCCCACCAGCCACATGGTCAAACAACAACCAGCAAGGAGGCATGGCCACCACAACAAAGAAGAACACATGCAGGCCTAAAAGCACACTGGCTGTCTACACAAAATGGCCACCAGCCACATGGTCAAACAACAACAAACAAGGAGGCATGGCCACCACAACAAAGAAGAACACATGCAGGCCTAAAAGTACACTGGCTTCTTACACAAAAATGGCCACCAGCCGCATGGTCAAACAACAAACAGGATGAATGGAAAATAAAAAACACATATAGGTATAGGACTATAATTAATTGACTATACAAAAAGGCCCCCTGGCCACATGGCATAGGGAACAAAGACAAATGGTGGCCTTTGAGAAACACTCTCACACACTGGCCAGACAAAGAAGGCATTGGTACAGGAGAAAAAACAATAGTCTATAATTCCCAAAATTAAGATTAAAAGGCATAACAAGTTGACAACAACAACACATCATATAAAAGCGTCAAGAACTATCACCCCACCATACAATGTTTGCAGAAAAAAAATGTGAAATACTGCCAAACAACTTTTTGTTATCTTTAATCCAATGCCATCCATGGTATTTCAGTTCAACAGACGCCACAAACAGTTGTTTCATCATGCACCCATGACTAGTACCAGACCAACAGCTGGAAGGCCTATTCCATTAGCAGACTAGGCCACTTAACATTAACATAGTGAATTAAATGAATATTGCAAATTTACAAAACAAAACATGGAAAAAATGAAGTGAACTGTAAAACATTTTTCCCTTATAGAACAAAAAATACAAGTAAAACTATAACTAAACCCCAAATGCAGGCTACCCACCACAATTAATTCTATAAATTGAATAAATGTACAGATAAATCCTGGTGCATGTCCTCTATCAAACAAACAAGTTGTACATCATCTAAAATCCAATGATACATCCAGGAGACAAAGAAAGTGATCCTTCCAGCTCGAAATCCAAGTAAAAAGTGACCAGGCGATGGACAAATCACTGGGAGGAGACTGCTGGACAGGAACAGGAAGTTGGAGTTTCTGAGGCACTTCCTGTTGTTGAAAAAAAAAAAAAAAGTACTCCTCGCAGGAAAATATCAATGCAAACGGTCCGTTAGAGAATATTTTTAACTCAAAGTTGTAGATTTTAGCAGCATCAGCTTCTCCAAGCTGCAGCATCAGTCGATCGCACTCTCTCATGCTCGCCTATGTCACAAAAGACACGCCAGAAGTCACTGGTGTGGCGCTAAGTCATGTAAGCAGGTAAAAAGTCTACTTTGTGCTCCCGAGGGACCGGAAGTCTCTCATCTCACTTCCCACGTGTGCAAAATGACAGTAAGTGTATGCCAACGGTGTAAAAAAACAGAAAAATACTCTGCTACATTGTGGAATGCAGAGTCTATCGCTAACTCCGCATTCTCAGCAGAACACGGAGTTGCCGAATTCTGCAAATTCAGCTAGCAGAGCGTAATTTTTCACCCAGCCTAATTTCGACAATCTTGTAGTGTTGTAGTGCGTGTCTTTTGACCGAACATTTAGCACTGACATACATACCCTACACATATGTAACTGCCCATTGCCTACATGTAGTTATTTCATATGTCAATGATGTATTATATGCTATTATGGTTGTACATCTTGACTTATTTGTGTTCCGGCTCAGGTGCTGATTCTCTGCCCCAAGTGTGGAGATTCTGCCCCGAGCAAGGATTCTCCACTCGGTTGTGGAGAATCCTCCCTGAGTGCAGACGTAAAGATACTACCCATTGCTCTTTGCCCAAATGCCCTGCGTGAATATAGAAAGTCCTAAACATAGTTTTAGGTCTAGGTTCAGTTCAAAAGTCTAAGTTTACCTTTGTGAATCAGGCCCACTGTTAGTAGGTGGTGCATGACTGAAGTCCAGAAACCACCCTCTCCAGACACAAACAGAACATGTCCTGGAGATTAGCACCATCTAAGAGTCAACAGCATACTAAAAAAACATTGATTTTCCCTGGGGTTAGGTAGGGTCTATGTAGGATGTAAAACTTTATTATTTTTATTAGAGCATTTTTGGAAATTGTAAAGGGTGAGTGAGATCATTGCACCATCCAGCATTGTGAAGTTTCCTTTGAAAATCCATTTCCCACTTGGGACATAATGCCTCAAAGGGGATCAGAGTATAAGTCAGTAGCATCTTAGCGAGCCATTGGATTAGCTGTCACCCAGTGCCCATTGCTGGTAGCGATTATAATACTTCATGAGTGGCTGATGCATCTGCCACAATGTGCTTGGTACATCAGAGTGAGTGTGTTAATGCATTATAAGTCAGGAAGTGCCCGTGGGGTATCACATGTGAGCTAGTTAGAGTCCCAAAAGGAAGTAGTTACAAGTCTTCAAACAGATAGTCCAAAGTCTTGCATCCAAACACACACCATTGTGGGAAAGTGGCCAGAGAGTGCTTATTATTAAGTTGGAATAGGCTAAGCAATGGGAAATCTGGGTTGTAAATTAAAACCCTCTCTGTGACATGTAAGGCTTAGTGAAAACATAGGTGGATGACCTGTAACAGTTGGGGGAGGAGTCGAGGCGTACCCACTGCTGGATTCTTCATTTTGAGCAACTTCACTGTTGTCCATTGCCTTTCCAAAGTAGCAGCATCCTCTAGGCATGCACCCCCAAACCAACAACAGACCCACTGTAGTTGTGAGACGATGTAAAGTGCTCAAGATTAGGGACACTGAAGTTGTCTTGGTCAATTAGGCGCTGTAATTTCGCTACTGCCATGCATTTTAGGCTTTTGATCCAAACCAGTTTGCCAAGCAAGCTGTCATGGTGGTGAATAACGCACATGGTGTCGTGTTTACCACTTTGCAGATGCTAACAGAGTCCTAGCTAGTTCTTGGAGAACACTGTCAACCACAAGATTCTCTTAGAATGTGGTGAGATTGACTGTGATGGGGATTCTTTGTCAGTTGAGAGAGCTGGGGGAACCTATGGTCTGCTTGGGTTGGTGGTACCGAGTGAACTGCTCAATCCACTGTGATAGCTAAATAAACCACGTTTATCTGGATTGAGTCTCTGGGCAAACACCTTAACACTGGCGACGAGCTGCCTGGAGGAGACAGGCGCCACCACCAATCTCTCCTGAACCCACAGATAGATGTTCGTATCGATTCCTGATGCATGCCGGCTGCCAGACGATGCTTTCGGCACACCAAGGTTTCCCAACTTCTGAGGTGAGGATTACACCATTGTGTCCCCAGCTTTATAGAGCTAGAACTGTGGCTGGTGAGCACTTCTCTCTGTGCCATTTTTAAGGATGTGCGGATTGGTGTAAAAGGTTCTGCTATTTCGCGTATTACTTAATGCGTGACCCACACCGAATCACCAAGTGAAATCTCTCATTTTTACAGACGCAAATGACCTGTCTCAGTAGTTTTAAAATGTGAGTGTGAACATAGCGCGTGTGAACACAGAATTGTTGGCAGCCATATTGGGAGTACAAAGTGGCGCGCAAAGCAACTGACCTGTCTCATTAATTTTAAAACGCGCGTGTGAACATAGCGCGTGTGAACACAGAACTGTTGGCGGCCATACTGGGAGTACAAAGTGCAATTGTGAATTCATCATTGGAAACAACCAGCTAAAACGCGCATGTGAGCACAGCATTGTTGGCCGCCATATTAGAGCACTATTTATGGTCCACTATTCGAAGCATCCAGCTTGTACTTTCCGGCGACCATTTTGACAGTACATTTTTTTTTTCTTTCCACTTGTGAAGTTATCAGTGTGTTTTACATATTTGTTCTCTGTATTCTTGCTTTCCTGAATATTTTCTCCATAATGGCAAATGCTACAAAGTCACAACCTTCTGCATTTTTATCAGACAAAGGTGAACCAATTTTACCGTGGAAACGATGGAAACATTTATTTGACTCATATTTAATAGCTACTGGAGAAGACATTTTTTCCCCTGTGAGGAAACAAGGTGTGCTTTTGCACAATTTAGGAGTGGAAGGCAGGAACATTTATGACAGCTTGGAGACATTAACAATTGGAGGAGTAGAAGGTGAACCTAGAGATGTTTATGAAATGTCAGTTAAAATGCTAGCAGAGCATTTTGAATCCAAGTTAAATGTTGTTCTGGAAAGACATACAATTTTTGCAAGCGTCCAAGGAAAAACTGAAAGTGTGGCGAATTCTATTGCTTCCTTACGCACTTTAGCACGCACATGTGATTTTGGTGATCTTAAGGACTCTCTCATCAGAGATCAACTTGTACGTTACACCAATAGCAGACGTGTTCAAGAAAAATTATTAACAAAAAATCTTGATTTAAAGGAGGCAATTGCGATAGTGGAGGGAATGGAAAGTACTAATAACTGGATCAAGCAGATGAATCTTCCTGAAACACACACTGAGACTGACATCATAAAAGTGACTCATAATCATGATGAAGTGTTGAAAGTGGGCTTTGACAGTAAACCTACTGTTTCTGTAAGGGAAAGAGGGAAAGAATAGAAGGAAATGCAATGTTACCGTTGTGGTAACGCGGGACATTCTGCTAATAGTTCAAGTTGCTATGCTAAGAATTCCACCTGTAGGAAGTGTGGGAAAAGAGGTCATTATGCAAGAGTTTGCAAAGGTGACAAACAATTGACTGTGGATTCTATTGCCGACAGTATGAGTAAAATGGTGTTCTGTGTGAAGTCAGATGATAGGTGTGTTGTAGGTAATGTTGGAGCTGTGGATGAAGGTACGATTGTTATGCCTGAATGTACTGTTAAGATGAATGACAAAGTAGTTAAGGTGTTGGCAGATTCAGGATCTCCATACACTATGATAGGTGACAAGAATTGGCATATGATCTTTGGTGGTGAATGTGGTCCCTTGGAAAAGCCCAACATTAATCCAGTGAGTTATGGTGGCACTAGAATTGAGGTAATAGGTTACAGGGTGATGACAATTCAATTTCAAGACAGGATGACTGTAGGGAAGGTTTATGTGGCAAAGCGAGGGGATAACCTGTTGGGTTGGCGGCATCAACGGGACATGGGCATCAAGCTGGATCCCAGCTCTATGTGTCAGGTCATGGTTGTGTGTAATAAGAGTGTGAACCTTGATATTCTCAAGGAATTTCCAACAGTGTTCAAAGATGAACTGGGATGTCTAAAAGGGTTTGAACACAAGATTATTCTCAAAAGTAATGCAATTTCTACAGTACACAAAGTAAGGAAGGTCCCTAAATTGATGTTGGAACCCCTCAGAAGGGAGCTCAGAAGATTACTAGACTTGGGGGTAATTGAAGAAATTGAATCTTCCGAGTGGCTGGCTCCAATAGTTTGGGCACCTAACGAGGGTGGTAAACAAATTTGTATGTGTGTGGACCTCAGAGATCTCAATAAACACATATGGGTAGATCGCCAACCTTTACCAAACATTTCAGGACTGGGAGGTTCAAAAATTTCAGTGTTCTTGATCTATCGTCAGCCTACCACCAGATTGTTCTTCATCCTGATTCCAGGCACTTAACGTATTTTGTGACACTGTTGGGAGCATATCAGTTCTTAAGAATGCCGTTTGGGCTAGCTTCGGCTACCGCTTGTTTACAACATATAATGAAGAAAGTTCTGGAAGGTGTTTCAAGCATTTTATTCTCCCAGGACGATATTTTGGTGCATGGGAAGACATTACAGTTCCATGACAGGATTTTGAGGGAAGTACTTAGGAAGCTGGCTTTATCAGGGTTGACTGTAAAGATGGAAAAGTGCAAGTTGAGGGTTACTGCTGTAACTTATTTAGGTCACACCATTTCGGGTGAAGGCATTAAACCTAAGATGGAATTAGTTGACTCCATTATTCAAGCACCTGAACCAAAGGATAAAGATGGGGTTAGATCATTTCTAGGTCTGGCAGAGAATTACTCCAAATTTATTGCCAATTTTTCATGTATGGTTCAGCCTTTGAGATCTATTTTAAAAAAGTGGACAGAGCTCAATTGGACTGGTGAATGTAAAGTTGCTTTTGATTTTGTGAAGGACAGTATTGGTAAAATGCCCACTTTAGGACATTTCGATGTGTTTGCTAAAACAATATTGTACAGAGATCCAAGTATTGATAGTTTGGGGGCTGTTTTAACTCAGAAGGTGAAGGGAGAGGAGAAGGTAATTTCCTTTGTTTCCCGTTCTCTTAAAGGTGTGGAGCAGAATTATTCAGTCATTGAGAGGGAGGCACTTGCATGCTTTTGGGCAGTCAAGCATTTCAAATGTTATCTTTGGGGCTTGCCCTTTGTGGTAAGGACAGATCACAGACCTATTATTCAAATCTTTCCGTCTAGGAAGAATTAAGATTTGACACCTAGAATAAAAAGGTGGGTTGAGGGTCTGATGGAGTATAATTTCCAAGTAGAATACATACCTGGTACAAAAAACAGTGTAGCAGATTTCTTGTCATGTGCTCCTATTGATGGTGAAGATGAAGGGGTGGATACTGTTGGAGTGATCAGTTGGGTGAGAGAAGTAGCCATATCTGAAGATGAATGGAAGTGTGCAAAGGAGGAAGTTCTTCACAGGAAGACACTTATGGAATTTATTGTGAAGGGGTGGCCAGATTTTAAGGATATTCCTGATGCATTGAAGGGGTTCTGGAATGTGAGAGATGAACTGTGTTGTGATAAAGAGGAGTTATTTAGAGGAAGTAAGACCATCCCACCTTTGGGTGTGAGAGATAAAATTATCAACTCAGCACATGAAGGCCACATGGGTAGGAATTTGACTAAGTCTAGGTTGAGGGAATTGTGTTGGTGGCCAGGTTTAGATCGAGATGTCGAAGCTGTTGTGAAGGAGTGTGTATCCTGTGCACTCAGCGATAAGTGCAAGTCTGTGGTTAAGGCTCCTCTTTCTCCTGTGGATGTACCAGAAAAACCTTGTACGAAGCTGGGGCTTGATTTAATGGGCCCATTCCATTTATTACCTGCCAATGAACGTTATGTGATTCTTATGGTGGATTATACCTCGAAGTGGGTAGTAACGAAGTGTGTAGGTACGTTGGACACTAAGGCTGTGATTGAGTTTCTAAAAGAGAAGTTCTCTCGCAAGGGAATACCTAGTCAATTAGTGACTGATAATGGAGTGCAATTGATTTCTCAAGAAATGCAGAATTTTCTGAAGTCATTGGCTGTGGTGCATCTGAAGACGGCTCTGTATTTGCCCCAGGCTAATGGTCTTGCTGAGAGGATGAACAGGTTGGTGAAATATTGTGTTCAAGAGGCTGTTCGAAATAGGACACCATTGGCTGACTGTTGGACCTGGCTTTTTGACAGGGTCATCCCCAAACATTTTGCCTGCTTCCTCCTATTTTTTCTGACCTGTTGTTGTTGGCTTTTGACCTCTGGGCACTTTACCACTGCTAAGCAGTGCTATGGTGCATATGCTCTCTGTGTAAATTGTACTATTGATTGGTTAATCCATGATTGGCTATTTAATTCACATATAAGTGCACTATATGTGCCTAGGGCCTGTAGATTAAATGCTACTAGTGGGCCTGCAGCACTGGTTGTGGCACCCACTTCAGTAGCCCCATAACCTTGTCTCAGGCCTGCCATTGCAAGGCCTGTGTGTGCAGCTTCACTGCCACTTCGACTTGGCATTTAAAAGTGCTTGCCAAGCCTAGAACTCCCCTTTTTCTACATATAAGTCACCCCTAATGTGTGTCCTAGGTAACCCCTATAACAGGGTGCTTTGTGGGTAAAAGGCAGGACATGTACCTGTGTAGTTATATGTCCTGGTAATGTAAAACTCCTAAATTCGTTTTTACACTACTGTGAGGCCTGCTCCCTTCATAGGCTAACATTGGGGCTGCCCTCATACATTGTTGAGTGGCAGCTGCTGATCTGAAAGGAGCAGGAAGGTCATATTTAGTATGGCCAGAATGGTATTGCAAAATCCTGCTGACTGGTGAAGTTGGATTTAATATTACTATTCTAGAAATGCCACTTTTAGAAAGTGAGCATTTCTTTGCACTTAAATCTTTCTGTGCCCTTCAATCCACGTCTGGCTAGGTTTAGTTGACAGCTCCTTGTGCATTCACTCAGACACACCCCATACACAGGGTACTCAGCCTCACTTGCATACATCTGCATTTTGAATGGGTCTTCCTGGGCTGGGAGGTTGGAGGGCCTGCCCTCACACAAAGGACTGCCACACCCCCTACTGGGACCCTGGCAGACAGGATTGAACTGAAAGGGGACCTGGTGCATTTCTTAGACACTCTTTGAAGTCACCCCACTTCAAAGGCACAATTTAGTATAAAACAGGGCCTCTGCCCTACCTCATCAGACACTTGCTGGAGAAGAAACCTGAACCAGAAACTACATCCTGCCAAGAACAACTGCCTGGCTGCTCAAAGGACTCACCTGTCTGCTTTCTCCAAAGGACTGCTGCCTTGCTGTTGGCCTGCTGCCTTGCTGAACTCTTGTCTGGCTGTAAAAGTGCTCTCCAAGGGCTTGGATAGAGCTTGCCTCCTGTTCCCTGAAGTCTCAGGACCAAAAAGACTTCTCTTTTTCATTTGGACTCTTCGTGCGCCAAACATTTTGACGCACAGCTTGTTCCACAGCGAGAAAAACGCCACACACCGACGCTGATAGACGCAACGCCTTTGGGGTGACCGGAACTTTGACACACGGCCTCACAAGGACAACGCCGCCCGACTTCCAGAGGGGAAATCGACGCGACGCCTGCTGTGAGAGCGAAACGTTGACGCATAGCCCCGCGGAGCGACACACAGCCGGAAAACAAGCAGGAGAATCCACGCACAGACCCTGGGACATCTGGTAATCCCCGCGACTCACAGAAAGAGACTGTCCTCACGCCGGAAAACGACGCACGACTTCCCCGCGTGAAAAATAACTACGCAAGTCCGTGTGTGCTGGGTGAGAAACCGACGCCCACACCATTTTTCCACGTATCTCTTCTTCTGCGGCCCTTTGCGGAGATTTTTCACTCCAAACCAGGTACTTTGTGCTTGAAAGAGACTTTGTTTGCTTTTTAAAGACTTAAGACACTTTATATCACTTTTCAGTGATATCTTTACAAATTCATATTGCATCTTTGATCGTTTTGACCTGCAAATACCCAGATAAATATTATATATTTATATAACTAAACACTGTGTGGTGTATTTTTGTGGTGCTATATTATGGTATTGTATGATTTATTGCACAAATGCTTTACACATTGCCTTCTAAGTTAAGCCTGACTGCTCATGCCAAGCTACCAGAGGGTGGGCACAGGCTAATTTTGGATTGTGTGTGACTTACCCTGACTAGAGTGAGGGTTCTTGCTTGGACAGAGGGTAACCTGACTACCAACCAAAAACCCAATTTCTAACACTGACCTACTGAGAGAGATGTGGTGGGCGCATCGCAATACTCCCAATGCTTTCACTTTTATTTCTCCTTTTGTGTATTTTAGGGGAAGAATGGGCTGTACTAAAATGAATCCAGCATGGATGAGTGGAATGATGTCGCAGTCAGAACAATTAAGTGAGAAGTTGAACAAGGGGCGTGGACTTAGGAAATCTTATCAACAGAAATACAAAATTAGGTATGATTCCAAACATAATGCTTTGGAGACTAAATGGGCTGTGGGTGAGATGGTGTTGGTGAAGAAACCTGGGTTTGGAAGGAAAGGCAGATCAGGATTCATGGGTCCTTTCTGCATCAAAGATGTAAAGCGGAATGTTGTGATAATAGACAATAATGAAGTGTGGAGCATATCCAGGATTGTAAGATGGAGAAACCCATCTGGATCTCATCGTCTGGATTCATCTGGATCTTGTTTGCGTGGTGGATTCAACAGTTTATCAATTCCTAATTGATCTGATTCATTTGCACATCAGTCCAACTTGTCTGAGGTTCCGACTAAGTTGGAAAGGAACTCTAGAGCCCATCGCAAGCCACGATGTTTAAAGGATTATGGCGGTCATTCTGACCGCGGCGGGCGGCGGTCGCCGCCCGCCATGCGGTTACCGCCGAATGACCGCCCCGCGGTCAAAAGACCGCGGTGGCCATTCCAACTTTCCCGCTGGGCCGGCGGGCGACCGCCAAAAGGCCGCCCGCCGGCCCAGCGGGAAAGCCCCTGCAACGAGGAAGCCGGCTCCGAATGGAGCCGGCGGAGTTGCAGGGGTGCGACGGGTGCAGTGGCACCCGTCGCGATTTTCACTGTCTGCAAAGCAGACAGTGAAAATCTGTATGGGGCCCTGTTAGGGGGCCCCTGCACTGCCCATGCCAGTGGCATGGGCAGTGCAGGGGCCCCCAGGGGCCCCACGACACCTGTTCCCGCCATCCTGGTTCTGGCGGTGAAAACCGCCAGAAACAGGCTGGCGGGAAGGGGGTCGGAATCCCCATGGCGGCGGGAGGATTCCCTGGGCCAGGGGAAATTTCTGACCGCGGCTTTACCGCCGCGGTCAGAATAGCCCAGGAAGCACCGCAAGCCTGTTGGCGGTGCTTCCGCTGCCCTCCGCCCTGGCGGTCAGAGACAGCCAGGGTCGGAATGAGGCCCTATGTGACTTAAGATGTTTGCATCTCTGCAATATTGTATTATTGCATTTTTGTCACTATTCTCATTTAATGTTATCTTTTATTTTATTTTAAGTTTTATTATATTTTGTGTGGGAAGGGGGATGTGTTGTGTTTACCACTTTGCAGATGCTAACAGAGTCCTAGCTAGTTCTTAGAGAACACTGTCAACCACAAGATTCTCTTAGAATGTGGTGAGATTGACTGTGGTGGGGATTCTTTGTCAGTTGAGAGAGCTTGGGGAACCTGTGTCCTGCTTGGGTTGGTGGTACCGAGTGAACTGCTCAATGGGTGCATCCAGGTTGCAACGCTGAGTTAGGGTGATATCTCTTACGGAGAAAGTGTCCAGTTATGCAATAACTGCCTCAAGCATCTTGGGGATTTGGCTGAGCCACACAGAGCCTATTAGTGGGTGGTGCAGGGATTGTGAATGTCATGTTGCCGGTAGAGGTCCTTATGGTGGTGATAGGGTGATGAGCCTGGTCCTCCTGAACTATCCAGGTCTCTGTTTTTTCTGCCTCAGAGTGCATGCAAGTCATGTTTGCCTTGAGGTTTGCACAGCACAGCCATTAAAGAAGTTTGGCGTGATGGCTGTGAGTTTGTACTAGGGGGCTGGAGAGGGTCATATACTCCTTTTCCAAAGTGAGGAGTAAGCATCTCTATGATTGTGAGTTGCTGCTCAAGTTTGCTTCACACACCCACCACTGCTCCAATGCATTGTCCTGGCTATTACCTTGAAAGCCTCCCATCCTAGCACCCTGTAAAATGTGAGGCCTTAATGTATGTCAAAAAAATTCTATAACTGCTGTCCGGATAGAGGCACAGAATGGCACGTCCTCCAGCACCTCTGGTCGCTTGTGCCAGGTGAGAATGGGTGAGCATGGTCAGCCCCAGCTGAGCTGCATCTTTAGGGAATTATGGTGAGACATGGTGCATCCAAGGTAGTCTATGCAACCAAGGGATCCAATCCAGGGGAGGTTAAGATTCTGTATAGTTGCACATGAAGCCCATGTAGTGGGGGGGGGTAAAAGAAGTAAATGTATGTAGTATGGTTTCAATGTCACCAAATATCTAGGAGGCCACACTGACCAGCCCATTGTGAGAAGCCATTGGAATACAAAATTGGAGTAGCCCCGAGCACCCAGGGCAAATGCACCCACTGCGCAAGTTGTGAGTATAATGAGGCCCAGAAGGAAGCATGTTCAGTATTCGGAGCATATATTTAAGTGAGCACCCTGAAGAACCCATCAAGGAAAGAAGCCCGTGCAGCAGCACATATCTGCCCTCTTTATCAATGGCAGCAGTTGGCACATGCAATGGAATGCCTGTCTTGATCTAATTCAGCAGTCCCCATAGCCCGGCGAAGAAACCTACCCTCTCCACCTCCTCTGGAGGTAGAGAGCCAGCTGGATCATGAATTGAATTTCCTGCAAAAGACCTATGTGTGTATTCCTGCTGTTAATATAGGAGGACACAGAATAGCGATTGCCAGCAGTGTGCATGCCTTGTACGTTCCACATCACCATGTTGTAGTTTGTCAAGGATCTAATACTGTCATTAGGCAGCAGTGGGATAACTAAGAATTAAGGTTGTAGCAGCATCTCCTAGTTGTGAGGTTTCACATTCCCTTTTGTCCCAGCCTGCCTGCTTCTAGGTATAAGAATAAAAACTGTTGTTCTGACTTTTTAATGCCTCCGGTTGATTAATGTATTTAGCAACTAGAGCCAGCAGGAACCTAAAATGTACTTCTGCTTCAGGGTTATTCCAGACATTAAACTAAACCACCTCACTAAGTCATGTGGCGGTCATATCCTAATGAGACTCCAATACATAAGAATGACACAGATTTCCTTTGCCTTATTCTGAACTCTCAAGTAGACTTAAATTATGCTCATTGCTTGTAAGGTTTGTTTCTCTTTACAACAGTAGGTGCAGTCATACGCCCTCATTTCAACTGGGCAGTAAATTGCGATCGACCGGGTAACTTGAGTTGTAGTTTTTATTTTTAACAAGTCGTGTTTTGCCCAAACTCAGGTGAAATCTCAGTGTGAAAGCCTGGTGGAAAACTTGCAAAAATCGGACAGAACTATGCAATAAATGCATTCAAATCTCCTGTTATTTCTGTGCCCCCAGCATCATCGGGAGACCTGGTAACAGTAAGTTTGTAGTGGGGAAAAATGGGGGTTTTCTTGAGGTACTCATAATCTAGTCCTTAATGTTGATGTGATTGGCACCCTAGAAAATGACTGATTAGGGAACAGTACAGGCAACTTTTTGTTAAACAGGTCAAACTTTACAGTGCACGTGAGCTCAGTGCACCCCGTACTGGCAGCATTATCTCATTGAGACTGAAAATACCCCGGTGGAGGACCACCAATGCAAACAGCGAGGATCAGTTAGTGCAGGATAGTAGCACTGTGTGGATGCGGGCTCAGGGGTGTATATATACTAAAAACTCACTCTGCACTGCGTTGCATGAGAGGGAGAGATCAGAAAAGTGTCAAGTCTACTAAGATATGGCACTGCCCTGCTCTCCTTATCACTGAAGCACAATGTAGTTGACAAGGGCCACAAACACAACTTTGCACCATAGTGCAATGGTGTGCATGTGATGTCTAGGATAGGTTTTGTACTGGAAGTGTACCATTCCAGTACAAAGTACTATACGTGGACAAACTTAAAAACCTTTCCCACTTTGGATGTGTGCTGTATGGTGTAACACATTTGAAAGGCAGAAGTGTTTGGATAAGTAAAACCATTTTTCCAAATTAATGCCACTGAGTCTATTTTTGGTTTTGAACCCTGTCTACTATTGTTAGTACATATAGCTTTGCCTCAAAAGCCCATGGATGGTTGCATTGGGAATGCTGATGTACCAGCAAAGAAATGCCTCTCTGACTCTGAATGCAAAGCACCACAAACAAATTTTGTGCTTGAAAGTAAATTAAAAAAAAAACATTTTCTGCTTGTTTGAATCACTTTTGTGGTGCAAATCAAGCACAAAATGTTAGCAAAGCTGCCTCTCAGTCTCAATTCATACTTGTTCACATGACATCAGATGGATGACCCCAATATTGCACATGATGGCTGTTGGAACCGGGCTTCACAGAAAATTAAAAAATTTTGATGGAGAGTGTACTGTAATCATTCGTTCATGAGCCTTCTATTCCATGGAAATGCCGCGGTTAGAAACAAGTCTAGGATGTAGCCATCTACAGTTTATATAGATAAACTACGGATTACCAAAATTTTCACATGAAACCAAAACAGAGCAACATACCTGTGGTTTTCGCAATACATTTGAAGAACTGCTGCTGAGCACAGAGTACGTATAGGATAGTTTACAAATGCCCCCTCGTTGTTAGCTAACCCTACTTAACTCTAATTGGAAGGTATTTGACCAGATCGTGCACAACACAATCCTTACTGCACTCGTGGGATTCCTACTGAATGGCTAATTAGCGTCTAATATAAAAGCCAAGATGTTGTCACTGATACACACTAACTGCCATGGTTGCTTGTGGATCTTAATATACACCACTTCACCTTAAACACAGTGCTTCCTGGAGTTTTGGCCACAAAGGAAACAAGAGAATGAGCTGGTTATTTTGTAATTCATGTACTTGAACTGACCTTTCACCTCCACAAAGGCAGTCTGAGTTCAGTTTGGAACTATATTAAATCAGAATGTGCCAGACTCGACTGGCCTATTTTTGCATCTAATAATTTGAATGGCAGAGCTGGCCGGAAATTGAACTTGTCTTGGCTCTGGACCGTCTTGTCAGTGATAGGGCACTGTTGGAAAGCAAAGTGTTACAGCTGTTTGTCATGGGGAATAGATTATCACTAAAATCCTGACTGTACTGGAGTATTCGGTCTTAATATGCTATTTACTATCAAGGAATGCCATCTGAATTTTAGCTCAATGAACGAATAAATACACGATAACATAGAGTGAACGATGACACTCTGAAAGCAGGGAGCATGGTGAGAAAGTAACTTGCCTTCCTTGGAGAAATTAACTTGCCACCTCAGTGCTGCACAGTCGTCCTCCCTGGAGCACCCAATGTAACACAAACTTTACTCTTAAGTCATTAGAGTAGACAGTTTGTTTGTGCCCTCGTTCATTTGACCCCTTAGCTGCTGGGCCTCCCCTCCCAATGCTGAGACCTTTTTAGGATATTTGGGGTAATTTGCACTTAGGCCTTCATAACTTTTTGTCCACATAAGCTATCCACGCCAAATTTGCGCTCTTTTTTTCCAACATCCTAGAGATTCTAAAGGTACCCATAATTTGTGGGTTCCACTGGAGGAGGTAAAAAAATTAGCCAAAATACAGCTAAAATGTAGTTTTTTTCAGAAAAATGGGAAAAAGAGCTGCTGAAGAAAGCATGTGTTTTTTCCCTGAAAATGGCATCAACAAAGGGTTTGCAGTGCTACAATCACCATCTTCCCAGCTTTCAGGAACAGGCAGACTTAAATCAGAAAAACACATCTTTCGACACAATTTTGGTACTTTACTGGGATATACTTCATTTTTACTATGTTTTGTGGTTTCAGCCTCCTTCCAGTTAGTGACGGAAATGGTTGTGAAACCAATGCTGGATCGTGGATAGCTAAACATTTCTGAAAAGTAGACAAAATTATGAATTCAGCAAGGGGTCATTTGTGTAGATCCTTCAAGGTTTTCTTACAGAAAGTAACAGCTAAATTAAAAATATATTGAAATTAAGGTGAAAAAAGAGCCATTTCTGGCCACTTTTTCTTCTATAACCTTTTCCATCTATGGCAGATTTTCGAAAGCAATATACTATTACGTTTTCTGGAGTCTTCTGGTTGTGATGATATATAGGGCTTGTAGGTTCATAAAGAACCCTAGGTTCCCAGAGCCAATAAATGAGCTGCACCTTGCAATCGGTTTTCTTTGTATACAGCAATTCATTTGGTGAAATATAAAGACTGAAAAATAGGTATCAAGGAAACCTTTGTATTTCTGAAATGGGCACAAGATAACATGTTGAGAAGCAGTGGTTATTTGCACATCTGTAAATTTCAGGGTCCCCTTACTAGCAATTGAATTACAGGGCATTTCTCAAATAGGCTTCTTTGTTACACACTGTCTTACATTTTTAAGGAAAAAATGTAGAGAAAGACAAGGGCCAATAACACTTGTTCTGCTATTGTATGTTCCCCCAAGTCTCCCGAAATAATTGTACCTCACTTGTGTGTGTAGGCCTAATGCTCGCAACAGGAAACAGAACATGGACACATCACATTTTTACATTGAAATCTGACATGTTTTTTGGAAAGTGCTAGCTGTGGTCTTTGGCCTCTAGCTCAGCTGGCACCTAGCGAAACCTACTAAACCTGTGTATTTTTGAAAACTAGATACCTATATATTTTTTAATAGCTGTATGGTTTTCTTGGTGGCCATAGTGGGATATTTCAAGTTCTTTTTGAGCCCTAGCATCTGATTCTGATTGTGAAACAAAATAAATAAATCTATGCTATAGTAGTGCTCTCGAGATTCTCAGATCCATGAGTCAATAGCTCACTCAGTCCTGTTTTTTACTTTGCATTGTGGAGTTTCTAGTCCTGCTTGTCATATTGTAAAATCAGAATTACCAGTCCTAGAGTGCAAAGCAAAAACCTGCAATGCATGAGCTACTGATGCATAGACTTGGGAAAACTGAAATCTTGATATACTAAGGAAAGTGCTTCAAATAAAGAAGCAAACAAATTACATAAATACCTTATTTTGAGTGTAGATAAGCTAATATTAGTGATCTCAATTTACTCATTACCATCTATTGTGTTCTTCAGTGGTACATTGCGATAGAAGGCTCAATCTATTTCCCCACAGTCAGCTGTTGATATCACCACTGCTAAGTACTCATAAACAAAAGAGAGAGACCCCAAATGCAATGAGCATAGTTTTCAAATGCCTTCTTCCCTCCAAATAAGTCATAGTGAATTGTGAGGATGCTTTTGCTGGTGTGAGGCATATCTGGTTTCAGGTGAGTAAAAGACCACATTGTTGACACACTTACCTGATAAACAAACTTTTGAGAGTGTCCAGATGACATCTCTGAGGGTCCAGACTCCAAGATACATTATAAGCACTTCCTACACATACTGTGCATCATCTGGTTGGTTCAGACATTGGGAGTAACAGAAATGGCACAGTGCATTCGTCCAATGATTACATCAAAAGACAAGAGGGGCATTCATCCAGGTCTTGAAAATACTCAGATATCACTCCAAGACTTACCAGTTCATAATAGGATGTTCTTGATTTGAAAAATAGCCTTTTCAAACACACACTATTTGAAGCTGCTGTCCCTTTTGAAAGTGCTCTCAGTCCTGTCCGATAATGGCGGACAAGTTATTCCATCACAACGGTGACAATATCCCGTACGCTAATATCTAAATCCCATTATATCATATGTGATTTAGATATTGGCAGACAGGATATCCATCATGGTTGTGACAGAAAAGCGCCAATATCTAAATCAAGCCCTAAGTGTTTCCCAATTATTGGTGAATATGGCTCTTTTGTAGATGTTTTCCCTGATACCAAGGACCCTATTCACAAAAGTAAATTTACACTTGCAAATGTATTCTTACACTTTTGAGTAACTTTTCTACTTTTGACTATTCACTATTTACAAGGGTAAAGTTACTCAGAAGTGTAGACTTACATTTTTCCACTCCCTGAATTGAGAGAGGAGTGGAGCCTAATTGGTGCGTATAAAGTTACTACTTGTAACTTTTAACACATAGGTTGAGCTTTCCACTACTAGGGCATAGAACTTCCTGTGATAAAATATTGGGACACGTTTGAAAGCTTATTAAACTTTTAAAAAACATTTTTTAAGTTAAATAATAATTTAAATGAGTTATACATACTTAAAATGTAGAACAAAATTAGAACTGTTACATCATTGCTAACTTAACTTTGAATTGAATAGTAAAGTATTTTAAATAGTAAATGAGAGTAAAATTATTGTTTAAGATTTAAAATAAAAAATTAAAGCTACATGAATGTTTTAAATGTAAAACATTATTGAAATAATACATAATAAAATTAGAATTAGATTTTATTTAAATATGTATAACATTAAATTAACTTCAGTCTCTGCCTCTATTATCTGTTATAGTCGTAGTTCTTGGCAATGTGTGGCATTGACTTATTGTAGCTCTGACATGGAGGATGTTTACTAATGCTTTGGGTTCTTTTGGTTGTGCTAACAATAGAAGTGCAGTTTGTGAATTGACTTACTCTTTTGTGAGCACATGCGTAGCCGTCCTTAAACCCATCAACAGCTCTTCCTTAATCCCTCTTTACTCCTTCCTTAACTCCACCTATTTAGTAATAAATATTCTGCATTTTCCTCTCTTATATTTACTACCAACACATAGGCATTCCTGTGTGGAGATCTCCTGGATCAGGGAGAGAGAACTTCACACATAAAAGATAGAACAGGCAGATGTGTAGACTTTCACATGCAGATATGTGAATAGCATGCTGTAGTACCTTGGTAGGTCTAATGTAGTTCTGCTACAAATACTACAAAATTTAGTTTCTGATAAGCTTCTTCACTGTCTTTGTATACAACTAAACTTGAAAACGTATTGTGAGTAAATACATTTTTTTTTAGGTGCTGTGGATAAGCCCCCAATATGACTATTTCAACTTATGTTGCCACCTGGAATACATGGTTATATTAATTACCACCCTCCAAACATTTTATCTCAAGAAACAAATGCCTTTTTCTATATCAAGCATGAATGTTAAATTTGTGGCTATTTGTGATTATCATAACAAAGTTCATATTTTCATATAAGATTGAAGAAGCTGCTGGATATATCTAGCAAATCATCCAAATGTAAGACACTTTTGGCCCTCATTACTACCCTGGCGGTCAGAGTTAAAGCGGCGTTAATACCGCCAACAGGACGGTGGTAAAAAAAATTGAACCACAGCGGAATTCGCCAACACAGACAGCCACTCTAACAGTCCGACCGCCACGGCGGTAGCAACAAACACCGTGGCGGTCAACGCCAACAGACAGGCAGAAGACAATGTACCGCCCGCAGTATTACAAAGCACCAATCCGCCAGCTTTTCCGGGGCGGTACCAAGGACATTAAAAGCACGGCAGAAACAGTGCACAGAAGGTAAACCACTCACCTTTCCCCACTCAACGAAGAACCAGTTCGCCATGGAGCCCGAACTACTGATCCTGCAGATGCTGGTGTATCTGCTAATACACCAGGAACATCAAAGAAGGCAGTGGCGACGACCACAGTGATTACTGCACCTAGTACACAGGGAAGGGGGGGGGGGGAAAGAGAGTGACACACACATGCAACACCCCCACCCACACCCTCACTCACAACACTATACACACAAACACATGTACACCTCGTAACTCCCTGGAAGAACACAAGGACAAACGGAATTGATTCAAATCAGTGATATTTAGAAAATGCAGATAAAGGTAATGATTGTAAACAACAGTATATACAAATATTTACAATATGTACAGAGGGCCGTACACTGTCCTTTGCAAATGACCGTGGATCAGTGGGCCAAAAAAATAGGGGCGAAGGCCACACTTGACTCCTGCCTCAAAATGGAGAGAACACTGCAGGGGCATCAGGTCGAAAACACACAGGCACCTCAGGGGGAAGGGGAGGGGGGTGCCTCAGCCGGAAGATGGTACTACGCCACTGTCCCTGGAGGGGGCAACATGCCCACCGCTTGATCCTGGGGAGTGCCCACTGCTTGGTCCTGGGAGTGCAAGGCCACAGTCTCTCAAGTGGGTGGTTTGCCCACTGCTCTGTCCTGGGGAGTGCAAGGCCACTGTCTCTCTAGTGGGTGGATTGCCCACTGATTGGTCCTGGGGAGTGCAAAGCCACAGTATCTCAAGTGGGTCGATTGCCCACTGCTTGGTCCTGGGGTGTGCAAGGACACAGTCTCTCAAGTGGGTGACTTGTTCCACTGGTTCCGGAGGGGGTTTGTGCCCAGTGTGCTTCATTCTGCCAAGGATAGGGTGAGTGGATGCATATCTCCACTGGTTCTGGAGGGGGCATTGTGTCCAGTGTGCCTCATCCTGCCAAGAATAGGGTGAGTGGATGCATTTCTCCACTGTTTCTGGAGGGGGCTTTGTGCCCAGTGTGCTTCATCCTGCCAAGGATAGGGTGAGTGGATGCATATCTCCACTGGTTCAAGAGGGGGCTTTGTGCCCAGTGTGCTTCATCCTGACAAGGAAAGTGATAGTGGATGCATATCTCCAGTGGTTCTGGAGGGGGCCTTGTGCCCAGTGATGCTGCACCTGGGGTGTGGCAGTTCGCATTCCCTGACCTGGGTGTCTGAGCCACGAGATGTTCAGGGAACTGGTAGCATGATACTCCATGGAGGCAGATCCACACTCTATCCTGCGGCGACTTAGACTGCAAACTGCTGGTTGTGCCGGTGCTGGTGCTTTAAGTGGTGGGTGGAGGGTCCAGGCCGCCTCCTGCATCCCCGGACACCTGGCCACTGGGGATGCTGCTGATGACAGATGTAGTGGCACTGGCTGGGCATGTGACGGTGCAGATGGCGGCGCAGGTGGCGGTGTTTGCGGTGGTGTCTGCGGCAGAGATACTGCCGGTGCAGGCCATGGTGCAGGTGCTGGTAGTAGTGGAGGGAGACACCAGGCCGTCTCCTGCAGCCTCGGATGGCTACCCACCGGGGATGATGCTGCTGACTGTTGTTGTGGCAGCGGCGATACATGTGGCGGGGCAGATGGCTGTGCAGGTGGCGGTGCCTGCAGCGGTGCCTCCTGCAGTACAGGCTGCTGGGCTCTCACTACTTATGGTGGGCACCAGTCCCTCACCTGGAGGGTCTGAGGCCTGAAGTGCCTTGCCCTGGGTTTTCTTGCCCTTCCCCACCTTGCCAGATGCTGCTGGGACCTTGGCACTGGCAGATGCAGTTTTGGAGGAGGCCTTGCTGGTTGGGTTCTGCTTTTTGGTTGTGCTGCTTGCTGGCACCCTCTTCACCTTGGCAGGTGGTGGAATGGGTTGGTCCTTTGCAGGGTTCTCTGGCACACTGGCAGCCTGGACGGTTGCCCCCTTTGATCCCCTGGAACTTGCAGGTACCACCGCGGGCGCCGACTTGGTGGCTGAGGTGCTGACCTGGGATCTTGACACCCTGGCCCGAAGGGAAGGACGGGGGGGGAGGTGTAGGAAAGAGGTCAAAGTTAGCAAGGAAAAGTTTCTTAGACACACTGGGACCGGAAGATGGAGAGGGTTTGGGAGTGGAGGAAGTGGGAGTGGTTGTAGGAGGTGTCTTTCTGCTGAGTATGGGGGAAGGTGCATGGGCTGGATGCTGCTGTTGTGAGGTGGATGGCTGTTGGGTGGGTGGGTGCTTGCGTTTGTGTACTTTGGGAGAAGGGGTCACAGACACACTAGAAGAGGACACAGGGGATGTGTGCATGGTTGTGGGGGGTGGTGACTGCTCGTGAGGGGTGTGCAGTGATGGGCGTGCTGGTGATGGAGGTAGTGGATGAGGATGTAGTGCATGCAGGTGTGAGTGGAGACGAGACTGGGAGGGGGTGGATGAAGAGGAGGAGGGGGACACAGTGGAGGCAGTGGATGTTGCTGTGTCTGCATGGGCATGGTGCTTGTGTGAGTGCCTGTGAGATGAGGTGCTTATGTTTGCCTGAGCCACTTTTGTGTGTTGATTTGGGTGAATGCTGGTCTGACGGTGTGCTTGGGATAGGTTGGGGTTGAGAGAATTGGGACTGGGTAGAGGAAGTTGGAGGGGGGGCTAGACACAGGGACAATGGCTGCCATCAGTGCTGAGGCCAGAGCCTGAAATGCTCTCTGTTGGGCTGCCACGCCAGAGTGAATGCCCCCCAGGTATGCATTTGTTTGTTGCAAATGCCTCTTGACACCCTGGATGGCATTCAGAATGGTTGACTGCCCAACAGTGAGGGATCTCAGTAGGTCAATAGCCTCCTCACTGAGGGCAGCAGGGCTGGCTGGGGCAGGGCCTGATGTGCCTGGGGTGAGGGAGATGCCCACCCTCCTGGGTGAGCGGGCACGGGAAACACGCTGAGGGGCTGCTGGGAGGGCGGTGCTGGTAGGAGGGGTGGTGGCTGTACCTGTTGTTGGGGTGGGCACAGAGGTGTCCCACACCGCCAGGGAGCTTCCATCGGAGGAGAAGTCGCTGTCACTGGTCTCCCCTCCTGTCCCCGTCGTGGTGCTCCCCTAGCCCTCCGTCCCACTGGTGCCTTCACCCTCAGTGGATTCGCCCTTATGGGCCATGTGGGATGCAGCTCCCTCCGTCACCGGTGCCTCTGCTCCTCCGCCAGATGATGCTAATGCATACAAGGACAAGGTGACAAAACAAAAAGGGGGGGGAGAGACAGAGGATACACTTGGTCAATGCCAGCAACAACACTACCGTTGGCGTACACAACACAGAGGGAGCAGCCCTATGCACTAGGCCATGCACTACCAGTTACTAAGATAGTCACAAGCCCATGGGGTACAATGGCTAACGCCAGCATCTGCACACCTGACACCCACAGGACCTTGCCCAGTAGTATATGCCCACTTACACCATTGGGTTTGGAGTACATCAGAGCCTGCACACAAGGTACCTACCCTGCCATGATCACCATGGCCTAGGGTCACCCACAGCCCACATACCCAACCCAGCTACCTTCTAAAGCACGCAGAGTCAGGAATCAGAATCTATACTCACCCCCTGGTGTCTGCTGTGATGCCCTCAAGCGCCCATCCAACTCCGGATAGGCCACCGCCAGGATGAAGAACATCAGGGGGGTCATGGTGCGACGGGCACCCCTTCCACGTTGGGAGGCCAGCCCCAGCTGGGCCTCCGCCGTTTTCTTGGTCCATCTGCGCAGGTCCTCCCATCTCTTGTGGCAGTGGGTGCTCCTCCTTTTGATAGACCCCCTGAGGGTCCGCACTTTCTTGGCGATGGCACGCCAAATACCCTTTTTCTGGTGGGCGCTGACCTAGAGGGAAAAGACAGGAGGAAAGAAAATAACTCACCCATCCGGACCGCCATTCTCATTGCCCCCCAGTTCCCACCCATGCCCTGACGCACATACACTAACCACCTCTCATGCAGAACTCAGGCCAGGATGCATCAGCACCCCCCAACATGTGGCTTACATCCACACCACCCAAAACATGCATTGCCCACACATCATGCTCTCAGTGTACTCACCTGTTTGTCTGGAGGACCGTAGAGTGACGTGTACTGAGGTGGGACCCCATCCACCAGTTTCTCCAACTCCTCCGCAGTGAAGGCAGGGGCCCTTTCCCCAGACACTGCAGCCATTGTCACTTCCAGACTCAGGTCACAGCAGCACTTGCAGTGTATGTCCTCTCCTGTTGACGGTCAGGTAGCAAGTGAATGAGTAGTTAGAAAATGGCGGTCACATCCGCGGCGGTGTGTACCGTCACCGCCGGCGTACATCACCATTGGCTCCTGGAACCCATAGGGCCCAATGATAACCAATGCGAAGTTGCACGACGGTCATCGACCGCCTACCGCGACGGCGCACAACGCCAGAGCACTTACCTCATTTCCACTTGTCCTTCCTCACAGGTCAGGCAGCCTCCATTTCAGGGGGTCACAAGGCATGGCACCTAACTGCATCACAGCAGAGATTGACCCATCAACTGACTCTCGACTTTAGATACTGCTTCTGTGATCTAACTTCAGCAACAGTTGTGCATTCTATGTGGAAATTTGACCTTCTGCACACCGTTCTCCTCCATAGGCTACAACCGCTGAGGCAGATGATGAGATGGTGGCATCCTCTAGTGTACAGACCCCGGGTTGACCTGTCGACAATGGAGGACAGACACATTATCATCACATACAGACTTGATTGTGCCACATTTCAAAAGCTGTGTGCCCAATTGGAGCCAGACCTGATGTAAGCTATCCACCAGCCTACAGGAATACCCCCTCTAGTGCAGGTTCTGTCAGTGCTTCATTTCCTGGCAAGTGGTTCATTCAAACTACAGTGGCCATGGCATCAGGAATGTCTCAGCCAATATTCTCTAACGTGTCGACCAGAGTGTTGTCTGCCCTGCTGAAACACCTGTGCAGCTACATTGTTTTCCCCAGGTGGAGGATTTGGCCACAGTGAAAGGGGACTATTATGCCCTAGGACATATCCCCAACATCATTGGTGCCATTGATGGTACACATGTGGCATTTGTTCCCCCCCCCCGCAGAAATGAACAGGTTTACAGGAATAGAAAAAGCTATCACTCGATGAATGTGCAGATGGTGTGTTTGGCGGACCAGCACATCTCCCATGTGAATGCCAAATATTCTGGCTCTGTGCATGACACCTATATCTTGAGGAATAGAAGCATCCCTTATGTGATGGGCCAACTCCAGAGGCACCGGGTGTGGCTAATAGGTGAGCCCAAGGGCCCCACCCACTGTAGGAAGGTGTCTGGATATGGGGTTGTCCCTAAGGGTTAGTGTGTGTCTAACAGTTGTCCCTCGATATTTACAGGTGACTCTGTTTACCCCAACCTGTCATGGCTACTGACCCCAGTGAGGAATCCCAGGACAAGGGCAGAGGAACGTTGCAATGAGGCACATGGGCATACAAGGAGGATTATTGAGAGAACCTTTGGCCTCCTGAAGGCCAGGTTCCGGTGCCTCCATCTGACTGGTGGATCCCTGTACTACTCACCCCAGAAGGTGTGCCAGATCATTGTGGCATGCTGTATGTTGCACAACTTGGCCTTGAGACGCCAGGTGCCTTTTCTGCAGGAGGATGAGCCTGGAGATGGTCTTGTGGCAGCGGTGGAGCCTGTGGACAGTGAGGAAGAGGAGGCAGATGAAGAAGATGTGGACAACAGAACAAACATTATACAGCAGTACTTCCAGTGACACACATGTAAGAGACTGTAACTCAATTTTACATTCCAGTAAACTTTTGCACATTGTACATGGCATCCTCTTACCTTCTGTCTATGGACAATGACTGTTCCCTTTGGAATCACTATTTTCAGATCTGTGTCCCCAGTCTGGCTACTGCTATATGTACTGCTGTCCACCAAAGGTCATCCCGTGGTATATTTCACTGAACATAGACGTTGCAATTCTTTGATAATGTTGTTATAATACATCTTTATAATCATTACACTGACTCCAGTATGGTTTCTGTTTCAAGGGTGTTTATTTTCTGTGCAAAATAGTATGGGAGTAAGCGCAAGGGGCTGGAGTGATGGTGGAGGAATGTCCAGTTAGAGTCCAGTCTATTGGTATGACAGGTGCATTGTCCAATGGGTCATTGGAAGTGGAGCAATGGCACTTCAAGGTGGACAGGGTGACATAGTGGGACAGAAGGGTGACAATCAGGAGAGTCTTATTTCCTGGTGGGGGTCTTGGCACTGTTTTCTGTCTTCTGCCTGGATCGCAGGGACCGTTTGTGGGGTGGTTCTCCTTCTGCAGGGGGTGCGGTGCTGGTGGCCTGTTGGTCCTGTGGCAGGGCCTCCTGTCCACTAGTGCCGGCGGAGGTGGAAGGCTGTTCCTCAGTTTGGCTGGTGTCAGGGGCCCTTTGTTGTGCCACTGCCTCCCTCATGGTCTTGCCCATGTCAGCCAGCACCCCTGCAATGGTGACCAGGATGGTGTATATTTTAGTTAGGTCCTCCCTGAACCCCAGGTACTGTCCCTCCTGCAGCCGCTTTGTCTCCTGCAACTTGGGCAGTACCTGGCCCATGGTCCCCTGGGAATGGTGGTATGCTCCCAGGATGTTGGGGAGTGCCTCGTGGAGAGTGGGTTCCATGGACCTGTCCTCCCCCTTTTGCACAGCAGTCCTCCCAGCTTCCCTGTTGTCCTGTGCCTCTGTTCCCTTAACCGTGTGCCCACTGCCACTGACCCCAGTTCCCTGATCGTCCTGTGTTTGTGGGGTTGCCTGGGGTCCCTGTAGTGGTGGACACACTGCTGATTTACGTGTCCTGGGGACAGTGGCATGGGCCCGCTGGGTGGGTGCTGTGCTGGTGTTTCCTGAGGGGGGAGGCTCTGTGGTGGGTTGGGACTGTGGCAGGGTAACCGACTATCCAGAGGTCCCTGATGGGCCAGGTTGGTCATCGTGATCCAGGCATGCAGAGCTGCTGTCATCACTGTGGGCCTCTTTTGGGGGGGGCTGGATATAGCTGGCACCTCCACTCTGGTGACGTTGGGTAGGGGTCCTGTTGGGATGCAAATGCATTATTAATGTATTTGTGTGTGCCATCTTGTGCAATGGGTGTGTTGGTTGTGCTTTCCCTGTCAGCTTGGCCTTGTGTGAGTGGTGATTTTGTGGGCTGGGTGAGTCTCTCTATTTGGCATGCTGGGATGATGGGTGTCCATGCAGATCAGTGATGGGGTCCATGCATGTGTTGGAGTGATGGGGTGAGGGTAGGGGTAGGAGTTTGTGCTGGCATGCAGGTAGGGTGGGGATATAATAGTAAATATTTAACTTACCAGAGTCCAGTCCTCCTGCTATTCCTGTGAGGCCCTCAGGGTGCATGATCGCCAAGACTTGCTCCTCCCATGATGTTAGTTGTGGGGGAGGAGGTGAGGGTCCACCGGCAGTCCTCTGTACAGCAATCTGGTGTCTTGAAACCAAGGAACGTACCTTCCCCCGTAGGTCATTCCACCTCTTCCTGAATGTCATCCCTTGTTCTTGGGTGCTGTCCCAAGGTGTTGACCCTGTCCACAATTCTGCGCCATAGCTCCATCTTCCATACAATGGAAGTCTGCTGCGCCTGTGATACGAATAGCTGTAGCTCTACCCAGATGATTTCCTCCACTATGACCCTTAGCTCCTCCTCAGAAAACCTGGGGTGTCTTTGGAGTGCCATGGATGTGGTGTGAGTGATATGTTTGAGAATGTGTGAGGTGATGTGTGTGGTGATGTGTTGGGGTGTATACTGTGATGTCCGTGGATGGTGTATGGGTGATTGTGTTCTGTGCCTCTGAGTGAGTGTGTGCTCTTTGCTTGTCTCTCTGTGCTTGGTCTCTTTTTTTTGTTGTAAGGGGTTGTGGGTAATGTGGGTGTGTGTTTTATAGTGGTCTGAGTGTGTGGGTGTGGTATGTGTATGTGAGTCAGGTGTGTGTATTTTGAATTGTCCAATGTAGTGTGGTTTTGTAAGAGTGTGTGCATTTTGAGTGTGGCGATGTGTACCGCTAATGGTTTACCACAGTTGAAAGACCGCCACTTTGATTCATAGGTCGTGATACTGTGGGCGTATTCCTGTTGGCTTAATGGTGTGGGTTTTGCTATCTCCAGTTTATCACTGACCTTTGGTGTGGCAGACTTGTGTGGGTGTCTGTATTGTGGAGGATTTCTCATTGTGGGTCATAATACCCATGGCGGATTACCGCCGCTGTCACAGTATCTTGGCGGCCGTCGGCATGGCGGTAGATGGCATTTACCTCCACGGTTGTAATGAAGGCCTTTTTTCTGTCTTCCCTTTCTTCCGATTTGGCCCCTTGCTCTTGCCTCTCTTTCTTTCATTCTATTTGCTATTTTTACATTTTGTCAATTATGCTATGATAATCCTTCTTTCTCTTCCTTCTTTTTAAAGCTCACTTTTATCTAACATATGCTTTTTGCTATACTTTATCTCTCATGCATATGTTTCTGATTTGCCTACTGTCTCTTTCCTTTTCCCTGCTACCCATTTTTCATTATATTGCATTCTCAGTATTTTCTACCCATATGTTATTGATTCATATTTTTCTCTGTTCTTTTTCTTTTTCCCAGTTTTCTTAATCTATTTTGATTTTTATCACTTTGCCTTTCACACTATTCTCAGTAAAATGATTCCTTTTTTTTGCATTTGACTTGATTTTGGCCATTTTATACACATTTTAATTTGAACAGGTAGCAAAGGGAAAGGTAAGTGAGAGACAATAAAAAGGAAAAACCTAATAAGCATTAGGGTGGTATTGAATATATAGTGCCTAAGGTAGACAGTAAAAATCCTCAATTGCCTGTTAGGGTGTAGGTCTCCTACTGACGGGTATCTCAGTGTAAAACCTGGGAAGTTTGCTTCTATTGGCCAGAGGTTTCAAAGGGGCAGATCTTGGTTTGAGAAGAAATTAAACAGACTGTGAGGGCTTCTAGGGTCTTTATTCCAACTATCAGCTAGTCCAGGGTGTCCCATTTTCCTTACTTTTGCATCAGACAGAAGCAGAACTCAATGGCAGTACCCGGTGACCTGACCTGGAAAAAACTCATTGAGTTTATCCTTAAATGCACAACATAAGTGCTTAAGGGGATGGATAGGTGGCATGCCAGAATGTGCATTCATGCCATTTGAAGAGTTGAGTCTTAGTTGGAAGACTCAGTTATCCCTTACACATCCTTGCATACAGGGTACCTGTGAAAATTTACTTTGTTTTTTAATAGATATTTACCAGCTAATATGTCAGTGAACTATTCAAATACTCTTTGTCTATATGATGGATGAGTGCTAAAACTAGAAAGCTTCTGATGCCTGCAGAGTAATTTTAATGGATGATTGTATATTGGTCAAATTGTTATTCTTTCCCATATTATATATAGATTAATCAGACTGAAAATATCTGTGGTGGATCTTGACAGATTTCCTCAAACAGACAGAAGAAACAGATAGTTTCTGAATACATGGATAACCTTTGTCTGCTCACTTCCTGATTGATTTTGGTCAATATATGGTATATGTTTAACAGAGTCCTATTGAGAACACCTATGTTGAATTAATCACGGTACTGAAACTATGCCTATGGAAAAAAATGTTTGGTTAGATGAGTTAAAGGGTGGAATCTTAGGACCACCATCCAGGTCCAAGTAGGCCAGTAAGTTAATTACAATACATTGCTATTGCTTCAAACCACACCAGTTTGTGGCCAAAGCCCAAATAAGGAACTGTCTATCATAAATGGCCAATACTTTAAGACCATTGGACAAACAGAAACTGACATATTCCTAAATGAAGATTTTTTTTAAAGATTTCTGTGGCTGGTTAACAAAGAATATGAGGACAAACGCCAGCTGAGAACCCAGTACTTTCAAAACTTTTCTTTTAAGTTTAGTATGTACTAACAATGTAGAGGCAACTTTGATGACCGCTTTAAGATATTAGATGTACACACTATGAGCTTTCCTGCTATTTTATACAGTACAGCATGGAGTCTATCCAAGCTCTTGGTGTGGTCACAATTTCCTAACTTCTTTGTTTAAGGTTCTCTGGTATCAGCTACCACAGGTAGGTAAATGCTTGACATGTCATACATATTTGTAAAGCACCTTTCACTATGAGCCCTTTAGGCCCAGCAAGATGCAAGCTGCTACATGATTACCAATACAATACAATTAGAAAGGCACTGTGAAGCTTTTTTTATCTAAGAACCCATTTCATATGTATAAGTATAATTTGCTCTGTCTGAATGTTGAGTTGTATTAACCTGTTGTTAATTAGTAGGGCTATGTGAAATGTCTAGTTTACAAATGCTCTTCTTACATGATATGAAAGTAAAATGAGATGGATTTTGGGAGTATAGATTAGTGTATCAAAATACTTTGCTGTTTTTAATCTGTCCATTACCAGGCCTCTTTTGATTTTTTTTCTAGGCACCCATACCATAGCTATAGAGATATGTTTCAATGTTGTGCACATATTTAAGATAACATCTTAGGGCCTGATTCAAAAAGGTAAACTTAAGGACTATTATGACTCTGGGAGTCTCAGGACCACCAGACTTGCGGTGGTGGTCCAACATTATGACCCTGGCGGTCAGGATGCCAAAAGACCACCATCTTCACCAGGATGTTTGCTCCTGACTGGATGACAGGGTTGGTGGTTGTAATCAACCATAAAAAGTCTGTGAGACATCAAGTGCTGGGGGGGCGCAGCACTATGGCGGACTCCTCTTCGGGAGTTTGGCAGTCAGGTTTTTCTGACCCCCACATTTTTTAGCAACCCCTTAGACATGAAATCTAATTGTGACATGAAGTCTAAGGGCCCTGTTCACAAAGGTGAACATAGACATTAGGTCTAAATTGACCTTTGTGATTTGGGCCCTTAATGAATGTAAATGCATGTTAGTGTGATATATGGAAGTTCAGTTGATGTGTCAGGCATTGTCAACCAGAAGGCACGGGCTCTCTTGTATGCGTGTTTCAGAACTAGTGTAGCTGTTCAAGAAAGACAAACTTGAGGTGTAATTGGACAGGTAATATGTAATGGGTATTATTATCACAGCATATCGAAATGGATGACGTGGCCTCGACTTGTCCAGATTTTGGGCGGCAAGTGGCCATTCTTTGTGACAAATCAAAAAAGCCAGAAAAACAAATGTGACAGGCAATATTTTCTGTGAATTGCTTGAGAAACTCCTGTTAAAGTAAACTGGAAAGTCAGCACCAACAGCTGGTGTGGATTAAAGATGCAATGAATCTGGTTTAAATTTTTAACCAACCATTGTTTTTCTGAAACATTTGCAGAATGTCATAGTTTGTGGTTAATTCGCCAAACTGCAGAAACCTATATTCATAATCTTCCAGGATACACTACGGTCTGCCAATGTAGAATGAATGATTTTGTCTGAAATATTTAGGAAAATATGTTAATTTTCTCTGCTTTTCACTTTTTTTGTAATATTTCCAGCCTAATCTACTTGTCACGTTCTCGTACTGTGCCGTACTGGATTGGGACAGAAGGAAAGGCTGAATTCCTGATGAGATGATGGAATGTGGAAAGATTTTCCTGTTACAGAGTCATAGAACTCTTGAGTGTGTTGGTATATTCTTCATAAAACATCCAGCACTCGGTCCGGTGTTTAAAAAAATAAAATAATTATGACTGTTTGCAACAGTACGGACTTGATGTTAAAAACATTTGTAGGTCTGCTTTTGCTTCGCACTTGGTCTTGGTTTCGTGTGTCAGCATTTGTATCTCAATAAATACTGATTGACTGACATCCGAGCAGCTATTTCCAACACTATGAGGACCGGAAACAGAAGTGGAATAAATGCAAAACCCTAAAAATTGAATTAAGCGAAAGAGAGTCTACTGATTTAAATGCAAACCATGGCTTCCTTATTCCATTTTTTCACTTCATTGTTTCTTTGTCTGTCTTTCTGTCACCCCGACTCCCTCTTGGCGCTTGACCCACTGTGGTCAACACAGCAGCCCTAGCTGTCAGACCCAAACTGTGTGCCCAGTGACAGGAGGTGGCTTGCGTGCTCCCTCACTCCCCGCTGCCATTGCACAATATCTGCCTTTCGGAAGCATTTAACCAGTCGGGGATATGGGAGCCAAGCTGGTATGAATCAGAAAGCTGTGAACAACAGAGCTATCGTGGGGTTTCAGGGAAGCCCCCTGTCAAAAACAGGCCAGACTAATATGATTAAGTGTTCCTCCGGGCCTGTGAGCGTGGGAGTGTTATTAGTGAATATTTGTGCATTTGGCAGGAACACTGTTGTTTTACTGTTAATGCATTTCTCCCAATTCTCCATGGCTGTGATATACATCATGCTGTTTTCCGAAAGGCCACTGTCAAAAGGCTGGAATGATAGAACACACTATAAATAGATTATCTTAGGTGAAAAATGTAATGTAAACCCGTGCTCATTCAAAAAAATGGCTCCTATTAAGCATGCCCTTAATTGTTCTGCTATGACCTTGAGGAAAACAAAGGCATGGAAAGCATACAATGCATCAATCGCCACATGCAGACCAGGGAAACCACACACACACACATACACATATATATATATATACACACACACACACACACACACACACACCATGCTTCCCGGTGCAGGCATTCTTTCTTTTCCCTTTTCCACGAGAAGCATTCTTTCAAAGAACTAGACATGTTTATATGCAAAGATCTCACTGCACTCAACGAAAATCAATATCAGCCCAACTTTCTAAGAATCCAGGTTTTTTGTTCATTTATTTAGACATGTGGAACTCAAAATCATGTGGAGTGCAGCTAGCAAATTAAGTAGTATTTGATATGCGGGTTAGGTCGAAATATTTTTGAAAGCCAAAAATGGGAGTGCTGTTAATATTGATCACCAATACAGGTCTGTAAGATGTTAAAAATATGTTTTAAGATTAAAATGAAACATAGACAGGCCTCTGCAAAGGAGGCTACAAAGATATGTTCCATCAGCGAGGATCAGCAGTATTTTTAGATCGCAAGAGGAAGCGGCCATCCTTTTGTATGGTATGCATTTGGGGTGCAGAACATGAATCGAACATCCCATGCAGCCAGTCCCTGTGTTTTTTCGATCGGGGAAGCGGGAATTGGCTGTATCACCTGATCCCATCCCACTATCGGATGTGCGCAGTGTGGTTTGCTGCAGGGTTTGGCCTGCAGCCAAGTCCTGCAACCAACTTCGAATGCTGCCAACCCCTCTTGGACAAGGTAGGGGATAGTGGAATTAAATATCCCTGGTCTTGGGCATGATGGGAGAACCAAATAGAACACCACCGCTCTTCAGAAAGGCTGGGATTTAATCCCCACACTTGGGCAAAAAAAGAAGGTACACATATACCAGTCTATCCCTTGGGCAGAGGTGTGGTCTCAAGCACACACCAGTACGTATTTATTAAAAAAATTAAAAATAAGCAGGGTCTAAGCTCGTCGCTGATACTGCTGAATGCCAGATTTGTCTAATGCAGAGGCTGCCTAGTCATATATCCACCTCACACCTCTTTTAGATAACACCCTGTGTCTTTATCACACTTGTGCAAGTTCTTGTGTTTCCTTCTTTTTTACTGTTTTCCTTTCTTTCACTCCCTAGTTAGTTCTCATTTTCTTGTCTTTCTCTCTTGTCCTGATTGAGGCTATCAATGAAAACTAAATAAATTAAAAGTATAGCTGTAGGCAAGATGTGCCTGCCCAGTGGAAGAGCGCTGTGTTCAGTTAATGGTTTAATGAAAAGACTATGGGGCATATATGGCTAGCACCAACGTAGGCACCCTTGCACAAAGGTGCAAGGGTGCCTGCATTGCAGGGAATGATTGTTTATGTGCAGGAATGTGTCCCTTCCTGCAAATAAATAATCAATAATGGCAATTTGTTACTCTGCAGCACACATAGAAGTAGCAAATCGTCATTATTTGATGATTGTTTATGTGCAGGAAGGGATACCTTCCAGGACATAGACAATCAATAATGGCCTTTTGCTCTTTCTATGTGTGCTGCAGAATGCAGTACAAATAGAAAAAGCAAAAACGAGGAGAAATAACAGTATTTCTCCTTGTTGCACCATGCTAACGTCACCCCTGGAGTGGTGTTAGTTTTTGCCACCGCCTCAGATCTACGTTTCCTTGTAACTCTGGGGCAGTGTCAAAACGCAATGGGAGTTGCACACCCTCTGCCACAGAAAACTGCTTCGGGAGCACTATTTACAAGGCAGGTTAATCCACAAAAAGTGGAGTTTTGTGGCACCCCGGAGTCTGCTTGCAGCATGGAGTTCAACTAAAAACTCTGCTAGCCCTGCCAGTGGAGGGGAGCTACCTGCGTGCTCACTGCAGTCCGGTTATGGGCCACACAGCGCAAGTGCAGGCAGTCTGCACTTGCGCTGTGAGGCCCATAACTGGGCTGCAGTGTGCACTCACTCACCCGACGTCGGTGGAGCTGCTTCCAGGCCTCCCTCTGACAGTAACCGTCAGTGCCAACCGGGTGCAGGGGGCAGAGGGAGGAAAAGAGTGAGGCCGCTGGCAACGAGGACCCCATGGGAAAACCCAGGTAAGTCCTCATTTGTTTTCTTTGCTAATGTACACATTGGTGCACAAGAGGCCTGAAAAAACCCTGGCCTGAATTCAGGCCAGGGCCATAGGCAGCAAAAGCAGGGGCAGGCCAGTGCACAAGAGGCCTGAAAACTGCACCTTTTGCTGCCACCAACCCTGGCCTGAATGCGCCTCATCTTGGAAGAGCTGAACAGGGCCAACCCTGGTTAGCACATTCGAGATCGAGCACATTCAGGCCAGGATAGACGGCACCACGCCACACATGGAACGCCACAGAATTACACTGAATTGTTTACCAACTCCGCAGAATACTGTGAAATTGAGCTCCGCCCACCCCTGCTCTGTTCCTGGACTCTTTCTGTCACCATTTCTGCCCCAAAGTACACTGAATCATGAGAGTGGATGTAATTGACGTTTAGTAATTTCATGTCACAAGAGTAATATGAAATTATTGAATTTACTCTTATAACTCCAACATAATTAACATTTTACCCAGGCCTAATCCCAACCACTCACACAGGTATGACATACGTATATCTATGACACTACCAAATTCTAGTGTTTTGTATGCCTTGGTTTTCCATCCATCAGCACTAATATTGGTGTGTCTTTGTTATGATTGTTTATATTAAATGAACTCAATATATATTGAAGGGCCTGTCATGTTTGTCCACCTACCAATTGCCACCACCTGCTCCTCTTCTATGCCTACCAGTTAATCAGGATGTGGACCGGCCACAAACATCAGATGGATGGCAGGGATTGCTATGTCTCTAAAAATATATTTTTCTATGTGTATAACCACAGTTCTCACTCCATGAGTGTTTGACTAGGTTTCAAGAACTATATTTTTAAATATTATAAATCTCTAGTTTTGCATCTATTAATTGTAAAATTGAAAGCATTACTTATTTGGCAAAACTTGCTTTTAAAATGTCTCTAAATTCACACATTCATTTTTCAGACTTATGTAAGTATAATATATATCTTTCCGTATTCACCATCTACGGCCACTTATTGTCCCACAGTTTACATCTGATGAATTATACTTTAAATTTCATATTATTTTACATTTTGTCATGCCACTTGTGCCCAGTAATAACAACTTCATTCCACTTGCTTTGATATAACTGATCTTTATTTTTCATTTTGCACAGTTTCACTATTTTTCTACATATTTTTATCTTTCCAGGTTGGGTGATCCAAAGGCCCATGATGGCTGCACTACGTACCGCCAATCCAACATAGGGGCTCATCATATAAGCTGCAATTTGGACTGTTGCCGTCTGTCAAGACTTTGACATCATAACAGTACTACTAAAATTATTTCTACCTTAAAATTCTTTCTAATTTCTACCAAATGTCTGTCCGCTGAGGGCATTAAAATAGATATGTAACTTAGTACTCACTATCCATCTCATCACACAAATGAAAAATGCACTTCTTATATTTATTATTTAACTGATATATACATATATTAACTGAACAAATCAAAGGTTGAAGTAAGGTTATAGTTAGGTGTGATAAAATGATCTGTTTCTGTTTAGGGAAAACTTAGAAATGAACTAAAAAAACAACTATTAAATGAATGTTATAGTTAAGTGACCATGTCAGTGACAACCTTAACATTTTGAATTTGAAAAAAACTGAAATTCACCAGTTTTAGTTGGTAGAGTTAATTGTAACTTGTGCCCCCATGCACTGCTTATGACCTCACATATTTCATCACTCATGACATGTTTTATGACATCATTCATGAGATCACTGATGATATCAGTGCCGGCAGGGAAATAGACCAATAGTCTGCTCCCAGCCTGCAGTAGCATTTTTAAAGCTCCTGTCAGCTGGAATAAGACTTTGTGTTTGCACCCATTTAAAGGGAATTTCAAAAATGTTTCTGCCAGGTGGGAGCAAACACAGGTTTTCCTGTCCATGCCGGTGTGGTCAGTGAAAATACTGTGTCCCAGGGTTGGGCTCCCCAGGACAAAGTAGTGAGACAGCCCCGGGGATGGGGACCCAGGGAATGATATCCAGGGGGATGTGGACCCCAGTGCCATTAACCCTATAAGTGTGGATGTTGGCCAATAGCTGACACCTGAACATCCTCCCTGATGCATCTGTCAGCCACTGACCGACACCGGGGAGGACTGAAAAGGATCCTCTGGTGCGTGCACTGGAGAATTCCCTTGTTCTAAAAAAAATGAGTGAAGATGACATGGAGATGCTTCTGCTTCAACTTCTCCCTCTCCTCCACCACCTACATCACTGTTTTCCCACTAGAGTGGACTTAAGGAAATTCCTATCACTCTGAATTACCCCACTTGTGCCAATAAAAACATTGGCCACTTGTGTGGCTGAGCCTAGTGCCCACTACAGGAATGGCTCAAACCAAGGACAATGAGAGGACTCACCAGGGGACTCCTATTGACCTTAGCTGGATCTGTTTCTGTCACAGGTACTAGTCCAGCCACACAAGTGAGGTACTATTTCCATTGGGAGACATAGAGGAATGTTGGATGGAAGGAAGTTTATGGCACACACGGATTCTAGAATTTCACAACACAGAAATGTAAGGAAATGTGTTTTAGTAACAGCTTGAGGTTTGCAAGAGATTCTGGGTAAGTAAAACCAGGTGAGAGCCATGCAAGTCTCCCCATGCTGGATACCCCTGGGTGTTTAGTTTTTAAAATGTACAGATTTACTAGGTTTCCTGAGGTCCCGGCTGAACAAGGGTCCAAAACCTACAGCTACCCACATTGTAAAAAAGAGTCAATTTTCACAGGAAAAATTTGATGAGTCCATGTTGTGTTTTGGGACAGTTCTTACCACACAAGTGAGGCACCATTGTTATCAGGAGACTTAAGGGAGTGGCGAATAGATGGAAGTTTGAGGCTTCCCACAAATTCCGTTAACTTTCCATCACAGATATTTGAAGAAAATGTGTTTTTAGTCAAAGTTTGAGGTTTGCAATTGATTCTGGGTCTAAAAACCTAGTGGGAGCCACAGAAGTCAGCCCACCCTCGATATCCCTGGGAGTCTAGCTTTCATAAATGTACAGGTTTGCTAGGTTTCCTTAGGTGTTGGCTAAGCTAGGGTCCAATATGTACAGCTACTCACATTGGAAGAAAGGGTCAGTTGTCAGTGGAAAAATGCAATGTGTCCATGTTGTATTTTGGGCTGATTCTTGCTCTGGGAAATAGTCCTACCCACACAAGTGAGGTACCATTTTTATTGGGATACTTAGGGGAATGACAGGTGGATGGAAGTTTGTGATTCCACACAGATTTCCAAACTTTCCATCACCGAAATGTAAGGAAAAATAATTTTTTAATCAAAGTTTGCAAAGAATTCTGGTTAAGGAAACCTGGTGAGAGCCGCACATGTTACTCCACTCTAGTTACCTCTAGATTTCTAGTTTTCAAAAATTTAAAGGTTTGCTAGATTTCCCTGTGTGTAGACCGAACTACAGTCCAAAGTCTACAGCTTCTCACTTTACAAAAAAAATGGTCAGTTTTGAGTGGAAAAACGTGATGCATCCATATTGTGTTTTGGGCCATTTCCTGTTGCTGGCAGTAGGCCTAGCCACACAAGTGAAGTGTCATTTTTATCAGAAGACTTGGGGGAATACTGGGTGAAAGGAAGTTTGTGACTCCCCAAAGATTCCAGAAGTTTACAAGGGATTCTGAGTAAAAAATCCAATCCTGATGAGAGCCATGCAAGTCACTCAACCCTGGATACCCCTAGGTCTCTAGTTAAAAGAAATGTACAAGTATTCTAGGATTCACTTGGTGCCTGTTGAGGTCCGGTACAAAACCTACAGCTATATACATTGGAAAGAAAGGGTCAGTTTTCAGTGGAAAAGTGTGATGCGTCCATTTTGTTTTTTGAGCCATTTCTTGTCGCAGGCACTAGGCCTACACATACAAATTAGGTACCACATTTATCAGAAGACTTGTGTGAATGCCGGGTGGATGAAAGTTAGTGGTTCCCTGCAGATTCAAGAACTTTCCATCACATAAATGTTTGAGGTTTGCAAGGGATTCTATATCAAAAAACCTGGGGAGAGATACAGAAACCAGCCCACCCTGGATATGTCTAGATGTCTAGTTTTGAAACATAAACAGGTTTGCTAGGGTTCCCAAGGTTCTGGCTGAGCTAGGGGACAATGTTTGCAGCTACCCACATTGGAAAATAGGTCAGTTTTCAATAGAAAAATGTAATGCTTCTATAATGTGTTTAGGGTCAATTCCTGTTGCGCACTAGACCTACCAACACCAGTGGGGTGCCATTTTTATTGGGAGACTTAGAGGGATGTCAGGTGGAAGAGAGTTTGTGGCTTCCTGCAGATTCCAGTATTTTCGACCACATTAATATATTGAAAAATGTATTTGTTAGTAAAAGTTTGAAGTTTGCAAGGGATTCTGGAGAAAGAAACCTGGTCACCCCACCCTGAATACCTCTAGGTGTCTAGTTTTCAAAATTGTACAGGTTTGCTAGATTTCCTAAGGTGCCCACGGAGCTAGGGCCCATAATCTAGAGCTACCCGTAATGGAAGAAACAGTAATTTTGTAGTGGAAACGTGATGCAACCATGTTGTGTTTTGGCCCATTTTCAGTCCCAGGCACCATGCCTACCCACACAAGTGAGGTAACATATTTATTGGAAGACTTGTGGGAGCGTAGAATAGTAGAACATTTGTTATTACCAACTGGATTTCTCTGCATTTGGGCCTTTCAAATGTAAGCTAGTGCATAAGAAAGAAGACAATTTGGAAAATACCCTCTAAAGCATACCCTAGTACTGATTCCTACAAATTCAGGATGTACAAATCACCACTGACTTTAAACTCCATATCTTGTGCCTATTTTAGAAATACATAGGCTTCCTTGATAACCGTTTTTCACTCTACCTATTTTACTATATGAATTGTTCTATATCGGTAATCAATGAAAACCAATTGTACGATGCAGCTCAGTTGTTGACTGTGGGTACCTTGGGTTCTTGAAGAGCCTATAAACCTTATATAGCCCCGCAACCAGAACGGTCTAGCAGACATAATTGTGTAAATCTACCATTGTCACAAAAAAGTTACAGATGAAAATGTTGTCGCAAATGGCCGATTTTATCTACTTCTTTTCAATATTTCTTAATTTCAACAGTTATTTTCCACAGGAGGAATCCAGAAACCTTGGGTACTTTCAGAATCTCCAGGATGTTTGAAAGAAATAATTCAAGTTTGGCATTGATACCTTATGTGGAAAAAAAGTTGTGGGGGTCTAAGTGCGAAGTACCCCAAATAGCCAAAAATTGGCTCATTACTGGGGTAGAAGGAGACAGAGGCCCAGAGGCTACAAGGTTAAAGTAGGGGCCTTGGGGTATGGGATCCCCAGAGCATTTCAGAGGCTCAGGCCAGGGGCAGTTCTGCCCTCTCCCATTTAATAAATAAATCATCCTTAGGGTAAGGGGTCCCTGGTGCCTTTCAAGGCCGAGTGAGTTGGGTGGTGTTCCCCATTCCATTTTTGCATACATTTCAGCCGGGGATGGGCTCCCTGGGCCCTATAATGGCTTGGAGAGAGGTATGATTGGCTCCCTCCCATTATGAAATGCTACCCCGGTGGCCTATAATGGTCTGGGGAGCTGACCCTGTGGGATTCTCCTGGGATCATGGCAAACCTTCCCACTTGGCTATCAATTTTGGCCCCCAGGGATATCTGGATCCCTTTGCTAACATGACCAAAACTATATAAATGGGTCTGGTGAGTTAGCCACCAACATCATTAATTCAATCTACAAAACCCTCAGGGAAGACATCATCAGACAGCATCTAGCAATGCTGGGAAGAGGGCCTGTCATACTATGATTTCATTGGCCCGCAGGTCTTGGAACTTACCATTCCACCTTCCCTTACGCAATGATCCTGGCCATTCTATTAGACATCAAACTGTTGTTTATCTCACACGTATTCGTGCAATGCAACTAGACAAGCGTTTTACCTGGGGAACATAGCCTCTTGTACATTTTCAGGGAACCAAATAACTTATACTGGCATGAATACTCATTTAATGGTATGCAACCTCTATCAATGATAATATACTCATTATTTATCCAGGGAGGTTGTAAGAAATTGTATTATTTATTAGAAAGGATGATTACTCACCTCAAGAAATAATCAAGATCCATGTCAGGGTAAACCCTTAAGGTCACTATTTTAACCTAAGTTCAATCAACTCCTTGTTAGTTAAGGCATAGAGCAGACAAGCTTAAGTTAAGGCAAAGTGTAAAGTTATTATAAAGTACCAAAACAGTAATAAAGTTGAAATTCAATACAATACAAATCCCAAACTGAATTAGAAAAGTAAAGTAAAGGATAAACCAAAATGACTAGAATCCGATAAACGGAACTGGAGCTATGATTTTTTAAAGATTTGCGTAGGAATGGCACCAAGAAGCATAAAGTGTCAGTGATATTCAATGGTTGCCATAGACCGGTACCTAAGTGCAATTTGAAGCAGTCTGCAATAGAGCGCTGGTCGAATACACCAACCAGGTTCATTCTGGTCAAGGACTTTTCTATCTTACATAGTTTTTTAAGTTCAAATTCACCACAGGAGTTCACCTGTAAAGCACTCTAGCACCTCCAAGCAGGTCCGTAGAGACTCATAGGGTGTCAGGAAGAGACCAACACTAGTGGCCCATCCAGGACCAGTTTCCTCTGATCAGCTGGGAAGTTACAGGAAAGGCTTCTTTTAACTTGTTGTATCACTGTAGCTTGAACAGGAGGTAAGCTGTATGACCCCTGAAGTCCATTTCTTGTTCCTGGTTACAAGAGGGAGCAGGGCTCCTCTCAGGACACAGACAGTAAATTTAGTATGCATCTGTTCTTCCTCAGGTCCAGGACTGTTTTGAGGTTGGTGTCTTGAGGTGCTAAATTTATGCCTGACATGACTTAGGGCCTGATTTAGATCTTGACTGTGTTACCGCCAAACCGTGTCAGCAGCAGACCCAAAAAGATCATCAAGTCAACGGTATTCCACCTGCTGTATTTAGATGATACAGCTCTGTAAGTGGTGGACTGGTGATGGATTGCTGATGGCAGGATATGGCGATGGGACCCAATGGACTTTGTACAATGGCAGGGGCTATAAATTAGAGGTAAGTGATACACACACTGTTCCTTAGCCATATATGTTCCTCTGCACTAGATAGTACACAACAACATCCATTACAATTCCAACACTTAATAACCTGTACTTGTCAAAAACACACATTGACATACATCCTTTACACACCATACACACACTGTTAGACCTGACAGCCTTAGGGTGGTCTTCTCCCAACTTTTTGCCTGTCTCCCTCTATTTTTTTGATCTTGTTTTTACTGGTTTAAGGACTCTGCACACTTTACCACTGCTGACCAAAGCTAAAGTGCTTGTGCTCTCTCCCCTAAACATGGTAAAATTGTCTCCTACCCAATTGGCATATTTAATTTACCTATACATCCCTAGTAAAGTACACTATATGTGCTCAGGGCCTGCACATTAAATGTTACTAGTGGGATTGCAGCTCTGATAATAGCACTGACATAAGTAGCCTAGTAACCATGTCTCAGGTCTGTCATTGCAATGGCTGAGTGTGCAGTTTCACTACCACTTTGACTTGGCACTTGGAACTAATTGCCAAACCTTAAACTCCCTTTTTATTAGAGAAATGTCACCTCTAAAGAAGGCCCTCGTCATTTCCCACTATTGTGAAGCCTGCTCCCCTCATAGGCCAGCATTGGAAATCCCCTTATATACTTGCACATGGTAATTTCTGATCTGAAAGGAGTAGCATTATCATGTTTGGTATGGTTGGAATGGTAGTGAGAAATTGTGCTTACTGGTGAAGTTGGATTTAACATTACTATTTTGGAAATGCCACTTTTAGAAGGTAGATATTTCTCTGCAGTTACTGCTGTTACTGCTGTCTGTGCCTTACAGCCTGTCTCCAATCCACATCTGGTCTATGCTGGTTAGCAGCTCCACTTGTGCATTCTACCAAGACAGCCATAAAAACATGACACTCAACTGCATCTGCATTCATCAGCATACTGATGGGTCTTCATGAGCAGGAAGGGTGAAGGGGCTCTCACTTACACTTCAAAGGATAGTGGCCTGACCCTACACAAAGGACTGATAACGCCCCACAGGTCTCCTGGCAGACAGGACTAGGCAGAAAGAGGAACTGCTGAACTTCAAACCCACTCTTTGAAGTCTCCTCCACTTCAAAGGCACATTTGGGTATATATACTGGTCCTGTGACCCCTAAAGTCAGACACTTCTGGACCTACAACTGGACTCTGTCAGAAGGACTGCAGTGCTGCCCTATCAGAATCAACTCTACTTATTTTTTGGAAGGACTGCTCGTTTGCTTGTTGCCCTTCTGTCTGCTGCTCCCTGACTTTGCGGGAAGGATTTTGCTTTCCCACCACAAGTGAACATTCAGAGCTTGTCAGCTTGCCTCCTGTTATGAAGTCTCAGGGCCATTAAAGACTTCACATAAAAGAGAAAATCCACACCTCAATGCGCTTCACTGGAAAAATCGACGCAATGCACTTCTCATGGCTGAAACATCAATGCAGTGCCTGCAGAATCGATGCAGCACCAGTTCCACCATGTTTCCATCATCACAGCACATCTGGATTTTCCATGCATCGTCCCTGAGTGTCATTTTGTCATCAACCCTGCACTGCAGTAAGGAACAAAGGCTGTGTGCATAGAAATCAATGCATCACCTTTCCTGTGAGGAAAGAATCAACACATCACCTACCCTGCGCAGTAATGAACCAATGCATCCCTCTGCTTTTCCAGCACCTCACCTCCCCTGTGGCCTGCATTGTCTTTGATTTTGACGCATTCCGGATACTTTGTACTAAAGAGATACATCCACTGATTCCTATGGATTAAGGTTTGCTTAACCCTCTAAAAAGTAATATCTTGACCTGTGTTCATTGGACTTTTGTTGTTTTGGTCTTGTTAAGTTAAGCCTGCATGCTCCATGCCAAGTTACCGGACAGGGAGCACAGGGTAATTTAGGTTGTTTTGTGCCATACTTGTTTTGTAATCCCTATTTGAACAGGGTGCATACCCCTGCCAACTAGACACCCCCACACATCTACACACCCATCTACATAAGCAAACTCACACACAAGCACAACTACACACATCACGATAGTGTCCGCCACAAAAAAACAACCCTCACCTGTATGTGTCACAGGGTGAGACAAACTACACAAAAACATCGATCTCACATGCAAGTGACACACATACAATTCACTCCAGAACTCTCCATCTCCACCAGCCAATCTACACACACACATCTACTGACTCACATACACAACAGATGGCACAAACCTACCAAAATAGGTCCCTTTGCAATGCACACAAACGTACCGTCATTATGGTGTAGGCAGTCATTTGGCAATGAATACTGACACCACAGGGACATGTGTATATGTGTGCGATATGCGTGTTGTGCCAGTGTGTCTCTAGCTATGTGTGACACACTTGTCTCCCAAATATATACATGTCACCGTGATTAAAAAGAAATACTGTGACATATATGCCTGCAGTGTTCCCGACATCCTGTACAGTGCCCAAACCGTACCCTGACAATGTGTCGTCACTACCTTCGGGTCCGGGGATCGTGTTTTCTCCATGAGTTGATGGCAGCAGTGATGGCAGGTGTTGTCTAGTCAGGACCAGTAGAAAACAGAAGGGGAAAAAAGTGAGTTTCAATCTCTTTCACCCCCCCAATCCGCCGACTTAGAAGTGGAGGTTGGATCGCCACTTTTTGCTTGTCTGTAAGGCACATCCAAATCTGCACAATGGAAAGGGTGGCTGGGGTCCCACCTGCATCCACTTTTCCCTCTCCCGCTGTCGAAGCGGCCGGTGTTTCTTGGCAGAGACGGAGGTTCAAATCCAAGCTCTCGGCTATGGAACTGCTAACATCTAAATACAGAAGGCTGACCATCATGGCAGCAAACAGGTTTTCACAGTGGGTCCGTTACTGCCTACATCTAAATCAGGACATTAGTTGGTTCGAATGACTCCTGAGCATGCCCTAGCCTATAGGGTAAAAGTTCCCGGGGCAACCCTAACCACTATCAGCATTTTCAAGATGGTGAATGTTTTCAGCTACACTAAACTTGTGCTCTGAGGGCTAGGTGTGTGGGGACTGTACTATGGTAATCCTAGTGTCTGATCACATCTAACACTAAAATCAAGTTTGGGGCAGTCACTGTATCGGTAGTCCCAATAAATTCCCAGAGAGTTGTCTGGTAGAAAAAAAACAGGGTTTTCTAGAAACCAGCCTCGGATACATAAGAATTGTTTTGCCGTCCATCTTTAATTCCTTTCAAATGCACCCCTGTGTTATATGTAAACCCCAGCGTACCGGTGAAGCAAGATTCGACAATCCAGCAGGATTTTACACTATGGCCTAGATTCTGGTAGGTGCAATGCAACACAGTGCAGCACCCAAAGTTGCTGTGCTGAATTAAATGACAAGGAGGGAGCAGGAGAGCACCATATTCTGATAGTAATTGTACTGCCCCTCCTTTTCCCTAGTGCCGGCAATGTTTTCAGCTGTGGTGTGCCACGCACAGACCGTAGTGCCATAGTGCTAGGGTGTGTGCGTGAGTCTAGCACAGGTTTTGAACAGGAAGCGTATAATTCCTGTACAAAATACTATGCCTAGAGAAGTGCAAATGTTTTCCCCACTTTTTGTGTGTGCTGTACACATGCAAAGCAGGAAAAGTAGGGAGAAATAAAAACATTTCTCCCTTTGAGCCTGCTTTTCAAAGGTGTAAATTTTTGGCACTAACCCTTTCTTCTGGTGTTTCAAAATCGGGTTTAGCATCAAAATGCAAGGGTGGTATCATGGGTGGTAGCATGGGTACAACCATGTACTACTCATGTAGTGCCCCCTTAATGCAAAGTAACAGAAAACAGTGTTTTGTGCTGCTTTGCGTTACTTTGCCACACATGCCAACACAAATACCTATTTGCGTTGCTTTGTGAATGCTAAAATAAGTTTAGCATTGGTTTAGCATAAAAAATTAATGGTAAACTGACACCAAACCTTCGAGAATCTGGGCCTATATTGTCAAAATGAGGCCCACTGTGATTGTAGCCTTCCAGACTGGAAGGACAATAGAAGGTCTATGCACAGGTTTCAGCTCACATTTGCCTGTGACAGGGGATGCCTCTGAATTAAATCCAGTTGCTGGGCCCTACTGCACTGGTCAACCTGTCAAGGCCCTACTGCACTGGTCAACCTATCAAAGGAACAACACCACACCCAGGGATTTGTTCTCTGCTCTGGGAGCTGTTTTCACACCACTTCAAATGCTAATTATTGTCTGTCAGAGATGAGAGAACAAATGCAAATTTAGCCTACAGGAACTTCCTGAAGGGAAAAGGTAACTTTCTAAAACTACTTTTCTTTAATTTGTTTTAAAAATATGACTCCACCATTGAATTTGATTTTTAATAAGTATTACAAATGTTTTGTTTCTAGCTCATCCAATTACCAAGATGGAGTATTAGGATTTTAATTTGTACTCTCCTTTTCTACATAGGAAAGCTAGACCTCCCACAGTGAAAAAAAGCTTTTGGGTGCTAGACACTTTAAGGACGTCATCATTAAATTTCTACTTATCCTACTTTTAAATACAAACTACCATGTCTTGTTATCCACAAAGCCTACACATGTGTGACTTATAAATATAAAAAAATGAGGTTTTGACCTGCTAGGTGGGTTTATTTTGACAGGTTTTATTGCAGCATTTCCACAGATACAACTCAGGCTATACAGGGTTGGTTTGAAGAAATGTTTATATTACCACTTTAGTGTATGGTACAATAGGTTCATCAGTCCGCTAGTGGCATTTAACTTCTATGTCCAGGTACATCTTTTAACATATACCAGGGACTGATAGGTAAGTTAAATATATTAGTTGGAAATATGCTTATGCCAATTTAACTATGTTTAATATTGCTCTGCCCCAAACAAGGGATTTAACATTGTTATGTATCACAAAGAATGTGTCTGCTGCATCACAAGAAGAATGCAATTCTGTTTATTAAAGATAATTGCCTAGAGGATCTACTTATTGCCTTAACAGATCCTTAAGAGACTACTTAGGTCCCGTTTAATTGTTTCCCTGCCAATATCATAAAAGACAATGCCTACACCTTTAAAACAATTTGCTGTGACCTAATCAATGCTTCAGTTTCCAAATGTATACTTTTACAGAGTCTTGAAGATTGGTCTGTGCACTGCCAAATAAAAAAATGCAACATTGATCCAGACTGCCCGACTAAGGCCCTCATTTCGACCTCGGCGGTCTTTTTTCAAGACCGCTGAGGTACCGCCATGCTGACGTTTTTCTGCGCAGCGTATTATGACTGCTGGCAGCCCTCCGTCCTTTTTCGGACGGAGAGCCGGCAGCAGCCATACTGGTGGTCGGCGGGGAAGTGGAGGTTTCTCCACCTCCACCGCCCCGTCATCAGAATACCGCCCACCGAATCACGTCACATGATTTGGTGTGGCGGTGTTCTGGTGACAGGGTGCTGGCGGCAGAGCAGCCCCCATGGATCCCGTCCCCTCTTGGAGGATCAACGGACAAGGTAAGTTGACCGTCCGTTAGGGGAGGGGGCTCAGGGGGTGTTGTGTGTTGTGTGCGTGCATGGGGGTGTGCGTGTGAGTATGTAGAGGAGGTGTGTGAGGGCGTGTATGCATACGGGGAGTGTGTTGTGTGTATGGGAAATGTGTGCCGGTCGGACTGTGTGCATGTCTGTATGTGTGCGGGTATGTGTTGTTGTAGTGTATGTGTGCGTGTAGGGATGTGTGTATGTGCATGTTGGGGGTGGGGAGGGGATGTGTGTATGTACATGTTGGGGGTGGGGCTGGCAGGGGGGTGAGGGGTGTGGGGGGAGGACACAGGGGTGGGGGAGGTGGGTAGGGAGACCCCTATCAGTGCCAGGGAAGTAATTTGTGGTGTGGCGGTTCCAAACCACCCAAAATCCATGGCGGTATGCAGGGTCCTGATACTGCCGGCGGTCTGGTGACGGCCGCCGGGCTGGAGACTGAAGTCTCCAACCCAGCAGTCATCACCGCCCTGGCGGTCGGAGTGGAGAAGTGGCGGATGACCATGGCGGTAATCGCCATGGTCATAATTCCATTTTTGTTTCCGCCAGCCTGTTGGCGGTATTACCGCCACTTCTCCCCCGTCCGCCAGGGTTGTAATGAGAGCCTAAGTCTTTTCTAAGTCTAAATTTTTCTTTCTAGTGAAGGTCCTAGACACTTAATCAATCAACTGAATGTCAACATATCCAAAAATACCTGGTAGTGGACTACAAATCTGGCTTTTATCCTGTTTTCATTATCAGAATGAAGACTATGAAGGGACCCTATGGTGTTCACTTCATATTTGACATATGAGATATTTTTTAGTCATTCTTCCAAACTTCCTGTTAGCTTTCAGTATTTATTTATTTATTTTTAGCACATGGTACAGCACACGGCTCACTCCCTGCAGGAGTCTGCATGGCAAAGGAAGGCATATTCAGAACACCCAAGTTTACAGTACCTTCTTAAAGGCCCGGAAGTCAGAACAGGAACGAATGTGAAGAGGGAATTAATCTAATGGACTCGGGCCATGTAGGAGAAAGCCCTGCCACCATATTTAACACTAAGGATGCTCGGCATCTGAAGAAGACCCTTATTAGATGATCTTAGGTGCCTGGGAGGCTGGTAATATCTAAGCCTGGAGTGCAGAAGGGCCGGCTAAGCCATAAGAAAGGCCTTCTGAGTTAGACAGCAACGTTTAAAAACAGCACGTTTTCAGATGGGCAGTCAGTGTAATTTTTCCAGAGTAGAAGCTGAGGGAGACCACGACAGCAGACTACAGATGAGCTAGGCGGCGGTGTTCTGTACCCTTTGAATTTTAGCCAGGAGAGAGACAGTTAATCACAGCAGATTTATGCAAAGGGTGGAGACTGCATGAACTCACTTGCCAATGCCCTTACGGTCCACAGGCTTCTATCAATAAGCCACTATTGTTAATCTGTGTATAGAGACCTGCCTTTGTTCTTTTAGGATACAGGTGCTTTTATATTCCAACATATTGATCACACATTATGCTCCTAACCATCAAAAACAGAGGCCATTTTCCTGTTAGGCAAAGCTCTATTGTCATCAATCCAAAAAAACAGAGTCTCTCCTCTCGATGCCATTTAACAGGAGCAAAATTGACTTAGCCCCCTGGAATTCTCTGAAATGCAAAGGCTTCTCACCTTCACTCCACCCCAGTAAAATCTCTGTTTACTCTGAAATCAAAACACGTTTTATCACATCACTCCCATTCTGTGGAGTCTCTACTTTCGAAAAGGACGGAAAAGACTAGTTTCTGTCAGTATTTGTATAGCGCAAGCCTATCTGTGAAACAATAAAGTACTGTACATTACATAAGGGCTCGGGAGACTCTACAAGATCATGTGCATCAAGTGAGTATTACGCTAATGCATTTTACATATATTTGTGCACAGGAAGTTCAAGGGCCAGCTGTACAAAGCATTTTTCAGGTCACAAATGACCTGATCCAAAAAATCGGGATGTTCGTGACTGGGAATTTTATTTTTCAGATGACAGAAATACAAAGTACGCTTTGGTAACTTGCATTTGAGATTTGGTATTTGGAAGGGGCATCTTTCGGGCTTATCTCTCAAATACTGAGTCGGTATGGAATGTATCACTGTTTTGCAACCGAATACCAAAGAAAAAATAATACTTTATTTATCAATTTAAATGTGGTGGTAACCCATTCGAAAATGGAAAGATGTCCTCTTGGAACCTATTCCCCTTTGAGAATGCTGAAAAAATATTTCTTAAGAGCAGGGCATGGTCCCACGGGTCTTAGTGGGTCACAAATTGTGACCTACCTCATAAATATTCATTAGGTAGGTCAATTTGTGACATGCTAGGAATATCTATATGTGGGAAAAAAATCATACACTAGAGATACTAATTTCCTAATTGTGATTCAGAGATAATCGCAATTAGGAAATTGGTATTCCTAAGGTTTGTACATCTTGCCTGTTGTGACTTGCCTAGAATCACACAATGTTGAGTCTATTGCCAAGTTTAGATACAATCCTGGATTCCCAGGTTCCAAAGCCTGCAGCTCGAGCAGCTTTAGAGCATCTTCTCCACAGAGAAATTACACCTCCTTTGCCTTGCATTCTACCACTGTAATCATTTGTAATTATAGATGGCTGTCTGTCAATATCTAGGTTTTTAATATAAATATTTTGACTAACATTGAATAAGCAATGAGTTGTCTATGATGTCACTTGAAACCCACACAGCTACCACCTCACAGCGACATATTGTGCATACTCTTCAAATTATCTACCCCTGCTCAGCTGTGCAGGAATAAATGAGCCACGGGGGAGTCTTACACAATTTGATCTGACCTCTCTCAGCCACCATGCCCAAGCTGTTTCTAAAATATAATATATTCCTAGTTTCCTGCTATCCACCCCATCACTCTTTGCACATCTTTTCCTACCCCAAACATATGCTACAAATAGAAATACCTGGCATTCTCCTACTCTTGAGGACCAGCTAAGGAAATTCCATGACGCAGCTGCTGTAAATTTACCTTTTTACAGGGTTATCCACATATGTTTTGCTTCTGACCTCTTGTTTTTGATCCTGTGCTGAATTTCTTTCTTGCTGGCTTTAAGACCCTGGGCACTTTACCACTGCTGACCAGTGCTAAAGAGCAAGTTTTCTCTGTCTAAGTTGTAGTGGTAATTGTTTTACCCATAATTGGCATATTTGTTGTACTGGTAAGTCCCTAGTAAAGGGCCCTATGTGTGCCCAGGCCTGTAAAACAAATGCTACTTGGAAGCCTCCAGCCCTGATTGTGCCACCCACATGAGTAGACCTGTACACATGTCACAGACTTGCCAGTGCAGTGTCTGTTTATGCACTTTTAAACTGCCAGTTCAACCTGGCAAGAACACCCACTTGCCAGACCTAAACCTTCCTGTTTACTACTACTTCAAAGGCAGAAATGTGTATAAGTACTGAATTTCTGAGATCATCACTTTAGAATCATTCTGGACTGAGGACATTTCGCCAGGAAGAAGAGCTAGATGCTCTAAGAGAGACTGCTACTCTGCCTGTTGCTTTGTTGTACTGGCCAGCTACTTGCTTCTTCCATCCTGGGATAGAGAGGACTGGACTTTGCTGTCTACATACTGTTTCTAAAGATTCTCCAAGGGCTTGGATTGAGCTTCCCGCCTGTTAGAAGTCTAAGGGACATTAAAAACTTAGGTGGTCATTATGAACATGGCGGTAAACACCGCACGGCCAGCGGTGGCAGTAATTACCGCCAACAGGCTGGCAGTTTGGACCGCCAAAAAATGAAGCACATGATAAATAAGTAGAGGTCCATCCACACACTGCCAGTTTTGTAGTCCTGACGACGACAGAGGAGGCCGCCCTCAGGCCGGCGGAAAGCCCTACCCACCCACCAAATAATGAAACACCACACCGCCATTAGTTCCAGGGTGGGAACCACCGCCAGGCTAGGCATGGCGGAAGCGAACAACATAAAAGGAAACACTAACCGGAGGTACACAGAACACGCCGATGCAGACATGGAGCGAGAGTTGGAAATAATGCCAGTGCTTCTCCTTGCCATATTCCTCCAGGACAGTGATCGCCAATGAAGACGACGAAGGTAAGTTCCGCAGCCTAGTACACATGGGAAGAAAGGGCACAGTTACACACCCAACCACCCCGCAACGCACTCCCAACCCCTCCCACCATCCCAAGCCATACATACCGTAACAAAATGTACTCACCAGACACAAGCCAACAAATACCTGTACCAATGTACACACCTGTGCACACTACACCCCCACAGTGAAACGCTGAAAAACGTCACTATAGTGTGCCAACAGCACTGCTGGGCACTCAATTTTTATTACAAGGAACAACGGTAATGTCCGAATAAGGCCATTGACCAGTCCATTGTAAAGTTCCTGAAGGGCAAATATAGCCCAAACTTGACCCCCATGTGTGCAAAGGAAACTGCACTGGAAAGGGGCATCAATGGGACAGCCAGGCACCTCAGGGAATGGGGCAGGGGGTGGCGGGGTGGGGAATCATGTCTGGAAGGGGGGCTTAGGTTTGGGAGGTGGAGGGGGTTTGGCCTTGCCCTTGGAGGGAGGGGCAGTGGGCCTGGACCGGGGGGCGGCAGAGGGACGTTGCGCAACATGAGGCTTCTTCCTCCCTGGGTAAGAGGCACCGGAATGGGAAAGGTGGACCGGGGTGGACTTAGATGAGGAAGCAGTGGACTGGCCAAGGGCATGGGAACTTTTAGGGACAAGACGGGGTGGACCAGTGGGTTAAAACAGGTCAAAACAGGATAGGAAAAGCTTCTTAGGTGAGGTTGGAGGGGATCTGGAGCCTGGTCTGGGATTTGAGGTTGTGGGAGTGCTCGTATCAGGTCTAGGTGTGCCAAACGTGGATGCAGGTGCCTGTTTAGTATGCTTATGTGGTGTGGATGTGTGGAAAAGTTTGAATGTTTTGGGTGGGGGTGGACACAGTGGGGGAAGACAGGCTGCTAGTGAAGATGGATGTTGTGTGGGCGTCTGCAGGTCTGGTGAGTGTGCTGCAAGTGTCTGTGAATGTAGTCGTGGTGAGTGCAGGTGTGGTGTCTGGGGTGCATGTCTGGATGTCAGATGTTGTGGTGACTGCATGAATGGGGCAGCAGCAGTGACTGAGGGTGCAGTGCATGTGGGTGTGCATGGTGAGGTGACAGGCAAGGTGGCGGGGGAGGTTGACACACTGGGGGAGGTGGATGTTGTTGTGGGTGCTTTGGTATGTTCGGTGTTTGCCTGCCTGTGTTGGGAAGTGTGCTGCTTGTGTTTGTCTGTGTGCTTCTTGTGTGTTGATCTGTGTACATGGCTGTCTGAATGTGTGCTTGGGATGGGTGAAGGGAGCGGGGTGCTGGAAGGGGTAGAGTTGGTGAGAGGGGGGACAGAAAAACCAGGGACACTGGCTGCCGTCAAAGAGGAGGCCAGAGCCTGCAAAGATCTCTGAAGGCCAGACATAGCACAGTGAATGCCTTCCAGGTATGCATTGCATTGCTGCATCTGGGATGCTAGTCCCTTGATGGCATTCACAATGGTTGTCTGCCCTACAGAGATGGTTCTCAGGAGGTCAATAGCTTTCTCTGTGAGGGCAACAGGGCTGACTGGGGTAGGGGATGAGGTGCCTGGGGCGAAGGAGACGTCCACCCTCATGGGTGAGTGGGCACAGGCAACTTGGTGAGGAACAACTGGGAGGGGGGTGATGGAATGGGGGTGCTTGGAGATGACAAAGAATGGGTGAGCCCAGTAGGGTCCACCACCACCAGGGAGCTACCATCGGAGGAGGTATCAGAGTCACTACCTCCAGTGGTACTCCCCTCGCCCTCCAACCCACTGGTCCCCTTAGCGTCGGTAGACTCTGCCTCCTGGGAACCGTGGGCTCCTGCATCCCCAGTCGCCGGTGCCTCAGCTCCCTCGCCAGATGATGCTAATGTACACAGCGACAAAATAGCACAGGGGTGGGGAAACAAAATAAGAAATAAGTATGTCAAATCCTGAAATTATGTACATTTTGGGTCACAGACACTCCCACCCAGGTCAGGCACGGCCCTCAGCAGACACAACATACGTTATGAATGTACCCTTGACTAGTAGGCATGACACCAGCATATACCATATAACCTTCATGAAACACGACTCTGATACACTGTGTGAAGTGAACCCATGAGAGACCATGCCAGCCCAATACATCTACAAGATCATGAGGCCACAATGAGTACCAGATGACAAAAAGGAGACCCCTCGGAGGCCTCCATACCCTGTCAAAACTAGCGATGACACTATCCCAAGGACATGGAGGGGGGCAAGACTGCAGGGATACAACTGTCTAAGCGCCTGGCACTACAATGCATGCATCCCACAGCACCCAAATACACCCATCAAAGTGGTATCACAACAGTGTTGGTACTCACCCCCTTGTGTCTGTTGTGCTGCCTTCAAGTTTCCATCCAAATCCTGATAGGCCACCGCCAGAATGCGGGCCATTAGGGGGGTCAGGGTCCGATGGGCACCCCTTCCTTGTTGGGGGGCATTCCCCAGGTCGGCTTCTCCGGTCTTCCTGGCCCAGCGCCTCAGGTCCTCTCACTGCTTCCTGCAGTGGGTGCTCTGCTGGTTGTAGACTGCCAGGATCCACACTTCCTTGGCGATGGCTTGCTACAGTCCGTTTTTTTGATTGGCGCTAACCTGCATGGGTCACACAAAGCAAAGAAAGAGACGTCAGTGCGGGTGCCCCGTACACAAATGCCATGCCCTTTCATACTGACATGGCCCATGGAGACATGCATATGAAAAAATTACAAGCAGAAAGTGACAGACAAACTACGGCTGGGCAGTCACACGTTGAACACACATGCCTACAGGCATCCACCACAATCACACACATCTAAGGATGACAGATGGCAACTCACCTACTCCTCTGTTCGCCCATACAACTTCTCATACAGTGGTAGGACCCTGTCCACCAGCTTCTCCAGCTCCTCCGTGGTGAAGACCAGGGCCCGTTCCCCTGTGACAGGTGCCATGTCAGGGACCAGAGTCAAGACACAGCAGCACATGCAGTGAAGTAATACCCTTCACGTGATGCAGGAGTCAAGTGTCAAGGGTCTGTCAAAATGGCAGTAGATACCGTCACCGCCGGCAGCGATCATGATTGGCCCAGGTTCCCCATTGAAAACCATGTAATCCAATGATCAGGTGCACACTGGTGAACACTGCCTACTGCCATGATGACTAACTCCAGCGGAATTAAGTCACTTCCACACTACCATACCTGGATGGCAGGAGTCTGCCATTGCTTTCACCACGTCTCCATAGCCTTGCCGGGGGCCTCATCCATGGCCACATTCTCTCTCCCCTTCATCGATTACTGACATGATTCTCCGATCCACACATGTAGTCACAGTTGGAAGTGTGTTAACAATGTGATGCCATTATGACAGGGAAACCTCAGCACACATTAGCCTGACGGTGTACCTGTTTGTGTGCGTTACCTATATTTAGCATTTTGAAAAGTACAGTGACATCATGTGATGCAAGTGTATGTCAACACTCAAAATGTGTTCTTTCCTTCCCCATAGGTACAGACCCATGTGGTGAGGGTGGGCCCCATCCGTTTACAGACCCCTGATATATCTGGCCACTATGGAGGAACCTCACATTATTATTACCTATTGACTTAATAAAGCTACAATCCATTACATCTGTGCATTAATGGATCCTGTTCTGAAGCCGGCCAATCGGAATCAGCATGCCATCCCTACAACTGTGAAAGTGCAATCTGTGCTACATTTTTGGCCACTAGCTCATTTCAGGTGACAGTGGGCATGGCTGCAGGGGTATCACAGCCAATGTTCAACCACATCCTGTCTAATTTCCTGGATGCATTTGTTCAACACTTGCAAACTTATGTCCAGTTTCTCCAAAGGGCTGAACTCACCACGATCAAATATGGATTCTATGCTTTTGCTAATATCCCCCATGTGATAGGTGCCATTGATGGAACCCACATAGCCCTTGTGCTCCTCAGATTGAATGAACAGGTGTATGGGAATCGTAATAGCTATCACTCCATGAATGTACAATTGGTGTGTACTGCTGATCAGTACTTTTCACATGTCAATGCCAGGTTTCCATGATTCATTTGTCCTGAGAAACAGCAGTATGCCACACATGATGGGACAACTAGAGGGGGGCAGAGCTTAGTTCATAGGTGAGTGTGTATGACACTAGATCAGTTACATAGCTGAGAGCCAGGCTGTATGCAAGTAAAACCTGTTTGTTCAAGTCCTTTTTCTCTCACTTTTGCAGGTGATTCTGGCTATCCCAACTTGCAATGGCTCCTGACACCTGTGAGGAATCCCAGGACAGATGTAGAGAGGAATTATAATGAGGCCCATGGTCATACTAGGAGGGTGATAGGGTGCACTATAGGACTCCTGAAGGCAAATTATTGTTGCCTCCATCTCTCTGGAGGATCCCTGTGCTATGTCCCTGACAAGGTATGTAAGATAGTGGTGGCCTGCTGCATACTGCACAACTTGGCTGTGAGGAAAGCTATTCGCATTCTGGAAGAGAAGGGTGCTGTCCAAACAACCCTTCAACCTCAGAGGAGGGATGAGAGTGATGGTGAGGAAGAAGAGGGGGAAGATCTCAACTCCAGGACCCAGCTAATCCGGCTATATGTCCAGTGACTCTAATGTACTGTTCATTGATGCTGATGTCTTCACTGCATAGTTTCAGACTGACTCATGTAATAAGTACTGTGGTGTCTTTTGTCAGTGATAATGCTATATCATGACTGAAGTGGCATGTGCCAGGGAACACAAGTTTAGGTACAGTGTGACACATTGCAGACACTACAGTGTGTTGGATCCCCTCCTGCAGTAAAAGTGGGATTATGATAGTAACAGGCTAATGCATTCACATTCACAATTGATCTCTCATATTGACCAAGGACATTTAGGGGGTCATTACAACCCTGGCGGATGGTGTTAAATGTGCGGTAATACCGCAAACAGGGCGGCGGACAAAAAAAGGGAATCATGACCCTGGCGGAAACCGCCAACAAAGACAGCCACTTTAACACTCCGCCCGCCACGGCGGTACAGACAAGCAGCGCGGCGGTCACCGCCAACAGACAGGCGGAAGACAATGTACCGCCCATAGTATCACAACCCGCCAATCCACCACCTTTTCCGGGGCGGATTCACCGTGGATAAAAACACGGCGGAAACAGTTCCAGCAATGGGAAAACGCTCACCTTAACACATCCCACGAGGAAGGAGGACAACATGGAGCCGGAATTACAAATCCTACCTGCCCTTGTATTCCTACTCATCTACGAAGGCCAGCGGCGGCGGCGGCGAAGACAACGGTGAGTACTGCACCTACGACATAGGGTTGGGGGGAGGCAAAAGTTAGGGGGACACACACGAAACACCCCCACCCCCACCCTCGCATATTACAACACACACACCAATGCATTTACAAACATCACAGTAACAACCCACAACCCCCGGAAGAATGCAAAGACAAAACGAAATCAGTTCAAACATTGTAATGTATCAATATACATGTGTTAAATATATACATATATATATAAACTCATACAAAGGTATATACATTACGAAAAGCAGTGCAGATATGCACATCTCAATGTCCGTGCACCACAAGTCTAAAAATGTATGGGCGAGGCCCACACAAGATACCTGCCCACAAACGGAGAGAACACTGCCGGAGCATCAGAGAGAAAAACAACAGGCACCTCAGGGGGAAGGGAAGGGGGTGGCACCTCAGCCGGATTACAGCACCACACCACATCCACGTCGGGGCTCCATGCCCATTGATGTATCCTGGGGAGTGCAAAGCCACAGTCTCACAAGTCTTTACAGTGGGTGGGTTGCCCACTGACCAATCCTGGGGAGTGCAAAGCCACAGTCTCACAAGTCTTTACAGTGGGTGGGTTGCCCACTGACCAGTCCTGGGGAGTGCAAAGCCACAGTCTCACAAGACTTTACAGTGGGTGGGTTGCCCACTGACCAATCCTGGGGAGTGCAAAGCCACAGTCTCACAAGTCTTTACAGTGGGTGGGTTGCCCACTGACCAATCCTGGGGAGTGCAAAGCCACAGTCTCACAAGTAGATAACAGCCTCCACTGGTTCTGGAGGGGGACTGGTGCCCAGAGTGCTTCATCCTGTGAAGGACAGACGGAGTGGATGGATCTCTCCACTGGTTCTGGAGGGGGAATGGTGCCCAGACTGGATTAGTCTCCCCGTGACAGTTCCTGTCCCGTCACTGTCCCATCTGCGCATGGGATAACGATGCTTGATGTTGCGGTCTTTTCCTTCTTCAGCAGTGCTTGCCCTGTTCAGCGGTGCATGCCCTGTTCAGCTGTGCATGCCCTGTCCAGTGGTGCTTTGCCATGGCGGTTCCTGGACTGTTCAGCGGTGCTTTGCCATGCGGTTCCTGGACTGTTCAGCGGTGCTTTGCCATGGTGGGCTCTGGACTGTTCAGCAGTGCTTTGCCATGGCGGTCTCTGGACTGTTCAGCGGTGCTTTGCCATGGCGGGCTCTGGACTGGGCATTGGTGTGTGGCATGACGGTCTCTGGACTGTTCAGCGGTGCTTTGCCATGGCGGTCTCTGGACTGTTCAGCGGTGCTTTGCCATGGCGGGCTCTGGACTGGGCATTGGTGTGTGGCATGACTGTCTCTGGACTGTTCAGCGGTGCTTTGCCATGGCGGTTCCTGGACTGTTCAGCGGTGCTTTGCCATGGCGGTTCCTGGACTGTTCAGCAGTGCTTTGCCATGGCGGGCTCTGGACTGTTCAGTGGTGCTATGCCATGGCGGTCTCTGGACTTTCAGCGGTGCTTTGCCATGGGCGGTCTCTGGACTGTTCAGCGGTGCTTTGCCATGGCGGGCTCTGGACTGTTCAGGGGTGCTTTGCCATGGCGGTCTCTGGACTGTTCAGCGGTGCTTTGCCTTGGCGGGCTCTGGACTGGGCATTGGTGTGTGGCATGACGGTCCCTCATTGCCCAGCGGGGCTGTGGCTGCCGGGGCCCTCCTGGGCAATGACTCTGGCGGTGGTCTCCTGACCAGTGACGATACTTGGGCCCTCCTGGGCAATGACTCCGGCGGTGGTCTCCTGACCAGTGACGATACTTGGGCCCTCCTGGGCAATGACTCCGGAGGTGGTCTCCTGACCAGTGACGATACTTGTGCCCTCCTGGGCAATGCCAATGGCGGTGGTCTCCTGACCAGTGACGATACTTGGGCCCTCCTGGGCAATGATTCCGGCGGTGGTCTCCTGACCAGTGACAATACTTGTGCCCTCCTGGGCAATGCCAATGGTCTCCTGACCAGTGACGATACTTGGGCCCTCCTGGGCAATGCCAATGGCGGTGGTCTCCTGACCAGTGACGATACTTGGGCCCTCCTGGGCAATGACTCTGGCGGTGGTCTCCTGACCAGTGATGATACTTGGGCCCTCCTGGGCAATGACTCCGGCGGTGGTCTCCTGACCAGTGACAATACTTGGGCCCTCCTGGGCAATGACAATGGCGGTGGACTCCTGACCAGTGACGACGGTGCTGGCGGTGGCGTCCCGGGCGCCGGGAAGGATGCCGCCCTTCTCTGCCGTGATGCTCACACCAGGCTGTGCAGACTTCTTCTGGCCCTTCCCCACCTTTGGAGGAGTCACAGCTGACTCTCCAATCCCCCTGGGACCCCTGTGAGTTGTTTTGCCTCCTGGAGTCTTCACCCGGTCCCGTCGGCCACTTTCCAACTTCAGAGCCTTTACAGGGGGTGGACTGCCAGTGCCTTGGCTCCGTGTCACACTGCCTGCCCTGGTGGCCGGTGCACTCCACACACCTTGAACACGCACCACTGGTACTGGAGACTTTTTGGCTGAGGCGCTATGACGGGACTGATGAATTGGAGGGGTGGGGGCAAAAAGGTCAACTTTGCAGAGGGTCAGTTTCTGACGGACACTGGGATGGGTAGCTGGAGAGGGTCTGGGAGTGGAGGAAAAGGAGGTGGTTGTAGGAGGTGTCACTTTAGGTGTTTTGGGTGCAGGTGCAGGTACTGGAGGCTGTCGTGAGGTGGATGGATGTTGGCTGTGTGGGTGTCCGCGTTTGTGTGCTTTGGGAGAGGGCGTCACAGACACACTGCGAGAGGACACAGGGGACGTGTAAATGGGAGTGGAGGTGGTGAGTGCAGGTGAGCGGGGTGTGGTGCTGGGTGTTCTGGTGCGAGTCCTGGTGCCTGTAGATGTAGTGCATGCAGGTGAGAGTGTAGACGAGACTGGGAGGGAGGAGGGAGACGACGAGGAGGGGGACACAGTGGAGGCAGTGGATGTTGCTGTGTCTGCATGTGGGTGATGCTTGTGTGTGTGCCTGTGGATTGTGTGGTGCCTATGTTTGCCTGAGCTACTTTTGGGTGTTGAGGTGTATGCATGCCTGTCTGATGGTGTGCTTGGGACAGGCTGGGGTACAGGGGATTGGGTCTGGGTGGAGGAAGTTGGAAGGGGGAGGCTGGAGACAGGGACAATGGCTGCCATCAGTGCTGAGGTCAGAGATTACAGGGTTCAATGATGGGCAGCCTGACCAGAATGAATGCCCTCCAGGAATGCATTAGTGTGTTGCAACTGCCTTTCTACACCCTGGATGGCATTCACAATGGTAGACTGCCCAACAGTGAGTGACCTGAGGAGGTCAATGGCCTCCTCACTGAGGGCAGCAGGGGTGACTGGGGCAGGGCCTGAGGTGCCTGGGGCGAAGGTGATGCACACCCTCCTGGGTGAGCGGACACGGGGCGAACGCTGAGGGGCTGCTGGGAGGGCGGTGCTGGTAGGGGAGGTGGCGGCTGTACCTGTAGAAGTGGGGGGCACAGATGGTGCCGCAACCACAAGGGAGCTCCCATCGGCGGACGAGTCTGTGTCGCTAGTTGGTGATCCGGTGCCTGACGTGTAGCTCCCCTCGCCCTCCGTCCCACTGGTGAATTCTGAGTCCGTGGTGTGGCCCTCCATGGCCATGTGGGATGCAGCTCCCTCGTGCCCCGGTGCCACTGTAGCTCCGCCTGATGATGCTGATGCACATAAGAACAGGGAGAGTAGAAAAAGGGGGAGGGGACGATACAGACACAGCAGCACCCTGCACTACGCCGTGCTCTTGGCCTCTACAGAAGCAAATCCTGCGACCTGCCCTACATGCCTATGGTGGACATCTGCACACATGGATGCCACAGGGGCATCTATACCTGTACTTGGGCCACTACTGAGGTGGGGTGGAGTGCCACATGCCCTACATTACGGAGGGGCCTAGCCTACGTATTTCTGCCTGGCCTAGGTACACCCACAGCCCTCCTCCCTCAGCCAGCCCCTCAACTGCGCGCCAAGTACCCAGAAAGAGGTTGTACTCACCCCCTTGTGTCTGCTGTGATACCCTCAAGCACCCATCCAACTCAGGGTAGGCCACCGCCAGGATCCGGAACATCAGGGGGGTCATGGTGCGACGGGCACCCCTCCCACGTTGGGAGGCCATCCCCAACTGAGCCTCCGCCGTCTTCTTGCTACAGCGGCGAATGTCCTCCCATCTCTTCCGGCAGTGGGTGCCCCGTCTCTGGTGGGCCCCCAGGGTCCGGACTTCCTTGGCGATGGCACGCCAAATGTCCTTCTTCTGGTGGGCGCTGACCTACATGACATGCACAAGGGAAGAAGAGAAGTCATTACCAACTACACCGTCGATGTAAGTGTCCCCCCTCCCTACCCTTGCCATGTGGCACGTGCATTCATGTTCCCTGAACTCAGCCCCCTTCCCTCTTACAACCAGCCCTCTCCACCCAGGCCTAGCCCATACAACGTGCTCCCTGTGTACTTACATGTTGGTCTGGAGCACCGTAGAGTATTGTGTACTGGGGGAGGACCCCGTCTACTAGTTTCTCCAACTCCTGAGCAGTGAAGGCAGGGGCCCGTTCCCCAGATGCAGCAGTCATCGTCGCTTCCAGACCGAGGTCACAGCAGCTCTTGCAGTGAAGGTCGTCTCCAGTCGAAGATCAGGTATCAAGTGATTGAACAGATAGAAAATGGCGGTCACGTCCGCGGTGGTGACGTCCGCGGTGGTGCGTATCATCACCGCCGGCGCACCTGTTCATTGGCTCCTTGGACCCATAGGATCCAATGTTAACCAATGCAGCATTGTGCCGCGGTCTACGACCGCCTACCGCGACGGTGTGCAATGCCAGCGCAGTTACCTCCCAATCCCATTGTCCCACTTTAGAGGTCAGGCATCCGCCATTTCAGGGGACCACATGGCTTCTTTTACTACTGCGTCACACATAGCTAGGCCTACACTCAACACACATACAGGAAGGGTTTTGTGTTTGGTGTCGTGTTCTGTGTATCTGTGGGTACATACCTGGAACTTTGTTGACTCTGTGGTCGCTGTTGTCCTTCCTAGGCACCGTCAGCTGGGACAATTGGGAAGATGGCGGACCCCTCCGGTGTACCGACCGCTGGTGGACCTGTTGACAATGGAGGAGCGACATTTACTCGTCACCTACAGGTTTGACCGTGCCACAATCCAGGAACTATGTACCCAGTTGGAGCCAGACCTGATGTCACCAATCCGCCATCCCACTGGAATCCCCCCTGACGTGCAGGTGCTGTCAGTGCTCCATTTCCTTGCAAGTGGGTCTTTTCAGCCGACAGTGGCCATGGCATCTGGGATGTCCCAGCCTATGTTTTCCAACGTGTTGTCCAGAGTGTTGGCTGCCCTGCTGAAACACGTAAAGAGATACATCATTTTCCCTAAGGTGGAGGATTTGGCTACAGTGAAAGGTGACTTCTATGCCCTTGGACATATCCCCAACATCATAGGTGCTATTGATGGGACCCATGTAGCTCTGGTCCACCCCCACAGGAGTGAACAGGTGGACAGGAACCGGAAGTGTTATCATTCCATGAATGTACAGATGGTATGTTTGGCAGACCAGTACATCTCCCAGGTAAATGCTATGTTCCCTGGCTCAGTGCATGACGCCTACATCCTGCGGAATAGCAGCATCCCATATATGATTGGTCAACTCCAGAGGCACCGGGTGTGGCTATTGGGGGACTATGGTTACCCCAACCTGTCCTGGCTACTGACCCCAGTGAGGAATCCCAGGACCAGGGCAGAGGAACGCTACAATGAGGCCCATGGGCGGACTAGGAGGGTGATCGAATGCACCTTCGTCCTCCTGAAGGCCAGGTTCAGGTGCCTCCATATGACAGGTGGTTCCCTATTCTACTCACCGAAGAAGGTGTGCCAGATCATCATCGCCTGCTCGATGCTTCACAATCTTGCTTTGCGACAACAGGTGCCATTTCTGCAGGAGGATGGTCCAGATGACGGTGTTGTGGCAGCTGTGGAGCCTGTGGACAGTGATGAGGAGGAAGCTGAGGAAGAAGACAACGACAACAGGGAGTCAGTCATACAGCAATATTTCCAGTGACACACAGGTGAGAACATTTTCATTTTTACCATTATATTCACTGTCACACGTCTTCCTCTATCCTGTGTGTAATTTCATAGCATTATTTGGTAACTGAGTTGTACCTTTCCATTACGGTTTCACAGGTGTGGTTACCAACGTGTGTTATCTGCTTGCATCCTTCAAAGACTTGTGATGTGTGACATAGGTATGTTGGCTTTACAACTAGAAACGCATTTTGACACTGTCATTGATAATACATTTTACCAAATCACAGACTGACTCCAGATTTTTTTGTGGTTCAAGGGTGTTTATTGAAGTGCTCAAAAATGGAGGGGGGTTGTACTATGGTGATGGGGGACGGTGGTGGAATGTCCATGGCAGAGTCCAGTCCATTGGTCACACAGGTGCACTGCCCATATGGGCATAGGAAGTGGAGCCGGGGCAGTTAAAGTATGGACAGGGTAACAAAGTGGGACAGTGGGAGGACAATCAGAGTGGTCTCATTTCCTGGCGGGGGTCTTGCCATCTTGCTCTGTCCTGTTCCTGGATCTCAGGGACCGCTTGCGTGGTGGTTGTCCGTCTGCAGGGGGTGGGGTGCTGGTGTGGTGGTCCTGTGGCGGGGCATCCTGTCCACTAGCGCCGGCGGAGGTGGTGGGCAGTTCATCATCCAAGCTAGTGTCAGGGGCCCCTTGGAGTGCCACGGTGTCCCTCAAGGTCTGCTGTATGTCCTTCAGCACCCCTACGATGGTGCCCAGGGCTGAGCTGATGGTCCTGAGCTCCTCCCTGAACCCCAAATACTGCTCGTCCTGCAGGCGCTGGGTCTCCTGAAACTTGGCCAGGACCGTTGCCATCGTCTCCTGGGAGTGGTGGTATGCTCCCATGATGGAGGATAGGGCCTCGTGGAGAGTGGGTTCCCTTTGCCTGTCCGCCCCCTGTCGCACAGCAGCCCTCCCAGTTCCCCCGTGTTCCTGTGCCTCCGTCCCCTGGACCGTGTGCCCGCTACCACTATCCCCAGGTCCCTGTTGTTGTTGGGGTGGTGGGTTATCCTGGGTTCCCTGTAGTGGTGGACACACCGCTGATTGACGTGTCCTGGGTACGGAGGTATGGGCCCGCTGGGTGGGTGCTGTGCTGGTGTTACCAGAGGGTGGAAGGTCAGTGTTGGGCTGTGCCTGTGCAAGGGGAACCGACTGTCCCGAGGCCCACGATGGTCCGGGCTGGTCATCAGGATCCAGTAGGGGAGAGCTGCTATCGTCACTGTGGGCCTCTTCTGTTGGTGGAGTGGAGTTGTCTGGACCCTCCGGTGTGGTGACGGTCCTTCGTGATCCTGCAGGGGCATAAGTGCATGATTATTGCATGTGTGTGTGTCATGGTGTGCAATGGGTGGCTCACTGTGTACACCAGTGCAAGCATTCCTGCGTCTGTTGATGGTTGGGGGGTGTTCTGGGTATGTGCAGGGAGCATGCTTTAGTGAGGGGTGACCATGCTTAGTTGTGTCATTGAGGGCTTGGTGTTGGGATGTGTGGTTTGTGTTTTTAGTACATTAGTGAGGAGTTGTAGTGATAGGGGAGGGGGTGAAGGTGGGGGTGTGTGTTAGCATGCGGGTAGGGTGGGGGATATGATAGATAAGATTTGACTTACCAGTGTCCATTCCTCCACTGACTCCTCCAAGGCCCTCTGGATGCATGATGGTCAAGACTTGCTCCTCCCATGTTGTTAGTTGTGGGGGAGGAGGTGGGGGTCCGCTGCCAGTCCGCTGAACCGCGATGTTGTGCCTGGAGACCGCTGAACGCACCTTCCCCCGTAGGTCGTTCCACCTCTTCCTGATGTGCTTCCGAATTCTTGGATGCTGTCCCACAGTGTTGACCCTGTCCACTATACTGCGCCAGAGCTCCATCTTCCTGGCTATGGATGTGTGCTGCACCTGTGAGCCAAATAGCTGTGGCTCTTCCCGTAGGATTTCCTCCCCCATAACCCTGAGCTCCTCCTCGGAAAACCGTGGGTGTCTTTGGCATGACATCGGGTGGTGTAGGTGATGTGTGGGGTGGTGTATGTGTTGATGGGTGTGGTGATGTGTAGTGGTGTGTGGTGTTTTGTGCGTGGATGTTGTGTGGGTGATGGTGTTGTGTGCCTCTGTGTGGTGGGGTTGTCTATTCTGTGCTCTCTCTTTGGCCTTCGTCTCTAATTTTTTGTCGTAGGGGTTTGTGGGTGATGTGGGTGTGTGTTTTATATTGTGTTGGGTGTGTGGGAGTAGTGTTTGTATGTGTATCAGGTGTGTGTATTTGGAATTGTCCAATGTGGCGGTGTTTTGGAGATGTGTGTGTATTTTGAGCGCGGCGGTGTGTACCGCCAATGGAATACCGCGGTTGAAAGACCGCCGCGTGGATTCGTGGGTCGTAATAGCATGGGCGTGTTTCTGTTGGCGTGGAGGTGGAGGTTTTGTTTTTGCCAGTTTAACACTGACCTTTGTTGTGGCGGACTTGTGTGGGTGTGTGAATTTCGGCAGATTCCGAGATGTGGGTCATAATAGCTGTGGCGGGATTCGGTGGTCGCGGCGGTGTATTGGTGGTCTTCTGCATGGCGGTAAGCGCCCTTTACCACCAATGTTGTAATGACCCCCTTAATGTATTTGAGTGCACATGTGTATTGATTCAATGGCAATATATACATAAGTGTTGGGACAGTGAAAGGAAGTGGGCACATGGTGAAAAACATACTCAGGTACATATGCTCAGCTGTTGGTTGCACCGGGGTATAGTCCATGTGGCCATTGGAAGAAGGTGTGATGTCTGTGGTATGTCAACAAGTTTGATCAGTGGCACACAAGGGAGACAGTTCAGGGCAGAGTCACTTCCTAGCACTGGTCTTGGTCTTGGCTGGTGTTTCAGTGGCATATCTGGGTCTGAAGGCACGTTTGTGAAGGTGCAGCTGGGCTGCAGGGGTAGGGGTGCTGGTGTCCTGTGAGTCCTCTGGCATTGACACCAGTCCAGTGGATGCTGCAGATGTAGATGCCGGCCAGTGTCCTGGCTAGTGGTAAGGGCCTGGAGGTGGGGATAACCCCATCATGCTGGCTGTGGTACTGGTGCTGCAGCACCCCTGCACTGGAGGCCATTGTGGCATTGAGCTGTTTCCATTGCTCCATGGCCTCCTGGTGGTGTGCTATCTACAGCCTCTGATTCTGCTCCAGGGTGGCCAGGATCTGACCCATCCTGTCCTGGGAATGGTGGTATGCTCCCAGGACCTCTGAAATCACCTCCTGGGCTGCTGCACCCATCCTTTGGCCACCCCCCTGGGCCACTGATACCCTCCTACTGGCCCTAGCCCCCTGTCCCTGTGTCCCCTGCACAGGTCTGGCAGTCCCAATTGCAGTTGGCCCTTCATCATCCTACCTGTTGATGGGTGGAGACTCTGGCCTCTGTACATATGGGCAACCAGTCCGTGGCCGGGAGACACTGGTGTGGGGTCGTTTTGCCAGAGCTGATGATGGTGGCTGAGTGGTAGGGGTGTCAGTGGTGTCCTGGGTGGGGCTTCTGGTGGGTGACAGTCCAGGACTGTGGGATGGACCAGGGATTTCCACTGTGTACAGACATCCCTCTGCACTCTCGTGAGTGGGGCCTCCATTTTCAGGTAGAGGACTGGCACTCCTTGATGTCTTCGTTTGGGTGGCATGGGTGATGGTGCTTGTGTGTGAGAGAATAGACATGTGGGTGTCCTGTATTTGTTGGCAATTGCTGCACTGGTCTGCACTATTTGGTGCTTATATTCCCCTGTAGTGGCATGCAAGGTCCCTTTGTGTACATTTTGTGGGGGGTAGATGTGCATTATGGGTGCTGTAGTACCACTGGGACTCAATGCAGGAGTAGGTGACTGTGCACAGGGGGCTTAATGGTGATTTGTTTGTGGGATTGTGGGCATGCACTCTTCCTGATGTCCTCCCTTGTGCGAGGATGGTTTCCCACGGCGTTTACCTTGTTGACTATCCTCTGCCATAGCTCCATCTTCCTGGCCATGGGTGTCTGCTGCATTTCGTCCACTGTGGTCCTTAGGTCCCTGTCTCTGAAGCGGGGGTGCTTGGGGGGTTCCATGGTGTTTGTTGTGGGTGGTGTGTTTTAGGTGTAATGGCGAGAGAGCTGTTTTGTGGTTAGGTGTGAGACTTGTGATGGTGTTTGGGGAATGTATGGGTTTTGGTGGTGTATTTGTGTGCGTGACTTGTGTGATGTTGAGTTCAGTGTATGCGTGTTGTGTTGTCAATATCTGTTGTGCTATTGGCATTGCAAAGGATTGCGGGGTGTGTATTTGTGTGTTTTATAGTGTTTTGGATGTTTGTCAGGTGTGCAGGCTTCAAACTTGCCAATGTGTGCATTTGTTGTTGGTGGGTCCCATTGCTGGCCGTGGCGGTCCATTCCGCCAATGGTTGTTCGACATTCACTGTCCAAGCTGATTTGTGCATCATTATTTGGTGGGCGGAAGATTTGTCTGCTTGGCGGTGGTGGGGTGGGGTGTACTGCCTTTCTGCTGTCATTGGCCCTGGCGGTGGGTGAAGGTTGCAGGATTTTTGGAGGTTTATCTTTTTGGCATCATTATTTGGCATTGTGAAGTTCACCACCACTAACGGTCTTTTGTTCACCGTCAGCACTTTGGTTATTGGTAATTACCACAAAGTTCATAATGAGGCCAATAATCTGCCAGCCACTGGGCTCTCTTGCTGAGAGTCCTGATTCACCAAGTGATGCCATATCTAGTTCATGGGCCCTTGGGAGTGAGTTCTGGTGTAACAAAGAAGAAACCAAGTACATGAACTCCAGAGCAACTTCGGAACCAGTGCTGCTGTCTGAATCTGTGCTGAAGCCTGCACCGGAGCTGTGTTCTCGGGCTGAGTGCAACGACCATGATCGATGCTGCCCGATGCCACTGCAGCTCCTCCGAAGTCCCGTCACAGTCCTGAGTGCAGTGTCACCGAGGTCTATGACACCCGACTCTGCTGCAGCACCTGTGGTTCCGTGATGTGATCCTGACACCGCAAAGTCTACACCTTGCGTCTTGACCTGCTGAATTCATCGACCTCGCTGGATCTTAAGGAACCAATACCCAGTCACTAACACTGCACCACCTCCCCTTCAAACATAAGGAACCAACGCCTCACTTACCCTGCCTCCCAGTAAGGAACAAACACCTCACCTCCCCGGTAGCAGAAAGAGCGGACGATGCACCAGCTTCAGCAAGGTGTAACCTCTCCGTCTCTGTTCAACCTCTTTACCTCCTCATAATTTTGAAAGGTACTGTGTTTAGGGTCCGTGCGACTCTGTGACTGGCTTGCACTCTCTTGTGAGTGGTGTTGCACTGTTGAGGAAGATTCCGTCAGCGATGTCAAAATTACCCTAGATGGAGCTATTGTGTTTCTATGCGCTTTATTGAGATTTAGGCCCTCATTATGGAGTTGGTGGTAAATCCCACTTATCGCCATGCTGACTGCTGCCAACTTACCACTGCTGCGGCGGATATCCGTTCACCATATTATGACACACACACACACCAATCCTTCAATATTCAGCCACAGACACAAATCTGCCACACCAAAGGTCAGTGATAAACTAGCAGTATCAAAACCCACAACGTTATGCCAACAGAACAACACCCACCACATTATGACCCACGAATCACCACAGGAGACATTCAACGGTGGTAAACCATTGGCGGTACATACTGCTGTGCTCACAATGGACACACACATAAAAAACAAAACCACATTGGACAATTCAAACAGGACACACCTGACAACCATACACACACCACATGCACACATTCACACTTCTATAAAACACACACCCACATTACCCACAACCCTTTACATTTAAAAACCATTGCCAGCAGAGAGACACCACGGAAACAGACACAACCAGAGCCACACACTATTCACACCTATACACCACTCATGCACCCCACATCAAACACCCCAACACATTACCCAACACACCCTCACCTACACACCTCACACAACACACATGGCACCACACACACTCCCGTTTCACAGAGGAGAAGCTAACAGTCATTGTGGAGGAAATCATCAGGGTAGAGCCACATCTGTTTGGAGGACAGGTGCAGCAGATATCGGTAGCTAGGAAGATGGAGCTATGGCGGAGAATCGTGGACAGAGTCAACGCCGTGGGACAGCACCCAAGAACCAGGAATGACATCAGGAAGAGGGGGAACGACCTACGGGGGAAGGTACATTCCATTGCAGCAAGACACCAGCTCGCTATACAGAGGACTGGCGGTGAACCCCCACCTTCTCCTCCACAACTAACAGCATGGGAGGAGCAAGTCTTGGCAATCCTGCATCCTGAGGGCCTGGCTGGAGAAGGAGGAAGACTGGACTCTGGTAAGCCAACTTTCTACTACTATCACCTCCTCCCTGCATGCCATCACATACCCCCACCCTCACTCCCATCACTCCACCACTTCCCACACACCCCACCATCACATCTCACTTTTCCCAATGCCAAGCCCTGCATGCTGTACCAATGAATGGACATCCCTAACAGCCCTGCCAGGACACTCATCACCAAAGCATGCACACCATAGAGAATTAACAATCCCACCATACACCAACATACACAAGTAGAGAAACCATAACACATCATTTACATCCCCACAGGTATCCCAGCCAATGTCAGTGGGGAGGAGGTGCCAGCAATATCCAGTCCCCCAACTGAGGAGGCCCACAGTGATGACAGCAACTCTGGTCTTCAGGATCTGGATGACCAACCTGGCCCATCAGGGACCTCTGGACAGCCGGTTACCCAGGCCCAGTCACACACCACCACAGAGCTTCCCCATCAGGAAACACCACCACAACACCCACCCAGAGTACCCACACCTCTGTCCCCAGGACACATCAATCAGCAGTGTGTCCACCTCTACAAGGACCCCAGGCCACACCTCATACCCAAGACAATTAGGGATCTGGGGTCAGTGGCAGTGGGCACATGGTTCAGGGGACAGAGGCACAGGCTAACAGGGAAACTAGGAGGACTGCTGTGTATCAGGGGGAAGACAGGCCCAGGGAACAGACTCTCCAGCACTCTCTGTGATCCTGGGAGCCTATCAACATTCCCAGGACACGATGGATCAGATCCTGGACAATGTGCAGGAGAACAGGCGCTGTAGGAGGGACAGTGCCAGGGGATCAGGGAGGACTTGCAGGCCAGCAACAACACCTTGATCTCCATAGCAGGGGTGCTGGCAGACATGGCCAACATCATGAGGGAGGCAGTCACACAACAGCGGGCCCCTACAACTAGCCAGACATCTGAACAGCCTTCCACCTCCGCTGCCGCTGGTGGACAGTAGGACCTGCCACAGGACTCACAGGCCACCAGCACCCCTCCCCATGCAGAAGGAGAACCACCCCGCAAACATTCTCTGCAATCCAGACAGAAGCCAGAGACACTTGCCAAGACCCCCGAAAGGAAATAAGGCTCTCCTGATTGCCACCTTGTGTCCAACTCAGTCAGCCTGTCCACCTTGAACTGCCATTGCTCCCCTTCCTATGTCCCCTTGGACAATACACCTGTGCTACAAACAGACTGTAACAATACCCTGGACTTTCCTCCACCATCACAGCATCCCCTTGCACTTGCCCCTCAATATTTTAGCACTTCAATAAACACCCTTGTAAAAAAAAGAAGTTTGGAGTATGTCATGTTTTACAATTAAGTATTCATTGAAACAGGTACACACATTGCAATTCAACTGTAATGACCTGTAGCTGGCTGCAGTGATCACACCAGGAGTGTATGTGAAGTCACCAACATCTGCAAAATGAATTACCAGAGGGAACAGTAAGTGGGCATAGAAGTGGGAAATATCAGCATGCCAGTGTCACACAAATTCAGACAAATTTTATTGAAATGTGAAATAACGCTGTCTTACCTGTGTGTCATTGGAAGTATTGTCTAATTACTGATGTTCTGTTGTCCTCATCCTCTGCCTCCTCATCCTCACTGTCCACAGGGTCCATTTCTGGCACATAGGCATCTCCAGCCTCCTTCTCTTGCACGAATGGGACATGGTGTATGAGGGCCAGGTTATGCAACATGCAGCATGCCACCACTATCCGGCAGACCCTCTTGGGTGAGTAGCACAGGGATCCACTTGTCAGATGGAGGCCCCAGAACCTGGCCTTCAAGAGGCCAAAGGTTCTCTCAATGATCCTTCTGGTTCACCATGTGCCTCATTATAATGTTCTTCTGCCCTTATCCTGGTATTCCTCACAGGGGTCAGCAACCATGATAGGTTGGGGTAACCAGAGTCACCTGCAATTATTGAGGGACAACATTTAGCCACACACTATCCCATATGGCCCACACCATACACATAAACCAACATATACTGGGTGGGAACCAGGTCTCACCTATTACCCACACCCTGTGCCTCTGTAGTTGGCCCATCACATTTGGGATGCTGCTATTCCTCACGACAAAGGCATCATGCACCAACCCAGGATACTTAGCACTGATGTGGGAGATGTACTGGTCCGCCAAGCACACCATCTGTACATTCATAGACTGGTAACTCTTCAGATTTCTGATCTCCTGTTCATTCATGACGGGGGACAAATGCAATATGTGTACCATCATTTGCCCCAATTCTGTTGGGGATATGTCCCATTGCATAGAACTCGCCCTTCACTGTGGCCAAATCTTCAATCTGGGGGAAAACAATGTAGCTGCACATGTGTTTAATCAGGGCAGACAACACTCTTGTCAACCCGCTTGAGAACATTGGCGGTGACATACCTGCTGCCAAGCCCACTGTCACTTGGAAAGAAGTTGCCAGGAAATGGAGTACAGATAGAACTTGCACAAGAGGGGGATCCCAGTGGGGTGACAGATAGCAGATATCAGGTCAGGCTCCAATTGGGCACACAGCTCTGTGATTGTGGCCCTGTCAAGACGATAGGTGAGTATTTTGTGCCTGTCCTCCAGTGTTGCCAAGTCCACCAGTGACCTGTACACAGTGGTATGTCTCCATCTCCTATTCATCCACAGCCATAGGAATCTATGGGGCAAAAGAGTGAGGAGCCGGTCACAAACTGAACAATGGAGCTACAACAGAACTTTGCATGCTGTTAACTTGTAATGGGTCAGTGTGATTTGTCCAGTATTTTCTAATTTCACCAGTGATGCAGCTATTTTCCAGGGCCTGCCCCCCTCCTTAAATGGCGTCTGCCTGTCTTGTGTGGAGGGATAGGTGGAAGTGAGGTAATTCCGCTGACGTTGTGCGCCGTTGCATAAGGTGTTTGGGAACCGCCATGCAATTCCTCATTGGTTAACATTTGGCCCTATGTGTTACAGTGGCCAATGGTGATCTACGCCAGTGGTGACGGTATGCACCACCGTGGACGTGACCGCCATTTTCTATCTGAGCCCTCACTTGCTATTTGGTCTTCCGTAGGAGAAGACCTACAGTGCATGTGCTGCTGTGACCTGTGTCTGGAACCTACCATGGCCCGTATGACTGGGGAAAGAACCCCAGCCTTAACTTTGGAGGAGTTGGAGAGACTGGTGGATGGGGTCCTACCTCAGTACGGACTGCTGTTTGGACCTCCAGACCAACAGGTGAGTACACCGTGAGCAAGATGCATGTGGCTGGAATGGATGGAGTGGTGTGTGTGTGTGAAGGCCTCATGTAAGGGGGGTGGGTGGATGTCCTCTGGGCGGCGTATAGGTTGTGTGCTGGGCCATGTGTGTGTAAATGGTGATGTGAAGGGGTATGGTGGGCCATAATTGTAACAGGCAGGACTGTTTGTCTAATTCTGACAATTCTATTTTCCTGTTTGTATTGCCTCTGCAGGTCAGCACCCATCAAAAGAAGGGTATATGGCGTGCCATTGCCAAGGAGGTGCAGACCCTGGGGGTCTATGGCAGGCAGAGCACCCACTGTCAGAAATGGTGGGAGAACCTGAGACGCTGGGCACAGAAGACAGCAGAGGCCCAGCTGGGGATAGCCTCCCAACAAGGAAGGGGTGCCCGTTGAAACCTGACCCCCTTGATGGCCCACATACTGGCGGTGGCCTATCCAGAGCTGGATGGGTGCTTGAGGGCATCACAGCAGCCACAAGGGGGTTAGTACAGTGTTTATCATTACAACTTACGCATGGTAGGGTGGTATCCGGGTGGGGGATGTGTGTCGGTGGGTGCCCCTAGGCCAGGCCTGACATTGAAGCGTGGATCCCCTGGTGGCCAGGTTTCTGAAGGGATAATCCTGCTACCTAGCTCGTAGGCATCCACTACTGGTCAGGGCTGCTTGGGTCCCAGGTGTGCTGCATTTGGCGGTGTGTGCCCCTCCCCATGCCTTGGTGGCAAGCTATTTCTCTGCTAGTGCTGTGGCATATTGGGTAGGCCTGTTCCCTGTGGGTGAGGGTGCTGTGTACACCAAGGGTGGTGTTGGTGCAGCCATTGACCCAGTGTATCCTTTGTCTCCCCCCCTTTTTGTTTTGTCATCCTGTCCTTATGTTCATTAGCATCAACTGGCAGAGGAGCAGTGGCACCTGCGACGGAGGGAGATGCATCCCACAGGACCCAGGAGGCAGGGTCCACTGACACAGAAGGCACCAGTGGGATAGAGGGCGATGGGAGCACCACGGCGGAGACTGGAGGGGACAGTTCTGACACAGACACCTTCTGCGATGGAAGCTCCCTGATGGTGGCGGACACTTCTGTGACCACCCAAGCTCCAGGTACAGCCGCCACCCCCATATCAGCACTGCCCTCCCAGCAGCCCCTCATTGAGTTGCCTGTGCTCCCTCACCCAGGAGAGCAGGAATCTCCTTTGCTACAGGCCCTGCCCCAGTCAGCCCTGCTGCCCTGAGTGAGGAGGCTATTGACCTCCTGAGCTCCATCTCTGTAGGGCAGTCAAGCATTGTGAATGTCATCCAGAGGCTGGCAGCCCAGATTCAACAGACTAATGCATTCCTGGAGGGCATTCACACTGGATTGGCAGCCCAACAGAGATCAATCCAGGCTCTGGCCTCCTCTCTGATGTCAGCCACTGTCCCTGTTTCTACCGCCCCCCACCCTCCAACTCCATCTTCCCAGTCCCATTCTCCTCAACCCTAACCCATCCCAAGCACCCAGACAGACGAACACAAGACAACACACAAGAGTGATACAGGCAAACACAAGCACCACACTTCATCCCACGGGCACTCACACAAACACCATCCAAATACAGACACAACAACATCCACTATTTCCACTGTCTCTCCCTCCTCCTCCTCCTCAATCTCCCTCCCAGTTCTGTCTACACTCACACCTGCATGAACTACATCATCATCCAATCCCAGCATCATCACCACACCAAGAAGAATACACACCTCACTGGCAGACACCTCCACAACACCAATGCAAACGTCTCCTGTGTCCTCTCAAATCGTGTCTGTTCCCCCCTCCTAAGGTATACAAACACAAGCACTCAAACACCCTACAGCTATCCACCTCACAACAGCATACAGCCCATGCACCTGCACCCAAAAGCAGCAGACAGAATTCTCTAACAACCACTCCCTCTTCATCCACTCCCATTCCTTCTCCCTCTTCCCGCCCCAATGTCCCTAAAAAACGGTTCCTATCCTCCATTGACCTCTTCCGTACCCCTGCCCCCTGACCTGCATGTATGGGAAGGTTTGGAAGAACCCAGCCAAGCACCTCAGCCACCCAGTCAACAGGCCCAGTCGTCACCACAGCCACTCGTGGTGGAAAAGGATCCAGGCCACATGTCCTGAAGTTGAAGGAGCCTGCACTAGGCCGACTTAAGGGAAGAGAACCTGCCCCGGCTGCCAGTAAGAGCACGGAGCCTGCACCAGCAGGCGGTAGACCAAGGGGCCTGGGGCAGGAACTGTAATAGAGCCCCCACCACCAACCAGGGTTGTGCACCCATCCGAGGTTGCAGGGGACGGGCAGGAGTCGCCCCCCCAGCAGCACCACCACCTCCACTGAGCAGCCATCCGAGGTTGCAGGGGATGGGCAGGAGCCTCCCCCTCAGCAGCACCACCACCTCCACTAAGCAGCCGTCCGAGGTTGACGGGATGGACAGGAGCCCCCCCAGAGCAGCACCACCACCTCCACTGAGCAGCCGTCTGGGGTTGCAGGGGATGGGCAGGAGCTCCACCGAAGCAGCACCACCACCTCCACCGAACAGCCGTCCGAGGCTGCAGGGGATGGGCAGGAACCTCCCCTCACCAGCAACAGCACCACCTCGACAGAGCAGCGTCCAAGGTTGCAGGGGATGGGCAGGAGCCTCCCCCCGCCAGCAGCTCCTCCACCACTGAGCAGCCGTCTCCACCGGCAGACGGTATGTAATCCTGCCTCCATGGGCTGCTGTGGGGCCTGCCCCCTGCAAATCCAGTGGGTATGACACCCACCTGAGAGACTGTGACCTTGCACTCCCCAGGACAAAGCACAGGGCATGTTGCCCCCTCCAGAACAAGTGAGCAAGTCACCCACCTGAGAGACTGTGGCCTTGCACTCCCCAGGACATAGCACAGGGCATGTTGCCCCCTCCATAACCAGTGGGTAAGACACCCACATGCCCAACACTCCCCAGGATCAAGATCATAGGGCAGGAGGCCCCCTCCAGAAGCAGTGGGTAAGACACCCACATGCCCAACACTCCCCAGGATCAAGATCATAGGGCATGAGGCCCCCTCCAGAAGCAGTGGGTAAGACACCCACAGGTCCAACACTCCCCAGAATGAAGAGCACAGGGCACGAGGCCCGCTCCAGAATCAGTGGGTAAGACACCCACATGCCCAACACTCCCCAGGATCAAGAGCACAGGGCACAAGGTCCCCTCCAGAACAAGTGGGGAAGTCACCCACTCCAGAGACTGTGGCCTTGCACTCCCCAGGACCAAGCACAGGGCATGTTGGCTCCTCCAGAACCAGTGGGTTTGTACCATCTCCCAGCTGAGGTGCCCCTGTCCCCTGTCTCCCTGAGATGCCTGCCTATTTACCAACTGATGCCCCTATAGTGTTCTCTCCGTGTTGAAGCAGGTGACATGTGTGACCTTGTACTTTGGCCTGTGGCCATGTGGCCTACGAACATTGTGGATTGGGCTGTGTCCCTTTTTCCTGTACATATGTACATATCTATTATCTTGCCTAACTTATTTTTCATGCTGTGTTGATCTCATTACACTCACTTTTTCGGAATCGTTTTGTCCTTGCATAATTCATCCGAGTTATGGGGTAAAATTGTTTTGGTAATGCAGCTGATTGTGTGTATGGTGTTGGGTGTGTGTGTGTGTGTGTGTGTGTGTGTGTGGTGCGTGTGTGTCACTCTCTTTTTCCTTCCTCCCTCCCTTGTGTGCTAGGCAGCTGTACTCACCGTCATCGTCTTCGCCGGATTTGGTGTTTGTGGTGGAGCAGAACATAGAAGATCACGGGGAAGACATGCAGTTCAGACTCCATGGTGGCATGGATCGTCCCTGTATCTCCAATGTTGAGTCATTTCCCTTCTGAGGTCTGTTTCCACCAGGCTTTTGATGTTGTTCGTACCGCCCCGGAAAAGGTGGCAGTTTCCAGGGTCATATTATAGTGGGCGGAACATTGACTTTCACCTGGCTCTAGGCGGCTACCGCTGTGGTGGCTATTGTTTCCGCCTAGAGGGTTGGTGTGATAGATTGGCTGTCGATCGGAGACCTTTACGCCATGGTCATAATTTTTGCAATACTTACCATCAGCCTGTTGGCGGTACTATCTCCACTTGAACACCAACTGCCAGGGTTGTAATAAGGGCCTTCATTTTTTTGAATTTGTTTCTTTGCTCATGTATGCTGGATTTTTGTCATTTGGTCTTGTTTTACTCAGAAAAATATTGTCTATTTTTTTTTAAACTGGTGTGGAATACTTTTGTTTTCACTGTGATACTGTGTGTGTAGAAATACTTTGCACATTGCCTCTGAGATAATCTACCAAGGGGGTGATTAGGGGTTATTTTAGCTGTGTGGCTCCCGTTACCTGACTAGAGTGAGGGCCCTAGTTGGATAGGGTGCAAACCACTGCCAACTGGAGAACCCATTTCTAACACCAACCAATGTCACAGTTCAATACCTGGTGTCTTTTACCTTACACTCTGTCACTTTAGTCTTCGGTTCCCATTCCCGCAGAGTCAACTTTTTAACTCTAAATGTGAGAACGTTCACTTGCTGACAGATGCTGTGTGAGAACAGACTAAAGTTCCCAGTCAGCTGACTCAAGCCCTCACCAGACCTGTTTTTGACACAGGAGATTGCAGTTGGTAGTACAAGATAGCCACCCACGGCCCCAGTCTTCTCTAAACTCCATCTCATCTTCTATTGCACAACGGCCTTTGAGTGCCTTTATATGTCAAGAGGTTACGAATAAGCGTCCACCAGCACCCCTACTTTGAGCTCAGTTTTTCTCTGTTCTCATGACAAAGTAGTGAATATCTCACATCTGGTGTTAGTAAAAGGGGTTTCTTATGAAAGTTGTAGGCAGCAAACCTGTTGCCCTCAATACGATACACAGCTTCATCTTATTTAGGACAGTGTAAATCAGAAGGTTTTCTCAGGTAAAAGAAAGGCCTCTCATTTGTGGGCCTAGTGCTCTGCATCTCATCCATCAAAAGATCTGTGACATTAGACTTGGTCTATGGCAAGGATTCTGCACCTGGAACAGTAAAGTACTATTGGAACGTGAGGAAAAATACGTTTTGCTATGCACCATTTACTCCATAGATATAGAGGCCCTGAAATAATTTCAGAAATGAAATGAAGAAAAAAAACAAGGGGGCGAGGCACACTCTTTTCCCAGTGGGCCTTCGACAGTTTTTAATGCGGATGTGAATTCTGTTTTTTTGTTAGCTTTATGGAAATAGTGGCTTTTTAACAAGTTACTCATGCCTGGAAAAAATCCCAGTGCTGCAACTTCTGTCGTGTTCCTTGCCAGCTGTCCGTGGGAATCTTCAGGGTGGGAAGAGTTCAGATGCGTTCTAAAACACTGCCTAATGGGAAAGGAAAACAAAAAAAACGTTGTCAATCATCTAGGGAAACGATAAAAAAGGGACAAGAAGGATGTCCTCCCTCTCACTTGGATTTAATTCCATCACTGTTTATTTGGAGCTGCATGTCTCCATAACATAATTTTTCGCATGATTACAAAACACAGTTCTCACATGTGTATACTCATTGGGGCGGGTAATATGTCCTCTTTATTTATGTTAGCTACTTGATGTAGATGAGAATGAGCACTGTTGAGCAAAGGAGAGTTTAACTAGGGTTATAATTATTGTAGCAGGAGCAACTCGAGCTAGAGGTGTTGAACAAAGAACAATATGGGCAAAATATTCATCATACTAGCAAAGTGATGAATTTCATGTTATGTGAAATTGTGAAAGTTCGTTTATTTTTTGGCAGAGGAAATCTGTTTAGTGCAGAAAATGTCTTGCTTGTCATATCATAGTCCTGCTGATTTGTCCATAACTTTTTTGCACGAGAATGATTTGATGTGACATTTTTAATCGAGATTCCAGCAAAGCAAATTCCTCAAATTTGTATAATTGTAAAAGATTTCTCAAAATTTCAGGCTGAAGAAATTGACACGGGTTTGCCAACCTCTTGAATGGCATTCAGTTTAGCATAAATTCAAGAAGTCACAGAGGTAGGGACAGTACAGTCCTAAACTGCAAACAAATTAATACAGTAGAAATGTTTCCAGTTTAAGGCACTGCCAGATGAACTGAATCATATCATGCATTTTTTACCAAGCTACGGTGCCGAAAGTACAACCGTTATTTTTAGGGGTCGGCAGCATAAGCACGAACTAGAAAATATTCAATGACTAGGGTGAAAGAACCTCAACAATTATTGATTTTTTCAATTAAAATTCAAATTAATGGTATGGTTTTGAACACTTTTTGCCCTTTCTACTAATAAAACTACTGAGGCTTTTGGAAACACCGTTTGAAAGAGGTATTATATGCCGTTTTCTCCAAGCATTTTACGTTGTGGTGTGCTGTAAATTAAGAAGGGGTAGAAACGGAAGAACGTGTCAATTCAATAAATATGTATTAAAAATGCCACAGTTCGTTCGCTAATTTTCTCATCCTCATCCAGTACCGTAATCGCTCGCCATTATAAACCCTGCTCCTCATTTTTCACTTTTAACCTTAAGTCAAAGGGTAATGTTTAGGAAAAGGACTTGCTAGCGCAGGTGTATTAACACAAATTATTAATGAGTGTTCATGTATTCTGAATAATGGGTTTGTGTAGAAGATAATAACATAGAAAAATGATACACGCTTTTGAAAATGTGATTACGATGAGTGGCCGCCAATGTTCACGAAGTGTACTTATTAATCTAATACTGTGAAAAGGTTGAATATATGTTTGACGAATGTAGTAATATGTCATATTAAAGGTCATGCATTATATCTTAGCTTTGTTAATTGTAGGCCTTAACTTAGCGAATGTCTTGGCCTACTTGCCAGGCTTAATGTCAAAGCTGAATTTCTTAATGTTTAATAAATGGCTGTCCTAGAGAGTTAAACTGTGATTGCATTGTTTAAACGTGTTCATAACTGAAAGTTTCTTATGAGAACAACTGCTAGAGGATGCTGTTTCTGCTAATGTATCATTTTGTGTGCAATGTGTGTGAGACTGACTTTCTCAGGAGGAGAACAATGGAGATACTGACTGGAGTAGAAGCTGCAACAATATTGTTACCTGACAAGCTGGATGACGAGGACATTGCAAGACAACCAATCAGTGACATGTGAACAGAGTAATAGTAGAATTCATAGATTTTAGTTTTAGTTTTATTGGACAAAATGTGAACATGCGATTAATTGACCAATAGTGATTTGGTAAATAGTTTAACTGGTTTTGATTTAACGACATTGCAGTGAGAAGAAAGCAGCATTTTAGCCTTTAGCATTCTGCATTTTGCATTAAGCATTTGCCATACCGTCTTTACCCATTTTTTTTGCTGGCCGAAAGGTCAACATTTATTCAATCAGTCAATCAATCAAGCATTTATAAAGCCCACTACTCGCCCGATAGGGTCTCAAGGCGCTGAAGGGGGGTGGTAGGGAACTGCTACTGCTCGAATAACCAAGTCTTGAAGCGTTTCCTGAAGGTCAGGAGGTCCTGGGACTGTCATAGGTGGGTGGGGAGAGTGTTCGAGGTCTTGGCAGTGAGGTGGGAGAAGGATCTGCCACTGGCTGGAGTGCAATGGATACGAGGGACAGCAGCGAGGGCAAGGTTGGTGGAGTTGAGTTGGCGGGTGGGGGAGTCACTCGTTGAGGTAGGCAGGGCCCGCGTTGTGAAGAGCTTTGTAGGCATGGATGAGCAGTTTGAAGGTGATCCTCTTGGTGACCAGAAGCCAGTGTAGGTCTCTGAGGTGGGCTGAGATGTGGTCACGGCATGGGATGTTGAGGATGAGGCATGCAGAGGCGTTCTGTATACGTTATAGTTTCTTCTCGAGTTTGGATGTGGTTCCTGCATAGAGCGCATTGCCGTAGTCCAGTCGAGGGCGTGAGTGACCGTCCTTCTTGTTTCGATGGGGATCCATCTGAAGATCTTGCGATGGCATGTAGTCCATCGTGGAGGTTGGTTTTGGTGATGGCGGGGTCCTTGGTGAGTGAGAGGATCAGTTGGGTGTCGTTGGCGTAGGAGACGATGTTGACTTTGTGGGATCGGACGATGTTGGCGAGCGGGGCCATGTAAATGTTAAAAAGAGTTGGGCTGAGAGAAGACTCTTGGGGAACGCCGCAGAGGGTCTTGGTAGCTTCTGACATGAAGGGAGAGAGGCGAACTCTCTGAGTTCTGCCGGAGAGAAAGGATGTGATCAAGCCCAGGGCCTTGTGGTGGATCCCAGCATCGTAGAGGTGAGTGCATAAGGTGTGGTGGCAAACGGTGGCAAAAGCAGCTGAGGGGTCCAGGAGGATGAGGGCCGCGGTTTTGCCTTTGTCGAGCATGGTCCTGATGTCATCGGTTACAGCGATGAGGGCAGTCTCAGTGCTGTGATTTCTACAGAATCTGGATTGGGAGATGTCCAGAATGTTGTTGTCTTCCAGGAAGAGGGTCAGTTGACCGTTGACGATCGTCTCGATGACCTTCGCCGGGAAGGGAAGAAGAGAGATGGGTCAGTAATTCTTGAGGTCCTCGGGGTCTGCTTTGGGTTTCTTTAGTAGGGCTTTGACTTTGGCGTGCTTCCAGCTCTCCGGGAAGGTGGTTTTGATGGTCATGTAGAGTTGGGGGGCAATGATGGGGCTCGCTTTGTTGAAGACATGGTGAGGGCAGGGGTCGGAGGGAGATCCGGAGTGGATGGTGCTCATAGTTTTTGCAGTGTCCTCGTCGTTGATGTGGGTCGAGGAGAGCAAGAGGTTGGTGCATATGGGTGCATTGAGGTTGGTGGTGGTGGTGGGCGAGGAGTTGAAGCTGTCATGGATTTCCGTGATCTTGCGATGGAAGAAGGCGGCAAGGGAGTTGCAGAGGTCTTACGATGGAGGGGGGTCGATGGAGCATGACCTGGGGTTTGCGGGTTCCTTGACGATGTTGAAGAGCTCTTTGCTGTCATGGGCGTTGTTGTCGGTGCAATCTTTGTAGAAGGATCTTTTGGTGGTCCGGATATGCTGGTGGTGCTTGCGGATGGCTATCTTGAGGGCTGCGTGGTTGCTCTCTGTTGGTTCGCTGCACCACCTCTTCTCGATTTTCCGGCACTCCTGCTTTGAGGTCTGAAGGACAGTGGTGAACCAGATGGCCTTGGTGCTATTGCAATTGTTGTAGGATTTCCTGAGCTGGGCGAGGGTGTTGGCGCAGTTGTCTAACCAGTGACTGAGGTGGAGGGCAGATGTGTTGGGGTCGGTGGTGCTGGGTGGCGGGGCACGGACGAGGATGGAGATCAGTTGGTCTTCTGAGATCTTGTTCCAGTTGCGGTGGGGGATCTGTTGAGGGTGGTGGTGAGTGGCAGGTTTCTGGAAGGTGAAGTGGGCGCAGCAGTGGTCGGTCCAATGGAGTTCGATGGTATGGCTGAAGGTGATGTGGCTGCTGGTGGAGAAGACGGGGTCGAGTGTGTGGCCGGTGGAGTGGGTGGGCATCGTGACCAGTTGTTTAAGACCGAGGTTGGCAAGGTTGTCGATCAGAGCAGTGGAGTTGCTGTTGTTGGCGTTCTCTAGGTGAAAATTCAAGTCGCCGAGGAAAATGTAGTCTGTGGAGGCCAGGGCCTGGTTGCTGATCATGTCAGCGATGGAGTAGCTGAATTGAGGTCGGGGGCCTGAGAGTCTGTAGATAAGGGTTCCTCTGAAGGTGGTGTTGGGGTTGATATGGATCTTGAAGTGTAAGTGTTCGGCAGCATCAAAGGTGTCTTCAGTGTTTGTTGAGATTCTGATGGTGTTCTTGTGGACTATTGCGATTCATCCTCCCAGCCTGTTGGTACAGTCTCTGTGAGTGATCTTGTAGCCTTCGGGGATGGCTATGGCAATGTCAGGTTCCGAGGAGGGAGTCATCCAGGTTTCGGTGAGGAAGTCGACGTCTGGGGAAGATGAGGTGAGTAAGTCCCAGAGTTCAACAACATGCTTTTGGACAGAGCTGGTGTTGAGGAGGATGCAGCTGAGGATTTTGTGTGTGGTTCTAGCGTGGTGCTTGGTGGCTTGGGGGCAGGTGAAGCTGCAGATCCGAAAGGAGAAAGGTCCGTGGGTGTGCCTAGGGGTGGCTTGGAAGCAGGCGGTGGAGCGGCCTGGGTTGAGGGCGTGGAGTTCGTTGGCATTGTAGTGGCATCTGGTGGTGTGGGAAGCACACGGGCCAGGGGGTCTGGCGCTGGGCACAATCCAGGTGCGGATGGGGCACAGACAGATAGCCTCTGGTGCGCCTCCGGCATACCAGTGGCGCGGCCGCACAGCGCCCGCTATCAAGAAGGGGACCTGGGAGGGAGTAATAGCTTGGAGGCGGGAGGCGGGAGGCGGGAGCGGTGTGTAAATAGGGGCGGGGCCACAGGGAATACAGCAGCGAGAAAGGAGAGAACAGCAGCAGCCGAAAAAATACGCGAGGCAAGCGACAGAAGGAAAAAGGCAGTAAAAGGCAGAAAAACATAGATAGGAAGGCAGAGAAAGGCAAAAAAGGCAGAAGTACAATAAACAAAAACAGGACAGACACACAATACTTACGGCAACCACTAGACACTAGGGATGAGGCGCAGGTAGGTGCCTGCGTGTGGTGGATGGCCTCGAACTCGCAGCAGCAGCGAGGGCGGGGTCGGGGCACGGAGGCAGTCAGGATGATCTGCGCAGCGTGAGGAGTGAAACCCGACCTAAAAACAGGTCAGGGGTCACTCTGTGCACCGCGCAGTGGCCGCCATTAAGAAGGGGAGGTGAGAGGGAGGAGGGGCTGGGAGGCAGGAGGCGGGAGTGTTGGGCAAATGGGGGCGTGAGGGGGCAGGGCCGCAGGGGACGCAGCGGTGTGAAAGGAGAGATTGTCAGAAGCCGGAAAAATATGCGATGCAAGCGACAGATGGAAAAAGGCAGTAAGAGGCAGAAAAACACGGGCAGGAAGGCACAGAGAGACAAAAAAGGCACAAATACAAAAAACAATAACAGGACAGGCACACAATACTTACGGCAACCACTAGACACCAGGGATGAGGCGCAGGCAGGTGCCTGCGGGTGGTGGAGGGCCTCGAACTCGCAGCAGCACAGCGAGGACAGGGTCGGGGGAACGGAGACAGTCAGGAGAAGCTGTGCAGCGTAAGGAGTGAAACCCGACCAAAAAAACAGGTCAGGGGTCACTCTGTGCATCCCCCAGCGGATGCCACTAGGAAGGGGAGGTGGGAGGGACGAGCAGCTGGGAGGCAGGAGGTGGGAGCGGTTGGCAAATGAGGTCGCGAGGGGGGCGGGGCTGCAGGGGATGCAGCGGCAGGAAAGGAGAGAGTGGCAGAAGCTGAAAAAATACATGAGGCAAGCAACAGAAGTAAAAAGGCAGTAAAAGGCAGAAAAAAATGAGTAGGAAGGCACAGAAAGGCAAAAAAGGCTCAAATACAAAAAAACTATAATAGGACAGATACACAATAATTAGGCAACCACTAGACACCAGGGGTGAGGTGCAAGCGGGTGTCTGAGGTTGTTGGAGGGCCTCAAACTCGCAGCAGCAGTGAGGGAGGGGTCGGGGGCACGGAGGCAGTGAGGAGGTGCTACGCGGCGTGAGGAGTGAAACTCGAATTAAAAACAGGTCAGCGGTCACTCTGTGCACCGCGCAGCGGCTGGCATTAAAAAGGGGAGGAGGGAGAGAGGAGCAGCTGGGAGGCGGGAGGCTGGGGCGATGGGCAAATGGGGTCGCCAGGGGGCAGGGCCACAGGGGACGCAGTGGTGGGAAAGGAGAGAGCGTCAGAAGCCAAAAAAATACACGAGGCAAACGACAGAAGGAAAAAGGCAGTAAAAGGCAGAAAAACACAGGCAGGAAGGTGCAGAAAGGCAAAAAAGGCACAAATACAAAAAACAATAACAGGACAGACACACAATACTTACGGCAACCACTAGACAGCAGGGATGAGGCGCAGGTGGGTGCCTGCAGGTGGTGGAGGGCCTCGAACTCGCAGCAGCAGCGAGGGCAGGGTCGGAGGAACAGAGGAAGTCAGGAGGAGCTGCTCGGCATGGGGAGTGAAACCCGACCTAAAAACAGGTCCGTGGTCAGTCTGTGCACCGCGCAGCAGCTGCCATTAAGAAGGGGAGGTGGGAGGGAGGAGCAGCTGCGAGGAGGGAGGTAGGAGCGGTGGGAAAATGAGGGTGCGAGGGGGCGGGGATGCAGGGGATGCAGCTATGGGAAAGGAGAGAGTGGCAGAAGCCAAAAATATACATGAGGCATGGGTCAGAAGGAAAAAGACAGTAAACGGCAGAAACAAACGAGCAGGAAGGCACAGAAAGGCAAAAAAGGCACAAATACAAAAAACAATAACAGATCAGACAGAAAATACTTACGGCAACCACTAGACACCAGGGATGAGGTGCAGACAGGTGCCTGCGGGTGGTGGTGGGCCTCGAACTCGCAGCAGCACAGCGAGGGTGGGGTTGGGGGCACGGAGGCAGTCAGGAGGAGCTGCAGGAAAGGAGAAAGCGTCAGAAGCCAAAAAATACGCGAGGCAAAAGACAGAAGGAAAAAGGCAGTAAAAGGCAGAAAAACACAGACAGGAAGGCGCAGAAAGGCAAAAAAGGCACAAATACAAAAAACAATAACAGGACAGACACACAATACTTACGGCAACCACTAGACACCAGGGATGAGGCGCAGGCGGGTGTCTGCAGGTGTTGGAAGGCCTCAACCTCGCAGCAGCAGCGAGGGCGGAGTCAGGGGCACAGAGGCAGTCAGGAGGAGCTGCACAGCGGAGGTGGGAGCAGTGGGCAAATGGGGGTGTGAGCTGGGCGGGCCACAGGGGTCGCAGTGGTGGGAACGGAGAGAGCGGCAGAAGCGGAAAAAATACACGAGGCAAGAAACAGAATGAAACAGACAGTAAAAGGCAGAAAAACACAGGCAGGAAGGCACAGAAAGGAAAAAAGGCACAAATACAAAAAAAAATAACAGGACAGAAACGCAATACTTACGTCAACCACTAGACACCAGGGATGAGGCACAGGCGGGTAGCTGCGGGTGGTGGAGGGCCTCGAACTCACAGCTGCAACGAGGGGTGGGTCGGGGTACAGAGGCAGTGAGGAGAAGCTGCGCGGCTTGAGGAGTGAAACCCGACCAAAAAACAGGTCAGGGGTCACTCTGTGCATCACGCAGCGGCTGCCATTAAGAAGGGGAGGTGGGAGGGATGAGCAGCTGGGAGGCAGGAGGCGGGAGCGGTGGACAAATGAGGGCGCGAGGGGGTGGGGCTGCAGGGGACACAGCAGCGGGAAAGGAGAGAGTGGCAGAAGCTGAAAAAATATGCGAGGCAAGCGACAGAAGTAAAAAGGCAGTAAAAGGCAGAAAAACACAGGCAGGAAGGCACAGAAAAGCAAAAAAGGCACAAATACAAAAAAGAATAACAGGACAGACACATAGGGGGTCATTACAACCCTGGCGGACGGTGTTAAAGCTGCGGTAATACCGCAAACAGGCCGGCGGACAAAAAAAAGGGAATTATGACCCTGGCGGAAACCGCCAATAAAGACAGCCACTTTAACACACCGCCCGCCACGGCGGTACAGACAAGCAGCGCGGCGGTCACCGCCAAGAGACAGGCGGAAGTCAATGTACCGCCCATAGTATTACAACCCGCCAATCCGCCACCTTTTCCGGGGCGGATACACTGTGGATAAAAAGACGGCAGAAACTGCTTTTGCAATGGGAAAACGCTCACCTGAACACATCCCACGAGGAAGGAGGACTCCATGGAGCCCGAACTCCAAATACTCCCAGCGCTTGTCTTTCTGCTCCTCTATGACCACCATCTACGTAGGTGCCGAAGACAACGGTGAGTACTGCACCTACGACATGGGGGAGGCAAAAGTTAGGGGGACACCCACGAAACACTCCCACCCCCACCCCCACCCTCGCATATTACAAAATACACACCAATGCATTTCCAAACCTCACAGTAACAACCCACAATCCCCCCGGAAGAATGCAAAGACAAAGCGAGATCTGTTCAAACATTGTAATGTTGCAATAAACAAGTTTAGCAAAAATATACAGATATATACGAAAATCTTTCAGCAATATATACAGTACGAGAAGTAGTGCAGATATGTACATATCAATGTCCGTGCACCACTAGTCCAAAAATGCATGGGCGAGGCCCACAAAAGATACCTGACGACAATCGGAGAGAACACTGCCGGGGCATCAGATAGAAATACTACAGGCACCTCAGTGGGAAGGGAAGGGAGGGGCACCTCAGCCGGATGACTGCAAAGCCAGATCCACGACGGGGCTCCATGCCCACTGTGCCATCCTGGGGAGTGCAAAGCCACAGTCTCTCAAGTCTCTACATTGGGTGGGTTGCCCACTGTGCCATCCTGGGGAGTGCAAAGCCACAGTCTCACAAGTGGGTGGCTTGCCCACTGTGCCATCCTGGGGAGTGCAAAGCCACAGTCTCTCAAGTCTCTACAGTGGGTGGCTTGCCCACTGTGCCATCCTGGGGAGTGCAAAGCCACAGTGTCTCAAGTCTCTACAGTGGGTGGTTGCCCACTGTGCCATCCAGGGGAGTGCAAAGCCACAGTCTCTCAAGTCTCACAAGTGGGTGGCTTGCCCACTGTGCCATCCTGGGGAGAGCAAAGGCTCAATTTCGCAAGTAGATAACATCCGCCAGTGGCTCGTGAGGGGGACTGGTGCCCAGACTGGATTAGTCTCCCGTGAAAGTGCCTGTCCCGTCACTGTCCCAGCTGCACATGGGATAAGGATGCTTGATGTGGCGGTCTATTCATTCTTACCCGGTGCATGCCCTGTTCAGCGGTCTTCACCATGGCGGTTCGGGACTGTTCAGCGGTGCTTTGCCATGGCAGTTCTGGACTGTTCAGCGGTCTTCACCATGGCGGTGCTTGCCCTGTTCAGCGGTCTTCTCCATGGCGGTGCTTGCCCTGTTCAGCGGTGCTTTGCCATGGCGGTTCAGGACTGTTCAGCGGTGCTTTGCCATGGCAGTTCTGGACTGTTCAGCGGTCTTCACCATGGGGATTCGGGACTGTTCAGCGGTGCTTTGCCATGGCAGTTCTGGACTGTTCAGCGGTCTTCACCATGGCAGTGCTTGCCCTGTTCAGCGGTCTTCACCATGGCGGTGCTTGCCCTGTTCAGCGGTGCTTTGCCATGGCGGTTCTGGTCCGGACATTCGTGTGTGGCATCACGTTCCCTAGACTGGACATTGGTGTGTGGCATGACGTTCCCTCATAGCCCACCTGGGCTGTGGCAGTCGGTGCCCTCCTGGGTACTGACTCCGGCAGTGGTCTCCTGACCAGAGACGATACTTGGGCCCTCCTGGGCTATGACTCCGGCGGTGGTCTCCTGACCAGTGACGATACTTTGGCCCTCCTGGGCTATGACTCCGGCGGTGGTCTCCTGACCAGTGACGATACTTGGGCCCTCCTGGGCTATGACTCCGGCGGTGGTCTCCTGACCAGTGACGATACTTGGGCCCTCCCGGGCACTGACTCTGCCGGTAGCGGTGGTCTCCTGATCAGTGACGACAGTGCTGGCAGTTGGGTCTCGACCGCCGGGAATGATGGCGCCCTTCTCCGCTGTGATACTCACAACATGCTGTCCTGACTTCCTCTGGGCCTTCCCCACCTTTGGTGGAGTCACAGCTGACTCTCCAATCCCCTTGGAACCCATGTGAGTTGGTTTCCCACCAGGAGGCTTCACATGGTCCCGTCGTCCACTCTCCAATTTCAGAGCCTTTACAGGGGGTGGGCTGCCAGTGCCTTGGCTCTGGGTCACACTGCCTGCCCTGGTGGCCGGTGCACTCCACATACCTTGAACAGGCACCACTGGTATTGGAGGCTTTTTGGCTGAGGCGCTACGACGGGACTGATGAATTGGAGGGGGAGGGTGGGGACAAAAAGGTCAACTTTACAGAGGGACAGTTTCTGACGGACACTGGGATGGGTAGTTGGAGGGGGTCTGGGAGTGGAGAAAGAGGAGGTGGTTGTAGGAGGTGTCACTTTAGGTGATTTGGGTGCAGGTGCAGGTGCAGGTACTGGAGGCTGTAGTGAGGTGGATGGATGTTGGGTGTGTGATTGCCGGCGTTTGTGCACTTTGGGAGGGGGCGTCACAGACACACTGGGAGAGGACACAGGGGACGTGTAAATGGCAGTGGAGGTGGTGAGTGCAGGTGAGCGGCTTGTGGTGCTGGGTGTCCTGGTGCGATTCCTGGTGCCTGTAGATGTGGTGCATGCAGGTGTGTGTGTAGACGAGACTGGGATGGAGGAGGGAGAAGAGGAGGAGGGGGACACAGTGGAGGCAGTGGATGTTGCTGTGTCTGCATGTGTGTGATGCTTGCGTGAGTGCCTGTGTGTTGTGTGGTGCCTATGTTTGCTTGAGCTACTTGTGTGTGCTGACTTGTGTGCATGCTGGTCTGTAGGTGTGCTTGGGATGGGCTGGGGTACATGGAATTGGGTCTGGGTGGAGGAGGTTGGAGGGGGGAGGCTAGACACAGGGACAATGGCTGCCATCAGTGCTGAGGCCAGAGATTGCAGGGTTCGCTGAAGGACAGCCTGACCAGAATTAATGCCCTCCAGGAATGCATTACCGTGTTGCAACTCTCGTTCTACACCCTGGATGGCATTCACAATGGTAGACTGCCCAACAGTGAGTGACCTGAGGAGGTCAATGGCCTCCTCACTGAGGGCAGCAGGGGTGACTGGGGAAGGGCCTGAGGTGCCTGGGGCGAAGGTGATGCCCACCCTCCTGGGTGAGGGGGCACAGGGCGAAGGCTGAGGGGCTGCTGGGAGGGCGGTGCTGGTAGGGGAGGTGGCGGCTGTACCTGTAGAAGTGGGGCGCACAGATGGTGCCGCCACCATAAGGGAGCTCCCATCGTCGGACAAGTCCGTGTCGCTGGTTGGTGATCCGGTGGCCGACGTGAAGCTCCCCTCGCCCTCCGTCCCACTGGTGCATTCTGAGTCCGTGGTGTGGCCCTCCATGGCCATGTGGGATTCAGCTCCCTCGTGCTCCGGTGCCACTGTACCTCCGCCTGATGATGCTGATGCACAAAAGAACAGGGAGAGCAGAAAAAGGGGGGGGGGGACAGAAGAAAGACAGGTTGAGTGCATGGCATACCACAACCGTTGGCGGACAAGACAGACACAGCAGCCCCCTGCATTACGCCGTGCTCCTGCCCTCTGCATATGCAATTTCGGGGATATGGCCTACATGGCAATGGTGGACATCTGCACACGTGGATGCCACAGGGGCAACTATACCTCGACTTGGCACTCTACTGAGGTGGGGTACAGTGCCACATGGGCTGCATTACAGAGGGGCCTAGTTTTCGTGTTTCTGCCTGGCCTAGGTACACCCACAGGCCTCCTCCCCCACCCAGACACCTCTACTGCGCACAAAGTCCGCAGAATGAGGTTGTACTCACCCACTTGTGTCTACTGTGATGCCCTCAAGCGCCCATCCAACTCCGGGTAGGCCACCGTCAGGATCCGGGACATCAGGGGGGTCATGGTGCGATGGGCACCCCTCCCACGTTGGGAGGCCATCCCCAGCTGAGCCTCCGCCGTCTTCTTGCTGCAGCTGCGAATGTCCTCCCTTCTTTTCCGGCAGTGGGTGCCCCGTCTCTGGTGGGCCCCCAGGGTCCGGACCTCCTTGGCGATGGCACCCCAAATGTCCCTCTTCTGGTGGGCGCTGACCTACATGACATGCACAAGGGAAGCAGAGAAGTCATTACCAACTGCACCGTCGATATGAGTGGCCCCCCTCCCTACTCTAGCCATGTGGCCCATTCATTGACATGCATTATTGTTCCCTGAACTCTGCCCCCTTCGCTCTTCCAACCAGCCCTCTCCACCCAGGCCTAGTCCATACAACGTGCTCCCTGTGTACTAACCTGTTGGTCTGGAGGACCGTAGAGTAGCGTGTACTGGGGGAGGACCCCGTCTACCAGTTTCTCCAACTCCTGGGCAGTGAAGGCAGGGGCCCTTTCCCCAGACGCAGCAGCCATCGTCGCTTCCAGACCGAGGTCACAGCAGCACTTGCAGTGTAGGTCCTCTCCTGTCGAAGGTCAGGTATCTAGTGATTGAACAGATAGAAAATGGCGGTGACATCCGCGGCGGTGCGCATCATCACCGCCGGCGCACCTGTTCATTGGCTCCTGGGACCCATAGGGTCCAGTGTTAACCAATGCTGCATTGCGCCGCGGTCTACGACCGCCATGGTTTGCAACGCCAGCGCTGTTACCCCACAATCCCATTGTCCCAGTTTAGAGGTCAGGCAGCCGCCATTTCAGGGGCCCACATGGCTTCTTTTACCTCTGCGTCACACATAGCTAGGCCTACACTCAACACACATACAGGAAGGGTTTTTTGATTGGTGTAGTCTTGTGTGTAACTGTGGGTACATACCTGGATGAAAAATGACTGATTCGTCGCTGTTGTCCTTCGTAGGCACCGTCAGCTGGGACATGTGAGAAGATGGCGGAATCCTCCGGTGTACCAACCGCTGGTGGACCTGTTGACAATGGAAGAATGACATGTCATCATCACCTACAGGTTTGACCGTGCCACAATCCAGGAACTATGTACCCAGTTAGAGCCAGACCTAATGTCACCAATCCGCCATCCCACTGGAATCCCCCATCCCACTGGAATCCCCCCTGACGTGCAGGTGCTGTCAGTGCTCCATTTCCTTGCAAGTGGGTCATTCCAGACGACAGTGGCCATGGCATCAGGGATGTCCCAGCCTATGTTTTCCAACGTTTTGTCCAGAGTATTGTCTGCCCTGCTGAAACACGTAAGGAGATACATCATTTTCCCTGAGGTGGAAGATTTGCCTACAGTGAAAGGTGACTTCTATGCCCTTGGACATATCCCCAACGTCATCGGTGCCATTGATGGCACCCATGTAGCTCTGGTCCCCCCCACAGGAGTGAACAGGTGTACAGGAACAGGAAGAGGTATCATTCCATGAATGTTCAGATGGTCTGTTTGGCAGACCAGTACATCTCGTAGGTAAATGCTATGTTCCCTGGCTCAGTGCATGACGCCTAAATCCTGCGGAATAGCAGCATCCCTGATATGATGGGTCAACTCCAGAGGCACTGTGTGTGGCTATTGGGGGACTCTGGTTACCCCAACCTGTCATGGCTACTGACCCCAGTGAGGAATCCCAGGACCAGGGCAGAGGAACGCTACAATGAGGCCCATGGGCGGACTAGGAGGGTGATCGAACGCACCTTCGGCCTCCTGAAGGCCAGGTTCAGGTGCCTCCATATGACAGGTGGTTCCCTATTCTACTCACCGAAGAAGGTGTGCGAGATCATCATCGCCTGCTCCATGCTTCATAATTTGGCTTAGCGACGCCGGGTGCCCTTTCTGCAGGAGGATGGTCCAGATGACGGTGTTGTGGCAGCTGTGGTGCCTGTGGAGCCTGTGGACAGTGATGAGGAGGAAGCTGAGGAAGAAGACAACGACAACAGGGAGTCAGTCATACAGCAATATTTCCAGTGACACACAGGTGAGAACATTTTCATTTTTTCCATTACATTAAATTTCACACGTCTACCTCTATCCTGTCTGTCGATATCAACCAGTATTTGGTAACTGAGTTGTTTCTTTCCATTACGGTTTCACAGGTGTGGTTACCAACGTGTGTTATCTGCTTGCATCCTTCAAGGACTTGTGATGTGTGACATTGGTATGTTGGCTTTACAATGGGGAACGCATTATGACTCTGTCATTGATAATACATATTTACAATCTCACAGACTGACTCAAGATTGTTTTTTGTTTCAAGGGAGTTTATTGAAGTGCTCAGAATTGGGAGCGGGTTGTAATATGAGGATGGGTGATGGTGGAGGAATGTCCATGGCAGAGTCCAGTCTATTAGTCTCACAGGTGCTTTGCCCATCTGGGCATAGAAAGTGGAGCTGGGGCAGTTCATGTATGGACAGGGTATCAAAGTGGGTCAGTGGGGGGACAATCAGGGTGGTCTCATTTTCTGGCTGGGGTCTTGCCATCTTGCTCTGTCCTGTTCCTGGCTCTCAGGGACCGCTTGCGTGGTGGTTCTCCATCTGCAGGGGTTGGGGTGCTGGTGTGGTGGTCCTGTGGCGGGGCGTCCTGTCCACTAGCGCCGGCGGAGGTGGTGGGCAGTTCATCGTCCTGGCTGGTGTCAGGGGCCCCTTGGAGTGCCACGGTGCCCCTCATGGTTTTTTGTATGTCCTTCAGCACCCCTACGATGGTGCCCAGGGCGGAGCGGATGGTCCTGAGCACCTCCCTGAACCCCAAATACTGGTCCTCCTTCAGTCGCTGGGTGTCCTGAAACTTGGCCAGGACCGTAGCCATCGTCTCCTGGGAGTGGTGGTATGCTCCCATGATGGAGGATAGGGCCTCGTGGAGAGTGGGTTCCCTTGGCCTGTCCGCCCCCTGTCGCACAGCAGCCCTCCCAGTTCCCCTGTGTTCCTGTGCCTCCATCCCCTAGACCGTGTGCCCACTACCACTGCACCCAGGTCCCTGTTGTTGCTGGGGTGGTGGGTTATCCTGGGATCCCTGTAGTGGTGGACACACAGCTGATTGACCTGTCCTGGGTACGGAGGTTTGGGCCCGCTGGGTGGGTGCTGTGCTGGTGTTACCAGAGGGTGGAAGGTCTGTGGTGGGCTGTGCCTGTGCAAGGGGAACCGACTGTCCCGAGGCCCACGATGGTCCGGGCTGGTCATCAGGATCCAGTAGGGCAGAGCTGCTGTCGTCACTGTGGGCCTCTTCTGGGGGTGGAGTGGTGTTGTCTGGACCCTCTGGTGTGGTGACGGTCCTTCGGGTTCCTGCAGGGGCATAAGAGCATGATTATAGCATGTGTGTGTGTGATGTTGTGCAATGGGTGGGTGTCTGTGTACCCCAGTGGTAGCATTCCTGTGTGGGGGCTTGTGTGATGATGGTTAGGGGGTGTTCTGGGTATGTGCAGTGGGCATGCTTTAGTGAGGGGTGACCATGCTTAGTTGTGTCATGCAGGGCTTGGTGTTGGGATGTGTGGTTTGTGTTCTTAGTACATTAGTGAGGAGTTGGAGTGATAGGGGAGGGGGTGAGGGTGGGGGTGTGTGATAGCATGCAGGTAGGGTGGGGGATTTAGATAGTTAAGATTTGACTTACCAGTGTCCCATCCTCCACCGACTCCTCCGAGGCCCTCTGGATGCATGATGGTCAAGACTTGCTCCTCCCATGTTGTTAGTTGTGGGGGAGGAGGTGGGGGTCTGCCGCCAGTCCGCTGCACCGCGATGTTGTGTCTGGAGACCGTTGAACGCACCTTCCCCCTTAGGTCGTTCCACCTCTTCCTGATGTCCTCCCTATTTCTTGGGTGTTGTCCCACAGCGTTGACCCTGTCGACGATTCTGCGCCATAGCTCCATCTTCCTGGCTATGGAGGTGTGCTGTACCTGTGAGCCAAATAGCTGTGGCTCTACCCGGATGATTTCCTCCACTATGACCCTGAGCTCCTCCTCGGAGAAGCGGGGGTGTCTTTGGTGTGACATGGGGTGGTGTGTGTGATGTGTGGGGTGGTGTGAGTGTTGATGTGAGTGGTGATGTGTAGTGGTGTGTGGCGTTTTGTGCGTGGATGTGGTGTGGGTGATGGTGTTGTGTGCCTCTGTATGGTGGTGTTGTCTTGGCTGTGCTGTCTCTCTGGCCTTCGTCCGTAAATTTTGGTCATAGGGGTTTGTGGGTGATGTGGGTCTGTGTTTTATATTGTGTTGGGTGTGTGGGAGTGTTGTTTGTATGTGTGTCAGGTGTGTGTATTTGTAATTGTCCAATGTGGCGATGTTTTGGAGATGTGTGTGTATTTTGAGCGCGGCGGTGTGTACTGCCAATGGAATACCGCGGTTGAAAGACCGCCGTGTGGATTCGTGGGTCGTAATAGCATGGGTGTGTTTCTGTTGGCGTGGAGGTGGAGGATTTGTTTTCGCCAGTTTAACACTGACCTTAGGTGTGGCGAACTTGTGTGGGTGTCTGTGTTTCGGCGGATTCCAAGATGTGGGTCATAATAGCTGTGGCGGACTACCGCCGCCGCGGCGGTGTCTTGGCGGTCTTCTGCACGGCGGTAAGCGCCTTTTACCGCCAATGTTGTAATGACCCCCATAATACTTATAGCAACCACAAGACACCGGGGATGAGGCGCAGGCAGGTGCCTGCGGGTGGTTGAGGGCCTCAAACTCGCAGCAACAGTGAGGGTGGGGTCGGGGGCAAGGAGGCAGTCATGAGGAGCTACGCGTTGTGAGGAGTGAAACCCGACCTAAAACAGGTCAGTGGTCACTCTGTTCCCCGCTCAGGGTCTGCCATTAAGAAGGGGAGGTGGGAGGGAGGAGCAGCTGGGAGGCGGGAGGCAGGAGCGGTGGGCATATGGGGGAGCGAGGGGTGCGGAGCCACAGGGGATGCAGCAGCGGGAAAGGAGTAATCGGCAGAAGCCAAAAAAATACGCAAGGCAAGCGACAGAAGGAAAAAGCAGTAAAAGGCAGAAAAACATGGGCAGGAAGGCACATAAAGGCAAAAAATGCACAAATACAAAAAACAATAACAGGACAGACACACAATACTTATGGCAACCACTAGACAGCAGGGATGAGGCACAGGCGTGTGCCTGCGGGTGGTGGCGGGCCTCAAACTCGCAGCATCAGCGAGGGCAGGTTCAGGGACACAGAGGAGGTCAGGAGGAGCTTCAAGGTGCGAGGAGTGAAACCAGACCTAAAAACAGGTCAGTGGCCACTCTGTGCACAGCGCAGCGGGCGCCATTAAGAAGGGAGGGGGCAGGGAGGAGCAGCGGGGAGGTGGGAGCGGTGGGCAAATGGGGGCCGGATGGGGACGGGCCGCAGGGGATGCAGCGGAAGGAAAGGAGAGAACGGCAGAAGCCCAAAAAATACACAAGGCAAGCGACAGACGGAAAAAGGCAGAAGAACATGGACAGAAAAACATGGGCAGGAAGGGACAGAAAGGCAAAAAAGGCACAAATACAAAAAACTATAACAGGACAGACACACAATACTTACGGCAACCACAAGACACCGGGGATGAGGCGCAGGCAGGTGCCTGCGGGTGTTGGAGGGCCTCGAACTCGCAGCATCAGCGAGGGCGGGGTCTGGGGCACAGAGGCAGTAAGGAGGATCTGTGCAGCGTGAGGAGTGAAACCCGATCTAAAAACAGGTCAGGGGTCACTCTGTGCACCGCACAGTGGCCACCATTAAAAAGGGGAGGTGGGAGGGAGGAGCAGCTGGGAGGCAGGAGGCGGGAGTGGTGGGCAAATGGGGGCATTAGGGAGGCGGGGCCACTTGGAACGCAGCAGCGGGAAAGGAGAGAGAGGCAGAAGCCGAAAAAATACACGAGGCATGCGACAGAAGGAAAAAGGCAGTAAAAGGCACAAAAACACAGACAGGAAGGCACAGAAAGGCAAAAAATGCACAAATACAAAAAGCAATAACAGGACAGACACACAATACTTACGGCAACCACTGGACATCAGGGAGGAGGCGCAGGGGGGTGCCTGCAGGAGGTGGAGGGCCTTGAACTCGCAGCATCAGCGAGGGCGGGGTCTGGGGCACAGAGGCAGTAAGGAGGATCTGTGCAACGTGAGGAGTGAAACCCGATCTAAAAACAGGTCAGGGGTCACTCTGTGCACCGCACAGTGGCCACCATTAAAAAGGGGAGGTGGGAGGGAGGAGCAGCTGGGAGGCAGGAGGCGGGAGCGGTGGGCAAATGGGGGCATGAGGGAGGCGGGCCACTTGGGACGCAGCAGCGGGAAAGGAGAGAGAGGCAGAAGCCGAAAAAATATACGAGGCATGCGACAGAAGGAAAAAGGCAGTAAAAGGCAGAAAAACACAGACAGGAAGGCACAGAAAGGCAAAAAATGCAGAAATACAGAAAACAATAACAGGACAGACACACAATACTTACGGCAACCACTGGACACCAGGGATGAGGCGCAGGGGGGTGCCTGCAGGAGGTGGAGGGCCTTGAACTCGCAGCAGCAACGAGGGTGGGGTCGGGGGCACAGAGGCAGTCAGGAGGAGCTGCGCGGCGTGAGGAGTGATCCCTGACCAAAAAACAGGTCAGGGGTCACTCTGTGCATCGCGCAGCAGCCGCCATTAAGAAGGGGAGGTGGGAGGGAGGAGCAGCTGGGAGTCAGGAGGCGGGTGGCAGGAGCGGTGAGCAAATGGGTGTGTGACAGGGGCGGGTCGCAGGGGATGCAGCGGCGGGAAAGGAGAGAGCAGCAGAAGCCAAAATCCTTTTTCATTCTGTCACGAGGAAAGCAACAGAATGAAAAAGGCAGTAAAAGGTAGAAAAACACAAGCAGCAAGGCACAGAAAGGCAAAAAAGGCACAAGTACAAAAAACAATAACATGACAGACACACAATACTTACGGCAACCACTAGACACCAGGGATGAGGTGCAGACAGGTGCCTGTGGGTGGTGGTGGGCCTCGAACTCGCAGCAGCACAGCGAGGGTGGGGTTGGGGGCACGGAGGCAGCCAGGAGGAGCTGCGAAGCGTGAGGAGTGAAACACGACCTTAAAACAGGTCACGGTTCAGTCTGTGCACAGCGCAGTGGCCACCATTAAGAAGGGGAGGTGGGAGAGAGGAGCAGCTGGGAGGCAGGAGCGGTGGGCAAATGGGAGAACGAGGGGGCGGGGCCACAGGGGATGCAGCGGCAGGAAAGGAGAGAGCGTCAGAAGCCGAAAAAATACACGAGGCAAGCAACAGAAGGAAAAAGGCAGTAAAAGGCCGAAAAACACAGGCAGGAAGGCACAGAAAGGCAAAAAAGGCACAAATACAAAAAACTATAACAGGACAGACACACAATCCTTACGGCAACCACTAGACACCAGGGATGAGACACAGGCGGGTGCCTGCGGGTGGTGTAGGGCCTCGAACTCGCAGCAGCAGCGAGGGCGTGGTTGGGGGCACAGAGGCAGTCAGAAGGAGCTGCAAGGTGTGAGGAGTGAAACCCAACCTAAAAACAGGTCAGGGGTCACTCTGTGCACCGCGCAGCGCCTGCCATTAAGAAGGGGAGGAGGGAGGGAGGACCAGATGGGAGGCAGGAGCGGTGAGCAAATGGGGGCGTGAGGGGCTGCAGGGGACGCAGCGGCGGGAAAGGAGAGAGTTGCAGAAGCCGAAAAAATAGGAAGGAAAAAGGCAGTAAAAGGCAGAAAAACACCGGCAGGAATGCACAGAAAGACACAGAATTTGTGTTACTAAATTGTTTTGCATGAAGCCCACCATGCTGATGTTAATCTGATGTTAGATGAGGATGTTCACTGATGAAATTCTGCTACTAGGGAGTAATGCTTGATGAATGTCTCTGCTGAACTCGAATGTATGTAATCACTTTGTCGCAGTTGATTTTATTAATAATTTGCACCATAACCTTACAATGTGTCATAGTTCAACCTTTGATTAGATTACGTTTCTTCCACCGCTTTGGACAGCCAGTATTGTTTCTGTATGTGTTTCATTTGATTTTGAGATTAATCTACATGTCCTTACCATTGTTAATATAGGGAAATAAATATTCTAACTTTTACTAAAAGGTGTGGTTATTCATGACTGAAAGGTCATGGTGTGTGACAATTACTAACTCTATTTATTATTGATGGTATTGATTTATTGCTGATTATTGATATTGTGTATTGTTTATTGATTATTGATTTGCATGTACTGGAGCTATAGTAAGAACATCTTAATTCCGAGTCAAAAGGTTCATCGAACTATTCGAGTCCACTTGTAATTTTACTTATTAAGGTCAAACGCGCTAGCACAGATGGTAGCAAAGGTAACGGTTAGTCTCCCTAAGAGCTTATGATAGTCATCCGTACAGGATAACAGGTGTTAAAAGTGCTGTTTAAGAGAGGTGAAGGTTTGCCTCCTTAAGAGCCCATCATGGATGTCCAGAGATAGTAAGAGAGATGAAGGTTCATTATTATTGAGATTTGGATTTTTTTTTGTAATTATCCTAATTGGAGAGAAAAATTTTCCGTAAGCCCAGAAATGACCTTGGATCTTGAATCCTGCTCATGGTTGTTTGAGGATGCTCTCTGCAGTTTAGTGACAGTGTGAATTAAGTAGACTGAGCTTGCACAGCTTATGCAAATCGCAGGTGAATTGTGAGGATTGTGAGAGTTTAGGGAGTTTGCATACTCCAAATGAAGTTGTAGAAGGAGTGTGCGTACTCTGCAGTGTGAGAGTAGGGAAGTCCTCAAACCTCATATGTGTGTGGTGCTTTGTGTTCAGAAATTGTCCATATGGTTGTTCATGGACTAAGACTCTCGAGTATATTGAAAAGTGTATGAGACACTTGGTTTTATGTTGTAATCTGTCTGGTTTAGTAGGTTGATCGGGCGTGGTCAACAAGTCAGAGTGTGAGTCAAAGTGAGTGAAAGAAAATTTCGACTGAGATTTGGGGAGTCCTATGTGCACCAGGACAGACCCACTGATCATTTGAGGGTAAAATTTGTGGGTCGAATTTTGCTAGCGAATCTGGGAAACTGAGAAAGAAGGAGTAGCTGTTAGAGCGAGAGCCGTGAATGAAAAGTCCATAAGGTTCCTGAAGCGTTTCTGTTACCTTTCCTGTAATAAAGCAGCAGATTTGTTTTTTGGTTTTTGATTAGTGCTCACAGTTTTTACATTAGTTTCTGTGAATCAAAGATTGGGAGGACAAGCCACAAGACTTTGTCAGCTGCAGTACGTGTGAGTGTGACGTCATTGGAGCTGCGCTGCGATGGGTCAGTTAGTGATAAGAGTCGCACACGGATTCTCAGCCGTCCGTGAGAGACAACAGGTTGAGAAAGTAGGTGAAAGGAGTTCTGGGATTAAAAGTCACTTCCTGATTTGATTTTGAATAACAAAAACGTCAAAAAGATGACATTTTTCAAAGCTTTGAAGAGGGCCTTAAGGGGAGATACGTATATTGCAACAAATATAGGCGAGGCTACACTGCCAGAAGGTACACCGGCTTACATTGTAATGGAAGAGAAGGGTGTTGCGCCGTGTCTTTGGCTAAAGCAATGGTGCAAAGTGACAGAGAAGGATGGGAACTTAGGCCCATATTTATACTTTTTTAGCGCCGCATTTGAGTAATTTTTTGACGCAAAAGCAGCGTAAACTTACAAAATACCATTAAATTTTGTAAGTTTGTGCCGCTTTTGCGTCAAAAACTGATGCAAATGCAGTGCTAAAAAAAGTATAAATATAGGCCTTAGTGTGTCCTACAAATGGGACGTTCAATTTGAGGGTTTTAGAGCATTTAAGGATTGTGCTATATGAATCGATGCCCCTTCTAAGACCTGCACAGTTTGAGGCAGTGGGTCAGTGTTGGGACAATCAGGGTGGTCTCATTTTCTGGCGGGGGTCTTGCCATCTTGCTCTGTCCTGTTCCTGGCTCTCAGGGACCGCTTGTGTGGTGGTTCTCCATCTGCAGGGGTTGGGGTGCTGGTGTGGTGGTCCTGTGGCGGGGCGTCCTGTCCACTAGCGCCGGCGGAGGTGGTGGGCAGTTCATCGTCCTGGCTGGTGTCAGGGGCCCCTTGGAGTGCCACGGTGCCCCTCATGGTTTTTTGTATGTCCTTCAGCACCCCTACGATGGTGCCCAGGGCGGAGCGGATGGTCCTGAGCTCCTCCCTGAACCCCAAATACTGGTCGCTGGGTGTCCTGAAACTTGGCCAGGACCGTAGCCATCGTCTCCTGGGAGTGGTGGTATGCTCCCATGATGGAGGATAGGGCCTCGTGGAGAGTGGGTTCCCTTGGCCTGTCCGCCCCCTGTCGCACAGCAGCCCTCCCAGTTCCCCTGTGTTCCTGTGCCTCCATCCCCTAGACCGTGTGCCCACTACCACTGCACCCAGGTCCCTGTTGTTGCTGGGGTGGTGGGTTATCCTGGGATCCCTGTAGTGGTGGACACACAGCTGATTGACCTGTCCTGGGTACGGAGGTTTGGGCCCGCTGGGTGGGTGCTGTGCTGGTGTTACCAGAGGGTGGAAGGTCTGTGGTGGGCTGTGCCTGTGCAAGGGGAACCGACTGTCCCGAGGCCCACGATGGTCCGGGCTGGTCATCAGGATCCAGTAGGGCAGAGCTGCTGTCGTCACTGTGGGCCTCTTCTGGGGGTGGAGTGGTGTTGTCTGGACCCTCTGGTGTGGTGACGGTCCTTCGGGTTCCTGCAGGGGCATAAGAGCATGATTATAGCATGTGTGTGTTTGATGTTGTGCAATGGGTGGGTGTCTGTGTACCCCAGTGGTAGCATTCCTGTGTGGGGGCTTGTGTGATGATGGTTAGGGGGTGTTCTGGGTATGTGCAGTGGGCATGCTTTAGTGAGGGGTGACCATGCTTAGTTGTGTCATGCAGGGCTTGGTGTTGGGATGTGTGGTTTGTGTTCTTAGTACATTAGTGAGGAGTTGGAGTGATAGGGGAGGGGGTGAGGGTGGGGGTGTGTGATAGCATGCAGGTAGGGTGGGGGATTTAGATAGTTAAGATTTGACTTACCAGTGTCCCATCCTCCACCGACTCCTCCGAGGCCCTCTGGATGCATGATGGTCAAGACTTGCTCCTCCCATGTTGTTAGTTGTGGGGGAGGAGGTGGGGGTCTGCCGCCAGTCCGCTGCACCGCGATGTTGTGTCTGGAGACCGTTGAACGCACCTTCCCCCTCATGTCGTTCCACCTCTTCCTGATGTCCTCCCTATTTCTTGGGTGTTGTCCCACAGCGTTGACCCTGTCGACGATTCTGCGCCATAGCTCCATCTTCCTGGCTATGGAGGTGTGCTGTACCTGTGAGCCAAATAGCTGTGGCTCTACCCGGATGATTTCCTCCACTATGACCCTGAGCTCCTCCTCGGAGAAGCGGGGGTGTCTTTGGCGTGACATGGGGTGGTGTGTGTGATGTGTGGGGTGGTGTGAGTGTTGATGTGAGTGGTGATGTGTAGTGGTGTGTGGTGTTTTGTGCGTGGATGTGGTGTGGGTGATGGTGTTGTGTGCCTCTGTATGGTGGTGCTGTCTTGGCTGTGCTGTCTCTCTGGCCTTCGTCCGTAAATTTTGGTCATAGGGGTTTGTGGGTGATGTGGGTGTGTGTTTTATATTGTGTTGGGTGTGTGGGAGTGTTGTTTGTATGTGTGTCAGGTGTGTGTATTTGTAATTGTCCAATGTGGCGGTGTTTTGGAGATGTGTGTGTATTTTGAGCGCGGCGGTGTGTACCGCCAATGGAATACCGCGGTTGAAAGACCGCTGCGTGGATTCGTGGGTCGTAATAGCATGGGTGTGTTTCTGTTGGCGTGGAGGTGCAGGATTTGTTTTCGCCAGTTTAACACTGACCTTTGGTGTGGCGAACTTGTGTGGGTGTCTGTGTTTCGGCGGATTCCAAGATGTGGGTCATAATAGCTGTGGCGGACTACCGCCGCCGCAACGGTGTCTTGGCGGTCTTCTGCACGGCGGTAAGCGCCTTTTACCGCCAATGTTGTAATGACCCCCATAATACTTATAGCAACCACAAGACACCGGGGATGAGGCGCAGGCAGGTGCCTGCGGGTGGTTGAGGGCCTCAAACTCGCAGCAACAGCGAGGGTGGGGTCGGGGGCATGGAGGCAGTCATGAGGAGCTACGCATTGTGAGGAGTGAAACCCGACCTAAAACAGGTCAGTGGTCACTCTGTTCCCCGCTCAGGGTCTGCCATTAAGAAGGGGAGGTGGGAGGGAGGAGCAGCTGGGAGGCGGGAGGCAGGAGCGGTGGGCATATGGGGGAGCGAGGGGTGCGGAGCCACAGGGGATGCAGCAGCGGGAAAGGAGTAATCGGCAGAAGCCAAAAAAATACGCAAGGCAAGCGACAGAAGGAAAAAGCAGTAAAAGGCAGAAAAACATGGGCAGGAAGGCACATAAAGGCAAAAAATGCACAAATACAAAAAACAATAACAGGACAGACACACAATACTTATGGCAACCACTAGACAGCAGGGATGAGGCACAGGCGAGTGCCTGCGGGTGGTGGCGGGCCTCAAACTCGCAGCATCAGCGAGGGCAGGTTCAGGGACACAGAGGAGGTCAGGAGGAGCTTCAAGGTGCGAGGAGTGAAACCAGACCTAAAAACAGGTCAGTGCCCACTCTGTGCACATCGCAGCGGGTGCCATTAAGAAGGGAGGGGGCAGGGAGGAGCAGCGGGGAGGTGGGAGCGGTGGGCAAATGGGGGCCGGATGGGGACGGGCCGCAGGGGATGCAGCGGCAGGAAAAGAGAGAACGGCAGAAGCCAAAAAAATACACGAGGCAAGCGACAGAAGGAAAAAGGCAGAAGAACATGGGCAGAAAAACATGGGCAGGAAGGGACAGAAAGGCAAAAAAGGCACAAATACAAAAAACTATAACAGGACAGACACACAATACTTACGGCAACCACTAGACACCAGAGATGAGGCACAGGCGCGTGCCTGCGGGTGTTGGAGGGCCTCGAACTCGGAGCAGCAGCGAGGGCGGGGTCTGGGACACAGAGGCATTAAGGAGGATCTGCGCAGCATGAGGAGTGAAACCCGATCTAAAAACAGGTCAGGGGTCACTCTGTGCACCGCACAGTGGCCACCATTAAAAAGGGGAGGTGGGAGGGAGGAGCAGCTGGGAGGCAGGAGGTGGGAGTGGTGGGCAAATGGGGGCATTAGGGAGGCGGGGCCACTTGGGACGCAGCAGCGGGAAAGGAGAGAGAGGCAGAAGCCAAAAAAATACACGAGGCATGCGACAGAAGGAAAAAGGCAGAAAAACACAGACAGGAAGGCACAGAAAGGCAAAAAATGCACAAATACAAAAAGCAATAACAGGACAGACACACAATACTTACGGCAACCACTGGACACCAGGGATGAGGCGCAGGGGGGTGCCTGCAGGAGGTGGAGGGCCTTGAACTCGCAGCAGCAGCGAGGGCGGGGTCTGGGGCACAGAGGCAGTAAGGAGGATCTGGCAAACGTGAGGAGTGAAACCCGATCTACAAACAGGTCAGGGGTCACTCTGTGCACCGCACAGTGGCCACCATTAAAAAGGGGAGGTGGGAGGGAGGAGCAGCTGGGAGGCAGGAGGCGGGAGCGGTGGGCAAATGGGGGCATGAGGGAGGCGGGGCCACTTGGGACGCAGCAGCGGGAAAGGAGAGAGAGGCAGAAGCCGAAAAAATATACGAGGCATGCGACAGAAGGAAAAAGGCAGTAAAAGGCAGAAAAACACAGACAGGAAGGCACAGAAAGGCAAAAAATGCACAAATACAAAACACAATAACAGGACAGACACACAATACTTATGGCAACCACTAGAGAGCAGGGATGAGGCACAGGCGGGTGCCTGCGGGTGGTGGCGGGCCTCAAACTCGCAGCATCAGCGAGGGCGGGTTCAGGGACACAGAGGAGGTCAGGAGGAGCTTCAAGGTGCGAGGAGTGAAACCAGACCTAAAAACAGGTCAGTGGCCACTCTGTGCACAGCGCAGCTGGCGCCATTAAGAAGGGAGGGGGCAGGGAGGAGCAGCGGGGAGGTGGGAGCGGTGGGCAAATGGGGGCCGGATGGGGTCGGGCCGCAGGGGATGCAGCGGCAGGAAAGGAGAGAACGGCAGAAGCCAAAAAAATACACGAGGCAAGCGACAGAAGGAAAAAGGCAGTAAAAGGCAGAAAAACACAGACAGGAAGGCACAGAAAGGCAAAAAATGCAGAAATACAAAAAACAATAACAGGACAGACACACAATACTTACGGCAACCACTGGACACCAGGGATGAGGCGCAGGGGGGTGCCTGCAGGAGGTGGAGGGCCTTGAACTCGCAGCAGCAGCGAGGGTGGGGTCGGGGGCACAGAGGCAGTCAGGAGGAGCTGCGCGGCGTGAGGAGTGATCCCTGACCAAAAAACAGGTCAGGGGTCACTCTGTGCATCGTGCAGCGGCCGCCATTAAGAAGGGGAGGTGGGAGGGAGGAGTAGCTGGGAGTCAGGAGGCAGGTGGCAGGAGCGGTGAGCAAATGGGTGTGTGACAGGGGCGGGCCGCAGGGGATGCAGCGGCGGGAAAGGAGAGAGCAGCAGAAGCCAAAATCCTTTTTCATTCTGTCACGAGGAAAGCAACAGAATGAAAAAGGCAGTAAAAGGTAGAAAAACACAAGCAGCAAGGCACAGAAAGGCAAAAATGGCACAAGTACAAAAAACAATAACATGACAGACACACAATACTTACGGCAACCACTAGACACCAGGGATGAGGTGCAGACAGGTGCCTGTGGGTGGTGGTGGGCCTCGAACTCGCAGCAGCACAGCGAGGGTGGGGTTGGGGGCACGGAGGCAGCCAGGAGGAGCTGCGCAGCGTGAGGAGTGAAACACGACCTTAAAACAGGTCACGGTTCAGTCTGTGCACAGCGCAGTGGCCACCATTAAGAAGGGGAGGTGGGAGAGAGGAGCAGCTGGGAGGCAGGAGCGGTGGGCAAATGGGAGCATGAGGGGGCGGGGCCACAGGGGATGCAGCGGCAGGAAAGGAGAGAGCGTCAGAAGCCGAAAAAATACACGAGGCAAGCAACAGAAGGAAAAAGGCAGTAATAGGCCGAAAAACACAGGCAGGAAGACACAGAAATGCAAAAAAGGCACAAATACAAAAAACTATAACAGGACAGAAACACAATCCTTACGGCAACCACTAGACACCAGGGATGAGGCACAGGCGGGTGCATGCGGGTGGTGTAGGGCCTCGAACTCGCAGCAGCAGCGAGGGCGTGGTTGGGGGCACAGAGGCAGTCAGAAGGAGCTGCACGGTGTGAGGAGTGAAACCCAACCTAAAAACAGGTCAGGGGTCACTCTGTGCACTGCGCAGCGCCTGCCATTAAGAAGGGGAGGAGGGAGGGAGGACCAGATGGGAGGCAGGAGCGGTGGGCAAATGGGGGCGTGAGGGGCTGCAGGGGACGCAGCGGCAGGAAAGGAGAGAGTTGCAGAAGCCGAAAAAATAGGAAGGAAAAAGGCAGTAAAAGGCAGAAAAACACAGGCAGGAATGCACAGAAAGACACAGAATTTGTGTTACTAAATTGTTTTGCATGAAGCCCACCATGCTGATGTTAATCTGATGTTAGATGAGGATGTTCACTGATGAAATTCTGCTACTAGGGAGTAATGCTTGATGAATGTCTCTGCTGAACTCGAATGTATGTAATCACTTTGTCGCAGTTGATTTTATTAATAATTTGCACCATAACCTTACAATGTGTCATAGTTCAACCTTTGATTAGATTACGTTTCTTCCACCGCTTTGGGCAGCCAGTATTGTTTCTGTATGTGTTTCATTTGATTTTGAGATTAATCTACATGTCCTTACCATTGTTAATATAGGGAAATAAATATTCTAACTTTTACTAAAAGGTGTGGTTATTCATGACTGAAAGGTCATGGTGTGTGACAATTACTAACTCTATTGATTATTGATGGTATTGATTTATTGCTGATTATTGATATTGTGTATTGTTTATTGATTATTGATTTGCATGTACTGGAGCTATAGTAAGAACATCTTAATTCCGAGTCAAAAGGTTCATCGAACTATTCGAGTCCACTTGTAATTTTACTTATTAAGGTCAGACGCGCTAGCACAGATGGTAGCAAAGGTAACGGTTAGTCTCCCTAAGAGCTTATGATAGTCATCCGTACAGGATAACAGGTGTTAAAAGTGCTGTTTAAGAGAGGTGAAGGTTTGCCTACTTAAGAGCCCATCATAGATGTCCAGAGATAGTAAGAGAGATGAAGGTTCATTATTATTGAGATTTTGATTTTTTTTTGTAATTATGCTAATTGGAGAGAAAAATTTTCCGTAAGCCCAGAAATGACCTTGGATCTTGAATCCTGCTCATGGTTGTTTGAGGATGCTCTCTGCAGTTTAGTGACAGTGTGAATTAAGTAGACTGAGCTTGCACAGCTTATGCAAATCACAGGTGAATTGTGAGGATTGTGAGAGTTTAGGGAGTTTGCATACTCCAAATGAAGTTGTAGAAGGAGTGTGCGTACTCTGCAGTGTGAGAGTAGGGAAGTCCTCAAACCTCATATGTGTGTGGTGCTTTGTGTTCAGAAATTGTCCACATGGTTGTTCATGGACTAAGACTCTCGAGTATATTGAAAAGTGTATGAGACACTTGGTTTTATGTTGTAATCTGTCTGGTTTAGTAGGTTGATCGGGCGTGGTCAACAAGTCAGAGTGTGAGTCAAAGTGAGTGAAAGAAAATTTCGACTGAGATTTGGGGAGTCCTATGTGCACCAGGACAGACCCACTGATCATTTGAGGGTAAAATTTGTGGGTCGAATTTTGCTAGCGAATCTGGGAAACTGAGAAAGAAGGAGTAGCTGTTAGAGCGAGAGCCGTGAATGAAAAGTCCATAAGGTTCCTGAAGCGATTCTGTTACCTTTCCTGTAATAAAGCAGCAGATTTGTTTTTTGGTTTTTGATTAGTGCTCACAGTTTTTACATTAGTTTCTGTGAATCAAAGATTGGGAGGACAAGCCACAAGACTTTGTCAGCTGCAGTACGTGTGAGTGTGACGTCATTGGAGCTGCGCTGCGATGGGTCAGTTAGTGATAAGAGTCGCACACGGATTGTCAGCCGTCCGTGAGAGACAACAGGTTGAGAAAGTAGGTGAAAGGAGTTCTGGGATTAAAAGTCACTTCCTGATTTGATTTTGAATAACAAAAACGTCAAAAAGATGACATTTTTCAAAGCTTTGAAGAGGGCCTTAAGGGGAGATACGTATATTGCAACAAATATAGGCGAGGCTACACCGCCAGAAGGTACACCGGCTTACATTGTAATGGAAGAGAAGGGTGTTGCGCCGTGTCTTTGGCTAGAGCAATGGTGCAAAGTGACAGAGAAGGATGGGAAGTTAGGCCCATATTTATACTTTTTTAGCGCCGCATTTGAGTAATTTTTTGACGCAAAAGCAGCGTAAACTTACAAAATACCATTAAATTTTGTAAGTTTGTGCCGCTTTTGCGTCAAAAACTGATGCAAATGCAGTGCTAAAAAAGTATAAATATAGGCCTTAGTGTGTCCTACAAATGGGACGTTCAATTTGAGGGTTTTAGAGCATTTAAGGATTGTGCTATATGAATCGATGCCCCTTCCAAGAACTGCACAGTTTGAGGCAGTGGGTCAGTGGGGGGACAATCAGGGTGGTCTCATTTTCTGGCGGGGGTCTTGCCATCTTGCTCTGTCCTGTTCCTGGCTCTCAGGGACCGCTTGCGTGGTGGTTCTCCATCTGCAGGGGTTGGGGTGCTGGTGTGGTGGTCCTGTGGCGGGGCGTCCTGTCCACTAGCGCCGGCGGAGGTGGTGGGCATGTTCATCGTCCTGGCTGGTGTCAGGGGCCCCTTGGAGTGCCACGGTGCCCCTCATGGTTTTTTGTATGTCCTTCAGCACCCCTACGATGGTGCCCAGGGCGGAGCGGATGGTGCTGAGTTCCTCCCTGAACCCCAAATACTGGTCGCTGGGTGTCCTGAAACTTGGCCAGGACCGTAGCCATCGTCTCCTGGGAGTGGTGGTATGCTCCCATGATGGAGGATAGGGCCTCGTGGAGAGTGGGTTCCCTTGGCCTGTCCGCCCCCTGTCGCACAGCAGCCCTCCCAGTTCCCCTGTGTTCCTGTGCCTCAGTCCCCTAGACCGTGTGCCCACTACCACTGCCCCCAGGTCCCTGTTGTTGCTGGGGTGGTGGGTTATCCTGGGTTCCCTGTAGTGGTGGACACACAGCTGATTGACCTGTCCTGGGTACGGAGGTTTGGGCCCGCTGGGTGGGTGCTGTGCTGGTGTTACCAGAGGGTGGAAGGTCTGTGGTGGGCTGTGCCTGTGCAAGGGGAACCGACTGTCCCGAGGCCCACGATGGTCCGGGCTGGTCATCAGGATCCAGTAGGGCAGAGCTGCTGTCGTCACTGTGGGCCTCTTCTGGGAGTGGAGTGGTGTTGTCTGGACCCTCTGGTGTGGTGACGGTCCTTCGGGTTCCTGCAGGGGCATAAGAGCATGATTATAGCATGTGTGTGTGTGATGTTGTGCAATGGGTGGGTGTCTGTGTACCCCAGTGGTAGCATTCCTGTGTGGGGGCTTGTGTGATGATGGTTAGGGGGTGTTCTGGGTATGTGCAGTGGGCATGCTTTAGTGAGGGGTGACCATGCTTAGTTGTGTCATGCAGGGCTTGGTGTTGGGATGTGTGGTTTGTGTTCTTAGTACATTAGTGAGGAGTTGGAGTGATAGGGGAGGGGGTGAGGGTGGGGGTGTGTGATAGCATGCAGGTAGGGTGGGGGATTTAGATAGTTAAGATTTGACTTACCAGTGTCCCATCCTCCACCGACTCCTCCGAGGCCCTCTGGATGCATGATGGTCATGACTTGCTCCTCCCATGTTGTTAGTTGTGGGGGAGGAGGTGGGGGTCTGCCGCCAGTCCGCTGCACCGCGATGTTGTGTCTGGAGACCGTTGAACGCACCTTCCCCCTTAGGTCGTTCCACCTCTTCCTGATGTCCTCCCTATTTCTTGGGTGTTGTCCCACAGCGTTGACCCTGTCGACGATTCTGCGCCATAGCTCCATCTTCCTGGCTATGGAGGTGTGCTGTACCTGTGAGCCAAATAGCTGTGGCTCTACCCGGATGATTTCCTCCACTATGACCCTGAGCTCCTCCTCGGAGAAGCGGGGGTGTCTTTGGCGTGACATGGGGTGGTGTGTGTGGGGTGGTGTGAGTGTTGATGTGAGTGGTGATGTGTAGTGGTGTGTGGTGTTTTGTGCGTGGATGTGGTGTGGGTGATGGTGTTGTGTGCCTCTGTATGGTGGTGTTGTCTTGGCTGTGCTGTCTCTCTGGCCTTCGTCTGTAAATTTTGGTCATAGGGGTTTGTGGGTGATGTGGGTGTGTGTTTTATATTGTGTTGGGAGTGTGGGAGTGTTGTTTGTATGTGTGTCAGGTGTGTGTATTTGTAATTGTCCAATGTGGCGGTGTTTTGGAGATGTGTGTGTATTTTAAGCGCGGCGGCGTGTACCGCCAATGGAATACCGCGGTTGAAAGACCGCCGCGTGGATTCGTGGGTCGTAATAGCATGGGTGTGTTTCTGTTGGCGTGGAGGTGGAGGATTTGTTTTCGCCAGTTTAACACTGACCTTTGGTGTGGCGAACTTGTGTGGGTGTCTGTGTTTCGGCGGATTCCAAGATGTGGGTCATAATAGCTGTGGCGGACTACCGCCGCCGCAGCGGTGTCTTGGCGGTCTTCTGCACGGCGGTAAGCGCCTTTTACCGCCAATGTTGTAATGACCCCCATAATACTTATAGCAACCACAAGACACCGGGGATGAGGCGCAGGCAGGTGCCTGCGGGGGGTTGAGGGCCTCCAACTCGCAGCAACAGTGAGGGTGGGGTCGGGGGCATGGAGGCAGTCATGAGGAGCTACGCATTGTGAGGAGTGAAACCCGACCTAAAACAGGTCAGTGGTCACTCTGTTCCCCGCTCAGGGTCTGCCATTAAGAAGGGGAGGTGGGAGGGAGGAGCAGCTGGGAGGCGGGAGGCAGGAGCGGTAGGCATATGGGGGAGCGAGGGGTGCGGAGCCACAGGGGATGCAGCAGCGGGAAAGGAGTAATCGGCAGAAGCCAAAAAAATACGCAAGGCAAGCGACAGAAGGAAAAAGCAGTAAAAGGCAGAAAAACATGGGCAGGAAGGCACATAAAGGCAAAAAAAGCACAAATACAAAAAACAATAACAGGACAGACACACAATACTTATGGCAACCACTAGACAGCAGGGATGAGGCACAGGCGGGTGCCTGCGGGTGGTGGCGGGCCTCAAACTCGCAGCATCAGCGAGGGCAGGTTCAGGGACACAGAGGAGGTCAGGAGGAGCTTCAAGGTGCGAGGAGTGAAACCAGACCTAAAAACAGGTCAGTGGCCACTCTGTGCACAGCGCAGCGGGCGCCATTAAGAAGGGAGGGGGCAGAGAGGAGCAGCGTGGAGGTGGGAGCGGTGGGCAAATGGGGGCCGGATGGGGACGGGCCGCAGGGGATGCAGCGGCAGGAAAGGAGAGAACGGCAGAAGCCAAAAAAATACACGAGGCAAGCGACAGAAGGAAAAAGGCAGAAGAACATGGGCAGAAAAACATGGGCAGGAAGGGACAGAAAGGCAAAAAAGGCACAAATACAAAAAACTATAACAGAAAAGACACACAATACTTACGACAACCACTGGACACCAGAGATGAGGCGCAGGTGGGTGCCTGCGGGTGTTGGAGGGCCTCGAACTCGCAGCAGCAGCGAGGGCGGGGTCTGGGGCACAGAGGCAGTAAGGAGGATCTGCGCAGCGTGAGGAGTGAAACCCGATCTAAAAACAGGTCAGGGGTCACTCTGTGCAACGCACAGTGGCCACCATTAAAAAGGGGAGGTGGGAGGGAGGAGCAGCTGGGAGGCAGGAGGCGGGAGTGGTGGGCAAATGGGGTCATTAGGGAGGCGGGGCCACTTGGGACGCAGCAGCGGGAAAGGAGAGAGAGGCAGAAGCCGAAAAAATACACGAAGCATGCGACAGAAGGAAAAAGGCAGTAAAAGGCAGAAAAACACAGACAGGAAGGCACAGAAAGGCAAAAAATGCACAAATACAAAAAGCAATAACAGGACAGACACACAATACTTACGGCAACCACTGGACACCAGGGATGAGGCGCAGGGGGGTGCCTGCAGGAGGTGGAGGGCCTTGAACTCGCAGCAGCAGCGAGGGCGGGGTCTGGGGCACAGAGGCAGTAAGGAGGATCTGTGCAACGTGAGGAGTGAAACCCGATCTAAAAACAGGTCAGGGGTCACTCTGTGCACCGCACAGTGGCCACCATTAAAAAGGGGAGGTGGGAGGGAGGAGCAGCTGGGAGGCAGGAGGCGGGAGCGGTGGGCAAATGGGGGCATGAGGGAGGCGGGCCACTTGGGATGCAGCAGCGGGAAAGGAGAGAGAGGCAGAAGCCGAAAAAATATACGAGGCATGCGACAGAAGGAAAAAGGCAGTAAAAGGCAGAAAAACACAGACAGGAAGGCACAGAAAGGCAAAAAATGCACAAATACAAAACACAATAACAGGACAGACACACAATACTTATGGCAACCACTAGAGAGCAGGGATGAGGCACAGACGGGTGCCTGCGGGTGGTGGCGGGCCTCAAACTCGCAGCATCAGCAAGGGCGGGTTCAGGGACACAGAGGAGGTCAGTAGGAGCTTCAAGGTGCGAGGAGTGAAGCCAGACCTAAAAACACGTCAGTGGCCACTCTGTGCACAGCGCAGCTGGCGCCATTAAGAAGGGAGGGGGCAGGGAGGAGCAGCGGGGAGGTGGGAGCGGTGGGCAAAAGGGGGCCGGATGGGGACGGGCCGCAGGGGATGCAGCGGCAGGAAAGGAGAGAACGGCAGAAGCCAAAAAAATACACGAGGCAAGCGACAGAAGGAAAAAGGCAGAAGAACATGTGCAGAAAAACATGGGCAGGAAGGGACAGAAAGGCAAAAAAGGCACAAATACAAAAAACTATAACAGGACAGACACACAATACTTACGACAACCACTGGACACCAGAGATGAGGCGCAGGGGGTGCCTGCGGGTGTTGGAGGGCCTCGAACTCGCAGCAGCAGCGAGGGCGGGGTCTGGGGCACAGAGGCAGTAAGGAGGATCTGCGCAGCGTGAGGAGTGAAACCCGATCTAAAAACAGGTCAGGGGTCACTCTGTGCAACGCACAGTGGCCACCATTAAAAAGGGGAGGTGGGAGGGAGGAGCAGCTGGGAGGCAGGAGGCGGGAGTGGTGGGCAAATGGGGTCATTAGGGAGGCGGGGCCACTTGGGACGCAGCAGCGGGAAAGGAGAGAGAGGCAGAAGCCGAAAAAATACACGAAGCATGCGACAGAAGGAAAAAGGCAGTAAAAGGCAGAAAAACACAGACAGGAAGGCACAGAAAGGCAAAAAATGCACAAATACAAAAAGCAATAACAGGACAGACACACAATACTTACGGCAACCACTGGACACCAGGGATGAGGCGCAGGGGGGTGCCTGCAGGAGGTGGAGGGCCTTGAACTAGCAGCAGCAGCGAGGGCGGGGTCTGGGGCACAGAGGCAGTAAGGAGGATCTGTGCAACGTGAGGAGTGAAACCCGATCTAAAAACAGGTCAGGGGTCACTCTGTGCACCGCACAGTGGCCACCATTAAAAAGGGGAGGTGGGAGGGAGGAGCAGCTGGGAGGCAGAAGGCGGGAGCGGTGGGCAAATGGGGGCATGAGGGAGGCGGGGCCACTTGGGATGCAGCAGCGGGAAAGGAGAGAGAGGCAGAAGCCGAAAAAATATACGAGGCATGCGACAGAAGGAAAAAGGCAGTAAAAGGCAGAAAAACACAGACAGGAAGGCACAGAAAGGCAAAAAATGCACAAATACAAAACACAATAACAGGACAGACACACAATACTTATGGCAACCACTAGAGAGCAGGGATGAGGCACAGGCGGGTGCCTGCGGGTGGTGGCGGGCCTCAAACTCGCAGCATCAGCGAGGGCGGGTTCAGGGACACAGAGGAGGTCAGGAGGAGCTTCAAGGTGCGAGGAGTGAAACCAGACCTAAAAACAGGTCAGTGGCCACTCTGTGCACAGCGCAGCTGGCGCCATTAAGAAGGGAGGGGGCAGGGAGAAGCAGCGGGGAGGTGGGAGCGGTGGGCAAATGGGGGCCGGATGGGGACGGGCCACAGGGGATGCAGCGGCAGGAAAGGAGAGAACGGCAGAAGCCAAAAAAATACACGAGGCAAGCGACAGAAGGAAAAAGGCAGAAGAACATGTGCAGAAAAACATGGGCAGGAAGGGACAGAAAGGCAAAAAAGGCACAAATACAAAAAACAATAACAGGACAGACACACAATACTTACGACAACCACTGGACACCAGAGATGAGGCACAGGCGCGTGCCTGCGGGTGTTGGAGGGCCTCGAACTCGCAGCAGCAGCGAGGGCGGGGTCTGGGGCACAGAGGCAGTAAGGAGGATCTGCGCAGCGTGAAGAGTGAAACCCGATCTAAAAACAGGTCAGGGGTCACTCTGTGCACCGCACAGTGGCCACCATTAAAAAGGGGAGGTGGGAGGGAGGAGCAGCTGGGAGACAGGAGGCGGGAGTGGTGGGCAAATGGGGGCATTAGGGAGGCGGGGCCACTTGGGACGCAGCAGCGGGAAAGGAGAGAGAGGCAGAAGCCGAAAAAAAAAATACGAGGCATGCGACAGAAGGAAAAAGGCAGTAAAAGGCAGAAAAACACAGACAGGAAGGCACAGAAAGGCAAAAAATGCAGAAATACAAAAAACAATAACAGGACAGACACACAATACTTACGGCTACCACTGGACATCAGGGATGAGGCGCAGGGGGGTGCCTGCAGGAGGTAGAGGGTCTTGAACTCGCAGCATTAGCGAGGGCGGGGTTTGGGGCACAGAGGCAGTAAGGAGGCACTGTGCAACGTGAGGAGTGAAACCCGATCTAAAAACAGGTCAGGGGTCACTCTGTGCACCGCACAGTGGCCACCATTAAAAAGGGGAGGTGGGAGGGAGGAGCAGCTGGGAGGCAGGAGGCGGGAGCGGTGGGCAAATGGGGGCATGAGGGAGGCGGGCCACTTGGGACGCAGCAGCGGGAAAGGAGAGAGAGGCAGAAGCCGAAAAAAAAAATACGAGGCATGCGACAGAAGGAAAAAGGCAGTAAAAGGCAGAAAAACACAGACAGGAAGGCACAGAAAGGCAAAAAATGCTGAAATACAAAAAACTATAACAGGACAGACACACAATACTTACGGCAACCACTAGACACCAGAGATGAGGCACAGGCGCGTGCCTGCGGGTGTTGGAGGGCCTCGAACTCGCAGCAGCAGCGAGGGCGGGGACTGGGGCACAGAGGCAGTAAAGAGGATCTGCGCAGCGTGAGGAGTGAAACCCGATCTAAAAACAGGTCAGGGGTCACTCTGTGCAACGCACAGTGGCCACCATTAAAAAGGGGAGGTGGGAGGGAGGAGCAGCTGGGAGGCAGGAGGCGGGAGTGGTGGGCAAATGGGGGCATTAGGGAGGCGGGCCACTTGGGACGCAGCAGCGGGAAAGGAGAGAGAGGCAGAAGCCGAAAAAATACACGAAGCATGCGACTGAAGGAAAAAGGCAGTAAAAGGCAGAAAAACACAGACAGGAAGGCACAGAAAGGCAAAAAATGCACAAATACAAAAAGCAATAACAGGACAGACACACAATACTTACGGCAACCACTGGACACCAGGGATGAGGCGCAGGGGGGTGCCTGCAGGAGGTGGAGGGCCTTGAACTCGCAGCAGCAGCGAGGGCGCGGTCTGGGGCACAGAGGCAGTAAGGAGGATCTGTGCAATGTGAGGAGTGAAACCCGATCTAAAAACAGGTCAGGGGTCACTCTGTGCACCGCACAGTGGCCACCATTAAAAAGGGGAGGTGGGAGGGAGGAGCAGCTGGGAGGCAGGAGGCGGGAGCGGTGGGCAAATGGGGAGTAGCCGCCAATGTTCACGAAGTGTACTTACTAATCTTCTAATAATGTGAAAATGTTGAATATATGTTTGACTAATGTAGTAATATGTCACATTAAAGGTTATGCATTGTGTCTTAGCTTTGTTAATTGTAGGCCTTAACTTAGCGAAGGTCTTGGCCTCATGTCAAATCTGTATTTCTTAACGTTTAATAATTGACTGTCCTAGAGAGTTAAACTGTGATTTCCCATTGCATTGTTTAAATGTGCTCATAACTGAAAGTTTCTCATGAGAACCAACTGCTAGAAGCTGCAACAATATTGTTACCTGACAAGCCAGATGATGAGGACATTGCAGGACAACCAATCAACGACATGTGAATGGAGTAATAGTAGAATTCATGTATTTGGAGTTTTAGTTCAGACTGAACCAACTCCACTTTTACTGTCACAGGCAAGATTCACTCCAGCAACAGGGACACATTCAGATATGACTGCGATGATGAATCAGAATATGGGAGTTACTCTCCCACAGAGTATAAGTGCCAGAACAGCCCCAGATGCTATATTGCTACCTGTTACTGTTGGTCCAGCTGTACCCCTATTTGCATGGAAGAAAACAACTGTATAATGAGGGGAGGCTATAATGAAGATGCTCATGTAGTCTTTCCTTTGGGACAGACGTTTGATGGATTAAGATCATTGTTAGACCTCAGTCCATTTGTAGCACTTCAAGAAACTGTGGCAGGATCAAACGTTAGCCAGAGTTTGAAATTGTTGACAGGGCCGACCCTGAATGCAGTTGCACGGCAGGTGCCACCAGTCCAAGCAAGTAACATTTTGCTGCAAGGACTGGCAGCTCAGCAGTTGACTGAATGGATAGACAAGCTGAATACCCCACAGAGTGCTCCTAAGGGAGAGGAGTTTTTGAATTTGCGAGGCTAAGTATGGAAGCGGGCGAACTCGTTGAGGGAACTATGGGGATGAACAGGTTAGAATCCTACACAGAGGCAGAATTGAAATATTTGTGTCCAAAGATTATGAGGGAAGTGAGCAATGTGCATCAGAGACCAGCAGACCTGGCGGGGAAGTATGGTATAGAAATAGAGAAAACAAAGCATTTAAAAAGTAGTTAAAGATTAAGGCCCTCATTACAACCCTGATGGTGGGTGATAAAATGCTGGCAATACTGCCAACAGGCTGGCGGTAAGTAACGCCAAATTATGAGCATGGCGGTGATAACTACCATAGACAGCAAATGTACCACACCAACAGCCACGGCGTAAACAACAGCCACCATGGCAGTAGCCACCAGCAGCCAGGCGGAAGACAAAGTACTGCCCACCATATTAAGACACACAAAACCTCCACCTTTCCTGGGGCAGTGCCAACGCCAACAAAAGCCTGGTGGAAACAGAGCTCAGAAGTGAAAAGACTCACCACTGGAGACACAGGGAAGAAGCACGCCGCCATGGAACCCGACCTGCATGTTTTCCCAATTATCTTCTATGTTATTCTTCACCTGGAACACCAACGCCAATGAAGACGGCGACGATAAGTACAGCTGCCTAGCACACAAGGGAGGGTGGAAGGAAAACGAAAGGGACACACACACGCACCACACACACCCGACACACACACACATCGTACACACAACCAGCTGCATATGAAAATCAATTTGTCCCAGAAAAATGGCAGAATAATGCAAGGAAACAGGAATTGAGGGAAGTGATTGTAATCAGATCAACATCAAAATTAATAGATCGATTTGTCAATGAAAAAGATATGTACACATGTACATAAAGGGATACTGCCCAGTCCAATGTACAATGGGCCCACATGTCCACAGGGCACAGTCTAAGGCCCAACTCGAGACCTGACCACATCCGGATAGTACACTGCAGGGTCATCAGTTTGCAAATAGGCAGGTACCTGATGGGGAGAGGGGGGCACCTCAGCCGGATGCGGGAACAAGCCCACTGGCTCTGGAGGGGGCAACATGCCCATTGCTTTGTCCTGGGGTTTGCAAGGCCACAATCTCTCTAGTGGGTAACTTGCCCACTGGTTCTGGAGGGGGCAACATGCCCATTGCTTAGTCCTGGGGAGTGCAAGGCCACAGTCTCCGGAGTGGGCGACCTGCCCACTGGTTCTGGAGGGGGCAGCCTGCACAGTAGCCCCTGAAGGGTGAGCTACATGGTGTCTGCTAGCGGTGATGCCTGCACTGTGGTGGTTGTTGTAGGAGGCTCCTGGGCAGTCCCTGCACTCACTGATGGTTGCATGGTGGTGGTTGTTGGAGGAGGCTCCTGAGCAGCCCCTGCACTCACTGATGGCTGCATGTTGGTGGTTGTTGGAGGAGGCTCCTGAGCAGCTCCTGCACTCACTGATGGCTGCACACCCACAGTTGGCAGTGGGGGCCCCATGACAGCTGGTGGTGGTGGCGGTGTTTGCCTGACAGCTTCGGCTGGTGTAGAGTGCCTCCTGTTCATGGGTCAGGATCCCTTACCCTTCCTGGCTGGGGTGGATCGGCTCGTCCCCTCTCAGCCTGGTGGTGCAGACTCCTTCCCCTTCTTCACAGCTGGTGCAGGCTCCTTTCCCTTCCTCACAGCTGGTGCTGGCTCCTTTTCCTTCCTCACAGCTGGTGCTGGCTCCTTCCCCATCCTCACAGCTGGTGCAGGCCCCCTCCCCTTCCTCACAGCTGATGCAGGACTCTTCCCTTTCATCCATGGTGGTGCTGGCTCCTTCCCCTTCAGTGTCGTAGGTCTGGTATCCTTACCAGCACGAGTAGGTGGTGCTACCACTGTCCTCGTGGACTGTTTGGCTGCGGTGCTGGGCTGCGTCCATGGAACCCTGCCCATCTGTGCAGGACGGTGGGAGGGGTAGGGAAGAGTCAAGGAAAAGCTTTTTAGGGACATTGGGGTGAGAGGAGGGAGGAGGAAGTGGTTGTTGGAGGTGTATGTCTGCTGGATTTGGGTGCAGGTGCATGGGCTGTATGCTGATGTGAGGTGGATGGCTGTTGGGTGTCTGAGTGCTTGTGTTTGTGTCCTTTAGGAGGGGGGACAGACAAGGTGGGAGAGGACACAGGGGACGCGTGCATGGATGTGTGGACGTGTCTGCCAGTGTGGTGTGGTGTGTGTTCTGTTTCGTGTGGTGATGCTGATAGTGGATGTAGAAGTAGTGCAGTGAGAGTGTGGATGTAACTGGGAGGTAGGTGGAGGAAGAGTAGGAGGGGGAGACAGTGGAGGTTGTGGATATTGTTGTGTCTACAACGGTATGGTGTTTGTGTGAGTGCCTGTGGGATGAAGTGTGGTGCTTGTGCTCACCTGTGCCACTCTTGTGTGTTGCCTTGTGTGCATGCTCATCTGTCTGTATGCTTGGGATAGGTTGGGGTTGAGGAGAATGGGACTGGGAAGTGGAAGTTGGAGGGGGGACGGTAGAAACAGGGACAATGGCTGACATCAGAGAGGAGACCAGAGCCTGAATCGATCTCTGTTGGGCTGCCAAACCACCATGAATGCCCTCCAGGAGTGCATTGCATTGCTGCATCTGGGATGCCAGCCCCTGGATGGCATTCACAATGGTTGACTGCCCTACAGAGATGGATCTCAAAAGGTCAATAGCCTCCTCACTCAGGGCAGCAGGGCTCACTGGGGCAGAGTCTGAGGTGCCTGAGGCGAAGGAGATGCCGACCCTCCTGGGTGAGTGGGCATAGGCAACTCGCTGAGGGGCTACTGGGAGGGCGGTGCTGGTACGGTGGGGTGGCGGCTGTACCTGCAGCTACACTGGTCACAGAGGTGTCCGCCACCACCAAGGAGCTCCCATCAGAGGAGGTATCAGAGTCTGTGTTGTCCCCTCCAGTCTCCGCTGTGGTGCTCCCCTCTCCCTCCATCCTACTTGTTCCCTCTGCGTGGTTGGACTCTGCCTCCAGGGTCCTGTGGGATGCAGCTCCCTCAGCCTCCTGGAGGCCAGGTTCAGGTGCCTCCATCTGACAGGTGGATCCCTGTGCTACTCACCGGAGAAGGTCTGCCAGATAGTAGTGGCATGCTACATGTTGCACAACTTGTTCCCTCTACTTACTGTCACCTATGGATTATCATTTTCCAGATGTTGGTGATATGACAAAAATGTTGTGATGTGATCACAACAGCCAGCAACAGGTCATTCATTCTATGCTCTCACTATGTACAGTTCATTTGCAATGGATGTAGCTGTTTCAGTCAATACAAATTTGCAATACATGAAATACTGGTAGTTGAGTTTTATCCAAGGGTATTTATTGTAGTGCTAAGAAATTGAGGCAAAAGTGCAATGGAATGGGGTGATGATGGAGGAAAGTCCAGGGTATTGTTCCAGTCTGTTTGTAGCACAGGTAAGGTGTCCAAGGGGACATAGGAAGGGGAGCAATGGCAGTTCAAGGAGGACAAGGTGACAGAGCGGGACACAAGGGGGGCAATCAGGAGAGTCTAATTTCCTGACAATGGTCTTGGCAAGTGTCTCTGGCTTCTGTCTGGGTTGCGGGGAACGTTTGTGGGGTGGTTCACCTTCTACAGGGGGAGGGGTGCTGGTGGCCTGGGGGTCCTGTGGCGGAGCCTCCTGGCCACTAGTGGAAGTGGAGGGCTGTTCAATTGACTGGCTAGTGGTAGGGGCCCACTGGTGTGCTACTGCCTCCCTCATGATGTTGGCCATGTCTGCCAGCACCCCTGCAATGGAGATCAGGGTGTTGTTAATGGCCTGGAAGTCCTCCCTGATCCCCTGATACTGTCCCTCCTGCAACCGCCTGTCCTCCTGCACGTTGTCAAGGATCTGGCATATCGTGTCCTGGGAATGTTGGTAGGCACCAAAGATCTCAGGGAATGCTTCCTGGAGTGTCGGTTCCCTGCCCCTGTCCTCCTCCTGGTGCACAGCAGTCCTCCCAGTGTCCCTGTTGTCCTGTGCCTCTGTCCCCTGAACGGTGTGCCCTGCCCACTGCCACTGACCCCATGTCCCTGATTGTCTTGTGGGTGAGGCGTGGCCTGGGGTCTCTGTACAGGTGGGCACACTGCTGATTGAGGACAGAGATGTAGGTATGCTGGGTGGGTGCTGTGGTGTTGGTTCCTGATGGGGGAGGCTCTGTGGTGGACTGTGAGTGGGCTTGGGTGACTGGTTGTCCAGTGGTCCCTGATGGGCCAGGTAGGTCCTCCAGATCCAGAAGTCCAGAGTTACTGTCATCACTGGGGGACTCTTTTGTTGGGGGACTGGATAGTGGTGGCACCTCCTCTGCGGTGACATTGCCTGGGATACCTGTGGGGATGTAAATGATGTATTATGCTTCAAGTGTATGACATTTGTACTTTCGTATCTTCCCCTCTATGGTTGGTGTTGCCCTGCCAGCTTTTGCTTGTGTATGGTGATGTATTGTGGTTATGTTCGTTTTCCTATGCTGTGCATGCTTTAGTGATGGGTGTCCATGCAGGGCTGGGAGGGCTGTCCATGCATTGGTATGACATGCAGTACTGGGCATTGTAGTTAGTCATATGTGTAGGTGCAGTGTGTGGGATGGTGTGGAGTGATGGGAGTGAGGGTGAGGGGGTGTGATGGCATATAGGTATGGGGGGTAATAAGTGTTAAATGTTGACTTACCAGTGTCCAGTCCTCCAGCTACTCCAGTGAGTCCCTCAGACTGCAGTATTGCCAAGACTTGCTCCTCCCATGCTGTGAGCTGTGGGGGAGGAGGTAGGGGTCCACCGCCAGTCCTCTGTATGGCAAGCTGGTGTCTTGCTGCTGTGGAACGTACTTTCCCCCGTAGGTCGTTCTACCTTTTCCTGATGTCGCCCCTTGTTCTTGGGTGCTGTCCCACACCATTGACCCTGTCCACGATTCTCCGCCGTAGCTCCATCTTCCTTGCTATAGATATCTGCTGTACCTGTGCTCCAAAGAGCTGTGGCTCTACCATGGCAATTTCCTCCACAATGACCCTTTACTCCTTCTCAGTGAAATGGGGGTGCTTTTGTGGTGCCATGGGTGTTTTGTGATGTGTGTTGGTGAGGGTGTGTTGAGTAATGTGGTGGGGTGTGTGATGTGGAGTGCGTGAGGGGTATATGGCTGTATGGGGTGTGTGCGTCTAGTTGTCTCTGTGCTCTTCTTCTTAGTCTCCTGGCAGTAATTGTTGTTCGTAAAGGGATGTTGGGTAATGCAGGTGTGTGTTTATAGTGCTGTGGGTGAGTGAGTGTGAGGTGTGTGTGGTTGTCAGGTGTGTATTTTTGGTATTGGCCAATGTAGTGTTGTTTTGCATGTAGGTGTCCATTCTGAGCGCGGCGGTATGTACCGCCAATGGTGTACCGCCGTTGAATATCCGCCGTGGTGATTCGTGGGTCATAATGAGAAGCGCACTGCTTTGTTGGTGTAACTGTATGGGTTTTGGGACCCCCTCTTTATCAATGACCTTTGGTCTGACGGATTTGTGTATGTGGCAGAATTCTGTCACATTGGTGTGTGAGTCATAATAGGGTGAATGGATATCCGCCACTGTGGTGGAAAGTTGGCGGCCGTCAGCGTGGCGGTAAGTGGAATTTACCACCAGTGTCAGAATGAGGGCCAACATTTTGAGGCATATGAGATCTTCCGGAATGAAGGCACACCTTAAGGAATTGCTTCAAAGTGCCCAGTCCTGGGGAGCATTAGAAAAGTGGGAAGGCAGGTGGGTGAAGAAAAGAGACACGAGAAAAAGGGATTCTGTGGAGCTAACTACAAATGTGCAGCAGGATAAAGATCGAATGAAAGTTTTACCAATGAGAGAGATTCCAGGAGGGAATGTTGTTCATGTCCCTTGGAGCAGAAGTGACATTCTATCATTTCAATGATTTTCCAAGATTGAGAGGGAAGCCAGTAGAGTGGTATCAGCAGACAGACAGGTTTGTCAAACTTGCAAAGTGCCTGTGGGAGGACTTACTAGAGATAGTGGTTCCAGTGGATTTGTGGGTTCAATGTAAGACGAGTGTAGATTGGCCAACAAGCGAACCAGAGGGAGACAAGAATATCGGTGCACCATCTCCTGAGGTAATGAAATATTACTATAGGGTGAGAATTTCACCTGAGAATATTGATTGGCAGAGGATTGACAGGACAGTTCAGGAAGCAAAGGAGTCGATTCATGCGTATTATGAGAGATTGTTGCAGTCGTTTAATCATTACAGTGGTACCGAGACAATTGAGGTGAGAGACATGATTCATTTTGCGTTCAGATTTGTGGAAGGGCTGAGACCTGAAACTGGCCAGATGATTAAGAATCATTTGATTTGCTGGCAAGCAAAGCCAATTGATGAGGTGTTGCAGGATTCACAATACTGTAGTGATGAGAATGAGTTGAAGCAGAAAAAGTTGAAAAAGAAGGCAAAGGTAATGCAGATTAAAGCAGCTCAAACAGGAATGCAACGGAATTTTTCACAGCAGTTACCACAGCAGTAGCAGGGAAACATGGTGTTTCAGCCCCAGATGAGAGGTAGAGGATGTGGAGGAAATATGACTTGTGGTCCAGACTTATGTACTGTAGGGGTTCAACATGATGTGCAGGGAATGAAGAAGTTATTGCCAAGTCACGTTTTCAGAGCCGTTGGACATTGGAAACGTGAGTGTCCAATGATGGTGCAGGAAGGTGTCGTTCAGCAGAGTAATGACATCAATTTATTCCAGAACATGAGAGGTCAGAGAGTGAGAGGTCCTAATCCAAATTTTCAAAATAATGTGAATCAAGTGAAGAATTTTCAGTCCATGCAGCAGGTGCCAATGCCACATGAGCAAATAACACAGTTGCAGCCAATGCAACAGCAGGTTCCCATGGTACCTAGACAGCAAATTCAAATAACTCAAGACCCAATGGAACAGCAACAGATGATGCTTTCTCAACAGGTCACAGGTCAGAGGCTTAACCAAAGTAATAACACAGTGCACCAATTCCTGTTACACAGTGTGAATGGAATAAATGATGATTGGATGAGTGACAGTTCTGATGAGGAGCCATCTGTGCTTGCAACGTCCTTAGAAGTAGATCAGAGAGGTCCCTATGTAAAGGGAAAGGTTATGGATCACGGAGCTTCATTCTTGGTTGACACAGGAGCTTCATGCTCTACAGTGAGAAGTTCGAAATTTGCCCTTTTCAGGTAGAACAGTTCAGATTGTAGGAGTAGTGAATCAATATTTGACCAACACGATTACAGAGCCGATTGAGGTTAAAATTTTCAAATTTCAGGGATTGCACAAATTTGTAGTCTGCGATTCAACTCCGGTATCCCTACTGGGAAGAGACTTGGGGGGTCATTCTGACCCCGGCGGTCTCAGACCGCCGGGGCCAGGGTCGGCGGGAGCACCGCCGACAGACCGGCGGTGCCCCGCAGGGCATTCTGACCGCGGCGCTTTGGCCGCGGTCAGTGCAGGAAAACCGGCGGTCTCCCGCCGGTTTTCCGCTGCCCGTCAGAATCCTCCAAGGCGGCGCAGCATGCTGCGCCGCCTTGGGGATTCTGACACCCCCTACCGCCATCCTGTTCCTGGCGGTTCGCCCGCCAGGAACAGGATGGCGGTAGGGGGTGTCGCGGGGCCTCTGGGGGCCCCTGCAGTGCCCATGCCAATGGCATGGGCACTGCAGGGGCCCCCGTAAGAGGGCCCCGCTTGTATTTCACTGTCTGCATAGCAGACAGTGAAATACGCGACGGGTGCAGTAGCACCCGTCGCACCTTCCCACTCCGCCGGCTCGATTACGAGCCGGCTTCATGGTGGGAAGGTCGTTTTCCCCTGGGCTGGCGGGCGGCCTTTTGGAGGCCGCCCGCCAGCCCAGGGGAAAACTCAAAATACCCGCCGCGGTCTTCCGACCGCGGTACGGTATTTTGGCGGCTCCCGCCGGGCGCGGTCAGAATGACCCCCTTGCTGTGTAAAACAAAATGTTCAATTACCTGTTCAAATGATGGAATTGAGATTCAGACAAATAGTGATGATGAAGATGACCACGCTGTAGAGATAGAAGGGGAAACTATATATGGGGAGTACCCTCTGATTTAATTTTTCTCGATGTTCAAAGTGAAATAACTTCATCCTGATTTGAAGGGAATGGTTAAGGAGAAATCATGGGATTTGACAGGAAAAGAAGTAGGTCTGATAAAGGGAGTTGAGCCAGTTAGAGTTACTATAAAGCTGAATGCAGTTTTTCCTTAACTTCCGCAGTACCACATGCTGCAAGATGTCCTTATGAAGGTTGCCCAGATAGTTGCAGACTTTGTAAAGCAAGGGGTTTTGAAGGAGGTATTGAGCAGTCCATGTAATTCACCGATAATGGGTTTGCAAAAGCCCTGTGGGAAAGTTCAAATTGTCCAGGACTTGAGACAAATAAATGAGTTTGTGGTTAAATGTTGTCCCGTGGTGCCAAATCCAGCTGTGATAATGTTTCAGATTCCGTGTGATGCTAAGTTGTTCACTCTCACTGATTTGTCGTAAGCCTTCTTTTCTGTGCTTCTTCATGAGGATAGTCAATTTCTCTTTAGTTTCAAATTTCTGGATCAAGTTTACTGCTGGTGCAGAGTTCCTCAAGGGTTTTCAGAGTCACCTTCCATATTTAATCAGATCTTGAAGAAGAATTTGGAGTCATTGGAATTGCCTTTCCAATCACCCTTGGTGCAGTACATTGATGACTTGCTGATTGCGTCCAAAACAAGGGATGAGTGCAAGTATCATACGATTGTCTTATTGAACTATTTGGTAAAGAATGGTCACAAAGGCCCATATTTATACTTTTTTGCATTTGTGCAGCTTTTTGACACGAAAGCGGTGCAAACTTACAAAATACCTTTGTATTTTGTAAGCTTGCGCCGTTTTTGCATTAAAAAAATATGCAAATGCGGTGCTAAAAAAGTATAAATATGGGCCAAAGTGTCTCAGCTTAAATTGCAGTACTGTCAAAAAGTTGTGAAATACTTGGGTCACCAAATTGAGAAGGGATCAAGAAAGATATCCAGAGAAAGGAATACAGCAACATTGCAGATAAATCCCCTAACACACAGAGAGATGTCAGGATGTTTTTAGGGATGGTAGGCTATTGTCGCCAATGGATTCCAAACTTTTCAGTAATTTCAACACTATTGCAGAAGCTGACTCATAAGGAAGTCACTGACCCTATAGTGTTAGACCAGGCTAGAATGAAAGCGTTCACTGAATTGAAAGAGAGTCTCTGCACAGCTCCAGTGTTGCGTATGCCTGATTACACAAAACATTTCACATTGTTTTGTCATGAGCCTGATGCATGTTTTTTGTCTGTCTTGACACAGGTCCATGGAGGTGTAAACCGCCCAGTAGCATATTTTTCAGCTACTTTGGACCCAGTTGCCTCAGCCTTACCAGGTTGTTTGCGTGCAGTTGAAGCAGTTGGTCAAAGCCTAACCTAGTACTAAGGCATTGTGATGGGACATCCCCTGACTGTAATGGCCCCTCAATCTACTGAGATTCTATTTACAAGGACGAAAACCCAATATTTGACTGGTGCGAGGTTGACCAGATATGAAACGAATATTCTAGGGTCACCAAATGTGTCATTGAAAAGATGTACAGTGCTGAACCTGCAACCTTACTCCCAAATGAAAATATTGAAATTGAAAAGATGGAAGATGTTGAGCATGATTGTCTTGAAGTAACTAATTTGTGCACAAAACAGAGACCTGATATTAAAGATACCCGATTGGAAGAAAAAGACCAAATTATCTTTGTTCATGGTTCTTGTCTGAGAGACAATGCAAGGACACTGAGAGCAGGTTACGCTGTGTGCACAATTACTCGTATTTTGGAAACTTCTTGGCTTTGAGGAGTGCATTCTGCCCAAGTAGCGAAACTGGTACCCCTTCTAGAGCATGCCATGTTTCTGCTCAGCTGAAAGTTACAATCTATATGGATAGCCAGTATGGACTTGGAATAGTCCATGATTTTGGCCAGTTATGGTTACAGAGAGCTTTCATGACCTCTTCTAGTTTACCAGTGAGAAATGAAGAAAGGATTAAAGAACAGTTACATGCTATTCAAATGCCTGAAACGATTGTCGTGGTGAAATGCAGTGCACATCTGAAGTCGCAATCATTGTATCATTGGGAACTGGATATGCGGATCAGGTCGCAAGGTTTTGCACATTGAACTGAATATCACTCAAAGACAAGTGGGAACTTTTATCTGAAGAAGATGAAACCTGTCCAAGCAATGCATTGAAAGTAATTGACACCTTGGAGGAATTGAAAATGTTGCAAAATAATGCCGACAGGTAGGAAAAATGTTCAAGAGCGAAATGAAATGCGTGCAAAGACAAGATGAATTGTGGGTTTCAGAAGACGGCCAGTTGGTTTTGAGAAACAGTCTGATATCTCAAATGGCTAGGTACTATGATGGTCAAGCACATATTGGGAGGGATGCAATGATTCGGTTGTTCAAACATGATTGGTTTAACCCACGGTTTAGACAGGTTGCTGAAGCAGTTTGCCGTTGTTGTGTCATTTGCCAACAGTTGGACCAGGGGAATGGGGCAGTGGTTAATTTGAGCCACATTGGAATAGCGGGAGGTCCATTCAGCAGAATGCAGATGGATTTTATTGAGATGCCTGTGTGTGAAGGTTTGAGATATGTATTGGTGATTTTTTGCATTTTTAGACACTGGATTGAAGCTTACCCTACACAAAGAAATGATAGTCTCACAGTAGCGAAACTACTGCTTACCACATTTCAGGTTTGCGATCTCTTTAGAATCAGATAGGGGAAGTCACTTCAACAATGAAGTAATTCAATTATTGTGTGCAGCATTGAACATTGATCAGAAGTTGCAATGTAGTTACCGCTCTGAAGCATCAGGACTAGTGGAACAGATGAATGGTACCTTGAAGTCAAGAGTTGCAAAGATGTGTGCGTCCACAAATTTGAAATGGCCTGATGCATTGCCTTTAGTTTTGATGTCAATGAGAAACACACCTGACAGGAAGACAGGATTGTCGCCGCATGAGATCCTTATGGGCCGAGCCATGAGGTTGCCAGAGGTGCCTGCAAATCCACTTGTCAACATTACAGATGATATGGGGTTGGACTACTGCAAAGGTCTGGCTGATGTGGTTTGCTCTTTCTCTCAGCAGGTGGAAGCCACCACACTGCCACTGATCCATGACCCAGGGCACAACCTGAGAGCTGGAGACTGGGTTGTGGTACGGAAGCACGTGAGGAAAACGTGTTTGGAGACTCATTGAAAAGGTCCTTTCCAGGTAGTTCTGACAACTACCACAGCTGTGAAGTGTGCTGGAATTCCAAACTGTATTCATGCGAGTCACACGAAGAAAGTGACATGTACACTGGATCATGAGGAAGAAGAGTTGTTGAGAGTACCAACAACAGTGAAGCAAGTCTCAGGGCCAGAACGAGAACAAAGGGGAACTGAGACTGGATATGAGCCTGTTGAGGACGGTTCAGTCACTCCTGTGAGAGATGAAAGAGAAGGCCTCCAGGAGGCTGACGGAGAGCCTATCTCAATTGAGGCAGCAGGAGAGCCTAGTCAGAGGAGGGCTTTCCTAGAAGCAGACGATCTTGAGAGAAAAACAGAGCAATTGCCAGACCCAGAGGAGAAAGGAGTTGAGGTGGATCAAGGCCATGGTGATCTGACTCATCCCGAACCGATTGCAGGCCCGTCAAGAGAAAACACCACAGAACAAGGAGAAATTTTTAGTTCGAATCTGAAGAGAACACTGACAAAAAGTCCACTGAAAGGAGGTAAGTGGCCGGAGTCGCAAGTAGAAAGAGAAAAGGTAGTGGTTGTTGAGGCAACAATCGAGGAAGAACTAGATACAACAAGGATAGAAGCTCTAAGTGAAGAAGAATTGAATGGTGATCAAAAGTTGAAAAGAAAGAGAATAGCATGTTGGAGATACGCATGTCCTGAATAGGCGTATGCAACTACAAGTGAGTGGAAGCAAGAGTTTTTGTTTTTTTGTTTTGATAGAGACATTCTGGGTCAATATTTTGGCACTTGAAGGAAGCTGATGAGCTGAACTGTTGAAACAATCTGAGAGAAAATTTTGGAGAAAAGAAACTGTTTAAAGTAATCGAAAGAGACATTGATATCCTGATTTGACTTTTGAAACCTGATTTTTAGAAGCTGCTTACCAATTTTGACAAGGATCCTGGAAGTGAGACTGGAAGCTGTAAATAACTGCTGAAAGAAGGGTTGTCTTGTTTTGATTTTTGTTGTAGTTTTTAAATTTTTTCTTCTGCTTTCTGATTCTTGACAGATCATGAGTAACATTAGCCAGCAGGGTAGGAATACTAGGCGCTGTAAATATATGACTATTGGTTTGGAGATTATGTGTGGGATATTGTTTGTGGTGTTAATTGTGGTAATGTCTGTTCTTGATAAGAGTGAAGCCAACCATACTTCTACTTGTGATGCAACTACTGCACTAACGGAAATAGAGAAGTTTCAGTTAGCTGAGAAGTATTTGTGTGGGGATATTAATGTGCAAGGAGAACTTTCTTCTAATGTATTCTATTGCTTGCTGAGTGAGTATGTTGAGACAATGGTTGCGTAGAATTGTTATGTGTGTACGCAGATTCCTTAGTCAGTTGAGGAAGGAGTTACATACCATAGCTTGCCTTTAACATATCGAATAAGTTGTAGTCTGCTACTGACAACATTTTATATTCAGGAGTACATGCAGTACTTTTATTCAAACTATGATATGGCGTTTTCATTTGTCCCTGTAATTAGGTATTTGGAGTAGAGTAGCTAGGGATAATGACATAGTAATAGTTAGAGGTTTCTTTGAACCAACATTGATGTTTGGCACAGCTTATGCACACAGGAATAATCTGACATGCTTGCCTACACCTTTAGACAAAAAGCTTCTTAGATCAGCTTCTTGACCTCAGGGTAGGTCGCCTCCCTGTCCCCGCAGCGCCACCAGCTCTTGTGTGTTGCCTTCTCCTCCTTCTGCTTGCTGATCCGCCTGTTACCCCCTCTGCCTTCTGTATCCTGTGTGCTTGTGATCCCCTGTTTGCATTCTGTACCCCAGTGTGATCGCGCCCCCCCTTTTGCTTCCTGTATCCTTCCGTGCTTGTGCTCCCCTCTCCCCCCTTTTTGCATTTTGTATCCTCGTATGATTGCGCCCCCCCCGTTTATTGCCTTCTGTACCCCTGTAACACTGTGCCTTCTGTCCCACTCGCCGGTTTTCCCCCCCCCCTCGCCGTCCGTTTTTCCTGCTTTTTTGAGGCCGCCTCGTCCTTTAGGCCTCCTGCACCGCTTTTTTCCGCCTTCGCCTTTTGCCGCTTTTCCCGCCTACCCGGCCTCCTCCCGCCTCCCAGCTCACCCCGCCCCCCCGGCTACCCCCTTAAATGGCGGCCGCTGCGAGGCAGTGGTGGCGACCCTTGACCTCAGGGTAGGTCGCCCCCCTGTCCCCGCAGCGCCACCAGCTCTTGTGTGTTGCCTTCTCCTCCTTCTGCTTGCTGATCCGCCTGTTACCCCCTCTGCCTTCTGTATCCTGTGTGCTTGTGATCCCCTGTTTGCATTCTGTACCCCAGTGTGATCGCGCCCCCCCTTTTGCTTCCTGTATCCTTGCGTGCTTGTGCTCCCCTCTCCCCCTTTTTGCATTTTGTATCCTCGTATGATTGCGCCCCCCCCGTTTTTTGCCTTCTGTACCCCTGTAAGACTGTGCCTTCTGTCCCACTCGCCGTTTTTCCCCCCCCTCGCCATCCGTTTTTCCCGCTTTTTTGAGGCCGCCTCGTCCTTTAGGCCTCTCTGCGCCGCTTTTTTCCGCCTTCGCCTTTTGCCGCTTTTCCCGCCTACCCGCCCTCCTCCCGCCTCCCAGCTCACCCCGCCCCCCCGGCTATCCCCTTAAATGGCGGCCGCTGCGAGGCCGCGCAGCGGACGCGGGCAGCGGGCGCGCCGCTGGCGCGCCGAAGGCAAGCCCGTCTGCGCCCGTCCGTGCCTGGACCTCGCCCAGCGCCCGAACCCCTGGTCCCCGCCCCCCCGCCTGATCTACGACTCCGCCATCCTCACCAGCCTCAACCCCGGCCGCACGCCTGGCTGCTACCGCACCACCCCGAAACGGACCCACGGATCCTTCACCTGCAACAACTGCCACTACTCCTGCCATCGGACCCACTCCGCTCCCGCCGAGAACAACGCCCCCGGAAACAACCTCCACTGCATCCTGATCAACACCCGATCCGTCCACAGGCACGCCATCGAACTGTGGAACCTCATCAACTCTACGAACCCGGACATCGCCTTCCTCACCGAGACCTGGATGAAACCCACCTCGGCACCCGACATCGCCATAGCCATCCCCGACGGCTATAAAATCATCCGGAGAGACCGCACCAACCGCATCGGAGGAGGCATCGCCATCGCGCACAAAAACTCCATCCGAGTCACAACCGACACTGACAACTCATTCCCCGACGCCGAACATCTCCACTTCACGATCCACAGCGACCCCAAGACCACCCTCAGAGGCACCCTCATGTACAGACCACCAGGACCTCGCTCCAAGTTCACCGAAGACATCGCAGACTTCGTCAACCCTCACGCACTCTCCTCCACCGACTACATCCTCCTAGGAGACCTCAACTTTCACCTAGAGAACCCCACCGACAACAACACCACCGCCCTCCTGGACAACCTCGCCAACCTGGGACTGAATCAGCTTGTCAACACCCCCACCCACTACGCCGGACATACGCTCGACCCCATCTTCTCCTCCAGCAGACACGTCACCTTCAACCACACCACCGAACTCACCTGGTCGGACCACAGCTGCGTCCACTTCAGCTTCAAGAAGACCACCGTGCATCACCACACTCAGCAACCACCAAGAAGACACTGGAACCGTATCACCACGGAACAGATCGCAGCAACCCTCTCCCAGAACCAACCCACCGGCACCACCGACCCAAACGAAGCCGCCAACAACCTCACCAACTGGCTCTCCGACTGTGCAAACCTCCTGGCCCCCCTGAAGACTCAAGCCAGCACCAACAACCACAAGAAAAACTCATGGTTCACCCCCGACCTCAAAGACTCCAAGAAAGAATGCCGCACCCGAGAGAAGACGTGGCGCCTCAACCAGACCGAAGAGAACCTCTCAGCTCTCAAGGACGCCACCCGCCAACATCACCAACACCTCCGCGCCGCACGAAAAACCGCCTACCGGAATAGACTGGACAACAACGCCCACAACAGCAAGGAACTTTTTGGCATCATCAAAGAGCTCTCCAACCCGGACGCAGAAAACAACTCCATCCCTCCATCACAGGACCTCTGCGACTCCCTCGCGACCTTCTTCCACCAGAAAATCACCAACATTTACAACAGCTTCCCGACCGCCGACGCGAACCCCCCCCAGAACCCGCCAACGAGATCACCACCATCCTCAACTGGAGCCCAACCACCACCGAGGAGACCACCCGCGCCATGAATTCGATCCACTCCGGCTCCCCATCGGATCCCTGCCCGCACCACATCTACAACAGGGCCGACGACATCATAGCACCACACCTTCGAGACGTCATCAACGCCTCCCTCACCACCGCCACCTTCCCGGAGAGCTGGAAGCACGCAGAGCTCAACGCCCTCCTGAAGAAGCCCACAGCAGACCCCACCGATCTCAAAAACTTCAGACCCATCTCTCTCCTGCCGTTCCCCGCCAAAGTGATTGAGAAAATTGTCAACTCGCAACTCACCATCGCCCTGGAAACTCATGACTCCCTCGACCCCACACAGTTCGGTTTCAGAGCCAACCACAGCACCGAAACCGCCCTCATCGCAGCCACGGATGACATCAGAGCCCTGACCGACAAGGGTGAGACCGTGGCCCTCATACTACTGGACCTCTCTGCAGCCTTCGACACAGTCTGCCACCGCACCCTGATACGACGCCTCAGCAACTCCGGCATCAGAGGCAAGGCCCTCGAATGGATCATCTCCTTCCTCTCCGGCAGGACCCAGAGAGTCCGCCTCCCCCCCTTCAGATCGACAGCCACGGAAATCATCTGCGGCGTACCCCAAGGATCTTCCCTCAGCCCCACTCTCTTCAACGTCTACATGACCCCCCTGGCAAACATCACACGCAACCACGGACTCAACCTAATATCATACGCCAACGACACCCAGCTCATCCTTTCCCTCACTAACAATCCCACCGCAGCCCGAACCAAACTTCACGAAGGAATGAAGGAAGTGGCGAACTGGATGACAGACATCCGTCTGAAACTGAACGCAGACAAGACGGAAGTCCTCATCCTCGGCCCCACTCCCACCGCATGGGACGACTCCTGGTGGCCCCCTGCCCTAGGCAGCACTCCCCAACCCACCGACCACGCAAGCAACCTCGGCTTCATCTTGGACTCATCACTCTCCATGACCAGGCAGGTGAACGCGGTGACCTCGGCATGCTTCAACACCCTCCGCATGCTCCGCAAGATCTTCCGCTGGATCCCCACCGACACCAGGAAGACCGTCACCCACGCCCTCGTAGCCAGTCGCCTGGACTACGGGAACACCCTGTACGCCGGCATCACCAACAAACTGATGAGAAAACTCCAACGAATCCAGAACGCCGCCGCGAGACTCATCCTGGACATCCCTCGCCACCACCACGTCTCTGGACACCTGAGAAAACTCCACTGGCTCCCCATCAACAAGAGGATTACCTTCCGACTCCTGACCCACGCACACAAAGCCCTCCACAACCTCGGACCCAAACTGATCAACAGCCGCGTCTCCTTCTACACCCCCCCGCGCACTCTACGTTCCGCCGGTCAGGCCCTGGCAGCTGTACCCCGCATCCGCAAAGCCACCGCCGGAGGAAGATCCTTCTCCTTCTTGGCAGCGAAGACCTGGAACTCGCTGCCCAGCCACCTTCGCGCCATACCTGACCACCTCTCCTTCAGAAGGCAGCTCAAGACCTGGCTCTTCGAGCACTGACCCCCCCCCCAGCGCCTTGAGACCCTTTATGGGTGAGTAGCGCGCTTTATAAATTCGAATGATTGATTGATTGATTGATCACGCAGATGACAGGAGAAAGGCACTGAAGGAGAAGTTAGAAAAAGGCTTAGGGAAAAGGACTTACTGGAATGATTATGCTTATAGTGCAATTAAAACATAATGGAAATTAGCTTTAGATGCGCAACACGTAGGGAAACGTTGTATATACAGGCCTAAATCATGCACAGACACTGTATTTGTGGGAACACGTGAATGTAAGCATGTGGTTTTGTTTCAGAGTAAATGGACATTCATGGTGAATGGACAGGATCCAGCGATTCCCGAAATGTATTACATCTGTAGTCTTAATGCTTATTACCGTCTTCCAAGGGGATGGTATGGGACATGTTATTTGGGGATAGTTTTCCCAAAGATTTATCAAATGGATGATTTGAAGAAGTTTTCGAAAGTGACTGAATTACATCATATGAGACAGAGGAAGGCATCCTCTTCTGGTACAGTGGGAAATATATTAGGAGCAATGATTCCTTCAGTGGGAGTCATTCTGAATTAGATAAAGATTCAAAAGTTTTCTACTATTGTGGATTACATATTGACAGATTTTTCAAGGGCCATACTGATAGATACTGAGTCAGCTGCTGATAAAGCTATGACTCTTCAGAATTGTCTTGCTTTAGACATTCTTTTAGCGAAGGATGGTGCAATCTGTAGAATGATTAATTCTAGGTATTGTTGTTCATATATTCCTGATAATAGTAAAGATATTAGAGGTTAAATTGCTAATCTGACTAATGAAAGTGCTGATTTGAAAGAATTGAAAGAGCCAGGTGTTTGGGAAAAATTGGCAAAGGTTTTGCTTCAGTGGGAAATTGGCTCAGCAACATTTGGAATCGGATTCTATTGAAGATTTTGTAAGGGATATTAATTATTGTGGTTTGTCTAATTGGAATATAGGGATTGAGTAAATTATGCAAAAGGATTAAATTGAAGAGGTCAAAGAATAATCAGAGGAGGGAAGAAAAGAAAAGGGAAACATTGTCTAGGGAAAACTCAAAAGGGGAACAAAAGTATGAAGGGATTGAATTGACAGAATTTTAGCTGATGTAAAACGTTGTGGTTGGAATTAGTATGATGACACATTTAGTCATCAGAGGAGGGATTGCTAGCACAGGTGTATTACTAAAAATTATTAATGAGTGCTCATGTATTCTGAATAATGGGTTTGTGTAGAAAATAATATCGTAGAAACATAATGCACGCTTTTGAAAATGTGATTATGATCAGTGTCCGCCAATGTTCACAAAGTGTACTTATTAATCTTCTAATACTGTGAAAATGTTGAATATATGTTTGACTAATGTAGTAATATGTCACATTAAAGGTTATGCATTATGTCTTTGCTTTGTTAATCGTAGGCCTTAACTGAGCAAAGGCCTTGGCCTGCTTGCCAGGCCTCATGTCAAAGCTGTATTTCTTAACGTTTAATAAGTGGCTGTCCTAGAGAGGTAAACTGTCATTTTCCATTGCATTGTTTAAACGTGCTCATAACTGAAAATTTTGCATGATAACCGACTGCTAGAAGATGCTGTTCTTGCTAATGTATCATTTTGTGTGTAATGTGTGTGAGACTGACTTTCACAGGAGGAGAACAATGGAGATACTGACTGGAGTAGAAACTGCAACAATATTGTTACCTGACAAGACTGATAATGAGGACATTGTAGGACATCCAATCAACGGCATGTAAACAGCGTAATAATAGAATTCATAGATTTGAAGTTTTTGTTTTATTGGACAAAGTGTGAACATGCAATTAATTGACCAATAGGGATTCGGGAAATAGTTTTACTGGTTTTCATTTAACAACACTGCACTGAGAAGAAAGCAGCATTTGACCCTTTAGCATTCTGCATTTTGCATTTTGCGCTGTAAGCATTTGCATACCATCTTTGCCCATTTTTCTTGCTGGCCGAAAGGTCAATATTTCTTGTGTGTCTGGACAAGAGATGTGCTTAGCTTTAATGCTTAAAGACTTTGGGTTTTCTGATCTTTGATGCTGAATCCTGATGCCTTGCTGATCGACTAATGTCCTGAGGACGAAGACTGACTCGGCTTGCTGATCCACACTGAGGATAGGTATTGTGAATTAGAATATTGATTATCATGCACATTTGGTTTTCCTTTCTGGGTACCAACTGCTCTGTTTTAATAGAGCCACAGTTAGTTGTTTTTCCTAATTTGTGTTTCTAAATTGTTTTGCATGAAGCCCAACATGCTGATGCTAATCTGGTGTTAGTTAAGAATTTTCACTAATGAAATTGTGCTAATAGGGAATAATTCTTGATGAATTTCTCTGCTGAACTCAAATGTATTTAATCACTTTGTCGCAGTTGATTTTGTTATTAATTTGCACCTTCACCTTAGAATGTGTTGTAGTTCAACCTTTGATTAGATTACGTTTCTTCCACCGCTTTGGACAGCCAGTATTGTTTATGTATGTGTTTCATTTGATTTTGAGATTAATCTACATGACCTTACCATTGCTAATATAGGGAAATAAATATTCTAACTTTTACTAAAAGGTGTGGTTATTCATGACTGAAAGGTCATGGTGTTTGACAATTACTGACTCTATTGATTATTGATGTTATTGATGTATTGCTGATTATTGGTATTGATTATTGATTATTGATTTGCATGTAGTCGAGCTATGGTAAGAACATCTTAATTACGAGTCAAAAGGTTCATCAACCTATTTGCGTCCTCTTTTAAGATGACTTATTAAGGTGAGACGCACTAACAAACTTGAAATGTACCTCTCACAGTTTGGTACACATTGTTGATCTTGTTAGCTTAACGGAGGTGAGATCAAATTTCAAAATTCGAATTTAGAGAATAATTTTGATTTCTGGACTTGATGAATTTATTCTGTATTCCTGCAATTCTGAATAATTTTCATATTCTCACACTCATACCAGGTGTCAGTCTGATGTTTTAGTTTTGTAATGGAGGTTAAGCGGTGGAATATAACACCAGCTTTTGTCTAGTGGCAAAGTCAAATTCAAGTGAGTCAAAACTCTATTGAAGCCATTTGACCTTTGTAACGAGGTACCTATTTGGGATGTGAAAAGTTTTCTTTTCAATGCCACTATTTTATAAAGACTCTGGGGGTCATTACGACCTCGGCGGTCTTGTAAAAAGACCGCCGAGGCCGCGGGAGACAGAATACTGCCATTGCCGGTGGTATTCCTGGCTCCCTATTATGACATTTCCGCTGGGCCAGCGGAAATGTCACATCAACATTGCTGCCGGCTCGTGATAGAGCCAGCGGCAATGCTGATGTGCAGCGGGTGCAGTAGCACCCGTCGTGCATTTCACTGCCCGAAATTCGGGCAGTGAAATGTGCGACGGGGCTATGCCTGGTGGCCCCTGCACTGCCCATGCCAAGTGGGCAGTGCAGGGGCCCCCAGTGGCACCCCAAGTCCCCTTACCGCCAGCCTTTCAATGGCAGTGTGTACCGCCACGGGCAGGCTGGCGGTCGGGGACTCATAATCCCCATGGCAGCGGTGCTTGCACCGCTGCCATGGGGATTATGATCGCCAGGCGGAATCCTGGCGGCATATTGGAGGGGCTGGCGGTATGGGCGTGGCAATTCCGCCACGGTCATAATTGCTGGCGGTACACCGCCAGCCTGTTGGCGGTGTTACCGCCACCTTATCGCCGGCCGCCAGGGTCGTAATGACCCCCTCTGTAAAGTTTGCGAATTTGAAAATTCAAAGTTTTCTATCTTTTTTCATCTTCATCCAGGCAAGTTTTTTTGTGCCTATGAGTTCATTTTAACTGTGTAGGGAGGTACTGCATGCCCTTTTTGAACCGATCTCAGCTGAAAAATGCACCCAAAGTTTCCATTACAAAACCTACTCAATGTACTATTACAAATATTTCCAGATTTTATTGTTAAATATGTGAGATATAAAGTGTTGGAAAAGCCACAGCTTTAAGGCACAACAACGAGTCAGTGCAGCATACAAAACATATTTATTAATACCATAGCAGCAACAAATAAATAATGTCTTTATGTTTCCCAGTACCATTCTAGGTTTCGAGACATTATAACTGCAAGAAATCGGTTTACTGTTCTTTTGTTTGACCTACACCATGTACACTTGACACAGGGGATTAATTAACTATCCCATACGTGTCGTATCTTCTTTTCACCTTGCCATGGATACCTGAACACGTTCACATACATGTAATTTTACTTCTAATCACTGGATTTTTCTATTATTGCTGACAAATTCTCCTACTTTTGAATTGAAAGAAGGCTCAATAGGAGCTCCTTTTCGATTGCACGTCATTTTGACAAGCATAATGACTGTTCTGAATGAAGCCAATGAGGAAGCATCGGTGACTGAGAATTTGCACATTGTTATAAAACGATATCCTGAATGGACGTGGAAACTTCTTTAAAATAATACAGCTTCACTTTAAGATGTCTATGGGCCTGAATACAACTTTGGCTGAGGGTGTTAATCCGTCCCAAATGTGACGGATATACCGCCCGCTGTATTACGAGTCCATTATATCCTATGGAACTCGTAATACGGTGGGCGGAATATCCGTCACATTTGGGACGGATTACCACCCTCCGCCAAAGTTGTAATCAGGCCCTATGTGTTTAACCTGAACAAAAGCTGCAGACCAGCATGTGTTTTTTCTCTCCCCCTTATTCCCATCTCTCCCTTGGACCTTTCTTCACTAGTGATCTTCTATTCTGCAGGACTAGTGGAGAGATTGGATATACCTCTACCTTACAGAGAGCCCTTTGCAACACACTGGGATTCTTGGTCTTGTCTTTGAAGACTTCCTCTACCAGTTCTCAGTGACATATTTTATATGCTTCAAAGTTGTAAACACTTCGTGCTGTTTCTCCAAAGAAGGTTTGTCTAATTAAAAAGGTACTGTGATCAGCCTTCTCTATTCCTTCACTTTTCCTAAAAGGTTTGGCTCATCTGATCAGCCTCTTGTAAGCATCCATGTAGGCCACGTTTCCAGCCCCACTTCAGTGTTGAGCAATTCAGTGCTGTATGTGAAATTATCTTGGCTGGGGCATCTGCTATTCAGATTACATTTTGCGAATAAGAAACCTCTCTCCAATCTGTTCTGGTCATTTTTGTTAGTGTATGTGAATAGTGTAAGTAGTGTTAGAGTTATAATTTTTTACACACTTAGCAGCATGGCTTGTGCATTTTAGGGGCTTGGCCAGCGTGCATATCATTGATTGCACTTGAGAGATGACCCCACCCATAAAGGATCTGGAACAGGGAGAAGGGTGTATATAATACGAGCTTGCCCACTTAATAGGCTGCGTGCGTCGAAGTATTACTTTATTGTTGTTTACATTTTGAATTGAATAAAAGAAGTATCACAAATCACATAAACAAATATAAATGTAATATTCAACTACTTTCCTTCTAAGAATTTTAAAATGGTATAATTACATAAAATATGCATACAAAGCAAGAAGAAAAATTAGCAAGTCTTAATATAAACCATATGTAAGAAATCGGATTGTTGATTGACTGGGCTGTGAGTCGTATTAAAGAAGCAACCGCAATCCTTGTCAAGGTGAGGCACAATCCAACCATAAATTAAGCTGTGCTCAACCCTCTGGTAGTTTAGCACAGAGCAGGCAGGCTTAACTTAAAGCAATGTGTAATGTGTTTGTGCAACACTTCAAACAGTAATAAAAGTAATACAGCACACAAAAATGATCCCACACCAGATGACAAACAGAGTAATTTTTAATGAATAAAACAAGACCAAAACATCTCAAATACAATCAGTACAATCAGAGATATGCAATTTTACAGATTATAGTGATAATAGTGACAAAAAAACACAAAGCACCAACTGTGAATATCTGGTTGCGCCGGACCAGGACAAAGTCACAGGCCTAGGCTAACCGTGATGGAGCAGCTGTAGGGACGTAGTTAGGCCCGCTAAACAAAGTACTTTAAATCCTGGTTTGCATTCTGAGGCTCCACGTTGAAGGTGTGGTGCACAGCCGAAGCGATGCATCAGTTCTGAGATGCAGCAGGCCAACGATGTGAGGTCCTGTACCAACGTTGAGGATCCATTCAACAAGGGGATGTGAAGTCTGGTGTTGAGAATGCATTACACCGTTGGGGTGATACATCGGTTCTGAGGAGTTGCTAGGCTGCGATGGGAGGTCTGCCATTGTAATTGAGGCTGCCATCGAAGAGGAAGTGAGGGCCTGCCGCAAGCATGTGTCATGCAGCAGCGGTTCCAACGATGCAGTGGAAATTCTGAAGAGGCTGCTGAGACAATGCGGGTCTTTGTGACGGGTCCATTCCATGCAGCAGCAATGATGCATCGGTTCGGTTCAGAATTGCACCATGCAGATGCATTGGTTCCGCTGGATCCACAGAGGCTGGCAGAGTACCTTAGCCCCACTCACAAGGGTCCAGGACTGGGGTGGCACCACTTGGCAGGCAAGCCTTACAGATGCCAGAGTTCAAGCACTAGGCTCCAGGTTGTGGGAGCCTTGTGTCCCTGAAGCTCAAGTCAGGAGACCATCCAACTAGCCCTTGAAGCCACTCTCATGGTCGTGGGTTCAACCGATGTAGGTCCAGTGATTACCACCCAGGGAAGAGAGTAGCAAGCAACAGGTCAGCACAGGACAGCAGTCCTGCAGAGCAGCATTCCAGGAGAGTGGCAGTCTTTACAGCAGCACAGCACTCCTTCCTCTTGGCAGAGTATCCACAGGTAAAGAGGTTTACTGAGGAGTTGGTGTCTGAGGTGTTATTTTTATATCATGGTGCCCTCCTTCTAGAAGATAGGAAAAGTTTCTAGACTGTGACTTTGAAGTGTATGTAATTTCCTGACTCGTTGCTTTGGCTCCAAGTTAGCTGCAATGACAATGTGGATGTGATAGGTCCTTTGTGTGAAGGTAGAGCACTCCCTATTCAGTTGCAAGTGGGACTGTGCTCAGCTCTTCTCCCCCATGCTGCCAAGGGATAGACTAATCCCTCTATTGTGTGGCTGTCTGGGAGGAATTTGTAAAGTCTCACTGTCAGTTACAACCAGTCATGCATCCCAAGACAGGCTACAGACACAAAGGGCTAAGGGCAAAAAAATGCCAACTATCTAAAAGTGGTGATTTCAAAATTGTAATCAAAAACTCACCTTTACCATTAAATAAGATTGTTCACTACAATTCACATCACACATGAAATAGTTGCCTGCTCTCAATTGGAAATGGCAGCTTATTGAATGTAGGAAGGCATTTCCAATGTTATCCTGTGGGAGGGGTAGGCCTTACAGTAGTGAAAAATTAATTTAGGACTTTTTCAATACCAGGATATGGAAAACCTAAAGGTACATGCCCAACATTTGAACTACACAGTATTCTGCTCTATGGGCTGCCTCAGGCCCACATTAGGGGTGACTTTTATGTAATAAAAGGGGAGTTTTAAGGCTTTGTGAGGAGGTTTTATTACCAAGTCGATAAGGCAGTTTAGAATTGCATTCAGGCTGCAGTGTCAGGCCTAGGACACATTTTAAGGTGCTACTTAAGTGGGTAGCACAATAGTTGCTGCATTTAATTTCCAGGCATATGGTATACCACTCTACAAGGGACTTCCAATTAAATGGAATATGACAATTGGGTATAAGCTAATTGAACCATGCCTTGGGGAGAGAGCACAAGCACTTTTTCAGTTACGAGTGGTAAAGTGCACAGAGTCCTAAGGCCAACTAAAAAAAATTGAGCAAAATGGAAGACGTGAGACAAAAAGTTTAGGGGAAGACCTCCCTAAGGCTGACAGGTGTAACACCAAAGTTGACACCTTTTGTAGAATCAATTTGTTGTGCCCTAATTTAACAAAGCAGTGGCTTTCTACTTAAAACTGTCAACTGTTTTACGTCTCTCATAAACTATGGCGGTCATTACAACATTGGCGGTAAAAGCACCATACCGCCGTGCAGAAGACCGCAAACACACCGCTGCGGAAAACCGCCACAGCCATTATGACCCACAGCAAGGAATCCGCCAAAATTCAGACACCCACACAAGTCTGCCACACCAAAGGTCAGTGATAAACTGGCGAAAACAAATCCTCCACCATCACGCCAACAGAAATACGCCCACACTATCACGACACACGAATCCACGCGGTGGTCTTTCAACCGCGGTATTCCATTGGCGGTACACACCGCCGTGCTCAAAATACACACACTCTTACAAAACACTACCACATTGGACAAATCAAAATACACACACCTGATACACATACACACACCACTCCCACACACCCAATACAATATATAACACACACCCACATCACCCACAAACCCCTACGACCAAAAATCATGAACGAAGGCCAGAGAGAGACACCACCATCAACAATACTAGCATCCACAGGCACACAACACCATCACCCACATAACTTCCACGCACCTCACACTACACACCACTACATATCAGCACACTTATCACCCCACACACCACCCCACACATCACCTACACCACCCCATGGCACGGCAAAGACACCCCAGGTTCTCGGAGGGGGAGGTCAGGGTCATGGTGGAGGAAATCGTCCAGGTAGAGCCACAGCTATTCGGATCACATGTGCAGCACACCTCAATTGCAAGGAAGATGGAGCTATGGTGAAGAATAGTGGACAGGGTAAATGTAGTGGGACAGCACCCAAGAAATCGGGAGGACATCAGGAAGAGGTGGAACGACCTACGGGGGAAGGTGCGTTCCGTGGTCTCAAGAAACCACCTGGCGGTTCAGCAGACTGGCGGCAGACCCCCACCCCTCCCCCACAACTAACAACATGGGAGGAGCAGGTCTTGGCGATTCTGCATCCTGAGGGCCTCGCAGGAGTAGGTGGAGGAATGGACTCTGGTAAGTCAAATCTTAACTGTTACATCCCCCACCCTAGCTGCATAAGGGCACATACCCCCACCCTTACCCTCACCCCCATCACTCTAACTCCTCACAAATGTCCCAAGATCACAAACCACACATCTAACCCCAAGCCCTGCATGCAACAACAAAGCATGGACACCCATCACTAAAGCATGCCCACTGCACATACCCATACACCCCCCTAAACCATCATCACACAAGGTCCCACACAGTAATGCAAGCACGGGGGTACACGGTCACCCACCCATTGCACACCATGCCTCACATAGATGTAATAAACATCCTTTTATACCCCTGCAGGACCCCTACCCAATGTCACTGGACAGGAGGGTCCACACATGTCCACACCACCAACCGAAGAGGCCCACAGTGATGACAGCACCTCTGTCCAACTGGATCTAGATGACCAGCCCGGCCCATTGGGGACCTCGGGACAGTCGGTTCCCCACACCCAGTCACAGGCCACCACAGAGCTTCCCCCCTCTGGAAACACCAGCACAGCACCCACCCAGCGGGCCCATACCTCTGTCCCCAGGACACGTCAATCAGCAGTGTGTCCACCACTACAGGGAACCCAGGCTAACCCACCACCCCAACAACAACAGAGACCTGGGGGCAGTGGTCATGGGCACACGGTCGAGGGGACGGAGGCCCAGGAACACAGGGGAACTGGGAGGGCTGCTGTGCGACAGGTGGCGGACAGGCCCAGGGAACCCACTGTCCACAAGGCCCTCTCCTCCATCATGGGAGCCTACCACCACTCCCAGGAGACGATGGCAACGGTACTGGCCAAGTTTCAGGAGACCCAGCGCCTGCAGGAGGAACAGTATATGGGCTTCAGGGAGGAACTCAGAACCATCAATTCCACCCTGGGCACCATCGTAGGGGTGCTGAAGGAAGTACTCAACACCAGGAGGGACACTGTGGCACTACAAGGGGCCCCTGACACTAGCCTGGACGATGAACTGTCCAGCACCTCCACCGGCGCTAGTGGACAGGAGGCACCGCCACAGGACCACCACACCAGCACCCCACCCCCTGCAGAGGGAGAACCACCTCGCAAATGGTCCCTGAGATCCAGGACAAAGACAGAGAACGATGCCAAGACCCCCGCCAAGAAATGAGACCATCCTGATTGTCATCCTACTGTCCCACTTTGTCACCCTGTTCATCCTTAAACTGCCCCAGCTCCACTTCCTATGCCCATTTGGACAATGCACCTGTGAGACTAATAGACTGGACTCTGCCATGGACATTCCTCCGCCATCACCCCTCACCATTTTGCTACCCCCTCCAATTGTGAGCACTAAAATAAACATCCTTAAAGCACAAAACAATCTGGAGTCACTCTGTGATTTCGGAATACTCTATTAGCAATTACTGTGGCAAAAAGCTCTTTCATTTGTAATGTCAACATACCTATGTCACACAGCTCTACTCCATGAGGAATCAAAGCAGATGTCACACTGTGGGACCCAGATCTGTGAAATCATAAGGGAAAGTGACAACTCAGTGACCATACACTGGGTGAAAACGACAGACACTAGAGAGGTGGTAGTGTTTAAGTACATGTAGTAGGCAGGTTTGCATTCTTACCTGTGTTTCACTGGAAATATTGCTGGTTCACTGAGTCCCTGTTGTCCATGTCTTCTTCCTCTGCTTCCTCGTCTTCACTGTCCACAGGCTCCACAGCTGCAACAACACCACCATCTGGACCATCCTCCTGCAGAAAAGGCACCTGTCATCGCAAAGCCAAGTTGTGAAGCATACAGCAGGCCACGATGATCTGGCACACCTTCTTTGGTGAGTAGAATAGGGATCCACCTGTCATATGGAGGCACCTGAACATGGCCTTCAGGAGGCCAAAGGTCCGCTCAATCACCCTCCTAGTTCGCCCATGGGCCTCATTGTAGCATTCCTCTGCTCTTGCCCCGGGATTCCTCACTGGGGTCAGTAGCCATGACAGGTTGGGGTAACCAGAGTCACCTGCAAATGGCGAGGGACAACTGTTAGACACACACTAACCTGTAGGGATATCCCCAGACCCAGGCAACCATTCACACTGACTTGCTTCCAGGTGCTCACCTAACAGCCACACACGGTGCCTCTGGAGTTGACCCATCACATAAGGGATGCTGCTTTTCCGCAGGATGTAGGCGTCATGCACTGAGCCAGGGAACTTGGCATTCACATGGGAGATATACTGGTCGGCCAAACATACCATCTGTACATTCATCGAATGATAACTCTTCCGGTTTCTGTACACCTGTTCACTACTGTGGGGGGGTACCAAAGCCACATGGGTCCCATCAATGGCACCTATGATGTTGAGGATATGTCCAAGGGCATAAAAGTCACCTTTCACTGTAGGCAAATCCTCCACCTGAGGGAAAACGATGTAGCTCCGCATGTGTTTCAGCAGGGCAGACAACACTCTGGACAACACGTTGGAAAACATGGGCTGGGACATCCCTGATGCTATGGCCACTGTTGTTTGAAATGACCCACTTGCAAGGAAATGGAGCACTGACAGCACCTGCACTTGAGGGGGGATTCCTGTGGCATTCCTGTGGCGGATAGCTGACATCAGGTCTGGCTCCAACTGGGTACACAGTTCCTGGATTGTGGCACGGTCAAGCCTGTATGTGATTATCACATGTCTTTCCTCTATTGTCGACAGGTCCACCAACAGTCGGTACACCGGAGGATGCCACCATCTCCTCTCATGTCCCAGCGGACGGTGCCTATGAAGGACAACAGCGAACACAGAGTCAACCAACTCAGAGGTGCATACCCACAGCTTACACAGAACACCAATCATAATCTACAAAGTGGCCTGTATGTGTCTTGAGTCTAGGCCTAGGTATGTGTGACACAGTTGAAAATGAAGCCATGTGGGCCCCTGAAATGGCGGCTGCCTGACCTGTAAAGTGTGACAGTGAGATGTGAGGTAACTGCTCTGGCGTTGTACACCGTCGCGGTAGGCGGTCAAAGACTGCGGCGCAATGCTGCATTGGTTAACATTGGACCCTATGGTTCCCAGGAGCCAATGACGATGTACGCCGGCGGTGACGGTACGCACTGCTGCGGACGTGACCGCCATTTTCTATCTGTTCAATCACTCGATATCTGATCTTCGACAGGAGAGGACCTACACTGCAGGTGCTGCTGTGACCTCGGTCTGGAAGAGACAATGGCTCGAGTGTCTGGGGAAAGGGCCCCTGCCTTCACATCGGAGGAGTTGGAGAAACTCGTGGATGGGGTCCTACCCCAGTACACGCTACTCTACGGTCCTCCAGACAAACAGGAAAGTATACTGTGAGCATGCTGTATGGGCTATGCCTGAGAGGAGAGGAGTGGATGTAAGAAGGAAGGGGGGAGAGTGCGGCGTGCATGAAACAACGGTGAGTGCATGTGCCACATGGCAAGGGTAGGGATGGGGGCCAATCACTTTGACGGTGCAGTTGGCAATAAGTTTCTCTTCCCCCTGTCCAACTCATGTAGGTCAGCGCCCACCAGAAGAAATATATGTGGCGTGCCATCGCCAAAGATGTCCGACCTTGGGGGTCTACCACAGACGGAGCACCCACTGCCGGAAAAGATGGGAGGACATTCGCCGCCGGAGCAAGAAGACGGCGGAGGCTCAGCTGGGGATGGCTTCCCAACGTTTGAGGGGTGCCCGTCGCACCATGACCCCCCTGATGTTCAGGATCCTGGCGATGGCGTACCCAGAGTTGGATGGGTGCTTGAGGGCATCACAGCAGCCACAAGGGGGTGAGTACACTCTCATTCTGCTGATTTTGCATGCAGTGGAGGTGTCTGGGTGGGAGAGGTGGGCTGTGGGTTTCCCTAGGCCAGGGTGAGTTCTGTAGGCAAGGTCCCTCCGTAAGGCAGGCCATGTGGCACCCCACCGCACCTCTGTAGAGTGCCAACTACACCTAGTCATGCCCCTGTGTCATCCATGTGTGCAGATGTCGTCCATAGCCTAGTAGGCCATTTCCTAGGAATTGAACAGTGGAGCCCAAAAGCATGGCGTAGTGCAGGGGCCTTCTGTGTCTGTCGTGTCCGCCAACGGTAGCGGTAATGCATGCACTCAACATGTCTTTCTTCTGTCGTTCCCCCCCCCTTTTTGTGGTCTCCCTGTTCTTGTGTGCATTAGCATCATCATGCGGAGGAGCAGTGGCACTGGAGCACCAGGGGGCTGCATCCCACATGGCCATGGAGGGCCACACTACAGAATCGGACTCCACCAGTGAGAAGGAGGGCGAGGGGAGCCCCACGGCGGAGACAGGAGCTGAGACCATTGACACCAACTCGTCCTCTGATGGGAGCTCCCTTGTGGTGGCGGCAACATCTGTGCCCCCCCCCATCTACAGGTACAGCCGCCACCCCCCCTTCCAGCACCGCCCTCCCAGCAGCCCCTCAGCCTTTGCCCCGTGCCCACTTACCCGGGAGGGTGGGCATCACCTTCGCCCCAGGCACCTCAGGCCATGCCCCAGTCACCCCTGCTGCCCTCAGTGAGGAGGCCATTGACCTCCTCAGGTCCCTCACTGTTGGGCAGTCTACCATTTTTAATGCCAACCAGGGTGTAGAAAGGCAGTTGCAACAAACAAATGCCATCCTGGAGGGCGTTCATTCTGGTCAGGCGGCCCTTAGCGAGCTTTTCAGACTCTGGCCTCAGCACTGATGGCAGCCATTGTCCCTGTCTCTAGCCTCCCCCCTCCAACTTCCTCCACCCAGACCCAATACCCCTTACCCCAGCCTATCCCAAGCACACCTCTAGACCAGCATGCACACACGTCAACACACAAGGGAAGCTCAGGCAAACATAAGCACCACACATCCCAAAGGCACTCACACAAGCATCAGACACATGCAGACACACCAACATCCACTGCCTCCAGTGTGTCCCCCTCCTCCTCGTCTCCCTCCTCCCTCCCAGTCTCGTCTACACTCACACCTGCATGCACTAGCTCTACAGCCACTACTACCATCACCAGCACACACACCACCACACCCTGCTCAGGTGCAGCCACCACCCCCACTACCATTCACACGTCCCCTGTGTCCTCACCCAGTGTGTCTGTGACGCCCCCTCCCAAGATACACAAATGCAGGCACACACCCATCGAACAGCCCTCCACCTCACGACAGCCTCCAGCACATGCACCTTCACCCAAAGTCAGGTCCACCTCCTACAACCTTGACCTCTTCCTCCACTCCCAAACCCCTTCCAGCTACCCGTCCCAGTGTCTCCAAAAAACTTTTCCTGTCCAACCTTGACCTCTTTCCCACACCTCCCCCACCCCGTCCGTCTCCTAGGTCCCGAACTAGCACCTCAGCCACAACAATTCCAGAACCAGTGGTGCCTGTAGTCACCTGAATCTGGAGTGCACCGGCCACCAGGGCAGCTAGTGTGGCACAGAGCCACAGCACAGACAGTCCCCCACCTTTCAAGAATCAGAAGTTGGCCAGTGCCCGGCGGGAGAGGGGGAAGACTCCAGCCACCAAAGCCGCTCCCAGGGAAACAGGTGGGAGTATGGAGTCAGCTGCAGAGAAGACCGCCATCATCCCCGCTGCCCAGGAGGCCACCGCCAGCACCAGCCCAGCTGCCCAGGAGGCCACCGCCACCAGCCCTGCCTCCCAGGAGGCCACCACCAGCACCAGCCCAGCTGCCCAGGAGGCCACCGCCAGCACCAACCCAGCTGCCCAGGAGGCCACAACCGTCATCCCCGCTGGGACAGAGAGGACCGCCGGCACCAGCCCAGCTGCCCAGGAGGCCACCGCCACCAGCCCTGCTGCCCAGGAGGCCACCGCCAGCACCAGCCCAGCTGCCCAGGAGGCCACAGCCGTCATCCCCGCTGGGACAGACAGGACCGCCAGCACCAGCCCAGCTGCCCTGGAGGCCACAGCCATCATCCCCTCTGGAACAGAGAGGACCGCCGCCACAAGCCCCGCTGGGCCATGAAGGACCGCTAGCACAAGCCCCGCTGGGACAGAGAGGACTGCCAGCACAAGCCCCGCTGGGCTAGAGAGGACCGCCAGCACAAGCCCCGCTGGGCTAGAGAGGACCGCCAACATCTGAGTCACTGCAAAGGAGCCTGCCGCTCCAAGCACCGCTGAACAGGGCACCGCCATCTTAAGCACCGCTGAACAGGACACTGCTGTCTCAAGCACGGCTGAACAGGGCACCGCCATCTCAAGCACCGCTGAACAGGGCACCGCCGTCTCAAGCACTGCTGAACAGGGCACCTCCGTCTCAAGCAACGCTCAACAGGGCACCAGCTTCTCATGCAACGCTGGCCCATGAGCGCCAAGGGCACTGATGCTACTGAGTCCGTCACGGGCAGAATGAAGCACTCTGGGCACCATGCCCCCTCCAGAACCAGTGGAGAGATCCATCCACTACCTCTGGGCAATGAAGGACCACCTTGGCAAGCACCGCTGAACAGGCCAGGGACCGCTGAACAAGGCAAAGACCGCCATGGAATGCACCGCTGAACAGGGCAAGCACTGCTGAACAGGTCAGAAACTGCCAACTCAAGCACTGCTGAACAGGGCAAAGACCGCCATGGAATGCACCGCTGAACAGGGCAAGCACCGCTGAACAGGTCAGAAACTGCCAACTCAAGCACCGCTGAACAAGGCAAAGACCGCCATGGAAAGCACCGCTGAACAGGGCAAGCACCGCTGAACAGGTCAGAAACTGCCAACTCAAGCACCGCTGAACAAGGCAAAGACCGCCATGGAAAGCACTGCTGAACAGGGCAAGCACCGCTGAACAGGTCAGAAACTTCCAACTCAAGCACCGCTGAACAGGGCAAAGACCGCCATGGAATGCACCGCTGAACAGGGCAAGCACCGCTGAACAGGTCAGAAACTGCCAACTCAAGCCCCGCTGAACAAGGCAAAGACCGCCATGGAATGCACCACTGAACAGGTCAGAAACTGCCAACTCAAGCACTGCTGAACAGGGCAAAGACCGCCATGGAAAACACCGCTAGCCTATTAGCGGCAGGGGCAGTGACGCAAGAGGGACCGTCACGGAGTGAGTGCTGCACTCTGGGCACCAGTCCCCCTCCAGAACCAGTGGAGACATGCATCCACTCCGTCTGTCCTGCACAGGATGAAGCACTCTGGGCACCAGTCCCCCTCCAGAACCAGTGGAGACATGCATCCACTCCGTCTGTCCTGCACAGGATGAAGCACTCTGGGCACGAGTCCCCCTCCAGAACCAGTGGAGCCTGTAATCCACTTGAGAGACTGTGGCTTTGCACTCCCCAGGATGGTACAGTGGGCAACCCACCCACTGTAGAGACTTGAGAGACTGTGGCTTTGCACTCCCCAGGATTGAACAGTGGGCATGTGGCCCTCTCGTGGATTTGGTGTTGTGCACTCATCCGGCTGAGGTGACCCCCCTTTCCCTCCCCCTGAGGTGCCTGTTTTGTTGCTCTCTGATGCCCCTGCAGTGTTCTCTCCGTCATGGTTGGGGATCTTGTGTGGGCCTCGCCCATACCGTGTGGGCCCAGTGTTCCACGGACTTAATTGGAGCACTACCTGGACTACTATGCTTGGTGTATATTTTGTTAATGGTGCATATATATATTTTTGCCTACTTGATTTTAATATATTACAATGGTTACACTCATTTTCTATTGTCTTTGCATTCTTCCAGGGGGGTTGGAGGGTGTAACTGTGATGTATCAATATGTATTAGTGTGTGTGTTGTAGTGGGTGAGGGTGGGGGTGGGGGTGTTGCATGTGTGTGTCCCTGTTTTTTCCCTCCCCCTCCCCTGTGTCGTAGGTGCAGTACTCACCGTGGTCTTCGCCGCCGGCGTTCGTGCTCCTGGTAGAGGAGCAGGAAGACTATCGCAGGGAGAATTTAGAGTTCCGGGTCCATGGTGTCCTAGTTCCTTGTGGGGTGTGTAGAGGTGAGCATTTTCCCTTCGGAATCCTGTTTCCGCCGTGTTTTTATCCGCAGTGAATCCGCCCGGGAAAAGGTGGCGGATTGGTAGGTTGTGATACTGTGGGCGGTACATTGTCCTCCGCCTGTCTGTTGGCGGTGACTGCCATGCTGTTTGTTTGTACCGCCATGGCGGTCGGAGTGTTAAAGTGGCTGTCTTTGTTGGCGGTTTCCGCCACGGTCGTAATTGCAAAAGTTTTACCGCCGGCCTGTTGGCGGTCTTACCGCCGCTTTAACAACGACCGCCAGGGTTGTAATGACCACCTATGTCTAAAAACCTAGTCAAGTTCCCAATAAAAGTATTGGATAAACATGTCTTAGTCGCTTCTTTTATAGGGAGTAGTGACCATTTCCTAAAAGTTGGTAGAAGATATTTGCTATGTATGTGACAGAAGCCAGGGCAGATGCATAAATTATGCTCTACAATGTTATGAGTATAATTGTGGATGCTTATTGCTCCAAAACCCCTTCAAACTATTTGAAGGAAGATGAAGAAAACAAAATCTATTAAATGTTTGCCTTATTTTAGTCTTTAAAGAAGAGTTGACGTACTGCTGTCTGGGATGGAAATAGGAACCCTGAAGGTATCCTGAGTGTTTACAGAAGGACACATCCACTGAGCCTCTCATGCAGATGAAATCTGCATTCAAGGGTAAGTTATGTTCCTTGATTGAAGCAATGATGTGAAAAACATAAAATGGGGAGCGGTTCAAAGCAATCTTTATGATGATATTGTTTATGAGGTCCTGATAAGTTATACTACTCACAGAGTCCTCATTGAACAGAAATTGTTGATAATATGAGATAGATGGAACAATTTATTAGATGGAAGGTTGAGCTCTAAACAAATCATCACACGAGGGGTAGAAGTGCAGAGGTTTTTATGTAGCGCTTTGCCAGCAAGAAGTGTTAGGGTAATTATGTTATCTATTGTTGTACACCTGCACCTAGTTCCTACTTGAAAGACAGATAAAAGGTTGTTTTAGTTATCCAGTTGGTTAAAGGTTTCAGAAGATATTTCATGAAACATGTCCCTTCTGAATCTAGACTGCTATGAGGCCGAAGTTAGCCTGATTATTTTTAGATAGTTTTTTATAAAGTGGCTGAATTTTTTACCTTTTTTTAGGAAGCAGCTACCTGTCCAGAAGGTAAATTGTGGTTAAACAGGAGTTTCAAAATACAACTCTACAATAATGGATTACTTCAATCAGCGTTGGTATGTGAAGGAAGCAAACTATCCATGAGAACCTCTGGACAATGTGTAAGGTGTGCCTGGTAGGGGCTTGACCTCCTAAGTGGGATTGAGTGAATGGAGAGCCTGGATTCTTAGTACAGACTTTTGTACAAGGTGAAGGATGTCCATAGTAGAGGCTTGGCCACTCGCATATCACTTATTGAGCCAAAGAGATCACCTAATTCTGGTCAGGGTGAAAGGTGTGATAGTAGGAGCCTGTTCACTGTTGGACTTGGAATGGCAATTCAACTTGGCATAGTAAACCTTTGGCCAGGCCTACCCCTTCTTTTTTAATACATTTAAGTGAACCCTCCGGTCTGCCTTAAATAGCCCTTAGGCCAGGATGCATTGTATTGAATAAGTTGGACATGTACTTTTAAGTTTTATATGTCTTGGAAGTGGGAAACTCCTTAATTCATTTTTCAGTACTGTAAGGCCTACGTCTCCATTCATTCATTGGGTCCCTTATTTCATTTAATTAGTGGAACCTTAGATTGAGAGCAAGTAAGAAAGCCTTGTTTGATGTCGGAGGAATAGTAATTTCAAATCCTCTTTACTGGTAAAATTAGATTTTAAGTTACAATTCTGAAAATGCTACTTTTAGAAAAGTTATAATCTTCATGTTCTTACCTTATGGTGTCTGTAGCCTGTTCCGGGGTCATATGACGAGCTGTACCTAGCAGCTGGCTTTTGTGTATTCTTACCAGATAGCAACACAATAGATGGTATCTATTTTGGCAGGATGGGCTATCCAGGCTTAATTTGAGGCAAGCTGTCACCTACCAGACTAGCACTTCGAAAGCACTGGCCCAGCTGACACACAAAGGACTTCACACTAGCCTATTGTGCCCCGCTACAGACTGGGACAAGAGCAGGGAGGCAGGAAATACCAGACACCTCTGCAGGGAGAAACTCCAGAAGCTTCTCCCACTTCATTGTGGGTGCCATGTATAAAAGGGGGACTCTCAGACCCTCTCTTCAGTATACTCCTTGACCTGTGGATACTACAAAATGACTGCCCAGCTGATCTTCTACACCGACCTGCCTGGTTCTGACCTGGACCTACCCTAGGCCTGCCCTGCTTTCTGGGAAGGAAGACTGGTCCTGCACCCTGCATCCCAGGCCAAAGTGACTCCAAGGTCAGCTGACTGACCTCCTGTTCTGCGCTACATGGACACAATAATATCCAGAGGCCTCCTTGCAGCTGCCCAGCTGACCCGTGGTCCTGGACCTTCCTTGACCTACAACTGAACCTAAGCCCTACTGGTCTCTGCTGGAGTGAGTTCCTGATTCCTAAAAGATGCCCCTTAGGTCCTGGTTCCTTGGAGTGGCCTCCTTGTGGGCTCTTTGTGACCATGAACGGGCCTGTTCGAGCTAAGATTTTTCTGCCCACGCCAACCTCCATCACAAAGCTCCATAAACCTGATTCTTCACACTACAGTGACCTCCATCAATGTCTGGCAGCATGAGATCTGCAATTCATGCTACACCATCAACAGCCCCCGGTGACTGCCAATGTGAAGCTCCAGCAATGATCTTCCATGACCTCCAACAGGATCTTCATGCTACAGAGACGACCGTCTGCAATGCCACACATGCTCTTTGCAAGGTAGGTATGATCACCATCAACACTTTCCCTGTTCCTTGTAGCCACTTCCAACATGAACTGAACTCACCATGCTGGATTTTGGAAGGTACGTTTTTCAGCAGGACTAACATGGCCCCTATTTCTGGTCCATGCTCCATCTCGGTCAACCTGAACTTGTGACTGTCACCAGGTCTTGCACAACCGGACATCTGCGAGTGGTACTTTGTGCTTTTAGGTTCTATAATTATGTTTAACTTTTAAAATAGCATATTTCTGGTTCTACTGATTGTATTTTTATCATTTGATGTCAAATCATTTAGCACATTTTACTCTAATATTCAAAATTTGTGTTGGATATTTCTTGAATTGTGTTTTCACTCTATTGTCATTATATGCTGCATTAATACTTTACACATTGTCTCTACTTTATGCATGCCTGTTTTTTGTTCCACACTACCAGAGAGTCAAGCACAGGTTAATTTAGTGACTTTTTGAGTTTCACCCTGATGAAGACTGTTGCTGTTGTTTGAGATGCTCAACAACTGAATTTCTCAACTCACCTAATGGGGTATAAATGTGGAGGTAGGAGTCTTTCTGTGGGGATTTCTGTGCAAGGTTTTAGGTGTGTATAGTAGGGGCTTGCCCATCTAAGGGGGGGATGGGTGTCTGGAAGGAGTAGGCTCTCTGTGAAGATATGTGTACATGCCATAGTTGATGCCTTGTAGGGGCTTGGTCACTTGCATCTTATTGATTGCATCCAAGAGATTGTCAACCCACAAAGGGTCTGGTACAGGGCAAGGGTGTGTGCAGTAGGGCCTTGCCCACCTAATGGGGCTTGGGTGTGCGGAGGGAGTGGGCTAACCACAAGGGCTTGTGTATAAGGCATAAGGTGTAAATAGTAGGGGCTTGGTCACTGACTTGGCCATCTAAGGGGGGTTGAATGTCCGGAGATAGTGGGCTCTTCAAAGAGAGTATAGCAGGACCAGTTATTGGAACTATTTTTAAATTGCTTTTGCCTTCGGAGTCCTTCTAGGACTTCCCTACAACTGCCAGACGGTCAGTGCACCCCTATCCTGCTTCTTTGATTATAATTTTTTTCCAACAATCCCTCAATGCCAGAAACACTACGGGTGAGCAGTCACACAGCAAACAAAAATGCATACAAGCATCTGACACATTTACACACATCTAAGGAGGACAAATAGCAACTCACCTGCTCCTTTGGTCACCCATACAACTTGGCATACAGGGGTAGGACCCCATCCACCAGCTTCTCCAGCTCATCCGCGGTAAAGGCCGGAGCCCATTCCCCTGTAACACGCACCATCTCAGGGACCAGAGTCAGGATACAGCAGCACACGCAGTGGCGTTCTTCCTTTCTTATTCTGCAGGAGTCAAGTGTCAAGGGTCTGTCAAAATGGCGATAGATACCACAGCAGTGTGCACCATCACCACCGGCGGCGACAATGATTGGCCCATGTTCCCCATTGACAACCATGAAATCCTATGATCAGGTGCACAGTGGTGAACACCGCCTACCGCCATGACGACTAATGCCAGCGGAATGAAGTCACTTTCATGCTACAATAACTGGAAGGCAGGAGGCTGCCATTTTGCAACCACCACGTCTCCATAGCCTGGCCGGGGGCCTCATCCCTGGCCCCATTCCCTCTCCCATTCATTGAGTACTGACATGAGTACTGGTCCCAAACATGTAATCATGGTTGGAAGTGTGTCTACACTGTGATGCCATTATGACTGAGACACCTCACCACACATTAGCCTGACAGGACTACCTCATTCTTTGTGTTTTTGTGCGTTACATATGCTGTCGCAATGTAAACATGAATTGTGTCACCATGTGATGCAAGTGTATGTCCAAACCCAAAATATGTTCCTTCATCACCCATAGGTGTAGACCCATGTGGCGAGGGAGAGCCCCATCTGTTTACAGACCCCTAGTAGATCTGGCCACCATGGAGGAACATCACATCATAATAACTTACCGACTTAATTGAGCGCAATCCTTGACCTTTGTGCAGTAATGGATCGTGTTCTGAGGCCGGCCAATAAGAATTGCCATGCCATACCTACAACTGCGCAGGTACTATCTATGCTCCATGTTTTGGCCACAGGCACATCTCAAGTGACAGTGGGCATGGCTACAGGGGTATCTCAGCCAACGTTCAGCCACATCCTGTCCAATTTCCTGAATGTATTTGTTCAACACTTGAAAAGTTATGTACAGTTTCCCCAAAGGGCTGATCTCACCGCCATCAAATCAGGATTCTATGCCTCTGAAAATATCTCCCCTGTGATAGGTGCCATTGATGGTACCCACATAGCCCTCATACCCCCAAGTGTGAATGAAAAGGTGTATCGGAATCGTAAAAACTATCACTCCATGAATGTCCAGTTGGTGTGTACTGCTGATCAGTACATTTCACATGTCAATGCAAGGTTCCCAGGATCAGTCCATGATTCATTTGTCCTGAGAAACAGCAGTGTGCCACACATGATGGGACAACTACAGAGGGACAGAGCTTGTCTTATAGGTGAGTGTGTATGACACTGGATCAGTTACACAGCTGACAGCCAGGCTGTATGCAAAACAAATGTGTGTGTTTCAACCCTCTTTCGCCCACTTTTGCAGGGGATTCTGGCTACTGCAACATGCAATGGCTCCTGACACCTGTGAGAAATCCCAGGACAGCTGAAGAGATCAATTCTATTGAGGCACATGGTCGTACTAGGAGGGTGATTGAGCACACCATAGGACTCCCGAAAGCAAGATTTCATTGCTTCCATCTCTCTGGAGGATCTCTGTGCTATGTCCCTGACAAGGTGTGTAAGATAGTAGTGCCTGCTGCATGCTGCACAACTTGGCTGTGAGGAAAGCTATCCCACTTCTGGAAGACGAGGATGCTGTCTAACCTGCCCTGCCACCTCAGAGGAGAGATGAGACTGATGTTGAAGAAGACGGGGAAGATATCAACTCCAGAACCCAGCTAATCCGGCTATACTTCCAGTGATTCCCAGGGACTGTTCTATGATGCTGATGGCTTCACTGCATTGTTTCAGGCTGACTCATATAGTAAGTACTGCGGTGTCCTTTGCCAGTGATAATGCAAAATCATGACTGAAGTGGCAGATGCCAGTACACACAATGGAATGTACAGTCTGACATACTTCAGACACTACAGTCTGTTAGACCCCCTCCTGCAATAAAAGCGGCATTATGATAGTAACTGGCTAATACATTCACATTCACAATTGATAGCTCAGATTGATTAAGAACAGATATTTTGAGTGCACAGGTGTATTTATTCCACGTCAAAACATCAATAAGTGTTGGGACAGTGGAAGGGAGTGGCTACATGGTGAATAACATACTCCTGTTGGTTGCACAGCGGTATCATCCATGGGGCCATTAGAAGATGGTGAGATGGCAGTGGCATGTCAACGAGGTAGCTCAGGGGCACACAAGGGAGACAGTTCAGGGCAGAGTCACTTCCTGGCAATGGGCTTAGTCTTGGGTGGTGTTTCAGTGGGATGTCTGGGTCTGAGGGTATGTTTGCGAAGGTGAAGCTGGGCTGCAGGGGTAGGGGTGCTGGTGTCCTGTGAGTCCTCTAGCAGTGCCACCAGTCCAGTGAATGCTGCAGATGTAGATGACAGGGCAGTGTCGTGGCTAGTGGTAAGGGCCTGCAGGTGGGTGGACGACTTAGGCTGTATGTTTGTCTGGTGCTGCAGCACACCTGCAATGGAGGCCACAGTGGCATTGAGCTGTTTCCATTGCTCCATGGCCTCCTGATGGTGTGCTACCTGCAGCCTCTGATTCTGCTCCAAGGTGGCCCAGATCCGGTCCACCCTGTCCTGGGAATGGCGGTATGCACCCAGGACCTCAGAAATCACCTCCTGGGCTGCAGCATCCATCCTTGGGCCACCCCCTCGGGCCACTGATACCATCCCACTGGCCCTAGCCCCCTGTGCATGTGTCCCCTGCACAGGTCTGGCAGTCCCACTTGCAGTTGGCCCTTCATCATCCTGCCTGGTTGTGGGTGGAGACTATGGCCTCTGTTCCTGTTGGTAGCCAGTCCCTGGCCTGGTGACTTTGGTGTGGGGTTGTTTGGACAGAGCTGATGGTGGTGGATGAGTGGTAGGGGTGTCAGTGGTGTCCAGGGTGGGGCTTCTGGAGGGTGACTGTCCAGGGGTGAGGGATGAGCCAGGGATTTCCTCTGTGTCCAGACATCCCTCTGCACTCTCCTGAGTGGGGCCTCCATTTTCAGGCGAAGGACTCGCACTCCTTGACGTCTCTGTCCGGGTGGCATGGGTGGTGGTGCCTATGTGTGAGAGAATAGAGATGTGGGTGTCCTGCACTTTCTTGTCAATTGCAGCACTGTTCAGCAGTAATTGGTAGTTGGATTCCCATGTAGTGGCATGCAAGGTCCCTTTGAGTACATATTAATGCATGTATTGAGGGGGTGGTGGTGCATTGTGGGTGTTGTAATGCTAGTGGGTTTCCATGCATGGGTTGGTGACTGTGCACAGGGGGCTGCATGGTGATTTGTATGGGGAATTGTGGACATGCAGGTGACCTCGATGTGAGTGTGTGGGTGTTGTGGACTGGGTAGGGGATGGGGTTATAGTGGTAGTGAGAGGGATGGGGTGATACATGTATTATAGGTGTGGTGACTGTTAAGGTACTGTGGTTGACTTACCCGAGTCCAGTCCTCCAGTGAGTCCAGTGAAGCCCTTCGAGTGCAGGATAGCCAGAAACTTCTCCTCCCAGTCTGTGTATTCGGGAGGGAGGTGGGGGACCACCACCAGTCTTCTGTACAGCGATGTTGTGCCTGGTTGCTATTGGAATGAACTTTCCCACACAGGTCGTTCCATCTCTTCCTGATGTCCTCCATTGTGCATGGATGGTTTCCCACTGCGTTGACCTTGTTGACTATCATCTACCATAGCTCCATCTTCCTGGCCACGGGTGTCTGCTGCATCTGTGCCCCTGGTAGGTTTGGCTCGACCCTCAGTATTTTGTCCACCATGGTCCTTAGCTCCCTGTCTGTAAAGCTGGGGTGGTTAGGGGGTACCATGGTGCGTGTTGTGGGTGGTGTGTTGTAGGTGTATTGGTGAGGGTGCTGTTGTGTGGTTGGGTGTGTGGCTTGTTATGGTGGTTGAGCTATGTATGTGTTTTGGTGGTATATATGTGTGTGTGACTTGTGTGATGGTGAGTCCAGTGTATGCATGTTGTGTGTTCCATATCTGTCGTGCTATTGGCATTGCAAAGGATTGTGGGGTGTGTATGTGTGTGTTTTAAAGTGTTGTGGATGTGTGTCAGGTGTGTGGTTTTCGAACATGCCAATTTGTGCATTTGTTGTTGCCAGTTCCCATTGCTGGCCGTGGCGGTCTGTACCGCCAATGATTGTTCGACATTCACTGTCCGCTGAGCTGATTTGTGCATCATTATTTGGTGGGCAGGGGATTTATCTGCATGGCGGTGGCGGGGTGGGTTTTCTGCCATTGTTGGCCCTGGCGTTGGGTGGAGGTTGCAAGATTTTTGGATGTTTTTCTTTTTGGCATCATTATACAGCGGTATGCAGTTAATCGCCACTGGTGGTCTTTTGTTCACCATCAGCACGGCGGTCGGCAGTAATTGCCGCCAAGTTCATAATGAGGGCCTAAATTCTTACTATTGGTCGGTCTAAAGAATCCGTCTCAGTGTTCTGGGGAAGAATTACAGAAAATGTATATTTGGTGGTCACTGCTGAGTATTCTATAGGGATATCCAACTTAACCACACATTTGCTTTTTCCAGGCATCTTTTCTACCTATGCTATTTGAGGCTGGATCTAAAGGTTTTTCAGGGCACCCTTGTTCTCCACGGCCTTCGAACCTGAATACATTTGCCTCATCTCTTAACCACCTGCTCCCATTTTTTTTTGAGTTGCCACCCACATCCAAAGCTCAAACCAAAAGATGCCTACCTCCGAAACTGGAGAACACTCCACCCTTATGGTTTTCCTCCTTTGTCCCAGCATCAAAGGTTTCTCCAGTTCTCAGAACAACCTGCCTGCAGTCTTTTCCTTGCCACCCCAACAGTTTCCTAGCAATGCTTCTCTCACTCCTGGTGTTGGCAGTAGAATTTCCTGGCCTCATCCCTTGTTTTCAATCACTCCTTTTGAACTCATTTGGTCAACAAAGGGTTTGCGGTGCTAAAATCAACAGCTTCCCAGCTTTCAGGAACAGGCAGACTTGAATGAGAAACCACAATTTTTCAACACAATTTTGGCATTTTACTGGGACATACCCCATTTTTACGATTTTTTGTGCTTTCAGCCTCTTTCCAGTCAGTGTCAGAAATGGGTGTGAAACCAATGCTGGATCCCAGAAACCTAAACATTTCTGAAACATAGTCAAAATTCTGAATTCAGCAAGGGGTAATTTGTGTAGATCCAACAAGGGTTTCCTACAGAAAATAACAACTGAAATAAACAAATATTGAAATTGAGGTAAAAAAACAGCAATTTTTCTCAACGTTTTACTCTGTAACTTTTTCCTGCAATGTCAGATTTTTTAAAGCAATATACCATTACGTCTGCTGGACTCTTCTGGTTGTGGGTATATATAAGGCTTGTAGGTTCATTAAGAACCCTAGGTACCCAGAGCCAATAAATGAGCTGCACCCTGCAGTGGGTTTTCATTCTATACCGGGTATACAGCAATTCATTTGCTGAAATATAAAGAGTGAAAAATAGGTATCAAGAAAACCTTTGTATTTCCAAAATGGGCACAAGATAAGGTGTTAAGGAGCCGTGGTTATTTGCACATCTCTGAATTCCTGGGTGCGCATACTAGCATGTAAATTACAGGGCATTTCTCAAATAGATATCTTTTTTACACACTCTCCTATATTTGGAAGGTAGAGAAAGAGAAAGGGGCAATAACACTTGTTTTGCTATTCTATGTTCCCCCAAGTCTCCTGATAAAAATGGTACCTCACTTGTGTGGGTAGGCCTCGCCCTTGCAACAGGAAATGCCCCAAAACACAACGTGGACACATCACATTTTTCTACAGAAAACAGAGGTGTTTTTTGCAAAGTGCCTACCTGTAGATTTTGGCCTCTAGCCCAGCCGGCACCTGGGGAAACCTACCAAACCTGTGCATTTTTTCAAAAATTGGCTAACAAAACACATTTTCCTCACATTTCGGTGACAGAAAGTTCTGGAATCTGAGAGGAGCCACACATTTCCTTCCACCCAGCGTTCCTCCAAGTCTCCTGATAAAAATGATACCTCACTTGTGTGGGTAGGCCAGGTGCCTGCAACAGAAAAAGGCCACAAACTTGTAGAGATTATGGGGATAGCACATATTCTTCTTTTATACATCTTTAGGCTGACTCTGCTTTGGGGACCCACACAAGTGAGGTGTCATTTTACTTGGGAGACTGAGGGGAATGCTGAGGAGTAGGAATTTTGTGCTGGAGGGGTGATCGTACACAGAAAAGTCAGGAAAATATGCTTTTTTAACCAAATTTTGAGTTTTGCAGAGGAGCCTGGGTAAGAAATTTTTTGGGGATCCACGCAAGCCACACCTCCCTGGACTCCTTGGGGTGTCTAGTTTAAAAACATTTCTGGGTTTGGTAAGTTTCCCTAGATGAAGGCCACACCCAGGACCAAAAACATAGGTGCCCCCCTACCCCCCAAACACAGGCAGTTTTGTAATATATCATTTTGATGTGTCCACATACGTCTGTGATGTGCCAAACACTAAAATTGTGAAAAGAAACCCACTTAGGTTATGTGAAAAAGACCCCTCACCCACCAACCAAGTTGGTGGCATGCTTAATCATCGGGGTCCCACCTGAGACACCTAGGGTGTCACAAGTGTGCTGCTACGCCTGATTACAGCAGAGCAGGTTTTTTAATTTTTACCACACATACTGGTTGGATTTGGCACGAGGGTGAGTGATGGTTCAGTAGATAAAATTTTATTGACAAGAGATTTCACAAAAGTTAAATGCACTGTTAATAACTGAAAGGCCAAAAAACTGAACCAATGACTCACAGCTCGTGAGCTGTAAAGTCACGGCAAGGCACCAACCGCTTTACAGTCCATTCACACACCTTTCATACATGACATGCACAAGACCATTCACGCCGCCAGCCACGGCCCCAGCACATTATAACACTTGCATCGACAGACAGCGCCAGTCAAGGCCCCATCACTTTCATACGCCCACATGCCTGATACAGCAATCACACCAGCTGATGAGTGTGTGGTCTGGCATTTGGCTGGCACCGCTAGCCAAGCGCCACCCCACCCATGCCTCCAGCCAAGCACCACCCCACACACACCGCCAGCCAAGCGCCACCCCATGGACACCGCCAGCCAAGTGCCACCCCAAGCACACCGCCAGTCAAGCGCCACCTCACGCACACCACCAGCCAAGCACCACCCCACGCACACCGCCATCCAAGCACCACCCCACGCACACCGCCAGCCAAGTGCCACCCCACGCACACCGCCATCACTTTTTTTTGTTTATAAACAACAAAGAAACCACTAACTAATTATAAAATAAGTACAAAACTACAAACACAAAAGCTCTAACTAAATACATGACAGTAATGCCAACCGTGAAACTGAACATATGAAAATATAAAATAGGCAGCTTACGCTCACGGTATTTCCCAAAAGTTTTCCCCGGTGTGGTAACTTCTAAAACAGCTGGGCACACACAGCCCAGGCTTCGAAGGGCAATCGGAGCAGTACATCCAGCTCTCCCTCCAGATTGCTCTCCGGGCACATACTCTACATTTCTTCGTGGGCAAGTCTTTTTTGGGAGTGGGAGGAATGTGATCTGGAAAGTGCTGATCTTTCAATCTAGCCACATCCTCCACCACTTCTACTCTAGGAACTCTTGCCTGTTCCACACACAATAAGGCTCTCTATCACTGACTCCTGAAATTTAACAAATGTCATCCTTGACTCAGGTGAACAATCCTTGAACACAATAAAAGCATTAAAAGTTTCCAAATGAAATAAACGTAGGGCCAACTTTTTATACCACACATAAGACTTGCGAAGAGCAGTGTAAGGTTCCAACCACTGATCTACTCTATCAACAGCACCCATGTGCCTATTGTAGTCCAAAATGCACGCAGGTTTGCGCACTTCCGCAACCTGACCCCAAACAGTCACAGGGGAAGTACTCTCATCATGGATGGTAGATAGCATGTACACATCCCACCTGTCTGAACATTTCAGAGCTAACAGCTCATTATTCCGCAAGGCACTGCACTGTCCCCTCTCAAGTTTTTTACAGACAAGCTCCCTTGGATAGCCTTTCTGGTTAGAACAGATTGTGCCACAAGCAACAGTGTCCACTATAAACAACTCCTTGAACAACTGCACTCCAGTGTAGAAATTGTCTACTGTACAAATGGTGATCTTTGTTAAACAGTCGTCTACCAAGTTCCCACAACATTTTTTCACTAACTCCAAAAGTGGCCAGACAACCAGGAGGGTCAATACTGGAATCCCTACCAGTGCAGACCCGGAAATTATACACATATCCTGTACAGCTTTCTGACAGCATATACAATTTAATCCCATACCGTGCCCTCTTACTAGGAATGTACTGCTTAAAAAAACTAAACGCCCCTTGAAAAGGACCAAAGACTCATCCACACTTATCTCTTTGCCTGGAACATAGACCTCTGAAAAACGATCTACAAAATGATCAAGGACAGGCCTAATCTTAAAAAGACGGTCACAATCAGGGTGATCTCATGCAAGGCTAAAGCATTGTCTACAAAATGCAGCATACGAAGAAGAAGCAAATAGCGATTACATGTCATAGTTGCAGGAAATATAGCTGTTGCCATCAAGGGACTAGTAGACCAATAAGAAGCCAGTGACGGCTTCCTGATCAACCCCATCAAAAAAGTCAAACCTAAAAAAAAATTCATCTCTTCCAGATATGTGGGAACCCACTGAGTAGCTGTTGACTGAGGCCTAAGTCTGGCAGCGTTGTCCCTCAAATATTGCTCTGCATACAAATTAATCTGCTCCACAATCTCTTCCAAAAATAAGTGAAAGAAATGGACAGGCAAAAAGTTTTCCGTATTGACTCTACATCCTGGGAGACCAGTAAATGCAGGTAACTGAATGCTCCATGTTTGGGGCAATCCAGGTGTCAGGTCTTCTAATGGGAAACCCTTCAGCCCCAGGGTTCTGCACTCTTGGCACATCAATGTCCTCCTCTAAAACAGGCCCTTCATCTGCACTGAGAGTAGCTTCCTCATCAGAAGAATACTCTTGGACAGAAAACTCACTGCCAGAATCTCTCACTTCCTCCTCTGCTTCAGATGCAGAGTCAGTCTCGTAATCATGGTCTGAAGATGACTCAAAGAGCATGCCAACAACCTGCTGAGCAGTCACTCTGTGGCTAGCCATGATCCTCACTAACAACAAATGGATTGCCAACAACAACTAGCACTAAAATAAGTAATAAACAAAGTGTAGCTTTATCTCAAAGAGTTATGTACTAAAAAACTATACCACTCACTTGCCTGAAAAAGCTTCTCACCAGCAACTCCCCTGCACAGACACAGCAATCACCAATGATATCCCACTAAAAAGAAAAAAGAAAATTAGACATATGACAACACAAATATCATTGTGCTCAAATCTAAGAACAATTTCACACACAATACCACATTTAGTACACCACCTACAAACATGTCATTCATGCATGTCAACAATACTCCTTTGGAGTAAATTGCTTTCACTTACCTAAAACATGCAACTATGCAAACCGCAGGACAACTACTGCCAAAACCACAAGGATCCACAGCAAAGGGAGCAAAAGCTTTAAACTAGAACAAAAAAAAGAAATAAACTGTTATAATCACAAATACAAATACTTCGCCAGTTGACAAACACCCCGCCACCAAGAACTTAGAAATTGTCCCTGGTGCCTAAGTGGCTTCTGCCCCACTAGAAGGCAGATGGGCCTAAAAAAGAATAGGCTGATCTGCCCCCAAGTGGGGCAGAAATGGCCAACAGCTCTGTACCCTGTTTGGGGGGGGGGGGGGGGGGGTGGCCCTTGCCAAAGGGGGCGAAAAAACAAAGGGAACCAAAAAAATAAATCTCTGCCATCTTAGTGCCTTCTGCCCCCCGTGGTGGCAGATGGGCCTAAAAAAAATAGGCTGATCTGCCTCCAAGGTGGGCAGAAATGGCCATCACTAACGTGCCCCCTTTGGGGGGTGACCCTTGCCAAAGGTGCAGCCCCCCCACACAAAACACACACACACAGGATCCCTGGTGCCTGAGTCGATTCTGCCCCCCTTGGGGGCAGATGGGCGTAAAAGAAATTGGCCGATCTGCGTCCAAGGGGGGGCAGAAATGGCGGACAGCTCTGTGCCCCCTTTAGGGGGTGACCCTTGCCAAAGGGGGCAAAAGGGGGCACCCCCAGCACTAAACAAAAAAAGGGAAACAAAAAAATAAAATCCCTGCCGTATTGGTGGTTTTTGCCCTCCTTGTTGACAGATGAGCCTACAAAAATAGTCCCATCTGCCCCCAAGGGGGGCAGAGGTGTCCAATACGAAATATCCCCCCTTTGGGGGGGCGACCCTTGCCCAAGGGGTGCCCCCAAACACACAAAACACACACACACACCACACAATCCCCGGCGCCTAGTGGGTTTCCAAAAACATGGCCGATCTAGCCCTAGGGGGGCCGAAACATATAAAAAAGTATTGCCCCCGGGGCAGCGACCCTTGCCTAAGGGGTCACTGCCCAAAAACATATAGAAAATAAATTCCCTGGTGTCTAGTGGATTTCGGACCCCCCCTGGGGACAGATCGGCCAAAAAATCGTCTGATCTGCCCCCGGGGGGCCAAAATAGGAAAAAAAATAGCCCCCAATGGGAGCAACCCTTGCTCAAGGGGTCACTCCCCTGAATCCCATTCAGAAAGAATCCCTGGTGCCTAGTGGGGATTCGTGCTCCACGATTGTGGGCCCCGCCATTGATCGTGGAGCAGGAATCCACTGAAAACAGGCACAGGGGGAAAGGAAAAAACCTTTCCTTTCCCCCGTGTCTGTTTTCCCCCCCAAACCCCCCAAAAAGAGAAGGACTCACCTGGTTAGAATCCTCTCCCTCAACGCGCTGGAAGCAAATGGCTTCCAGCGTGTCCTCGGCAATACTTGATGACGTCCTCAGATTGCTGAGGGGGGTCGGGGTGGAAGGGGAAGGGATTCCCCTTCCATCCACAACGGGGGGTGTGGGCCGGGTGCAGGACGAGGTGATCTCATCCAAGGCACTGGGGAACCAATGCCTTGGACGAGATCACCTCGTCCAAGGCCCACAAGCAGTTAAAGGACAACAGGCTGCGTTTAAAAAAAAGAAAATGAAATGTTTCAGTTTCATTTTTTAAGAGTAGGCAATGGTCCATGTGACCACTGCCTGCTCTTCAAAAATGTTTTTGCATGCCTTCACAAAGGGGAAGGGGTCCCTTTGGTACCCCTTCCCATTTGTGAATGAGTTAGCATTTCACAGTCACAAAACAATCATACATACCATTTAGATTTGGTATTAGGAAGGGAACACGCTGCTTCCTAATACGAAATTTTAAAACCCGAATTGCATTTGGTAACAAGTTACCGAATCGCAGTTTGGGCTTTGTACATCCCAAATAGCATATTTCTAGCTGCAAACTGGCAGATTCTCTGAATTGGCCCATTAGCGACTAGAAAAATGCTTTGCACATGTGGCCCTAAGTGCTTTGAACATAGAAGTGTGGAAGAATGAGTTGGCCCCAGAGAAATTCTAACTTATGACCTTTAAATGAGAGCATATATCTACTGTAAGTTGTCATCGAATGAGACATCACCCCTAATTTTCTACACAATGAAAATCTTCTACTCATATATTTCTATCAATCAGCGAGTGTTGTTCTGTTTGTTCATTGCATGCCACAAGGTTCTTTTGTGAGCAATCAGGGTTTCCAGGCCACGCAATATTGTTTCCCTCAATGAAACTGGGGGTAGGGTGTTGCCTCAAAGTAGGCCTGGGCAGAACTTGTGGGGCTTTACTTTGTGGAATTCCACTGAGTTACAAAAAACTGTGAGATTTAGCTGAACTACACAAACGGATAGAAACATGCTTGTCAACTATTTGCACTGCTTTTTCAGACCAGTAGCACATTCTTCACTGGAAAATGAGTCTGAACGGTACCACGTGTTACACAGGAGTGCGGCTATTTTATTTTGTCTGCTTCTCTTCCTCTTTCCTTGCTGACTGAAATCCATCCAAATCCAACTCTGTCTGCTTTTTCCTATCCTCAGTCTCAAATTTTTTGTACTTATTTTGTTAGTGTCTATTTTCCTTGTGTTTATTTTTGTGTTTATTTTACAGTTTGGTATCATTTTTGTACTTTATTTAGCCACCCTTATTCCTTTCCTGGCCTATCCTCTGTTTGTCTACATCCTGTTTTTTGTTCCAGCCCCACTCCTTCCTCCATCCTCCTCGAGTCAATTGCATAGGTAGGCAGCATAAGTGCCACCCGCATCCCATGCAGGCATTGCAGAATGTCAGGGGTGTGGCCCCACCAAATCGTTGGCAACACGGAGGTGATAACACTCATTTTGTGGGCGCAGCACCATGTCCCCCAGATACAAGCAGCAGGCAGCAGTCCTGGCATCAGCTGCTGTGATGCGAGTGCGGGCGTGTGTACATCACAGCACTGGAATCATTGCACCTAGCAGTAGTTGATGCACCACTGGGCAGTTGGAACATGACCTGCTAGACACGCTGGGTTTTGAAGTCATGGATCTCGACAAGTTAGTAATATTTTTGTTTAATGCCTACTGGCAGTTGCCAGTAGGTAGGTGTAGTTAGGACCTATCTTCCACAGGAAAAGTGTTTTTTGACTTGACTATATCTATGGTGCCGTTTGATGAATCTCCACAACATTTTCCGTAAAAGTGCGCCACTGATTCTAGTGGTGCACGGAAAGATCCTGGTGCTCCATCAAGCTGAAACTGAGAAAAAGGAGTGCATTTCCCATGTTAATTTCCATAGAAATTTTAAACACAACTTCAGCCCAAACCGCTGAACGGAGTGACACCAAATTTGGCAGGAAGGTAGCTCTTGGTCTAGCAAGCATATTGTTTGCCATATGTTGTACATCCATTCAGTAGTTTTCAAGATTTTGAAGAAAATCCGAATTTATACATCTAGGTGTGCGAGTAATTTATGAATTCTTCCGTTCTTGTGCAGAGCTCTGATTGGCTGTCACCACTTCAACCAGGGAGAGTTGGCAGCCATTTTGGGACTCAGACTCAGCCAAGTCCCAAACAAAAACATTAAAAGGAAAGAAAAGGGCCACAGGGTATAAATACTCTGACCCCCTAGCCTTAGTGTTGGGTTTGCCCTGGTGCCCTGCAAAGGTAGAAAGCATTTCTTTTTGTCGCAAATTCACAACACATTTATGAAAAAAAGAGTATGCATGTTTTCAAAGAAAGCCTCAGGGTGGGCCAGGTCCCCCTGAACCCCTTACCATGGGCTTTAATGAGCCCCAGGGACCACCACATCCCCGGGACTTTATTTAATTAATGGAAGAGGTCTGTATGGACTTCCCTCCAGGGGCTGTTTGAACCCCGGGGACCACCACCTCCCAAGGGCTAAATAAAAATTAGTACACATGGCTGCATGGACCCCCCACACTCCCTGGGGACCACCACCTCCCTGGGACAATTTACATTTTTTTGAAGAGGGTGGGGGGCTGCGTGGTACAACTCCCGGGCAACATATGGCCCTGGGGACCACCACCTCCCCAGGCAGGCCCATGCAATCAAAGGAGGGGAGCCGCACAGTGCTCCTCCTGGATCCTTCAATGGCCCAGGGGAACCCCCAGGGTAGGCTTCAACTATCTCCTGAGGTGCCCACCATCAGGAGATAGCTGTTTGCTTTTCCTTGGTGGGAGCTGTGACAGTTTCAGCCAAGCAAAAACAATCACTAAATCCGTGCCCAGCAAGGAGGAGTTTTAAAACTTTACTCTTTTTCCCTGCCTGCTGGCATGCAAGCAGGGAAACAGGTGAAAGATTGCTCCTGCATGCAGGGAGCTGCACATTTAGCAGCTATTTGTGTGAAGGAGCAATGCCTTCCACTGCAGGATACGGAGAACCTACTGGGACCACGGGAGTCTTGAGACTCCCCCGCAGTCCCCATCATTGTAAAGTGAGTGCCCTGGGTGGGGCCAGGCCCCGCCACACACAGCCAAAAAAGAAAAGTCTATAACAGGGTTATTAAATCTAGCATTCCAGCTGGGAAGCCAGGACATTGGAAAACATTCTGGAAGCTGCAAAAGGGAAGGACCTCAGATTATTTTGGTAGCTGGTGATGCACAGAGGTCACAGAGATCAGGCTTCCCCAAATGCCTTGTATTCGCATGGGAAAAGGTGGAAGATTTTATAGTTTTCTACGCAGAGGTTGAAACCACTGACATTGAACATGAGCCCCCACCCAGGGATATGGTAGAGACCTGAGAGAACTCCTTGACTCGCTTAACGTATACAAAGTGGGGAAGGCCCCTGGGCTCAATAGAATCCCTGCTGACATGTTTCGATCAGAACCATTAATATTGGGCCCTTATATTAACCTTTTATCTAATGCAATTGCAGCTGGTGTCTCCATATCTGACCCCATACCGGATTCCTGGAGAGGGACAGAAGTTGTATCAGTCTTTAAAAAGTGGAATAGCCAAGACCCAAGGAACTATCTCCCCATTAGTCTTCTAGATAATGTCCAAAACATCTACAGCAAACAATTATTGAATAAACTCTGGGAGGGGATATGGTCAAATAATGTCTTGTTGCACCTTCCATCCGGGTTTAAGTCCAAGATAAGTACAGTGGAACATTTTTTGACCATCAAAAGGCAAACATTGAACGGGGTCCATTATATATTGCTTTTGAAGACCTGTGTACAACATTCAACCTTGTTCCTAGGGCCAAGCTGTGGGAAGTATTAAGGAAGTATTAAGGAAAATTGTTGTCCCACTTGGACTACTCTCCCTGATTCAACAACTATACTCAGGGAATTTTGCCAGGGTTAGATGGCATCCTGATGGAGAAACAAGTGCTGATATTCCTATTCAGCATGGTGTCTACTAGGGCTGTGTTTTGGCACCCACCCTCTTTTTGCTATTCAGTGATGGGTGCATTTATTACCTTATGGATTGCTGGAATGATTTTCCCCAAAAATCACAGGGTTAAACGTTTTGAGTCTGCTTTTTTCTGAGCATACTATTCTCCTTTCTAAAACCTTGACTAGGATACACAATCTCCTGGGGAAGATTGCTTTATTTTGTAAGGACCACAGCTTGGAAATAAACAGTAACATTCAGTCACCACAAGAGAGCTAGAGGGAATCTAACCCTGGAAGGTGTTAGTCTGGAAAGTGTAACCAAATTTGACTATTTGGGTATAAGACTTAGCAAATCGCTTAACTGGCCAGCTCAGATTGGAAAAAGTGCCTTGATCCTCAAGCACAGAGCAGGGTCCATACCATGACTTGTCAATAGGACCGCCTCACACCAGATTTCACCAGTAGTAGAGATATATAAGGCACAAAGTTGTGGGGCGGTGTTATATGGGGATGGATTGTGGAGCTTAGTAACCTTGTTCACGTGTAGCAGGGTGAGAATTCTTTAATCAAATCTCTGCTGGAACTACCAAAAAGCACCTTGATACTACCCATGAGGCTAGATTTAAATCTCAGATATATATCTGATAGAGCTTGTTTGAAGTCTGTTCTCTATTGTACCCTACTTTGGTCCAGAGAGGAATTGGCTCCGTACAAAGGGTATCTTCGGGAGATAGTTGCTCACCACTCAGCATCCTTTATTCCCTGGGTTTCCCATACAAAGACTTGGATTTCAAGCTTGGCCTGTCAGACTATTGGTTGAATCCTTCTTCCATAGGGGCAAACGCCCAGGAAATTGCTAAATTAAGCTATTGGAATATTATTTTTCACACTATGCATTGGGCAGTCTGATTGATTCTTACATATTTTTTAAGTGTGAATTCTGGTTTGAAGAATTTGTGGACCATTTGAGTGCCTTTTTTGTGAGATCCCTGCATATCAAGTTTAGGCTAGAGGCTCTCCCGCTGGCAGCTTTTACTGCTGTATGGAATGTTGTATGCTGTATGCACTGGCCCCTCTAATGATTTATGGCCTATGGAATGTAAAACAGCATGCCTGTTGAATTGTTCTCTTTACAGGCTTTCTCACCATGAAAACTGGAATATAGCTTTGAGAATCTGCATGACAGACATTAGGGGCCAGATTTAAGTGAAAATGACAGTGCGTGTTGCTGCACCAAATTTGGCAGTGTCGCGCACTGTCATTTTCAAAAGACAAGGATGCTCCATATTTACAAGAATACGTGCACCCCTGTGTTTCCCCCTGCTGCAGTGCCAGTGCAACCTTTCTCCACAAAAACAATCTTCAAAATGGCGATTTGCTCCTTCTATATGTGCTGCAAAATGCAGCACACATTAAAGGAGCAAAAAGTATAAGAAATTAAAACATTTCTCCTTGTTGTGCCACTCTAATGCCACCTATGTTAAATTTAGGGAAGAGGCTGTGGCATTACAGACAAAACTGCAGACCTTGCAACTGGGTAACGAGGTTTGTGTTTCGGAGTCAACTCGAAATCCTGTGATTCTGGTAAAATCACTATTCTTCCCATGCCTAAAACCAAAATGAATGTTCATGTAAAGCACTCCAATACCTTTGGGTGATGTCGGCACTATAGAAAACTGCAACACAAAACAAAGAAATTAAGGTCCTCATTATGTCATTGGTGGTAAAAAAAACACCTACCGCCACAGTGACGGACACCAAAATACTTTCACTGCGGCTACCATCCGTCCGCCATACTATGATCACTGCCAGACTTCTGCCACAAGAAGGGCGGAAATCCGGCAGTGATCATACTGGTGGATGATGGTAAGCTGGTGCTGCTATCACCAGCCCCACCACGCCAGTAGAACCTCGCCAGCCGTTCATGATCTGTGATATGACCTGGCGGGGTTCTGCTGGCAGGCGCTGCTAGCGGTAGCAGTGCCCCTTGCCATTCTCTGCCAGAAGATCACCTGGAGGAAGATAAGTTGGGCTTCTGACAGGGGAAAGGAGTGGCGGGTGTTGTGTGAGTGTGTTGGGGTTGTGTGCATGAATGTGTCTGTATGTGAAGTGTTGTTTGAGTGGGTGCATGCGTGTGTGTGAATGTATGCAAGAATGGTAATGTGAGTGTGTGTCTGCATGTCAGTGTGCATGTGTGTACGAATGTGTGTGAGCATGACTGGGTGGTTGCGTGTATGAATGCGTGTATGCCAGTGTGAGTGAGTGGGTGTTTGCGTGGTGCGTGTCTGCGGGTGTGTGCATGTATGGGGGTGAGAGGATCAGAAGGTGGGAGTGTGGATGGGGGTGTCTGGGGAGTGTTGGGGGGGTGGGTGAGCTGTCTACCAGTGACAGGGAAGTAATTCCCTTTCACTGGTAGGGCCTACCCCCATGGTTTTTGCGGCATTGCTAACCCCACGGAAACCATGGTGGTAGGCTGACACATAATGCGGCCGGTGGTACTATAGTGGCCGCCGAGCTGGAGATTGACATCTTCGGCCCGGTGGCTACCACTCGCGGTCTGAGTGGAGAAGTGGCTGTGGCCAACCTACCATTCTCATAAAGTGGCGGTATGTACCACCAGCCTGTTGGCGGTACTGCCGCCACATTACCACTCACCGCCGGGGTCATAATGACCCCCTAAGTGTTTTGCACACTTCTGTCATTGGACTATACTTCAGCTGCATTTGGGTGACGTTTTTGCTCATTGTGCGCTTTTGTTTCTCTGGTGGGTTCTTTGGATTTGTTATGAAGCTCCCTAATTTTCTCATTTACTGCAGGATCCTCAGTAGAAAATGCTTTTAGTTTCCTACTTCAATTCCATCAAGATGCCATTCAGATGTATGAGATTCAGGCCTAAATTCAGAATGTTAGCACTCTATTTGCTCATTAGAACAATGTAGTAAAGTCGCTGATCAACAGGGAGTTAACTGGCAGTCTGCTGCTGATGTTGAAAGTGCATGTTTCAGTCTGCATGTCAGAACGTGTTAATGACAAGGAAGAGTAAGATATTTGAGAATTCACTTAAAATGTCCTATTTTTTATTTCTACAGCACTAATCTTAATGTCTATGACTAAATGAATCTCCTCACTTTGATCCTTTCTAAATTAAATGTCAAGATGGCTTCAGGTGTGCTACACCTTTGACATAAATAAGAATGTTACCACTGTGGTTTTCTTTAGAACACTCTGTGAGGCTGCGATAGAACACATGGAAATCAACTGACAGGCTGCTCTTGTTGGAAGTTCAGGTTTTACTGAGAATGTCAGACTTCATTCTCAAATGGCTGAGAAAGATAGCTTAAATTTACCAAAAATAAGCTCTAATTTTTGCTTCTGGTTAACCTTCCATAACCTCTATGAGAAAATCATGAGAAATCAGTTTTTTCTCATCCATGATTCATGGCTCCTCAGAACACACCACAAATTCTAAAATTAGTATGGAACCATCAACAAATTATTTTATTGTAGCTAACATTTCACACCCTTTTTACTTTTTCCTTTATGTGACCCTCAAAACCTGCTAATCAGTGCAATTCATTTCAATGGGGTGCTTACATATAAATTGGTCCCCGGACGGCTGCCATCACTTCCTGGTTGAAGTGCTGACAGCCAATCAGGTCTCACAATAAGATCTGTGCTTAGGCTCCGCCACTGCACCACTGGACTCAAGCTAGCCTGGCTGCTGAGTTGTCATACCCTAAGACTAGTTCCAAGATGTTTGTTTCCTGCCTAGGGGGGACCTGGCTTAGCAGTTCTGGCTGGACTGTTCCCATAGGGAGCAGGGTCAAGGCTGATTTGCATCTGGCTGGGTCCAACTGGTGTTGAAGTAAGCCTCAGCAAGGCCTACTAGTGCAAGGGGTTCACCTTTCTCTGCACAAAGTCCTTAGACCATGTAGGAAGAAGTTGGCACAGGAACTGAAATAAAAGACAAAGGGGGTCATTCTGACCCTGGCGGCCGGTGGCCGCCAGGGCCACCGACCACGGGAGCACCGCCAACAGGCTGGCGGTGCTCCCACGAGCATTCTGACCGCGGCGGTTCAGCCGCGGTCAGAAGCGGAAAGTCGGCGGTCTCCCGCCGACTTCCCGCTGCTCGGGGGAATCCTCCATGGCGGCGGAGCGCGCTCCGCCGCCATGGGGATTCTGACACCCCCTACCGCCATCCTGTTCCTGGCGGGTCTCCCGCCAGGAACAGGATGGCGGTAGGGGGTGACGCGGGGCCCCTGGGGGCCCCTGCAGTGCCCATGCCAATGGCATGGGCACTGCAGGGGCCCCCGAAAGAGGGCCCCACTGTGTATTTCAGTGTCTGCAATGCAGACACTGAAATACGCGACGGGTGCAAACTGCACCCGTCGCACCCCTGCAACTACGCCGGCTCAATTCTGAGCCGGCGTCCTCGTTGCAGGGGCATTTCCTCTGGGCCGGCGGGTGCTCTTTTGGAGAGCGCCCGCCGGCCCAGAGGAAATGTTTGAATGGCCGCCGCGGTCTTTTGACCGCGGTGCGGTCATTTGGCGACGGTACCTTGGCGGACGGCCTCCGCCGTCCGCCAAGGTCATAATCACCCCCAAAGTTTATTAACCTCATGGGGTGGTACTACAGTTCAAACAGCACCCTTAGGTAATGTCTGAAGTAGCACACTGAACTGAGAGAGCATGGGCCTTTTATACCCACGCAGGGGCCAAAAGGAGGTGGTACAATTATAGAAGCAAGACTTGTATACATGTAAGGTCATGTGGAAAATGCACAGTCGACAGGTAGGAGGAGCTAACAGTTTTCAAGGACTAAACAGCTGCAGACCTTACTGAGCATGTGCGAAAGTGGGAGATGCTAAATATAACTTGTCACTAGGCAGATTTCAAGAGTAGTTAACAGAAAGGTAGGACAGAGCACATGGTGAGCACATGGCAGCATGTGGCAGAGAAAATGGCTGCCATGAATACAAAATGGATTCCGCGAAATGTTCACAATAGTTACAAATACAGATGTCTTCTGCTAATGCTTAATCTAATCGCTGCTAAACTACAACAGATGACCCTTTCAGCATTAGCTGAAGACATTCGCCTTTCTGGGATAATCTAAATATTCATCTTGTATATTTATGCTCATCATTTCAGCTATTTCCTTATCGAACATATGTTGTGCTTTCATTTCTGTAATATTTCTTTTGGTAGGCATACAAGCAGTAATACACATGGAGCAGAACATTGGACCACACTGAATACAGATACAGCATGTGAAAAATATTGCAATCATTACACACAGGATAGTCAGTAGTCTCCAGCCCCAAGGCGGAAACAAGAGCCCAAAACCATCCAGAAAAAGTCCAAGTACCAGTCTCTGTGTGGATTTCTGCAGCAATTTTATGCAGTTTAGATATTGCATCATATACTGAAGGTGAGTGATCGGGAATGAAAACACAGCAACTACTACCGATGATGCAACATGCACCACCTCGGTCAGCTAATATCACATCTAGTACCATACGATTTTGGAGCGCTACAATCCTCGCAATTTGGAGCTCCTCAGTAATATTACCAAGTGCCAGAGCTGCCTGATTGGTAACAGCTTCCACAACCCTAGTCAATCGTCTCACTTTCCTACTGTTTAACGCAGAACCCACAAAGGGGAACAATCCTAAATTAAAATCAACATATTGTTGCAGGCTAGTATCCGTTTGGTGTACCTCATTTGTACTTATTTCCCTTTTATATCTATTGTTAATGATGTCATTGAACAGTTTTAAATCTCGGTGATATGATGCAGGGGCCAAAAACACAGGGGGTAATAGAAAAGATACATAACACACACCTGACCACCCAACAGGAAGTTGGTAATATCCATAGTTACCACAAACAAAATATGTATTATGTGAAGCTGTAAAACTACTATTATTTACACCCTCAATAGTTAAAATCAAGGTACAATCGCTTATCCCTACTGGAATTTGCCCAATGCTACGTATACATAAATCTGCTTTAGTTTTTGTAACAGAAATCACAAATTGTTCTTTCTTGTCAGAGTCTCTTATATTTGTGAAGACACATTTGTATTGAAACATTGTCCGGTTGATACTCTTCCCATTCCCATTTAGTTCCTTTGGCTTGGGGATACCCATCTTTGTCTTGGTAGCATACTCTATTAAGGCGAAAAAGAAGTCCGCCCTCTGTACGTTTTGCAGATGCAAACAAAAGCGTGTACCAAGCTTGACAAGAACCATTGTGTGAAAAAGGAAGAGGAATGAAAGGTGTTCCTCCTTTCTTTTGATGCGCAGGTATCATTCCACATACCCAACAGTTAGTAGTATTTTTAGCATTATGAGTATGATGCAACATCTGAATGAAAGTATTATTGAAGTACGATTGACGGTGCTTCTGCTCCTGATAGGGAAGCGTAAAGTAATAGTGATCCTCTGGTACTGGAGTAGTGGCAACAAAAAACTCACGAGCAGGAGCCTTCTTTTCAACAAACCAGGTGATTGTTGCTGTAACCACCAAAACAACAACAAACCCCATAGTACTAATGATCAGTTTGTTATTCATTTTAGCAACAGTGATAATCGACCCTTTCAGAAATGGATTAAAAACAATCGTTGGAGCTCTTATCCCGGGGCAGCCGCTGATTTCTTCACCACGGGCCAAGACGGGTGTCACTACTCTAATGCATGGCTGATCCCCCCCCTTGCCACATTGGCTCTCCGTTTCACTAACCCAGGGCGGTAGCTCAACCAGTTTGTTTAAAAAAAAAATCAGATTCTTTCCTCGGTCTCAAATTATATCGCGACACTCCAGAAGTCGTATGGTCCGGGAAGACCTCTGCAGATTCGTCAGGTGATATAGCACGGCCTTTCTCCGTAGTCAAAATCTCTTGATGATCGGTCAGCACAGCAGGTTCCACCAAGGTAGGTAGTACTCTCTTGCAGTGAGTACTATGGACCCAATTCTTTCGGTTCGTCACTCGAACTGCTGTCCTTGTCGCAAGGAGCACCTGTTCTGGGCCTCGCCACCTTGGTTCCAAGCTGCTTGATCTTTCAAAAGACTTAATCATCACCTGGTCACCAGGTCGGAGTTCATGGCCTTCACCTGTAGATCTGTCAGGAAGTGCTTCTCGAACCTGTTGATGAATTGAAACCAAATTGTTGGTTAACTGTGCCAAATAATCATTCATCAGGACACAAGGTACATCATATACAGATTTTGGCTTAGGAACTCCCCAAATATTCATTGGTCTCCCAAATACCACCTCATAAGGACTAAGGCCGAGTCGGGAGTGTGGCACTGACCTAATAGACAATAATGTCAACGGTAATGCATCCGGCCAAGTTAAGGATGTGGAAGCCTGTATCTTCGCTAACTTCAGCTTCAAAGTAGCATTATACCTTTCCACCAGCCCTGCTGATTGTGGGTGGAAAACCGCATGGAACTTCTGTTTGATCCCTAATCCTTTCAGGACATACTTAATAACTTCCCCAACAAAATGAGGTCCGTTATCACTCCATAAAAGTCTGCAAACACCAAACCTAGGGAAAAATTCTTTCAAAAGCACCTTCGCTGTGGTAATGGCAGTATTATCCTTTGTGGGGTACGCCTCTATCCATTTACTGAAGGCACAAACCACCACCAAGACATACTTTAAATTGTTGCAGCGTTCAAGCTGAATATAATCCATTTGTAGAACTTCAAAAGGTGCAGTTGGTGTAGCAAACCCTCCCGCAGGAGTACGTGTCCCTTTTCCAGGATTGTATTGTAAACAGATCAAACAAAACTGTACTACTCTCTTAGCTGTACTGGAAATTTCTGGATGCTCCCAAACTTGCTTAAGCAACTTCGTTATTGTTGAAGCTCCAATATGTGCCAGCCCATGTGCCATCTGAACCATAGGTTGTACAAAATCTATAGGCAATTTCCATTTATCCATCTGCTTATTCTGCCAACAGCCCTCATCATCCAATTCTCCTTCTTCAGACCATTGCTCACGTTCTTTCACAGAAGCAGATTTCTGTGTATCTAATACGTCTTGTCTAGCATTATGCCAACGTTCAGCTTGTGACTTCACTACATACATAAAAGTAGTACTTCGCTGCATCGCAGTCTCACGTGCAACACGGTCCGCAAGAGCATTACCTTGCCCTATCTTATCGGTCACTTTCTTATGTGCACTACATTTCACAATAGCTAGTTTCTTTGGATATGTCAATGCAGTCAAGAGATTATGCACTAATTCTCCGTGCATTATCTGCATCCTGTGGGATGTGAGAAAGCCTCTCTCCTTCCAAAGCAAACCAAAATCATGAGCCACTCCAAAAGCATAGCGGCTGTCTGTATAAATGTTCACACATAACTCAGTACTAAGCTCACATGCTCGTGTCAAAGCTATTAGTTCAGCTGCTTGAGCTGACTTCTGTGGTATACGAGCTGTCTCCACTACCGTGTGTATTGTGGTGATTGCATATGCAGCTGAGGTCGTACCATCTGGCAACTTCAAACAAGACCCATCAACCCACAATTCCCCGTCTACATCTAAAAGGGGCGTATCTTGTAAATCAATAGGACCCTTTGTCTGTTCTTCGGTAAGGAATATACAATCATGTGTTTCTTGTGACTGAGGCTGAGTCACCGGATATGGCAACAAGGTGGCTGGATTTAGTGTTGTACATCTCTTCAGTGTAATGTGAGGAGCCAGCAATGTCAACTCATATCCTGTTATACGGGCGCTAGTTAAATGTTGTGTCTTTGTTTGATTTAAAAGAACATCAACCGCATGGGGTACTAACACCAACAGCTTATGTGACAAAACTATCCCTTCACTCTGACGTACTGACACAGCTGTTGCGGCAACTGAACGAAAACACCCAGGCAATGCTCGAGCGACAGAATCAAGTACTGCTGAAAAATATGCACAGGGACGCTGCTTATCGCCACGTGTCTGTACTAAAACTGACAATGCACATCCATCTTTCTCATATACGTAAAGTGCAAAAGGCTTCATGTAATCTGGAGTACCTAACACTGGTGCGGAACAAAGGGCTTGTCGCAGCTGCCTGAAAGCAGTCTCACATTCATCTGTCCATGGAAGGGGCATTGGAGTATCTTTAGTCAAAAGTGCTAGCAAAGGTTTGACAATGTGTGAAAACCCTAATATCCATTGCCTACAAAAAGAAGTAAGACCAAGGAATGTCCAAACATCTTTCTGAGTAGAGGGTACTGGTGTGTCTAAAATTGCTTGAATACGATCTGATGTAAGTGCACGGCCCTCCTTAGACAAAAGGTGTCCTAAATAGGTTACCTTTGGTCTACAATATTGCAATTTCTTTCGTGACACTTTATGATGGTGTGAAGCAAGAAAAGAAAGTAAGGACAAAGTGCACTTTTCACATTGCTCAGGGGTATCAGCCGCCAACAAAATATCATCGACATATTGTATGAGATCCACACCTTCAGGCAAAACAAAAGAATCAAGTTGTCGTTTTAACGCTTGACTATAAATACTTGGACTCTCCGTATAACCTTGAGGAACTCTGCAAAATCTACTTGATTGTTTATTCAAAGTAAAACCAAACAAATATCGGCTGTCAGGATGAATAGGGATCGAAAAGAAAGCATTCTTTAAGTCTATCACAGAGAACGTAGTTGCTGTCGGGGGAACCAAAGTAAGGAGTGTTGTGATGTCAGATACCACAGGATATTGTGGTATCATAATCTTATTGACTTCTCGTAAATCAATAATGAATCGGTAAATCCTAGTATCAGTATCCTTTTTCAGAATAGGAAGAATCTGACTGTTACAAACATTATACAGAACTTCCTCAACAACTCCAACTACAATAAGATCATGCACAATTCGTGTGAGTGCTTCTTCGCCCTCCTGTGAAATTTTGTATTGAGGCAAACGTGGCAATACAGCTCCCTCCTTGACACTAATATGCACCAGTGGAATAATCATTTGTCCCACATCAGTATCTGAAGTAGCCCACAAAGTACTAGGGAGTGAAGCTAATGCAATATCCTCTTTAACAAGACAAACTCTTTCCATCACAGGATGATTATCATTTAAAATAACACGCACCCCTTCAGGAGAGCATCGTATTGTAGCCCTGAAATACTTGAGCATATCAAGACCCACAATATTGTCTGGTGTATTTGGAGAAAGCAAAAATGGACATGGAGCAGTAAATTTATCAACATGGAATGCAAGTGGTTGTGACAATGGGCTAGGGGAAGGTGTTCCATCGAAACCTATTAATGTAATGGTTAAGCCAGACAGGGGAGCCCTTGGAATCAATTGTTTAGACAAGGCGCAACGAGTAGCTCCTGTATAAACCAGAAACTGATCAGTAGAACCCAAAACATGTGCTGTAACATAGGGACCCCTCTGATCAACTGGAACTTCAACTGATTCCTTACCCCATCCTAGGCAATACTATGCATAAGCAGAATCTTGGAAATCAGGCTGCACATAGTTAGACATCTGGTATTGGTTCTGTCTATCAAAAGTGTTAAACCCATCCTGCCCTCGTACATTAGCATCAACCCTAGCATGATTATTCGTGCTTCTTCTAGGTCCTGAATATCCTGAGCGATTTCTCATTTGTCCCCGACCACGTGAACACTGCTGAACACGTAGTGCTGGACAATCGGCAGCCCAATGCCCAAATTTCTTACAATACGCACACTGATCAACAGACAAATTCAAACGAGTGTAAGAAGAACCATAAGATCCACGTCCACCTCTATCACTACCTCTAAAAGGCGGACCATAAGCTTGAGCCAACATAACCTTCGTCTTTAATTCTTTAATCTTTTTGTCCTCGCTACCTTTTGCTTCTAATTCCTGACGTTCATAATACTGAGCCGTAGTCAAAAGAGAAACCGGAGTAGAGGTAGTACATGAACTTTCACTAGCTTTTGGTCGACTAGCTATTCCTGGTAACAGATTTGCAACATAGTTATCGACAAACAAATGTCTGCCCGTATCATCTGACAATAACTGACTGCTAAAATCATGAAATGCTTCTTCAAAGCGTGTAAAGAAATCAGAGACCGATTCATCTGCCTTTTGCTTACAAGACCCTAAAACAGTCCAATCTATCTTTTTAGGGGGAATAATCATTTTTAACTTAACTGATATGGCTGCAGGAAGATCTAGAATCAACTGATATGGCTTTTTCGCAGGTTCCCTGTCCCCGTCCATCTGTTCTAATTCTTTCCATGACGCCCCAAAAACTGCACGATCATCAATTTTACGAACAGTTCTCCACATATCTGGCGGTAATATCAATCCGAAAAATAAATCAATGTCAGCCAAAGTCATAGTACAAGAACTAATTGCTCCCTCAACTTCCTCATAAAAGGCGGCTGGATTTTTCCGCGGGTCAGGTAATGCTATTTTAAGTGCCATTACATCTGCCCTATTCCAAGGAGTATACACCCAATTATAAATAAAATAACCCTTAGCATCAACAGAAGTTTTATCATCACTTGTACCCAATCCTTTAGGAGGAACATACAAAGGCGCGGCATCCCGCATTGGTTTCGCGTGAACTATCATAGTCTTATCTGTTCCAAAGATGGAAGCTTGCACCCCACCGGTCTGACATGTCCGTGCAACTACGTCCACAGCCCTTTTCTCTTCTTCAAAGCGGACTGCCACAACACATAATTTCACCAACCCCCTGATTGCATCTGCCACCTGGGAGAAAACAAAAAGACCATCACGCATTTGCTTATGATCAGCTGCTACATCATCGGGCTCTAACTCATCAGAATATTTCCGATATAGTTCAATAACTTCTGAGCTAAATGCCTCAGTAAAATATAGCTGCTCCTTTTCTGTCCACCCTTTCATTTTTTCTAAAAGTTCAGAAGCAGAGACAACGCTACAAATTGTTTTACGAGCAATAGATCTAACCTCAGACGCACGGTCAGCAGGCAACATAGAGCGACTGTCTCGCATCTTCTGTTGCTCCGAACTGGAGACCTTAGCTAACTCATGAGGGGCAGAAGGAACAACATACGGAGGTGGAGGGCGATCTAGTAACAATAAATCATCATGTGGTTTATTAAGGATAGGATAGAGATGTTGCCTAACGGTGTATTGGCCAGTTACCTGTAATTTACGTTCTTTGTCTTCTAGCCCCTTTTAAGTCATTTATTTCTTTCTTTCTCATTTCCAATGCTTTCACATATACATTCTTCCGCTGCTCTTTCTCAAGCAAGGCTTGCTCACGCTTCACTCGTCCACGCACTTCTTTCTCCCACATTCGTACACAATCAAACATATCTTGCCTAGACTTTTGCTTACACATACATTGTTCCACATACTCAATCTTTCGCAAATCAAATGACCCATGCATAGGCCAACGTAACTCAGGATCCCCACAAGTGTATTTATTCCATAATGTGCTGTACATTATAGAAGAAAGACCATGTTTAACATACATATCTCTATTGGACGTCCCCTCTGGGGGTGCCGGTTGCGATTCTTCCAGTCTCAAATTGGTACCATTACAAAAGCAACACATCCTACGAAGTGCGCTAAAAACAGGCATGCCATAAATAGTGCAAAATATGCAATATTATAATCAAAGTAGCACTTAAGGTGCAGTTCAAATCAAAATTAAATTGGAGAAAATTCTCCTCATTACCTGCCTATATAAATTGTAATTTATATATCTATTCAAAGGACACAAATTGACTAGTCACCCAAAACACGAGAGCCACAGTAAGTAGTGCTACACTACATTACCAAACAAAGGCATCAAAACCCACAGCAAGTGCTGTAAAAGGGCTCTTATCAATCACAGGGCGTCCAGGTTCCAACTGCCAAGTTCTAAAATCGACCAAATGGTCACTGCATGACGAATTAACAAAAAGGATCTCAGTCGAGGACCGGCGCCACCTGGATGGTCAAATCAGAAAGAAGGGAAAAACGCTGTGGTTGCCAAGACTCGGGTCTCCTCAGGCATTGATCGTCCGCAGCGAGATCCCAATCCTTTGTTGCGACCAATCCGTTGGGCATCCGAGTCACTGATGAGTCCCTGTTCGGGCGCCAATTTGTTGAAGTAAGCCTCAGCAAGGCCTACTAGTGCAAGGGGTTCACCTTTCTCTGCACATGTCAGGATACTTCAATTCGATTTCCTCAGAAGCAGAAGATAACTCCTCAGTCCCGACCCGAGCTACTCACAACGAATATTAATCCTTCGTGCTGAGTACCCCAGAGGGGGAAAGGGGAATGGGATGGTAGAGAGACTGCCACAGAGATGATGAACGCCAGTACTCAGTCTGCCTCTTCACATCTAAGATAGGATACAGCACCTGCAAGAGTCACAGTCGCAATTACTAGGGACATACAACATCAGTTTTTCACTTTCTACTTCTACTCTCAACACTTAATTCTCTTTAATTCTTATTTGTTAACAGTTCGTTTCTCCTTTAAACTTGGCCTTTGTTTATAACCTTGACATTTGTAGATACTTGCTCTTTTAAAGTTCGTTTTTTCTTTGACTTTAATATCTTAAACAAGAACCTTGTAAACATAAGGTTAATTCATACATTAACTCTGTAGCCTTGCCGACTTCCACGGGAACGGTCTACTATCAAACTCTTCGAATAAACCTTGACAATATTTATCCGTTTTCTGTAATATAATCTTCAAATGTAATTTTACCTCACAGGAGTTTCTGTTCTGAAGCGCGCTCTCTCTCCACACAGCTGATTCCTGTCAGACCTCAGTTGAAGTGCAAGAGCTCGTAACCTAGCAACCAACCGATTGCAAGACTAGAACTGTAACTAACCTTCAGGACTCACAGCGGCCATCTTGGATCTTCTCTTCTTGATTCTTCCTTTGAAATAAGCGCAAGATTACTCTGCAAATCTTCTTCCAGTTTGGGCTTTGCTGTCTCCACTGAGGATATCTCTTTGCTTTTCTCATGCACTTCTTTGATTTGACTTGGCAAGTTTGTGTGGTCATGACAGTACTCCCCCTCAAGGAACAGTTCTCCAATTTAGGTTTGCTTGGGTAGGTTCTATGAAAGTTTCTCATTAATCTTGAAGCATGTACATACTCGTGCGGCTCCCAGGATCATTCCTCTGGACCGTAACCTTTCCAATCAATTAGATAATAAAGCTGGCCATTACGGATTTTGGAATCTAAGATTTGATTGACCTCATACTCTTCTACAGAGCTAATCTGAATAGGAATTGGAGGGGAGTTTTGACGTAAATTTGGAGGACTGTTCTTTAACAAGGAGACATGGAAAACAGGATGTATCTTTAGATGAGCTGGCAACTGCAATTTAACTGCCACTGGATTGATCATCTTGTCAACTGTGAATGGGCCTATAAATCGTGGCTGAAATTTGCGATTTCCTTTGAGACGTAAATGACGAGTGGATAACCAAACTTTGGCAGTCATCGCCCGCCGTGCGGTCACCGCCGAATGGCCGCTCCGCGGTCAGGAGACCGCGGATGCCATTCTTGCTTCACCGCTGGGCCGGCAGGCGACCGCCAAAAGGCCGCCCGCCGGCCCAGCGGGAAAGCCCCTGCAATGAGGAAGCCGGCTCCGAATGGAGCCGGCGGAGTTGCAGGGGTGCGACGGGTGCAGTGGCACCCGTCGCGATTTTCACTGTCTGCAAAGCAGACAGTGAAAATCTGTATGGGGCCCTGTTAGGGGGCCCCTGCACTGCCCATGCCAGTGGCATGGGCAGTGCAGGGGCCCCACGACACCCGTTCCCGCCATCCTGGTTCTGGCGGTGAAAACCGCCAGAAACAGGCTGGCAGGAAGGGGGTCGGAATCCCCATGGCGGCGCTGGATTCCCTGGGCCAGGGGAAAACCGGCGGGAAACCGCTGGTTCTCCTTTTCTGACCGCGGCTTTACCGCCGCGATCAGAATAGCCCTAGAAGCACCGCCAGCCTGTTGGCGGTGCTTCCGCTGCCCTCCGCCCTGGCGGTCAAAGACCGCCAGGGTTGGAATGAGGGCCTTTGTCTCCTTTCGAATAAATGGGGCTCTCTCTTCTTTTTCTATCAGCCTGAGTCTTATATGAGTCTTTTGCTTGAATGATGTTTTTCTAGCCCTAACTAACGTGGTCTGCAAATCCCTCACCATCTCTTCTACTGCAGGCACTGAATCATCTTCTTTACCCAACATTACATTAGGATGTCTACTATGGTTCAGATAAAAGGGGGTGAACCCAGTGGTGGAATGAACAGCATTATTGTAAGCAAATTCAGCTGCCCACATCAACTCAGGCCATTCCTTCTCTTTATCGAATAAATTGAGTCTTAAATACTGTTCTAACTCTTGATTCACTCTCTCTGTTTGCCCATCGGTTTCAGGATGGTAACTGGTAGAGTAACGAGAATCAATTCCTAATCTTTTACTAAAGGCCTTCCAAAAGCGAGAAACAAATTGGGACCCCCTGTCTGAAACTAGAATTTTTGGGATACCATGGGCGCGTAGTATGTGTTGTGTAAACAACTGTGCAACCTGTGGGGCTCGAGGGATTTCTTTCAAAGGAATGAAATGCGCCATTTTAGTGAAAGTGTCTACAAAAACTAGGATAGTGTTAAAACCTTGGCTACTATGGAGGTCCACTATAAGATCCATAGTAACAGTATGCCAGGCATGGGGTGCAGTGGGCAAAGGTCTTAACAGACCTTGTGAAGATGTTCTATTTGATTTCCCTCTTTGACATTTGTCACAAGTTGACACATATTGTCTTATCTGAGTTTTCATTTTTGGCCACCAAAATTCTCGTTGTATTAGATTTTGAGTCTTTTGAATTCCTTTGTGTCCAGCCAATTGATCGTCATGATAAGCCTGAAGAATTTTTTCTTGCAGCTCCACAGTCTGAACATACAGTGCACCTTTAAAGTATGGCAAACCTTTTTTGATTTCTCTTCCTTGGCCTTCTTTGGACCACTTCAGCATTACTTCGAATGTTAAGTTTTCTTGAATTTCTTTGGTTAAATTTTCATACAATATGGCAGATATGAACTTCTCTTGTGGAATAATCAATTCTTTTTCTGGAGGCTCTTTAACTGCACCAGTATCAATTCGAGATAGAGCATCTGCCATCCCATTTACTTTTCCTGGACTGAAAGTGATAACAATATCAAAGTCTGCAAAATATAGGGACCAACGCAGTTGTCTAGCTGTTAGAGTTCGAGCTGATTTTAAAAACTGTAAATTTCGGTGGTCCGTGTAAACGGTCACTTTATGCTTAGCTCCCAAAATGTAATACCTCCACTCACGAAAAGTTTCTTTGACTGCCAATAGCTCCTTATCCGCAATTGAATAATTTATCTCTGGTGGTGTTAATTTCCGAGAGAAATAGGCCACTGGATGTAATTGACCTGTATCTTTATGACGCTGGGAAAGGATACCTCCTATGGCAACATCTGAAGCATCTGCCTCCACATAATATGGCTCATCTGGATTGGGGTGGAGCAAGATTGGAGCTGAGACGAAGGAATTCTTGAAAAAATTAAAAGCATTTTCAGCTTCTTTTGTCCACTCAAACTTCACTCCTTTCTTCAACAATCGAGTAATGGGTGTAACTGTTTGAGAAAAATTGGATATGAATCTTCGATAAAAATTAGCGAACCCCAAGAAACTCTGGATCTCTTTTACATTGCAAGGAGAAGGCCAATGTTGCACTGTCTTTATCTTGGCAGGATCCATACTAACTCCTTCTGATGACAAAATGAATCCTAAGAACTCAACTCGTTCCACATGAAATGCACACTTCTCCAATTTTACATAGAGATCGTTTTCTTGCAACCTTGTGAGGATGGATCGAACATGGGAAATGTGCTCCTGTAGATTGTCGGAAAAGATTAAAATGTCATCTATATAAACCACGGCAATCCGGTCGAGGAATTCTCGTAATATATCATTAACGAAATGCTGGAAGGCAGCGGGAGCATTGCACAACCCATAAGGCATCACTTGATATTCAAATAATCCGTATCGAGTCCGAAAAGCGGTTTTCCATTCATCCCCTGAAACCACTCGAATCAAATGATATGCTCCTCGCAGGTCCAATTTGGTATAGATTCTAGCATTCTTTACTTGATCTAATAAAACTGACACAAAAGGCAGTGGGTTTCGATTCTTGATGGTAACCTGATTGAGGGCTCGATAATCAATGCAAGTTCGAAGACTCCCATCCTTCTTTGGTATGAAAAATAGTGGGGATGACACTGGAGATTCAGAAGGACGAATAAAACCATTAGCAAGATATTGATCCAAATACTCCTTTAAATGTTGATTCTCTGCTTCGGTCAATGCGTATATTCTGCTACATGGCAATATCGCACCTGGCTCCAGTTCAATTTTGCAGTCGTAGGGTCGATGTGGTGGCAATTTCTCAGCCTCCTTTTCATCAAAAACGGCGACTAAATCCTCATATTCTTTTGGGATTTCTGCTGTCTTTAGTGCACAGATCATTGAAGAGTGTGATGATAAACAGGCCGCTTGGGACTTGGTGGACACTTCCACTCCATCATTAAAGCAATTCTCTTTGCAGTAAGAGGAATTCATCTTGATCGTTCTTTTGCTCCAATCAATTTGTGGATTATGTTCTGTAAGCCAGGGCAGACCCAAAATGAGTTGAAATTGTGGAGCATCTATCAAATTAAAGATTATCTGCTCCTGATGTCCACCAAAACCTTGCATCTGAATTGGTTCGGTCTCATGGGAAATGGGTCCTGAAGAAAGATTGGTTCCATCCACAGCTCTTACTACTTCCAAAGTAGATTTCTTGATAAATCGAATACCCATTTTACGAGCGTATTTGATATCACAGAAGTTGCCCGTAGCTCCAGAGTCTGTCATAACTGAGATCCCTTGAATTTCCTTCTCAAGGGTCTTAACTGATACTGTTTGTAG